>NC_092825.1:105869726-106557778 GCF_039878825.1 Excalfactoria chinensis | reverse complement strand
TGAAGAGCTAAAAAATAGTGTATCATTTATTTAAAAAAATAAAATGCCTGATTCTTGGCTGAAAAGTGAAAATAGTATTTTTTTTTTCCTAGTCTTCATTTTAATAGCTGCAGTCTCTTTGCCATACCAGTTACTCAATCAGAGAATCACAGTGTCAGGGTTTGGAAGGAACCTCAAAAGATCATCTAGTCCAATCCCCCTGGCATAGCAGAAACACCTTGCTTAGGTCAGACAGGAATGAGTCCAGGCAGGTTCTGAATGTCTTCAGAGAAGGAGACCCCACAATCTCTCTGGGCATCCCGTTCCAGTGTTCTGTTACCCTCACCATGAAGTTTTTTCTCATATTTTTGTGGAACCTCCTATGTTCCAGCTTGCACCCATTACCCCTTGTCCTATCACTGGATGTCACTGAGAAGAGCCTGGCTCCATCCTCCTGACACACACACTATTTCCATATTTATAAACGTTCATGAGGCCATCTCTCAGTCTCCTCTTCTCCAAGCTAAGAGACCCAGCTCCCTCAGCCTTTCCTCATAAGGGAGATGTTCCAGTCCCTTCAACATCTTTGTGGCTCTGCGCTGGACTCTCTGAAGCAGTTCCCCATCCCTCTTGAACAGTGCGGCCAGAAGTGGACACAATACTCCAGATGTGGTCTCACCAGGGCAGAGTAGAGGGGAGGAGAACCTCTTTCGACCTACTAACCATGCCCCTTCTGGTATGCCCCAGGATGCCACTGGCCTTCTTGCATTGCTGGCTCGTGGTCACGCTGCTGTCCACCAGGACCCCCAAGTCCCTTTCCCCTATTCTGCTCTCCAACAGGTCAGTCCCCAACCTATACTGGTACCTGGCGTTGTTCTTGCTCAGACACAAGTCTCTACATTTGCCCTTGTTGTATTTCATTACATTTCTTCCTGCCCAACTCTCCAGCCTGTCTAGGTCTCACTGGGTGGCAGCACAGCCTTCTAGCGTGTCAGCAACTCCTCCCAGTTTTTCATCACCACCAAGCTTGCTAACAGTGCACTCACAGGGTCACTGGTCTGAAATTAGGCTAAGGCCTCAGCAGCACGTCAAGGGAGCAGGCGCTGCTCATGTGCTGAATGTGCATTGTTAGGCGCTGCAGAGTCAAGGATGCAGCAAGTCATTCTTTCTCCCCTTCTTCTTTCAGGTGCCACTGATGGTCTGCATCCTGCACGGCTGCACGTCATCCATGCAGCAGAGCATGCTCATGCCCTTCCTGTGCCAGGTGGTGGCCATCCTCACCCACTGTCACACAGAAGTCTCAATTGACAACTTCTTCTGGCTGCCTGAGCCCACAGACAGGTACTGGCACTCCTGCCTTTGCTGTTGCTGCGGTCCCAGTTGCAGCTTGCCTCTGTCAGAGAGATCCCAGGAGGAAGCAGCTTTTCTTTGTTCCTCTCAGAGTCTGTTTGAGGCGAAAATTACTCAGTCACAACTTGAGACTTTCCTTTTTCTAGCGAGATGTGGAGGAGAATAAGAGAGTTTTATCTTTGAGAGTGGAGCCGGGAGAAGAATGAAAAGGAAAGCTGAGCTAAAAATAAAATAATTATATATATTACGTATTAAAACATTTTAAATGCCAGAATCTTGGCTAAGAAGTGAAAAGAGGGGACTTCCCCAGCAACTGCTTGAAAAGGCCAAAGTTGGCCCTACTGAAGTCCAGGGCTGTGATTCTGCTTGGTATTCTTTTCCTGCCACATGAGATCCTGAACTCCCCCGTCTCATGGTCACTGCAACCAAGGCTGCCCTCAGCCTTCATCACTTCAACCAGACCTTCCTTGTTAGTGGGAATAAGGTCCGGCAGCGCTCCTCTCCTAGTTGGCTCATCCACCATTTGCATCAGGTTATCATCAGTGCACTGGAGGAACCTCCTGGACTGTGGATGGCTGCCTGAGCAGGCCTTCCAGCAAAAAGTCCTCCATGATTGCCAGTGCCTGTAAGTGCGAGGCTGCTATCAGCTGCCTGAAGAAGGCCTCAACTTCTTGTCCTGATGCAGTGGCCTGTAGTAGACATGCGCTGCAGTATCACCCATGCCAGCCTGCCCCTTCATTCTCACCCACAAACTCTTAACTCACTGCTCATCCACCCCTGGACAGCACTCAGTACATTCTAGTTGCTCTCCCACATAAGGAGCAACTCCAGCACCTCTCCTTGCTGGCCTGTCTGTTTCCTGAGAAGGACACAGCCATCCATGACCACATTCCAGCCATGTGAGCTGTCCCACCGTGTGTCTGTAATTGCCACCAGATCACAATCTCCTGCCCAAACACGGATTTCTAACTCACAGAATCACAGAATCACAGAATTGTAGGGGTTGGAAGGGACCTCTAGAGATCATCGAGTCCAACCCCCGATGAGATACCCCCTGTGAGATAAACCTCTCCCATGTCAGGTCGTTTCTTATGAAAGCAGCCATTATCAGACAACCCAAAGCCCTGCCTGTGGCACCAGACTTGTAGCCTGGCATTTATGAACTTGATCCTTCCATTCCATTCCATTCCATTCCATTCCATTCCATTCCATTCCATTCCATTCCATTCCATTCCATTCCATTCCATTCCATGTCGACACCTGAAAATGGAGGGAGGGAAGAGAAAATGACTTGTGCCCCAGGCTCTTTCACCAGCTGTCCCAAGGCCTTGATTTCTCTCTTCATTCCCCTCAGACTATACGATGCAGCTTCCTCCCCATCTGTCTGGAAGATCAGCAGTGGGGTAGTATGTAGTCTGTCAGGTGCACCAGGGTGAGGAGTGTCCTGGTGATATCCCTGACCCAGGCTGCAGGTAGACAACAGACTTACCCATGATGAGCGTCAACTCTGCATACTGGGCCTTCTGTTCCCTTCAGGAGTGAGTCACCAACAACTAGAACACTTCTTCCTTGTGGGAGAGGTGGTCATACTGCTGGAAGGCCTATGTGATTGAGGTAAGACCTCTGGAGCAGGTTGCCTACCCACATCTTCAACAGCCAGTTGCTCCTGCAGGACCCCATACCTGTTCTGCAAGGGTAACTGGGAAGGTAGGGCAGGTCAGGAGTGGATTTACCTGCTTCCTTGAATAGAGACCTGCCTCCATTCCCCCCAATCTCTGAGGTGCCCCCTACTACCTGGAACCTCAACCTGTTTCCTCTCTCTCAGGGAGCGAGTCCACCAATGTCTCTCTCACACTCCCTGATAGCCTTCAGCCTCCCCACTTCATCCTTCAGCTCAGCCACCAGGCTGAGCAGATCATTCACCTGCTCACATCTGACACAGGTATTTTCTTCACCTCCTCTGCTGCAAGTGCCAGACACTCAGCAGCCAGTGGCCTGGATGCCCACATGTTTGTGTTGGGCTTTTGTCTGGGTACCTACAGTTTTTCTAACAACTACCTTTGGCCAGGTAGCAACCATGGCTGGATCACACAAGCAACTGAACAGGGTCAAGTAGGGTCAGTTAGGATGAGTGCCCTTGGCCTTTAACCACTTAGAGCAATCAAACTCACCTTGTATGCTAGCAGAGGCTCACTGCCCTGCTGTACAAGCAGCAGCTAGCAAGGCACATGCACAAACACCCAGCATGCTCTCTGGGCAGTAGCCATCCCAAAGGCTACTGCCTCACCCCTTCCTCCTCCAGCACTGGCACAGCATTTTCACTGGCTTCAAAAAGCCCTCAGAAGAGCTTTTTGTTGGCCCTTTTTGCTTCAGATTCTTTCCCCAGTGCATTCCTACCTGGTCTGAAGCTGGTCTACAAGGGGAGCAAACTTGCTGCAGCAGGGCTTGTGGCTGTGCGGGCATGGGCATTTCTACAGGATGCAAAAACCCCTGCTATGGATATGTTGTGTCTCCTGAAGAATTTCTTCCAAACACCTCACTTGTCAAAGCAGGTTACTTTCTCGTTCACAGTCAGCAGGTTAACGTGGTTCCTCTCACTCCTGCTCACTTATATTTCCACACTCAACTCTGCTCATTTCCTATGTATTTTTTTTATCCTGCTGCTTATTTTTTGCATCCTCCTTCATGGCATGTTTCCATTTCCTTGTATTTGCAGACAAAGAATTAGCCCTTCATAACCCATCTTTCTCCACGTCAGTTGGCATGTTTTGTTCTTGCCTGCTTCCCTGTCATTTCTCTGTGCCTCCTTCATCTTTGGCCTTTCTCCAAGCAGCAGGTTGAGGCCAGTTGCCTCTCTAGTAGCACCCTTCCAGATCATCTCTGTCTGATGCTTGTGCTCTCTTTCACCCCTCTCCTTTTCATCCTTCCTCTTTTGCTTCACTCATCCTTGCCCCTGCATGACACACTGGCAGCAGGTGATGGCCACTGCTGCAGGTGCTGATGCTTCACCACTGCACATCACCTCCCCTTCTACAACAGACACCAAGGTCAAGCTCAAGGGTGGGAAGTGCCAGTTCCACCTCTGCTCACTCAGCAGCTTACCCACAAGCTGCCAGCCCCCTGTCTCAAGCACAGCACTGTTGCTGGCTTCAAAAATGCCTTAGAAAGAACTTTTTTATTGGCCTTTTTTGCTTCAGATCCCTTGTCCAGTGCAGTCTTACCTGCCCTGAAGCTAGTCTCTGCAACTTCTGGTTCAGTCACTTACACAAGGCTGTATTTGGCCTGCTGGGTAGAAACAGTGCGTTTTAGACGGCAGCGTTAGCTGGAAAAAGCAAACAGCAATGTTTTAATTCTACAAAAGAGAAGAGAAGAGAAGAGAAGAGAAGAGAAGAGAAGAGAAGAGAAGAGAAGAGAAGAGAAGAGAAGAGAAGAGAAGAGAAGAGAAGAGAAGAGAAGAGAAGAGAAGAGAAGAGAAGAGAAGAGAAGAGAAGATGTCATTTCCAATTTCAGTGTAAAGTGTTTTTTTTTTCCTTTAAATATTGAACATCCACACAGTGATGGTCAGCACTGGCAGGGTGACCAAACAGCTATGGCTGGAGAAGCCTGCATAACAACGAAACTCACACGGCTTCTGTGAAAATATGTTTTCCTGGCTTTTAAAAAATAAACAGAAACCCAAATCTGCCTCCTTGACTTTTCTTCCTTTTACGTAGAATTCCGTCTGTTGAAGTTTTTATGCTGCTATCTGAGAATTTGCATGAGAGGACCCTGAGCCCGTCAGCAAAGTTTGGGCAATGTGTCTGTAGTGTAGCATCAATATTCACTCAGTGCATCTTCAAATAGTGTGATGTTTTTAACCCTCATATCCAGATATGTGTTCTGATTTGCTGTATATGTTGCCAGTGGATCCATTTTAGTCCCCTATATTTTCATAGAAACACAGAATCATTAAGGATGGAAGAGACCACTAAGATCATCTAGTTCATCTGTTTTTCCACCTTAAAAACTTTCAAGAATGTATCTCAGCCCAGCATAGAAGTAGAACAGTTAATCACATACCGCTATGATATTAAAAAAGGAAAACCCCATGCTTTTCCAGATGTAAAAATCACATATGTGTTGGTCTAAGTCTTGTAGTAAAACTCAGCTCCACAATCTGTTGCATTCCATGCACTCATTTTCATTTAAGATCTAGAGGTCAGGAGCACAGGGCAAAGGAACAACTTTGAGAGAAAACTCTGTTTTGTTAGGTTAGTGAAAATGCTGACTGTAAAGAAACATTAAATAATTTATTGTTAAGAAATGGGAGTACTCGTGTTGCAATATGAGAGAGAAGATAAAGCATTGCTGTTTATATAAGGGAGCAGAGAGGAAAAGTGGTAAACTCGGTGAAGTAATAACAGTCAGTGTCTTCTATGATTTGTCTTGGAATTGCCTCCTCAAAACATCTATACCCACACTTTTAACTCTTGAAACTCAATATTGAAATTTTACCAGATAACAGCAATAGAACAAGAGGGAATTTCCTCAAACTGCACTAGAAGAGGTTCAGGCTGGATATTAGGTAACAAAATAGTGGTGCTGCAGTGGCACAGGCTGCCCAGGGAGGTGGTGCAGTCACCATCCCATGAGGTGTTCCAGAGCAATATGGATGTGGCACTGAGGGGTGTGGGCAGTGGGCATGGTGTGATGCTGGTTGAACTAGGTGGTCTTAGAGGTCTTTTCCAGCCTTAATGATTCTATGATTCTATTACTGAAAACGAATATAGTAGGTGGACTGGAAGAGCCTGCTGCGCTGGCAGAGAAGCTGAGGACACTAAATAAATGAAGAAGGTACTAGCAGACTCCCAATGGGGTGATGGACAGCACATCCCAGTGACTGGAGAAAATTTTGGACTACAGAGTAGTATTGAATTGATTTTCACAGAGTTCAGCAAGCTTGCTTTTTGTGAGTACGTGGAAAAACATGGTAACAGGGATATGGTGCTGCATGTTTCATAACAGCAATAATCTTTTAGTCTGGGAGACCACTACCTAATACCAAAGCTGTATCTGAGGCAAATTCTGCTAAGATGTTTGTCTGATATTCCTTCTGTGAGAATCCAGCTTCCTTCTTGTTTATATAAGTCCTCTGGCTTCACTCTTCTCCTTTCCCAACTGCCTCTTCTGCTCTAGGTTGTGGGAGTATCAAAGAATTCATAGTTGGCTCCTGAAACCCTCAAGAGGTTTAGGTGCATTAGGCTAGTGGAGGTAGGAGCCTGGATCATGATGCAATTCATAATGTGTGTCTGTCTTCCAAGGAACAGCATTTCCTGGGGTCCGGTGGCCTTGCAGACCTCCATGGAAGTGGCACAAGGCATTGGACAGAGAGCACTTTGTCATAGGATCTATCTGAAATCTAGACTTGGAATTTCCCAGAAAGATAGAAAGCCTTGAAGTTGAAAAAATGAATGTAATATTTGATCTATGGGTACTCAGAAAGGCAACCAATTGATCTGGAGAGAAAAATATTGGGCAACCGTTCCCAGTATGTTGGGAACAAGTAAGAACAAAATGTCCAAATCCTTGTTGAAAGCATGTAGACCTGGTGTCTGCTTTGCACTCTTACTTAGCAGGTATCGGCACCACTCAGCCTTTTTACCCCAGAATGGATCTTAGGAGGTTGATCAGAGCACATCTGTGAACAATTTCTCCGGCACCCGTCTGTGCGTAACTAGCCTCCTCTGAACTTTCAGATGTACATTCAGATCAAGCTAGTCATTCAGATTCAGCTAGTCTGTCTCTAGTCTGGAAGTGAGTCAGCTCTGTCTGCTTTGTTTCTTTGAAGCATTCTGCCAGTCAGCTCAGGGATGATGGGGTGCCTGGAGACACCACACCTATGTGCATTATGGTTGGTCCTGGGTTCAGAGGTGGCTGGTTGCTGAGCACATTTTCTTGCCCAGCAGTCTCAGCAAATAGTAGAGCAAGGGGAGTGGAGGACTCACTGACTCTGAGCTTCAAAGAGGCAAACAACAGTGCAAGTGCTATGGTTAGCTCCATTCCCACTACAAGGATCACGGCGGGCCTTAGGCAATCCTTGCCTTCATAGGAGGCCAGCTGCAGTTTCCCACCAGAGGGAATTTATGGGATTCCTTTCTGGCTCTACGGCTTGTTAGTCAATGGGACAGTGGGGTCTGCTTATGACATGGGAGACCTGGAGGTCCTGTTGCGTGCTACAGAGCTTTTGGAAGGGTGTACTGCAGGTTGAGGAAGGAGTCTACAAGCCACATGGCAGCCCAGGTTGGACTTGTAGGTCCTCTATTTGGAGGCCAAGGGTATCCTATCAGACCTAGGTAGACCAGACATTTTGACCATGTGTTTCTTCAGACCGAAGTGCTGCTTTCCTCTTCAGCCTGTTCACACACTGGTATTCTCATTTAATCAAAACCAAAAGGTTTTGAGCTCTCCCATAGTAACATTACAGAATTTCATGTCACGATAAGATAAGAATCTGTGCGTACCAGAAGTATTATATGCATGCACGAGGTTTTGAATTCAACTTAAACAGGCAGAAGGAACTGTGTTTTACAGTGGAGCTCAAGGTGCGTTATGTCCATCAGCTGCAATGCACAACTCAAAATTGTGATGAATAAATGGCAGGTGAAGAGCCAACATGTAAAGTTTCTCCCAATGAAGATGTATCATGTCTTTTCTTCTGCCTCTATATATTATCTGCTCTACAAACATCTCAAAGCCTTGATCACACCTATTCAGATCATTTCCTTGCTTGCAGCAAAGACACTTGGGCAGAGTGGCATATCACTCCTCATCTTCTCTTTGACTTGTCTCACAAGAGTTTTCTGGTAATGCTCTAATACTTCCAGGCCTGTCCGACAAAAAAGCAGACAAATGGTGTAAGGGGGATCTTGTTCAACAACCCCTGTCTAGAACATAACACTCAGCTGCTGGCTAAGTGACTTCCTACTTGTTAATGTGAAGAACTGTCCATGTTCTAAAACCCACTCAGGCAGAGGCATAAAGCAACCTGCTAATGGGATGCAGGGGACAGAAAACTGAAGTGAAAAGACCTTGGAGTGAGCAGGTGAGTCATTTTGTCTGTATGCTGCCAGCCTCTGACATCGCTTTGCTGATGAGGAATCCTTTTTCAGTACATTTGATCAATGTTAAGAGGGAGAAGTAAAGATTTCTGGATGCAAATGCAGCAGATTTTCATAATAAAAGCACATTTATTACTTTCCATTCTTGTCTTAAATACCTAGAGCAGACGCGGAATATTGTTGATTCATGCTAACCACCTAGGCAATAACAGTTGAGTCACAGGGCATTTTCTAGAGATTAATGAGTAGCTGGGAGAGTTGATGGCCCAAAGCAAAGCAGAGGGCCATTAACCCCAGCCAGCCATTAATTCCCTGGGAAATGCCCTGTGCCTCAACTGTTACCTGTCACTGCGACCTCCATCCACTTCTTTACACTGTTACACAGAGGGGAAAAAACGCTGAGGAGGTGTAATGTTTCTGCTGTGGAGACGGCTCTCAGCCTTGTGAGATACTATGCAGGTTGTACTCAGCTGCCAATTAAGAAACATTTCTAGAGATCTTTGCAGAAGAAGTGCGTGTCTATTCAAAGCGCTTGGATAGCAATGGAGTCAATTCTGTTTTGAAAGATTAGCTTATGAGCCACAAGAAGTGCAATGGGCAGTGTTCTAAGAGATGGGCAAGGAAGGACTGCAGAGCCCGCCACATCAGAGTCTATTAACAAATGAACCATCCTCCATTTTCCAGCTGATAAATATGACAAAGTTAAGATTCTGCTAATGCAATTCTTAATATATCAACATAATAAATGTACACAGATAAGCACCTTTGGTTAACAAGAGATAGTCCTCACTGAGTACTGTCCCTTGCTATAAATCAAGGTGCTTTTATGGTTACCAAACCATGAAAGCTGACTTTTCATTAAAATACAGCTAGCATTACTTGCAGCTGCAAAAAGATGAAATCAATTATTTGAACCAAGATTTTCTGCTTGCTGGTTTATATCTTGATTTAAATCAGTTTATTGTAGGTGTTGGAGTTGGCTTACGGCCTTCAAATAATTGTAGGCAAGAAAGGAAACTCTGCTGAGACATAAGCTATAAATGTATTTGCTGGTAGTTGATACTGCAGTGACCTCCTTACATTTGGAACCTCTGGACTGTAGGCATTGGAAGATCAAGTAATGTCTCTGAATTGCACGTAAGTGACTGAGGCTAAGTAAAACCACATTAATTGGTATTTGAACATTGTAATATTGGCCTAAAATGGTGTATGTGATTCCTGAACACAGGACAACAGTTCTATTGGCTGGATACTTGCTAAAATCATCTTTCAGCACAGGATAGATCCTGTGATCCCTAATTTTCACAGACAGCAGATGCAACTTCCAAACCATGGGACTGGGACACATGAGAACACTGTGGGGCAGCCAGGAGAAATGAAGAGAAGCAGAACCATAACAACATAAAAGAAAAATATGGCTACAGGAACAGATAGCAAGGGAAATCTTCAAAATGACAGTTCATAGAGCATATATAGATAGACTGAACATTCAGAGGCTGAAAACTGGCACTGGTAAAGTAAGGGGATGCAATGCGTGCCTTCCCATTTTCTTCTCCTAGTGAGCTGGCTCCACAGCCCATTATTTTCTCCTCTGCTGGTTATGTCAGCAGTCTCCAAATCCACGCAGACAGCAGCACGCCTACAGCTGGTGCGTGTGCTCAAAAATAGCTGCTCGATTCATCCAGCTGCTCAAGAGCTCAGCCTGAATGCTTGGGAGGGTTGGTGCTACATTTGCATTTGTCTGCTTTTTAAAGGCGTCATGTCTGATTGTGGCTCACAAATGAATCTTGATCTGTGGTCTAAAAGAACCAAACATCACCTTCTCTAGTCAGTACAGGTACTTTGTAATCCAGCTCACAAATGGCTGGTAACCATTTAATTTAAGTCAGCAATTGCTTAAACATTTATTGGTATGAAACATTTAAAAACCATTTAAAGGTTAATCTATGATAATTACAAGTAGTATAAAACCAGCTGAGATTTACAGCTTGAGTTTTAAAGAGATATAATGTCAGTGGTGTAGCTCCTAATGTCAGCTCTGTGATGGCAAAGGGCCGCACCAATGCACGATGCTTCCTTTTGCTTCCAGACTTGCACCAAACCACTCTGTAACTTGATGGTTGGGCTAGATGACCTTACTGGTGTTTTCCAACCTTCATGATTCTATGATGAATACGATCGATTTTACAAACCCACTCTCTGATGTAGCTAAATATTGTCTGTTTCACAAATAAGCATGCCGTGGTAGAGGAAGACAGTCACACCATTAGTGGTGTTAGATGCTCTACAAAACAGCTCACTTTTGACACGCACATATTACAATCTTTAGACCAGGCCACCATCTCAGGAATGCAGAGATAGATCCGCAAAAGGTTTTGAGAGTACAGCGCTAACTTGGCATCACAGCTGAAGTCAGTGGGATTTCTTTAAGGTCAATAAACTCCAAAGCATCTCACAGGCTGCAGCCCGTATTCGTGCTCTAGAGCTGCTTAGAAAGGCAGATGGGCTGCGCATGGGAAACGGATCTTCTCGGCTTTCAGGTTTCCAGCAGGACACAGTGGAATAGCCAAACTCGTTGCTGTTTGATAGGTTCCATCTGGCTGGAAAAGGCTTGTTTTTCCCAAAGGCTTCCCTTTACAGCAATCTGCCTAGGCTGTGATGGTCAGGAGGAGGCTCCCTGTGAAGCCTATCTGTGCTGCTCTTTGGCTGCAGCATGGTAGTGCTGTAGGCTTCCTGAGCCTTTGAAGAACATGCTGGACCAAGTCCTTTACCAGCACCATAAAATCTTGAAACCAGCACTCAGAACCCAGATGACAGCACTAACCCCCGGGGCCAGTTCTGCAGCTTATCTGATATTAAATTTCAATCCTTTGTCGCCTGTGATAAAATAGAAGCCAGAGGGTGGATACACATGAGCATTTCCAAGAGCCTTGCTTGTGTGATAGTTTATTCTGTAGTAGCTTAAATACAGACCAGAGCGAATGCTTAAATCAAAGCACAAACATCTTTGGCCTCAGGATAATAAAATCATTTTAAACATCGTTGGCCTCCAGATACAAAAACAAATATTTGCTAAACTTCCAAACTTCAAAGAGTTGGCTTTTCTAAGGCAGTTCCTTACTGTTGCTTCTCTGGGAGGTTTTTCCCTTTCTCTGCTTCCTGCCCTTCAAAGGAAGAACAGGGCCCAGATGAGAAGCACAGCCTGCATCTCCAATTCCCTCTGCTTCTGTGGAACGCCCATCTAAGCTCCAGAACTGCCAGGTGACACAGGGAAGCAGAAGGAAAGCAAGATGAGAGAAACACCTCCCTCTGGTAATGCTGATGGCACAGAGCTGGCTTACATTGTGACCATTTCCTTTAGACTCCGTCTGTACATGCAGCTGAGAGAACGGTGTGGAACAAAAACTCTGCATGACTGATACCCGATCTGCACAACGGGAACCACAACCTGATGGGCAGAGTGATATCAGTGTCACAGTGACACATGTGTCAATGGGTCCTTTTCCTTCAGCAAGTGCAAATCAAGACACCCAGACCCACAACTTAAAATCTCCAAAAGCGCTTTTTGAAACTGAGCACTTCAATTTTAAATATTTTCATAGAAGCACAGAATGGTTTGTGTTGGAAGAGACCTCAAAGCCCACCCAGCCCACCCCCTGCCATGGGTAGGGCTGCCCCCCACCAGCTCAGGCTGCCCAGGGCCCCATCCAACCTGGCCTTGAGCACCTCCAGGGATGGGACACCACAGCTTCTCTGGGCAGTTGGACCAGTGTTGTGTAAAGCCTTCAGGCCAGAGAAGAACTAAGAAATGAAATTAAGTTCAGCTTTCATCCTGAATCTTAATGGAAACAGATTTTAAACACATGGATAAAGTTGAGCAAAAAAAATCTTATTTTCAGTGAAGTCAAGATGATATTTAATACCAAGTATAAATGACAACAGGGAGAAGCAGGGTTTGCACAACATGTAATACAAAAAGAGGATGAAATTCCAAGGATAAAGAAGGTATTATAATCTCTACACAAATCTTGCGTAAATGTAGTAAAATGACATAGTAAAATGTATATAACTGCTATGCAATATAATGTTATATTGTCATACAATATTGTCATGCAATGTACATGCAATGATCCTAAAATTTCATAGCTGCATACCTAATTTTCACCACTGTCTCCTCCAATGTGTCAGTATAATTCTAATATTAGTTTTATCATAAAGACTCTGAAGTAGCTCTAGGGGAACACTCCTGAATATCAGAAATGTTGAAGCAATACACTCTTTTCAGGGAAAGTATAGACAAAGAGACTAGATCTGTTAGAGAAAGGTAAAAAAGGGGGTTGTTCTATTTTTTTTATTTTAAGAGACAAGGAGATTATAATTTCCTTGCCAGTGATTGAAAGTCTCAAATATCTTCTAGAGAAAAAAAATAAAATAAAATCACACATAGATCTTCACCAAAAGAAAGTCTTCTTTCTGTAATACATCTTGTCATTGTCTTGATCACAGATATAGGTGTTTCGTATAGGAAGTACTCATTGCTATACAAGGACTTGTGCTATGCAAGGAAAGAGAAGTGAGGCAGTGGCACAGGCTGCCCAAGGAGGTGGTGGAGTCACCATCCCTGGAGGTGTTCAGGAACCATGTGGATGTGGCACTGAGATGGCCATTGTGTGATGGGCTGCTGGTCAGTGTTCTTAGAGAGTTTTTCTAGCCTTTGTAATTCTATGAATCTATGAATTCTAATAATAAATCCATGTGACAACATAGATACAGTCACTATGCCACAAACACGGAATACTTAACAAGGTGTTGGAGAAAAGCCAGCACAAAAGGAAGTTACAGCAGCAGAGTCTAAGAAGAATTTCTGGATGAATTATGCATTTATAGAAAATGAGATGAAGAGAAAACCACAAGTGACCTGTACTTAGACCAGAAGGCAAAATTACAGTCAGCAGTTTCTGACGTGTTTGCTTATTCTCTCTTGAAGACTTGGCCTCCTAACCAAGATACAAAAATACTTGCTATTCTTACCTCTTACTGTGAGTCTGGGAGGAAGTATCTGCTATTGAAGTTACATGCTGACTTTCTCAGTCCAGATTTGGTGAATGAGCCTTTCCTTTTACTCTTTGTAATGGACTTCCCACTCTCTTCAGTAAGGCTGAAAAGAAGAAAATCATCATGGAGAGGAAAAAGGTTAAACAGGAAAGGCCTATGGGGCTATTTATCTGAAACAAAACTGAAAAACACTGAGTTACTGAAGGAATAAGTGGGGAATATAGCAAAGAATAAGAAAGAAATAAGATCAAAGATTTCACAAATCATAACTTAACTAATTGTGTTAGGACAGGTGAAGCAGGCACTTCCTGAGCAAGGACAGACACACAATAGCACACTGAAGCTTTGCTGGAAGTGAGCTATCATTGCTAACATTAATGGCTTTTTCTCTTTGGTGTGCCCAGAATAAGAAGTACTCAGATGCATGCACAGCATCTGCTTCCCCCCATTGTGCTCCAGTGCAGAGTGAGGATAAACATTAACAAAACTCAACACAAGTGAGAAGCAGCCATTTACCTTAAAAAACCTCTGTGCTTGGGCCTGGGCTCGAAAATCTCTGCGTTTGCCAATGCTGTGGGAATGAATCATTTTTGTGTTAACTACCCTGTGATGTTCACCACACAGTTTCTTATCTAAAACACGGCTGTCCGTACAAATGCTTCTTCATAAAAGAAAACTGCTTCAGATAAACAAAGTTAATGGTATGCAATCCTGGTAGCAAATGCTTGCTTACAAAGAAGATGCCACCCATCTTATCTCTCAAGCTCTCTGAATTATGAATCTCTTGGTATCACTCAGGGAACTCCTGGAAACCCATCTTCACATGGGAAGGATGATGGACTGAGCCCACACTCTCTTTTTTCTGCACTGAGAGGATCATCGTTCTGAATTCCGAAGCCTGAGTGCTTCAGAGCCTACAAACAACAGCTTACCACTGCAGGATCTGCTCTGGGAAATCAGTGGCTCCTGCAGCACAGCTCTAGTGGTGCCACATTCACCAGTACAGGACCATGGAGTCAAATGTAGAGATGAGCCTTTCCCAGGCCTTCAGAGTGGTGTTCTGAGTTGTCCATTCTTCACAGTAGCATGTAATTCTCACAAGAGATATATAAACTGAAACTATATAAACTGAATTTGAATAAAATGCACCTCCACATTTGCCCAGACTTCCTCCTCCTCCTCTCTGTTGGTGTCAAGAAAGACTTAAAATAGCCTCTGACATGTCTCATATGTATCCATGGCATATTTTTGCAAGGGACAGAGGGAAGAAGGTTAAGATGTGAAGCACTGTTTATAAGCTTGCAGAAACTACCAGCACCAGGTTTACTTACTGCAGGACCAGCCTTCTCCTGAAGCCAGAGGTCAGAGTTTTAATTGCACAGTGCCTTCTGATTTTGTTGTTCCATAAATACACACTGCGTTGAGAAATTAGGATGCTGTATCTCCTCGTCTCGAGAGAACCGGCTTTGTTCACCGCTCTGGCAATCTCTAACCGTATCCTTTGAAGAAAAACCCTCTTGTACCTGCCACTATTTTTAGTGTGTGTTTTTGAAGGAAGAGCTCTGACTATAATCTTTTCATCTAAATGATCCTGAAAGACAGTCTCCAGTGCAGACACATACTGACATATGAAAATGAACATTGTGCTCTGCACGTTGCTTCACAGGCCTGTTCCGCAAATCTACCACAGTTTGAGATTCAAGAAAGCAGGCCTCGTCCTTTAACACACTGCTCTCATTCCTTCTTTCCCGTGTAAAGCTGCCGAAAGGCTAACGCATAAGAGCTATAATATTGTTCATTTGCTGATGCGAAAGTCTCCTCGTATGAATAAAAGCAGCTTTCCCTACACCGCCCTGCAGCAGGATGCAGCCTTTGCACAGCAAGGTGATATATTATGAGAACCGTGTAATCCCCGAAACTCCTTCGTGAGATTGAAATAAATTCTGATTCACTTATAACTGTGTATTCTATTTTTGTTAAAGTGCCCCCTCTCAGCTCCTATCCCAAGCAGAAAGCCTGTCAAGAAGGATTATTTTTTGGCCAATTCTCCTTCAAAGAGTCACAATCAATAATCTTTTTTTATGGAAGGCAACCTTCAGGAGCACAGTAAAGGATGTTAATAGTAGTTCCTGTGGACATCTCCTTTCCTTTAAAGGCAACAAATGAAATACTAAAATACAAGGTAGCATTTAAACGAGTCGCTCACCATGAAGCCTGTCTCAAAACACAGAGAGTAATCAAAACCGGAGCAACACAAGGGACCCCGACTTTATAAAAATAATCTTTCCTCTATACCATCAATTTCATAAAAGGCCTTCAAAAGCCACAGGAGTAAAACTGTTTCTCCCTTATAGAAGGAAAAAAAAGTAGGCTGACGTCTGTGAGCATTTCAGGCTTTTTAAAAGAAGTAATGTGGCAAATTGTAGGCTTGTGTAGTTCCATTTAAGTAAGCCAAGTTAAAAACTTATGTCCTACAAGGTTGTGGGGTGGGAATTTAGTAGGCTCTAGAAATCCAGAAACATCATAATCTCCTTACCATCACCTGTAAGTGGGATATCACTCCATGTTTTTACAGCACTAAGTGGCTTATCGGTACAGGGTCTCCAGGAATAGCTTCAGATTCTGTGGCATACCCTGAAAAAAACTTCTGTTTGAGACAATATTTACTGTTCAGTAGCCTAAGAACCATGTATATGTGTGTGTACGTACGTATGTCTTTTTAAAGCATCTTAATATCCTTGTAGGCAGGTATCTATCAATATCTGCCTGCAAAATTACCATGAACCTTGTGAAGACTTGGGTAGGTCTGTGACCTCTTGGGTATTTGAAATAATACTTGGGGTCATTTGTCTCTGCAGCTGGGAATAGCTACAAAAGGAGGTGCTGACAAAGCTGGTTCTCAATAGTTTCAATAGAAACACTTTCTGTATTTGTATTTGCCTTGAACAGATGCAGACCTCATTCTTTCTGTCCAACTAATGTGTATCGATATATATCAAATACATATCAATCGTGCCAAGAACATGGGTGCAAAATTATAATAATTATTTTCTAAATAAACACATTGCTAGTGAACATGTGGAAACAACACATCCTAGTATCACAGGCATCAAAAGAAATGCAAAATTAATATGTGGCAAGTATTGTAGTATAGCTGCCAGGCTTGGTTTGAATAGCTTGGAGATGATACTGATAGTCTGTGTCACCAAGTGTTTGTTCATGTATTCAAACAGTAAAGGCAGAACACAGTCTGATTACACATTCTTTGCTGATACTACATAAACTGATCAATCATGGTGAGAACTCGTTCATAATGAGACGTTTAAATTGGTTTCAAGTCACGGCATGCTGCAGAAATGGGCATGGCTCTAAAGCACACTGACCTTACTGCATACCAAACATTATGCACATCCTTAACTTTAGGCATGGCAATAATTCCTCTAATACAAAGCATTTCTGTGACAATTTCCCAGGCAGGATCCTAACTCTGAGCTGGTTTTCACAAAGACACTCGGGAAAATTAATCCAAATTAACTAAAGACTTAATTTAAAGCAGATTAGTTAAAGTGCATTTAACCCTGTAAAGACTTTTAAAAATTAAAGTAGTCTTAATTCCACTTTGTATAAAGCTTAATCCATTTTCACTTCATACTTTAAGTTAATTTGGATTAATTAAGTTGAATGTTCTAGGTAAATCAGCCCAAGGCCCTGAATCAGAAATGCGTTCAAGCACAGATAGAAATCCATCCCTATTTGGAACAGCACTTCCTTGAAGTCAGCTGTTTTCAAGAAGATATACATAGGTAATTCAGTATTTTCCAGAATCAGACTCTTAACTGTTTTACATTCTGCAATCATTGGAGAATTGCAGTTTGTTGGTAAGAAGAAATCATAGCCCAAAGAGCTGAAAAACAGATCAACCGATCTCATGTTCCGTCCTCCAGATGATAACCAACTTCTCCAGTGTGTGCACAAGAAATCTTCAGTCATTGTTTTCTGTAGGAAATCTCTGACTGGTACAGAATTAATAACAGGTTCTTCAAGCTGGAATTATTTTTCCTTAGAAGAGTTAAAAGAAGATTAGACATTCGTTCTCTGGGAAGGCTTCATAATGGGGTGGTGTTCCCTCAGTGCAAACTGGTAAATCACTCTACCCGTTCCTAAAAGAAAAAAATAATTACAGCTGTAATCCTCTAGGATTTTACATGCCATATTTTGCATCTCTTCTTTCAAAACTCCCTTTTATGCACGCGTGCTCAAACTGTTTGAAACTGGATTGTTACCTCGCTGAGCATGCAGCAAGTGAGACAAAAACGCAGGTTTTATGGCAAGGTCTCAGTCATCACTCTACTTCATATGTAAGTTTATATATTTGATACCAGTTACACGTGCATCTAACTACTTCTCTTAGGAGGTAAATCTGCTATTGTAGAATAATATAGTAGTTTTATCACTAACAGTGTAACGTGAAAAGCACATTATATGGCAAGTTGTCTGCGGGCTACTAAAAGTGAATGCAGGAAAAAAATGATACTTCCAGAACTAAATTTGACACCTAATGTAGACATAGAGCCAGAAAGGCTATTTAGAGAGTCACAGAGCCCAGGCAGATGACCCACAATTGCTTACTCAGAGTAGTTTGGAAAAATCAGCTCACACATGATGTAGCTTAGCTCCTGATCCATCCACAGAATGCCCGAGTACAAATTCCTTCAGCTCCCCCTGGAACTTGAATAGCTGTTTTCATGTGGCACAACAGAGTAGAGCACAGCGATCTCCAGGATGCCAGACCTGAGATACCTATGTGGTGTGCTGTATGCTAATGCAGAGAACCAGTACAGTTGTATATTCATGGCACTGAGCCCAAGAAAATACTCACCTTTCAGCAAGCCAGAGAGGCTTCTGGACACAAGCTGGCACAGGTACAGCTGGCTCGTGCATTTTTACCAGATATTCCTCTGCTATAAAGGATATGAGTGGAAGTAGATAAAAAATGTCTGCACCACCACACAACCACAGCTTACTTCTTCCTTGCCAGAAAGAGCAACTGCTTTGGCTCTCTTTTTTGCCTTTCCTTACATTACTTTTAATGTCTGGTGAAGTTATTTCTACCACCTTTCCCACCTTGGTAGAAAAGACAAAGAGAAAAGAGATTCTCAAGAAGAAAGGCATGGCTACCCTCAACAGTACTTTGAATGATCATAGGATCATAGAATCACAAGATTGGAAGGGACCTACAAGATCATGTAGTCCAACCGTCCTCCCATTACCGTAGGTAGCTACAGGCTGTGATGGTTGTATTGTTAACATAGCAGTCAGTGCCATAATGTGGAAAGAGCTTTGGTTGTAAATGGGTCTTCTTTTTAATGTCACTGTTATATTTTCCAGAATTTCCATAGCACATTTCTAGTTGAAGAAGTGAAGTTCCTGCCACTGGGGACTAACAGAGCTTTTCAGATAAGTCTGAAGGCTGCTAGCCACCATCACATGCTTCTGGAACCAAGGGCCTTTGCTATTCTTCAGTTTGCAGATGTGGTCTGGATGAAGGCCAGTGCCTAGCTGAGGTGTGAGCAGTAAAACAAGCACCCCAGTCACAGAAAAGCAACTCTCCCATGCACACATTAGGCTGGCAGCATTTAACTGGCACGTAGATAATAAGGACGTCTACTTCACTGCACAACAGTCCAGACTCACAGCCACGAAATGGACTTGATAGCCTTTAAATGCTGTTTTATGGCACTGGCTTACAGAGATGGCTTGGAGCCGATGTGGCAGCTCATTAACGCTCAGTTAACACTTCTCTATATAGCACAGCATCAACTTTTACATTTTCTTATTTTCAAGGGAGCAGTGTATGTGGAATTAAAGAGAAGCATAATAGTTTAAGATACATAAAATATTATGAAAAAAAAATGGTTTTAAAAATATTGAAATGAAAAAGCTATAATGTCCTGAAACTACTGTTTGTGAATACAGAGTACAGGAGAAGCATTACTTTTACCTTGCCAAGTTTCCCATTGCGAATAAAGCAGTAAAAGAGGAAGCGAAAATGTCAAGCTGCATCCAATTGCCAGAAAACAGAATGTTTCCACTAATAAAGAGAGCAATCCCCAGGTGGAATGGGGATCTTTTCGTTTTCTGGTCATCTCAGAACTCAGACATCATTTGAGAGTGTGCAGCAAAGGCCACCCAGAGCCCAACAATCAGGCAGCAACAGAGTGCAAAGCCAAGGAGGATGAGGTCATGTTGAAGGTAGCCTGGCCCTAGCATCCCCACTAAAGCCATGTTGGGGGCAACTATGGGGTCTTGGGTTGTGCTGAATAAACAAACCCACAAGCACATTTGCAGAGGCAGCCTATATGCCAGGAGCACCACATACACAGTTTGAGTCACTAAGTAGATTTCAGCTGGGTATACACGGCTGAGTTCTGGCTTCCAGCATACAAAAGATGGGCAGGCAGTAAGCAAAGAAGTGGCTTCTGACCTTCTTCCAAAGAAGATGCAGCCCTAGAAGTGTAAACTACAAAGCATGGAGCTTTCTGTTGGAAATGGGATTGCCACTGGAGACAGAAAGGCAGTAGAAGCAGCGGTGGAAGATAATGTATTCAGGCAGAACCCTTTTTTGGCTAAAATGCCCAGGAGGATTGTCTCCATGCAGTGTACCACATTCTCTGGTGAGTGGACAGATGGGATAGAGGGAAACCTGACACAATATAGGTTTTTGATCATATTCGTGCAAATGGGGCAGTTATTGCATAAGAAGACTTGTCAAGACCTCTGCTATTTCTTTACTCCTTCTCCCCAAACAGCCTTTGAGTGTTTACACTCAAATGCAGTCATCCTTCTTTATCGATCAGTCAATGCTGGGTACCTAAACACCAGGTGTCAGGCTAGCGGGGCTCTGAACAACCTGATCTAGATGTAGGTATCTCTGTTCATTGCAGGGGAGTTGGACAAGATGGCTCTTCCAACTCAAATGATTCTACGATTCTATGAATATATTTAGGGGCTCAGCATTTGGCTAAATATCGCTGCTTGTTACAGCAAACCCCCCAAAATGTATCCTTACCACAGGAACCATCTCCCCATTGAATACTACGACTCTGCTATGGATGCATAGACACACTGGATTTAGTATATAAGCTGGATATGAGCTGTATGACATGGGAAAAAAAAGCAGCGCTTTATAACCAGCCTTATTTTGAAAAATGGATAAACCATTCCATAGAGACTTCATCATCTTCATCTCCCTCCAGCCAGGTAGCTGGAAAAAAATAATTATCATCAATGTAGGATACACAGACTGCAAAACTGCAACCCTAACAGTTACAGTTTGGCAAGGGGACTGAAAAAACAGTAATAGAAGGAAGTGTCAGGTGAATTCAAGTGAAAGTTACTACCTGCTTCACCCATAATGTCTTCATTATTGGTGCCTTGGATATTGTAGCGATGGCTGCTACTAAACACCTCAGACTAATATCCTTATATTAATCTCTTTTGGTGATACTAGGAAAATGCCTGCAAGCTATTAAGTGCTCAGTTCATGGGAGGATCAGATTTTATATAAGTGAACTAATTTCTCTGGCGCTTTGGCACTGAGCTACAAACATAAGCAGCAGAAAATAGGACAAAAACATGAAAACGGGATGGTGGTCTATTAAAAGACTTACAGCTGAAGAATATGAATGCCACCTTTTTGTCCCTACACACGATGCAGTAGCCCCTCTCCTAAAGCTCTTTGAAGGCAGAGAGTCCAGAAGTAACAGCTGAATTCTCAAATCAAAAAGCCAATGAACTCAAATATTCCCCTCAAAAGAGATGACGGTGGCTTTATTGAAATGGCTCTCCAAGACATGGCCGGCTCCCAGAGTGCGGTGGGGGTGCCAGCCATCTCTTGGAACAGAGTTGGCATAAATGAGTAGCAGTATCCATGCCAGACCTCTTGTCATCAGCCGACTGCATTGCTGGGATGCTCAATCTCAGGACCCTTGAATTGAGGAACGCAGTTGTCTCTGAGCCAGTAGTTTCATTCTGTCTCATTCAGAACAAGGAATCAGCAGGAGCATAACCAGGATTTTCAAAGAAGCGCTTGGTGGGGCACAATGAAAGGGAGGCAGCACTGCCAACCACTGTTGCTTGAAACAAAGCCCTTGTGATAGCATCTACTCTGCTGGGAATGAGCATGAGCTCTAGCCAAGCTTGCATTCCAACAGACTGTAGGGGCATTAGAGCAAAAAAAGACATCAGATATGCTGAATGGAAGATCATCATGCACTTGCCAGTCTGCCTGATGTAGGTGAGCTGCTGTATTTACAGATGCCTTGGTCTATGGAAAAATGAAATGACTGAGTAACTGCAAAGGCACCACCATACTTGTCTAGTAAAATAAACTTCTAACTAGCACACTGTGCACACAGGATGTTGGGCATCTCTAGCAAGTTGTCCTGTGACCATAAACCTTACAGAACAAAAAGTAACAAAGAACTAGAAGAAACCTATGTTTGTTTCACTACAGAGTATACATTACATGAACTCTGCATCCAAATCTAGCAATAAATCTTTATTGCAAATTACCAAGTTGTACGTCAACAATAGCTTTAGTTTCAGGGAAAACTGCATATAAGAGATGGAATTATTTGCAAAGTCAGATGAAGATGATCATATCCTTACCATATATGATAAAAGGGTATTTCACTGAGCCTCAGTACCCAGAGTAACAGCATGGACCCTCCTGTGCTCACACACAGGGAAAGGTCAGCTAGCTAGGGATGTATTTACTTCTGGAGCATTCAGCTACACAATACGGCAGCTAGGAAAAAAGCACTGAGTGACTCAGAGGGAAAAGCATTTACAGCCTCAACATGAACTGAAGGGTCAGTAATGAGAAATGGTGGGAGACAGTTTAACCAGCTGATCTGTGCCCACTGCTCCAAAACAAACAAACAAACAAACAAAAAAAAAAAACAAAAAAACCAAACCAAACCAAAACCCCCAAATTCCCAAAGTAGGGAGGATTCTCCAAAGCATTTAAGAGCATCTGCTCTTTATTTCACAGATGAAGAAGTGGGTACACATTCATGTTACCATGGATAAAAGAATATCTTTGCGCTCCCCTGCTTGTGGATTATCAGGCTTTGAACTTCAGATTAACACAACAGGGCATTGTTTTACCTTCACCTACTCTTCACCATAACACAGATGGTCCTGAAACTGGAAAGGGAAACCATTTACTGAGGGTCCACGGGCTTAGATCCAACCCCCAAACCTTACACTAAAATCTCAGACCTTTGGCATATTTAAACCTGTTATGGCACTTTGTGTGCTAGCTTTTTTAATAACATAGTAGATCAAGTTCTGAAGCCTGACCACTCAGGCCAGAGTCTGATACCTTTCAGAACAAAGTAACACTTTTTTTTCCCCATGAAGAGCCCAAAGCTAACAGAACTTGTATGAAGAAAGACAAGAATGTGATGCTTTCTAACGTTCGAAAGCTGGATTCCAAGCCATATTGTATAGGTTAGGTCTAACCCACAATCCAACTCATTTGGCAGTGCTTTTTTTTCCTAATTGAGATATATAGTCCAGCATGAATTTAATAATTCTGAAGTTAAAGAGGACACTAAAAGGATATTTTTTCCAACAGATGTCTCAAATTCATTTTATAGTAGTAGAAGTCTGATTAGAGGATGATGTCATTGTTTGGACTAACTTCATTCTAGCATCAGATGAACGAAGCTAATGAAGAAGATAAGAATAGCAGTGCTAGATGAAATTAATGCTTCTAGCACTGTATGTTAAAACAGGTAACATTCTCCTAATATTTACTTTGAAATGCGCTTTCTTTCCATATACACATTAGTGCCGTCATCAATCAATTAGTAAATTATAAAAAGAGACCTCTAAGGATATAATTAATATTTCAAAATTAAAAAATAATTGTTTGTTACGTTGTTTCCTTTAATCTTGAGTTTTATTGTTGGAAACCGATCCTAATGTCTCCAACAAACATTACTCAAGACCTTGTGATACTAATCTGACTGTTACTCTGTAGGGCTTTCACAAAAATGAGAAAGTATTGGGCCAGTATAGAAAAGACATTAAAAATGGTACCCTTTTGCTCCTTATGCTTCAAGGCAGCAGGGTAAGTGAGCTTCAGAACTGAAGCATTCACTGTGACTTCCCAAATGCTTCGAAATCCCATTGTAGAGCACACCATGATCACCCTCTGCACCACCCCCCATGAAACCCAGGGCTCATGCAGGACTTGGGGAGGGAGGCAAGCTTCCATATATCCCTTCCACACAGTCAAGACATTGCCAAGGTGCTCATCCAGAGCCAGAATTTAGGACTCATTCTTGGATCCCATGGTTTAGATGCAGTCTGTCTTTCTCTGTTTCACAGACAAGAACAGCTGCTTGCTCCTAGCCCATAGAGAAAACTCTGATCTGAGAAAATGAGCTAAATTCTATTCCGAGTATTGCTTTATCAATAAAATTTTCTGTTAATAACACTGGAACAGAAAAGATCTCATGGGTCATTGAATTTGAGTTCCTTTATCAGGGAAACAACATCACAAAATCTCTTTCATAGAATTATCAAGCATGGTCTTCTAATAAGCTAAATTGTTTGTTGCCACCACTCTTCCTGGGACACTTTTTCAGAATCCGTTTCTATTTTCTAGCTTTAATTTATACAGCCCTGGAGACTTTTATTACAAACAGTGATAAGCAAGCCAAAAAGAGCTTAGTTTAATTCTTGAAACCAGCATGAGCGAAGAAGGAAAGTCATTAGCTGAATGTATCTCTTGGGAAGTATGCAAGTAAAAATTCAAAGGTATAAGAGAAAACAAGCATCAGCTGTTCTCATATTGATCACTGACAGGTGTTAATTGAATTTTCTGGATCTAAATAAACTTTGATCTGGTTTGGTTTATTACCAGGAATATGGTCCTACTACTGAGGATGGAGGAAGTTAAACTTCCAGCTCTCTTCTCTGTACCCAGCCGAGAAAGTGCACTTCAGATTTGTAGGGACCAAATAACTTAGTAATGTTTATGAGGACCATCACGTACATTTCTGGATAGAATCCAGTCTAGAAAATGTTCTGATTACAAATGTTGTTCTTTACTTACAACAGAAGGGGGGCACACGTTTTCACAGACAAGAACCATCCTTTGGTTAGAACCAGTTGTAGCTGCCCAACAGTAAGGACATAAGATCTCAAATTTAGGTTTAATATCTGACTTTACATGTGACTCAGTCTGTGTTCTCACACTAGTCCCTTATCCCTCTTTCTGTCTCCATTTCCTCATCTTTAAAATATGGGTAATAATACTTCTGCATCTTCTGCATCCCTCGAGTGCTTCTTAAGCTTAATTAATTCAACACTTACAAAGCGCTTTCTGATCCAGAGATGAAAGCGCTACACGTATCCCAAAGACACAGTTTCAGAACATTTGTAAGTAAATAAAACTGTACCTTCTAGCTCTTATTTTTAACACAGAATTGGAATGACCTGGCCTCAAGTGATCTTCTCTCTTGGAAAAGGCACTGGGATGCAGGTCTGTGGCCAGCACTTTTTCCCAGGTCAGTAGTTCTTTCTTGCCTGGGAAATGCAAGAGTGTGGCTGCAGGCCAGCCCTCTGCTGCACAAGGGGAGGGAGCTGAAGCATCAGGCCCCTGGCCAGTGCTTGCCAACCAAAGCTGTGCTTTTCTCATGGAAAGTGAATGGGAAAATGCATGCGTAAGCCAAGGGCTTTTGCTGAGCTGAGAGCTCTGCAGCTGTCCTGCTAGGAAACAAACAAGACACGGGGCAGAGAGCTGTACAAGAGCTCAGGGGCCCCTTGTATCTTGAAGGAAGGGGAAACGGAGGTCAACAGCTCTGGCCAGTCTTGCACTTCCCCAGGGCTACAGCTCTGCAAATCAGATTGCTGCAGGGAGAAGAGTTTTTGGAGCTGACACTTCACTACAAGGCCAAAGATGGGAAGGCCAATAACTGGACCAAGGTTTTTCAGCTAGCTTAGTGTCTGCTATTTTCAGCTGCATACGCATGTGGAGTAGGGAATGAATAAGAGCTACCACTTCTTAGTCAGGAAGGGTCTATTACCCACTAAGCTGAAAGTAACCAGGGCAACTAGGATGTTATTATCCTGCAATGCATTTGTTAACATTGGCTTTGCTCCTACACATTATGGTGAAAATTAATCAGAAGGCAGTTTTTGGCTAGCCACAAGTTTCTGAAAAATGAAAGAAGGCTTTCTCATGGAAAAAGGGTGGTCAAGCAGACTCGGGAAGCCCCAGGTCCATTCCTTACCATACCAGAGGCATAGGTGTTGTGTTTCCATAGAACGACTCATAGAAGCACAAAGCATCTTGCATGGCATTGAGTCACTCCATCTCTGCGTCTCCATCCCTGATGTGCAAAACGGGAGACAATAGCAAAGTGTCAAAGGGACTGTGAGATAATCCCATGCTGGAGGAAAGGGATCCATATGTGTTACTAAAATAAGAGACAGCCCAGAGTAGGGCTATTTTGGGACAACAGAGCTGTGCCAGCTTTGCATGCAACTGCCTCCATCACAGAAGAAATCTATAATTTAAAAAACGTGTACACAAATGCATACTCATCTGTATGCTATGTTTCTCGGGCAGATGATTTGGGTTTATCTCAGATCGCTCGGGTGATAGCATTCAGAAATTCTGGCTGCTACTGAACTCTACTTCTTAATGGCACAAATAGCACTGTGAGACAGCGTTGGGTAGCTCAAGAGCTTTACGGGCTTGTAGTCTTTGGGGTAAGATACAGAGAATGGGACATTTCTTTGGTGACTGCCTGGAGTGCCTGGTGTACCTTTGCTATTCACACAGCCAGGGGGAGCAAGGAGAACATCAGTGCCAAACACAGGATCAGTGTGGCATGGTGAAGAGCCAGCAATGGTGACAACAGTGACAACACTGTCTCATTTCAGTCAGCTTCTAGCTGAGGTTCTGAATGCTGGACTTCACTACCACATGTACCTTTTGTTGGCTTATACTCTTCTGCAGGTCTAACTTTTTATGCCTACCTATGAATGATAAAAGCTTTGAAATATATAGCTGTGAAACAAAGAACATTTGGGGCAAGTAAATAACTTATGGCTGTGTGCCACAATTAAGGTCTGCACAATCTCATTTTCCATTGTATTGTACACCCATGCCCCAGTCTGTGTCATAATTGAAATAGCAGGGAGAAAGAAGCCATCAGACAGGATCATTTGAACTTGTAAACAGACTTTCATCAGCTGGAGATGAGAGCAGGACACAAGGACTGCTAAATACACATGTCTGGCACTCCTTATCTAAGAATGGTTGAGATGTTTATTGAGATACAAACCTAGCAGTTGGGCTTCTGTTCTGACAATAGGGATTCAGGTCTGATTTGATCAAGCAGTCCAGACCTTATAAACTGGTCTTTGCTATCTAGCCATATTCATGCATCCATATTCATACACCTATGCAACATTTCTTGTTGCTGTTTGAATCAGAAATGTCACAGTGATGTTCACTGCCCCCTAAATCCACGAACAGATGCAGAAATTAGAGGATGCTGACAAATCCACATGCTTTTCAAGATATCAAAAATATTAATGAGCGTTAAACTGCTTTACATCTTCCAAATTATTTGCTCTTATTAATGGACGAATCCTATACTTCCACACCAGTAAATAGAATATAAATGTACATGAAAGGTGATTTATTAGACTGAAATACTACAGTCACCATGATTTTCATCCAGGGCTTAACTCCAACAGGTGCTGGTGTAACAAGACACTGAAATATACGCTTGAAGAGAATGAATGTGCTCACATATGCCAGTGCAATGTAGATTCAAATCAGGGACAGTTGGGATGGATCACTGTATGGGGCATAAATTGTAGGGTTTTGATCATGGGGGACTGCAGAAGTGAATTCTGCAAGTGTGGTGAGGTGTTGCAATAGGTTGCCCAGGGAGATGGCAGTCACTGTCCCTGGAGGTACTAAAGAACTTTGTGGATGTGGCACTGAGGGATGTGGTCAGTTGGAATGGCAAGGATGGGTTGGATTATGTGACATTAGTGGTCTTTTCCAACCTTAATGATTCTATCATTCTATGATCTGTGTGGGTGGAGATGCAGGGCTGTATTGGGTTAGTCACAGCCACATCTGCAATGACTCTGAAACAGATCCACCCCGATCCACCCTGTCTCCTGTACTGTCTATGGTTCCACCAAAGGGATGGGATATAAAATGTGGTAAGGGGACAGGAGACTGGGAAAAGGGAGGAGAGGGTTCACAGAGACACATGGTGCTTTTCTTTCTTGTTTGTGGTTTGTATTTATAAATACCATAACAAAGAGCTAAAGATTCACATTAATTACTATGAAATAAATTCAGTGAAATTCTCTAGCCCAAGATATATTTTGTTTGCAGCGCTTGGATAACTAAAGAATCTACTCATACTTTTACTCTCAAACTGTAACTATCTCCAGCTCAGTGAAAAGGAGAAACTTTCCCTTCTGCTATCTTCATGCTTCCACCATGCTTACCGTAGATCCAAGCAAGCCTGCATTTATGTATTGGACAATGCCCAACAACTATGGGAATTAAAAGATAATAACGTGTTAAAACACGGATTGCCAGAGCTAGACACAGGGGACATGAAATGTTTTTTCCTGATTCTCCAGCTGCTTTGAATTCAGCTGAAACACGGAGTCTTTCTGAGAAATCCAGCAAAAATGGTTTGTAGCAAACAAGGTTGGCTTTCTCAAGACTTGGCCAGATGGGGACAGGGATAAGGGACTTTCTGAGGAGGGGGCCATGTTGCTTCTCATAACAAGAAATGGAAAAAAGGGTGGGAAGTGGGGGGCTGTGCTGATTCTCAGATGCTGTTGGCCCTCCCCCAGGCTCTCATTGCAGGGTGCTTGAGCTTGCAAGAGCAGGAGCCAGAAAAGCATGGAAAGCAAAGACTTTTTCCTCCTCTCCAACATCATTTCGCTTAGCACATCAGGAGCTCCCAGACTGAGCAGCCCAAAGGCAATGAGAGGTGTGAGCACAGCCCTATTTGTTGTCAAGCACTCAGAACAGTTGGATAGGCCTTGGAGCCTTCCATTTTTTCCATCCTAAACACCAATGCATTGCAAGTGCTAATGGCAGAAAACTCCTGTGGTTGGTTTGCAGGCAAACTATTGCTAATTCACAAAGGGTACCCAATGTTTAACTCTGATTGCCTTACCAGTTGATCCACACAGCTCCATACGGAACAAACACATGTATTATGTGTGCATAATTAAGAATCAGCAAGGTTGACGTATGCAGATCCTCTTTATCTCAGTAACTCCCCTTTCACATCACAATGACCTGAATGTCATCAGCTGCATATACCAGCTGACGTGCAGTCTCCAGGTTGGCTGCCTCTCAGAGCACTGGTATTAGAGCATACTCAAGAAGACAGCAGACTTTAACTCATCTTCTCCAAAGCATGGAAACACACGAGCTCATTTCTATAATAAAATCTTCTCCTTTTTAATACGGTCTCTTTGTTAGGCATGTTGAGTCTAGTATACCCATGTCCTCTTTAACTTTACTGGCTTATTTGTTTTGTGCAAAGTAGCACAGCACAGATGTTCTTTCTGGACTGAAGCTTTTACCTGGCACTGAAATGATCCTTGGCTTTGTTTTATAAAGCTGTGGAAAACCTCAACCTGTGATTACTTTTTTTAGCTTTAAAAATGACTTTTATTTTCACATGCCTTTAGTGCTCTTTAATTGTGCTAGGAATTTAGCTGCATAGTTTCCCTGTGTTGATCTGGAAACTACTCTTACTGCCATAAGATCCAAGTGTGCGCTTGCAGTGTGGAAAGTTCCAGTTTGTGATTCAAAAGCTGCCATTCAATTAGATATGGACATTTCGATTTCAGTCTGGCAAAAACACTGCAGTGATTTCCCAACATCACAGATGCTTTATCTGCACACAAACCCTCCAGATGCTCGTGCTGTCACATCCATACTTTTGAAGGCTGTCCAGCAGTGCTCCAAGATCCTAAAAGCATTTACAAAATCAAGCTCAACCTCACTCATCAGCAGAGAAATCTCACTGAAATATGATGACTGAGGACACTGCATGAAAGCAATGACCACAATGGGCTGGCATCAGCAGGAGCTGAGAACCTCTGGATAGTTAGCTCAGGGTGGAAAGGGACCTCCATTGGTCCCAACTGTTTTGTTCTTCAGTCCAACAACCATAATTTGATTTTAAAGAAAGACAAGAGTAGGTTCAGAGCATTTAGGACCTGACTCAAAGCCCTCTGCAATCATAAAGAAAATACCACCACTTTAGATGGCGCTGGCTGTGATGTAAATGTCTTTGGACAAAACATCACATAAAAGGACATAATAAATCTCAATATATTGTCAAATTTCAATTGGAAAACTGTGTTTTCTAATGTTTTATTTTTTCATACCATTTTATACCAGTTTTAATTTTGCTTGTAGCCTTTCATAGTATCATAGTATCATAGTATCATAGTATCATAGTATCATAGTATCATAGTATCATAGTATCATAGTATCATAGTATTGTGTGAGTTGGAAGGGACCTTAGAGATCATCGTGTCCAACTCCCGGGATTCGAGCCCTCTGTGTAGCAGAGCGGCACTTCTACCCCTTGCACCACAGGGGGGATTCAAACCCGGGCCCTCTGGTGTTGCAAATTTTGCTGCTTAGGTCCATAACCAAGACCTTACAGAACAGAGCGTTACTATGCTCAGCTGCGAGAAATATTCACCACATACGCTCCCACAGCCTTGCCCAAATCTCACTCTATGTTTCTTTGTACGCCCTGAGAAAGATCGCAGCCTTACTCTCATAAGTAAAGGGGAAAAACTGCATATCACAGTGAGAGAGACTCGAGAATAAAAATGTTGCCTGCACTTACACATGAGAAACAGGCAGTCTCTACTGGGATTTCTCTGCAAGGAAAGACCAAACCAAATGGATTTTCCCCTGCAGCAACAGAAATTACTGCCAAACTGTCCCCACTGAGACCGCCCATCCATTTATGTCATCTTCCAGTAGAGGAATGGAGCAGCCCATTGCCCTACTCAGTGCCCGCTAGACTGAGATAGATTTTCTTGTTCCGCACATCATTTTCTACGTTCTGTTTCTGTCAGTGGAAAGGACTTGGGAGCATTCTCCAGGCTGTCAGTAAAGGAGGGTGGGGTTTCTGTGAAAAAGAAGTGATGAGCAATCAGAATCAGCCAAATCACTTAAGAGCAGCATTTGGAGGAGTTTAGGGAATTATGAGAGGTTTGTGTCAGAATTTCTTTCGATGCAGTATGTTGAGAGAGAAATAGTATCTGGTGGAAATACCAGTTCAGCAAAACGTTAAGTGGGTACTTAACGTAAAGTTAAATATAACATTAAAATTAATTGAAGACAAATACAATCCACAAAACTCCCAGGAGTCCTTTCCCCTATTTCTTTGCATGGATTTATTGCTTACCTGACACAAGAAACCACCACACTGAACTAGTCCTATTTTCTCCCTTCCAGGAATGGGACAGAATCTATTTTTTCCCCCCAAAAAAATGCTTTAGGAAAAAAAAATATATACATATCTCCCCCAGCCTCCTGCTTATGTACAAGATGTAGAAAGGATTACATACAAGGGGTTATACCATGGATTTAACTCATAATTACATAAGTGTTTTCTCAAATGAGAATTTGGAAGAGAAACTGGAACAAGCAGTAAAACACTAATTATAGCCTACTGAAGTCACTGAAGTTGGCCTGGCACTACTATGGCTGAATTTGATCTGACATGAGCACATGTTGAGTGTTAGTTTTAAAAGCACGTGAGTACGGAGCATCAAAAGGAGAAAATTAGTATAGTTTGATATATTCTCATCTCAGAACACTGTGCTCAGGTTCTGAAGTAATAAGTTTGATATAATCTCTCAGATTCATCTATGCCACCCTGTACTCTTTAGAGGCACAGGGAAAAAAGATACATACCAAAGCAAGAATAATAAATTTTGGATCTGAAAAATTTTAGATCCCAGGAGAGTAACTATGCATGCAGTTATAAAGTAGAACTGAGATGAATGCTAACCTCATCAACCTCAAGTGAGCCCAAAGATGGGAAATCTTCGCTTTGCTGAGTGTCAGACACACTTCTAGCTCAGTAGCACTCACCTAAAAGTAAAGCAAAAACAAATCCACAAGATGAAATTATGACACGGGTCACAGCCAGCCAACAGCCCTCGTCTGCCCAAAACTAAACTTGGTGGAACTTGAACCTTATCAGAGAATCATAGAACTGTTTGAGTTGGAAGGGACCTTAAAGGCCATCTAGTCCAACCCCCCCGCAATGAACAGGGACACCTACAGCTACATCAGGTTGCTCAGGGCCCCTTCTGCCTGACACTGAATGTCTCCATGGATGGGACATCCACTGCCTCTCTGGACAACCTGTGCCAGTGTCTCACCACCCTTATAATAAGAAACTTCTACCCTACATCCAGTCTCTGTCTCCCCTCCTTAAGCCTGAAACCATTTACCCATATCCAATCACAACAGGCCCTGCTGAAGAGTCTGTATATAAGATTCTTTATCATAGCCCCCCTTTAAACACCGAACTGCCACTGCGTAAATCTTAATGCACATATACTGCACGCTGTAGAAACCAACTTCCAGAGTGAAGCACTACAGACTCTGAAATGGCCCACTCTTTTCTAAGTACCGGTCTGTTCACAGCCTTGTTTATGGAATGCTTTATACAAAGGCTTTTGGCAGAGTTAAAAAAGAAAAGAAAAGAAAAAAAAAAGCATGATTTAACTAACATACGGACTTCAGCACGATAGGCAAGATTTGTTCCATTCTTCTGATGTAGTTCCTTTATTTGCCCTATTTACAAAGTTGGAAGAATAATGCTCATTCTTCCCTTCTACTTCAGTAGGCTGCTACGTACCATACATGCAGTACACCGAATATGCAAAGCTGTATTCAGCTGTGATATCTGGTATCATATTCAGTAATTGGAAAATTACGTTCCTTTAAATTCCAACTAGCTTTACTGGAAAATTATTTGCTTCGGGAAAATCGTCTGGCACTTTCAAAAACTGTATTGCGTGATAACTTTGTTTTAGCCCCATCTTTTACTGGTTTGTTAAGCCATTTCATATAGTGTTAATGATGCAAACCATCTTATTTAATGCTTTGATGCTGCCTAACACATTATTGCGCTGGTCCGCAGAATAAAGCGCTTTTAATACCTCTCTTTCAAAAAACATTTCACTGTTTAATTTTTATTACATAAGTTTCAAAAAAATGCTGTCTCAGGACAAGTCATTTATAGATTAACTAATACTGCAGCAGCTTCTAAACATCTCCACATTGTTCCAGAGCATTGGCCCTAGACATCGCAGCACGAATTTTACAAGCTGTCATGTTTGGGACAAGTGCCGTGACTTATCCACACTACAATGTCTCTCTTCAACAGCCAAGCAGTGTACAGTACAACACAGTGTCAGCACAGCATCAGCACGCTGGAATGCTGAATTTATTTGCACAAGAATGTTCTAGGCAGAAGTTTTCCAATGAAAGAGACAGCGTAGTTCTGAGGGTAACCCTTACTGGAACAAAGCTCCTTGTTCGGTGTCAAGAGAAAGTGACATTTCTGATTCTGATAGGATTCTTGACTGTAAAAACACGGGCTGAAGCAATTGGCAGAGGCAAGATGAGCTGCTATGGGGAAATACTGCAATGCTTTCTTACAACGGCGACTAACTGGCTGGTGGAACACCAGCGGGACCACCCTGAGATCTCAGCAACATTTTCCCAACCAGAGCTGCCAATGAATGTAGCCCTGTATTTCTTACTGGAGGTCAGGGAAAGAATGGGAATAAGTTAAACAACCAGAATTCCTGCACGGTGGCATACAAGCACACCAGAGGTACTGTACTTGTAGCTCCCAAACCACCCCTCAGAGCACCCTTACTAATATACTTCAACTAGAAATTTCCTCTTCCTTGAGTAGTCCTTTAGTTCCAGCAGGTAATTACAAAACCTCTTTGGCACCAGAACGGCTGTGCTGCAGTGCAAATCCATGTATTCCTTTCGGGCAGATGTTTATGGCATCACAGTCCCAACTCAGGTTTAACAGTGCCACTGATGCTTCTATATTGTTCCTAGTGAATGTAGCAGTCCTTTGGGCTTCATTTAGATTTTGAATGGTTTACAGGGAGGTGAATATTTTTACGTGCTCCAAGAGCAGACAGTACAGAGATCCATGAGAAAAAAACAAACCAACACTGAATTCTGCAAATGCACACTAGACATGGTTACATGATTAATAGACATAAAAGCAGCACATAGGGCCTGTACAGTAGGGTCTTCAGAAGGTAACTGCATATTAGAACGACATTTGTTTTCATAGGTTTTACTATGCTTATTTTCTCTAAGAAATAAGCAAAATTTAATCAGTCAATCTAACATATTTTTTACACATCTCCAAAATAGTTGTTTATTTGTTGGTTTTTTTAATCAATTTTCTCCACTATTCCAGATTATTCAGATCATTATCCAGACTGTGAGAACTGTTCCACCAGTTCTAGTAACAGAATTGTTCAACTCAAGGCTGTTTCTTTCTGCGTGATCTCTAGCTTGTGTTAGGACACTATATGAAAGACATTTTAGAGGCTTATCTTTATATCTCATTTAAAGTCACTTCATTCAAACCAGTTGAGATTATCCATCTCATCCCAAATCCACAATTGCTAGGAACGCTTCTTCACAGAGCTGGTCAAGGAAAGCCCTCCTATTTTTAAGACTACTTCCTTGTCTTTAACCTGTTTGTTTCTTTCATCTTCTCATAAGCTTTTTCTGTTCCCAGAGGTAGGAAAGCTCCCTTGACTTGGGCTCCGGTGCAATGGAGACAGAGCAAATAAGGGCAGAGAATGTAGAATTCTTCTGACAATAGCAGCAGCTGGATTAAAATGAGTGTTTAAACATGTCCTCTGAGCTTAGATGTAAGGCAGAGACACAGTGTGGCTTGAGCTTACTGAATGCTATCAGGTTACTGATATGGGAGGACTTCTATTGCCCCGTACCCACCTATGCATACTTGCCTCTTCCCCTGCCCTAGCTCTGATGCTCATCTCACTTCTCAACAAATCAGTTCAGTTTTCTGAAGTTCAAGAAAACAAGCTCTGCAAAAATGGTTTTCTGCAGAGCTAAGAGATGGGTTAAGTAACAACACAGTGACTGCCATCCATGTCAGTGATGCTTTTAGCCACTGTTTACCAGAGAGGCTTGGTAGTGGGGAAGAACTGGGCCCTATAGAAGGGACACCATACAAAGTGCCCTTGAGAAGCTGTTTTTGTTTAACTTTTGGTTTGAGTACAAATCCATAGAGACTGCAGCGGTATTTTCGACCACAAGATGGTGCCAAAAGTGTTCCCTATGAAGCGATGCTTATTGAAATCATCCACCAAAGGCTGCTGGCAAATCTGCTTTGCTTAAATCCTTTCTGCTAAAATTAAGAAAATATGAATGAAAATTTAATGACCAAATCAAGTATAATTCACATGCATCATGAACGCATCTTAATTTCTCTCTACGGTCTCAGGAAAATCCTGTTGTTTGTTTTTTTTCTCCCAGGCTTCCTTCCTCTTTAGTGCAACAGTCTCAACCTGTAGAATCTGTGTACATTTAATTAAATCACGTATCTTTAAAACCATACTCTCTGCCTATCCTCAGTGCCACTATAGCACATTCAACTGTGTTCTGACTATGCTGACTTCATTAAAATATAGTGAGTAACGTGACTTTGAAACTACTGAAACGAAGTATCTCTCTGGTGGGTGTTACAGATGACCATCTTCCTCAGACCTGTTAAGTGAAAAAGATATTCTTACCAGATTGCAGCGTTGTGTATGGGAACAAGAAGTTTGTAAAATACATTTCTTAAGATCAGCCATGGTCACTGAGGGCAGACAGACAACTCACAGGCTGAGAAGGCCGCATAGGCCTAGGGGAGAGAGGCAAGGCCCTCCTCCATGTCAGCTGCATCACCGATACCTTATTCCAGCCCTTAACACTGTTCAGGCTGCAAAGGCCACACCATGGGGACTGCCCTCTATGGCATGTTGACCTCCAGTGAGCCCTTAGGTTCTAGCAATGCAATAAACAAAGTAGCGGAGAGAACTGATATGAAAACATGGAAGAGTATAGCTATCGTTATATGAAGCATGTAGGATCTAGAAAGAAGAAGACTAAAGTAGGCTTCTTGTGCATATTTTGTGGCTCAGTCCCACATATGAGAAAGCTGGTAATCACTTTCAAAGCAACAAAGCCAGCTATCAACTGACAGAAGAGAAAGGCTCTTTCACAAACAGGTCTGGAAAACACCTCCGCTTTTCAGAGATGGCAGCATTTACACTTTGCATATGATTTCAGTCTTCAGGAAATCAGCTCTGATGCAGCCTAAGCCTTAGCTCATTAACAAATGGTGTTTTGTTTTGTTTTTCCCCTGAGCCCTTTTGAAATTGAGATGCCTCTGATTAATTCAGCCGCGGTGACCACTGTGGCAGGAACACAGTTTCTGCTCACATAGATAGAATCTGCAAACAAGGACAGGAGAGCTGAAACCACAAAGCAATTCAGTGGCAGAGGCTAACAGCTCTTCACTTGAGACTCATTGTTTGCAAGCAGTGTAAACGGACAGCCAAGATAGTCACATGTGCTTCTAATCAATCATCTCACCTCCTGGCCTCTCAGCATGTCAGCAGTCCCAAAACTGCCTGTCAGGCTCTTGGACTTGCTCCGTTCCTTCAACACACAGGCTAGGGGATGTCCAACCATACTGTGTTATGCATGCTCTGTTAGCACGCCAAGATGAGAAAGTGCCACAGAAGACAATGTTTTATGTTCTCAATTTTATTTTAAAAGCTTACGCTTCGTTTCTGTATATAAATTTTTTGAGACAGTGTAACGCCTGGTACCACAGGGAATGATTCTGGACCTGGTAGCTCTAAATCATAGAATGGCCTGGGTTGAAAAGGACCACAGTGCTCATCTAGTTTCAACCCCCTTGCTATGTGCAGGGTCGCCAACCACCAGACCAGGCTGCCCAGAGCCACATCCAGTCTGGCCCTGAATGCCTTCAGGGAATGGCTGCCCAGTGCCAGGAATTCATTCTCTCCTGCAGAATAGGACTGGCCCGGTGTCTACAATAGTTATGCAAATATTGCTCAGTTACAGCAGGATTTGGGAAATGATGGTTAAGCGGATTACTTCTGATTGCAACCACCATAGCAATAGAACGAACCCAAATGATGAGGTAACAGTCCAGTACAGCCAAATGGCTGGCTCTTTGACTTAGCCCTTTTCTCATACTCCCTCTTCTACCATCTCCGATGCTGTTAGTATAGACAGAGCTCGAGGCAAAGGCAGCATCTAAACACCACATGAGCAATTGCTGCCGCAGACGTTTCTGCACAGCACAGTGCTAACACAGGCAGTCAATTCCGGTGCTTTGCCTACAGCTGGCACTTTGATTTTGTGACTGCTACTACCAGTATATGGCTTAATAAATATCATCTCTGACCTAATGTGCATGTTGTCTCAGCTTATTACATTATTTTTCTCCACTTTGCCCTGAGCAGAAGCTCAAAAAGAAATCAGTTGAATAGAATAATGTAGATCTGGTCACAAATACCGCTCACAGGGCTACAAAACCCACTCTTTGCCAAGCACAGCTGGGATCTAAATGAAGCCTGGAGAAAACAGTGAGAGCTCTGGCAGCCTGTAAAGCAGTGGTATGACGTGCAGACACCAGCAGGCACCGGAGAGCATTTATTTCACAGCATCACAGAACGACTCGGGTTAGAAGGGCCCTCAAGGATCATGAATCTCCAACCTACACTGCCACAGGCAGGGCCACCAACCTCTTTGCTATATAATACTACACCAGGCTGCCCAGGGCCCCATCCAACCTGGCCTTGAACACATAAGTTCATTAAAACAGCCTTATTCGCCCTACCCTCTGCTTTTACCCCTCACACTTAGAACCTAAGCTCTCCACTTCGCTGTCCCAGCCCGCGCCAGCCGAGCCGACAGCCCACAGCCGCCCAGCCCTGACACGGAGCCTTCGCTTCCCCACTGGTTTGTTCAGCTGTCAATCAGAGCTTCTTCCCACCCCCCGCGCAGAGCCCGCCCACCCGGCCCGCGCCTCCGCCTAACGCAGTGGGCGGGGAAAGGCTTCGATTGGCCAAGTCAGCTGTCCATTCGTTCCTGTGAGGCTCGGACTCCTTACACCGGACGAGTGAGGGAAATGTTGCGGAGCTCTCCCGCGATCTGATTGGCCGAGTGGAAAAGCCATTCAAACCAAGGCTCCTCCCCCACCGCGGCAGCACTCAGCTGACCGCTCGGTCCCATGACAAGGTTGGGGGGGTCGCTTCTCTGCCCAATGGTCAGATCCGCTGTCACTCTCGCAGAGTCCCGCCCCTCCGTCTGAACCTCGCCTGCGGATTGGTCGCGGCTCCCGTCCTCGGCAGGCGGGCGCTGGGGGTTTTCGGTGCGGCGCTGTGTGGTGGTACGGCGGGCGGTATGGCTCTTCGCGGCCTGGGGGTGGCCGTACTGCTGGCTTCGGCCTTTCTCGCCGGTGAGCCGACGGGGCCGGGGCGTGAGGGAGCCGGGCCGCGGCGGTGGGGATGGGGCGGGGGTTGCGGTGAGCCTCGGGCCTGGGGGTCGTCACGCGGGCTCCTGCGGCCGTCACCGCTGTCACCGGGCCTCAGTGGCATTGGGCGAGGGAAGCGTGGTGTGAACTGCTGCGAGCTGAGCCGCCGGTGAGGCAGCACCTCCTGTGTTGGGCCTCGCTGTGGGAAAGGCACTGAGGCCCTGGAGCGTGACCGGGGTAGGGCAGTGAAGCTGTGAGGAGTCTGTAGGACAGATCTCATGGGGAGCGGCTGAGGGAGCCGGGATTGTGCAGTCGGGAGAAGAGGAAGCTCAGGGGAGACCTCATAGTTCTCTACAACCGCCTGACAGGGGATTGTGGTGACTTGGGGGTCGGCCTCTTCTTCCAGGTAGCAGTGATAGGATGAGAGGTAACGGCCTCTCCTTCCAGAGGAGATTCTAGTTGGATATTAGAAACCATTTCTTCTCAGTAAGAGCAGTGCTGCAGTGGCACAGGCTGCCCAGGGAGGTGGTGCAGTCACCGTCCCTGGAGGTGTTCAAGAGCCGTGTGGATGTGGCACTGAGGGATGTGGGCAGTGAGCATGGTGGGATGGGCTGCTGGTTGGACTCAGTGATCGTAGAGGTCTTTTCAGACATTAATGATTCTATGAAAAGCGCATATAGCAATTCTGTGAGTTTCTTCTCAAGCAAACGAGCATGGAAACATTGCTGCCCTGGAGAACACGGGGATGTGTGCTGCTGTACCATTGATGCTGACGGCAGGCTATCCAGAGAACAGATACCCAAATAAAGCCACATTTGGATCTACACTACACATCTATCAGTCCAGCCCATTTTCCTTCTGCCCTCCTTTTATCCATGCGCAGTACTTTGGTCTTGTGGTGTTTGTTGTAATATTGCTCAGGTTTACTGTCAACACTGTATGCAGGGTCACAACCAGGCTTTAAAGCAACACCCTGAAGGTCAGATTGGTTATCATTTTACTTAACATTCATTTAACCTCAGTGTACCACCTTTTTTTCTTTACCTTTTGCATTTGCCTGTTGATAGACAAATTTGCACCAAGTATGTTTTCAAATGAATTCAGACAGGCAGCTTGGTGCTTGCCTGCACATAGTGTTGCCATCATAGGAGTTAGATTGGACTATCCCATCTGTCCACTCTGACTTTATTACAGAATCATCATCCCACTGTACTGACTTTAGTCTGTTACTGAGGGTAATGTGGAAAAGAGTGAAGAGGGATCCCAACGTGAGACGTCCCGCGGGTTGTGGCTGTGCACTGCCAGCCTTGGCCCAGTGCTGCATGATGAAAAGAAATGTCTTGTTGCCTTCTGTGCCTGAGAGGGCAACTGGAGCTGTTCTGCAGGAGCCAGATCACTACTAGTAGTACTCTGCTTCAGCCGGCACAGGTGGACTTAACTGGTCCTGTCTGCTCTGGGTTCAGTGGCTCAGGCTGTTTTCTGCGCAGAAAGAGTTCTTATGCCAAGCAGTTCAGGAAGAAATCAGCTGTGCTGGCGTGTAGCTGGGTGTTTTGAGCCTTCCTGACTTTGCTGAGGGCTGGCTTCACTGGGTCTGCATCGTAACGTTTAGTCCACTGTTAAGTGTACATATATGTACTGTGCTGTTGCTTTAATCCAAATGTAGATTTGTCCATTCTTAGTCTTAGCTATATAGAAACCTTATCCAGAGCACAAAAACAAGCGTTACTCATTACTTAACTTTGCCTAGATGGGTAGCTATGAGAAGGATAAGAATGAATGAAAATTCCAGCTTGCTTTGTTTCTGTGGAGGGGAGGGAAAGACTGTCTGAAATTGACAGCACTTTTTCCTTGCTTCTAGGTGTGTGCGGGGATGAGTTCAGTATCTTACGGTCACCTCAGTCAGTTGTTTTTCAAGATGGAGGCTGGCCAATCCCCGGCGATCGGATCCCAGATGTAGCTGCATTATTCATGGGCTTCTCTATTGAAGAGGTACGTTTGAGGTCTTGGCTGCAAAAGGACTCTAGAACTACAGAGCTGCTCGGTTAACATGCTTCCTGTCATATATTGGAATATATGTGAAATATATGTCCTGTTTATTGTGAGGCATGTGTGACTTAACAGAGTGTGGTTTCCAAGCACAGGGTTGTATCAGTCATATGAGCACAAAAAAGGGCTGTGCTTGCTGGCTAGTTTGAGTCATCAGCTACAGAAGGAAGCCAGCCTGCAGAGGCTTTAGCTTTGTTCTTCAGTTGTTCTGAGACCCATCTACATGCAGTTCCCACCCCCCTGCACTCAGCAGACAAACAGTTTCACTTAGGATGCTTAGGAAATAATCCAAAGACTTGAAAGTTAAGGTGGAAGTGTTCCAGTGGTACATGCTTGCCCATGAATTTCCAGCAGGCTGTCCTTTATGGAGATATCTACAAGGCAGTAGTTAATTTTGCTGTAATGGTCAGGATGGGTTCCTTTGACTTCCTCTGAAATACAAACTGTGGTGGTGGTTGTTGTGGTTTATTTTTCACTGTTCTCTAATAGGACCTTCCCTGGCCTGGGCTTGCAGCTGGCGATCTGTTTCACAGACCTCGAGCTGCTGTGTTAGTGACTGTGAAAGGGGTGGACAAGCTGACGTTGCCTGCAAAAGGAATCTCTTACCCTATTGAGAATGTGAGTATGCACATCTGGAGCAGTTATGCAACTTCTGTAACTCTTGCATTCTGAGTACAAGACTTCCTACCGTAGTGCTTGATGTTCTCATCATTTTACCTTTGCTTGAAGTTCACGTATCCCCCCCCTTGAATGATGGGTCAGGTTGTAGCCATGAATAACCCAGTCTGACTCTGATCTAGGCTTTCCTTTTTAGGTTCAATAAAACTGGTTGAAGATTGTCCGAACCATACCATGTAGCATAACTAACGTGCAGAACCCTTAAATATAAAGAAACCTTCAGTCATGTTCACACTTGTAACTTCATGAAAGTTCTGAATCCATATTTTCTGTATGTTTCTAGTCTTTAATTGTTTCAGAAATTGCTGCTGTCGCTCCAAATGAGCTGCCCCAAAGTTGCTCTGGTCAACTACTAGATCTCCAGTATTTGTGAATAATTTCAAGTGATCACAGCTGAGTAACTGGGTTCTGTTTTACCCCAAAATCTAACCAGGCTTTGTGTTTCAGGCTGTTCCCTTCAGTCTGGACAGTGTTGCGAATGCTATTCATAGTTTGTTCTCTGAGGAAACTCCCGTAGTCTTGCAGCTGGCCCCCAGCGAGGAAGTGAGTATTACTTCGGTTCTGACAGCAAATGCTCTAGGTGGTAAACACTTGTATGACTGGAGCGAAACCAGTTACTATATGAGAATATTTTGCTTTGGAGGGTGATTTGCAAGTATGGTTGATGATTATTGTGTGGTTGGAGAAGGTAAAAAGCTAAGGAGGACTGTAAAATAAAGAGCTAGCAGAGGGCTGTTAGTTAGGGTAGTATACTTAGGTTGTGGTTGGACTCAATGATCTTTAAGGTCATTTCCCACCTGAGAACTTCTATGGTTCTAACCTCTGTTCTTACTGTACAATGGCTGTTCCTGCAGAGGGTGTACATGGTGGGCAAGGCAAACTCTGTATTTGAAGATCTTTCTGTCACGCTGCGCCAACTGCGGAACCGCTTGTTCCAGGACAACTCCATTCTCAGCTCTCTTCCTCTCAACTCCCTCAGCAGGAACAATGAGGTAAAAAAGCCATATTGAGTACTTCTGGAGTTTGTTTTCTTTTTCCTAATATGCTTTTCCATTTTATTTCTTTCCCTTTGCTGAGGAGGGCATCCCTTTTTATTTTTCCCCCAAATTGACTTCTAAGAAGTCTTAGTAAACTAAGGTTTAAGTTCTTGTGTGAGTAGCTTTATTAAAAGAATAATTTCCATCTAGCAAGTTCTGATGCTGCAACAGTTACAGTCTGCTCTGAAATACGTAGAGTTAAAACATAATGAGGCTTCTCAAATTCTGGTGCCATCAAAGCAATTACCCATTTTTGTCTTTGTCCCCAGGTTGACTTACTTTTCCTCTCAGAACTGCAGGTTCTACGTGATATCGTAACCCTGGTAAGACTTGTTTTTTTTATAAACACTTTAGTTACACCTGAGGTCTCAGACTTCCCAGACATTATTTAAAGGTAGCAAATCCATGGCCAGGATACTTGGCAACCTGTTACACACTCAAGCCTGCCATTACTGGGTTGCAACAGTTTAAATAATGCATTCTTGAGGTATTTGTTACTGATGGAAGAAAATGAGACCTTCAGTCATCTGTAACTTCTTTTGTGTTGTTTATGGAGAGCAGAGGGCATTCTGAATTACTATTTCTCCATACCAACAGGAAGTGCTCCGTGTGAAACTTGCAGAGCTTTCCTTATTTTCTTACTTGAGAAGCCTGTCTGTCATCTACTTCAAAATGTCACTAACATTTGCTTGAAAGGGATGCAGTGACTTATGCAGCATGAACAGTGGTGGTGATAGAAACGTTACAACAGAGAGATGAGATTTTAATTACAATTGTTTCAAGCTCATGTTAGGTGAAGGACCGTCTGAAAGCAATGGGACTCTTAGAATCATAGAATTACCCAGGTTGGAAAAGACCTTGAAGATCATCAAGTCCAACTGCAGCCTAACCATAGTACCCTAACTCTAACAACCCTCTGCTAAATCATATCTCTGAGCACCACATCCAAACGGCTCTTAAATACATCCAGGGATGGTGATTCAACCACCTCCCTGGGGAGCCCATTCCAGTACTTAACTACCCTTTCTGTAAAGAAATGTTTCCTAACATCCAACCTAAACTTGCCCTGGTGCAACTTGAGGCCATTTCCCCTCGTCCTGTCACTTGTCACTGGTGTGAAAAGACTTGCCCCACTCTCGCTGTGAGGACCTTTCAGGTACTGGAAGAGGGTGATAAGGTCTCCCCTCAGCCTCCTTTTCCCCAGACTAAACAGCCCCAGCTTCCTTAGCCTCTCCTCATAGGGTTGATTCTCCAAGCCCTTCACGAGCCTCATTGCCCTTCTCTGGACAAAGAAAGACTGCTCATTTTTCTTGAGGAAAATGAGGTAAACTAATTTGTTTCGGTCCTGCAGATCAGAACTGCCGTAGTTGAAGTTGATGGGAAGATAGGAACAGATTGCTTGTTTTTGGAGGCTGTTCCCATCTGCAGTCAAATGTCAGTGCTGCATCTGGGGTCACTCCCAGCAAACTGATGTTGTGGCAATGTGTTTCTAAAGTAACCTATTTGTGAACTAAATTCTTTCTGCCCTCGATGGTGTTCCAAAGCTGTCCCGACACAAGCACTTGGCCAAAGATCACTCTCCAGACCTGTATTCCCTGGAACTGTCTGGTTTGGATGAAATTGGAAAACATTATGGAGAAGACTCTCAGCAATTCAAGGATGCTTCTCAGATTCTCGTAGACGCTTTGCAAAAGGTATATTTCCTCTCTAACCAACACAACTCACACCGGTACCATGGAAGCCATTTTTTATGTTAACTACGAGGGAATTAGCTTACTGATGTGTGTTTTGTTGTGAGCTGTCACTTCACTAGTAACAGCCGTACGCATGCTTGGGTTCTGGTTTCGTTTCTTTTTTCCCCCTTGTTTTTTCAATGCAGTTGTTACAAACCTCTCACTCTACAGAATCATGTCAGTGATTTTCAATGTGTTTGCTGTTTTGGATAAAGGAGTAGGAAGCTATTAAAACTTGTATAAACGTGAGCTCAATAGGTCTGTTTTCCCTAAACAAACATCTTTCACTTTAAAAACACCAGTATGTCTCACAGAGGCTGGCCTAGTGAAATGTGAAAGCCCTTTTTATCCCAGGATGCAGTGTTTAGTTTCCCCTTGCCTCAAAGTTGTATAAGTGTAAACATCCAGGGCTCTAAGAGAGTAACTCTTTAGCTGGTCTTACATAGTGATTAGCTAAAACTCTTTGTTAAGACCTGAGGCCAGTATGTTTTGAGTGTCAGAAGTGTGATGGAGAAGTGTAAAAGCGTGAGTTTACCAAGTTGAATAACTGTTTAATCTAGGAGATGTTGCAAGCCAGTTGAAACTTTGTTGGTCCAACTATAAGACGGTGGCGTATCAGGTTGGTTTGTTTTGTTTTTTAACAACTTCCCCCAGCCTTGGTGATCCTGAAGGTGATGTGTTATGGTTTATTTTGCTAACAAAGCCCTCCTCAGTTCCAGTTGAAGTTTTAAATTAAACCTCTTTTGCTTTTCCAGTTTGCAGATGAGATGTATAACCTGTACGGCGGGAATGCAGTGGTAGAAATGGTGGCTGTAAAGGCATTTAATTCTCCCCTCACAAGAAAAGCTCGCTCCATTCTGCAGTCTTCAGAGGTAGTATCTGTACATGGTTCTCTGTCTTGCCTATTGAAAGCCTGAACGTATCCAAACTGCATCGCTTCCTTACTTGAGTAAATCTTTGTACTTAAAGAACAGAATACTGACTGATGTAGGCAAGTTTTCATTGACTTTCATGAGGCTCCTGTCAGCTCAGTCCTTTGGATTCCATTAATGTCAGTCACAGAATCACTTCAGCATTTTGTGCCCTGGCATGAGAATCACTGGACAGAAATGCATCTCTTTTATTTAGACTGTTTTGATCTTTGATGTAATCAGCACGTGTTTTGTATACAGGCAGACTTTCAAGTAATGCACTTCTTTTCTTTGTTACAGGGTGAAACAGATAATCCATATAACCTTGCCTATCCTTATAACTACAACTACTCTGTGATCTTCAACATTATTCTGTGGATGATGATAGGCTTTGCTTTAGCTGTGATAGTAATCTCCTACAACCTCTGGAACATGGATCCTGGCTATGACAGCATTATTTATAGGATGACGAATCAGAAGATAAGAATGGATTGAACTAAACTGTATTCCAGCACATGGAAATGATGAGTAAGATCTCCCTTAAGTTGAGTGAAAACAAATATGTGGTTAATTGTGGAATTTTAAAAAGGTGTATTTATTTCTAAGTATGTTGGTTTTTTTCCCCCTCTCTTAAGCCTATTTTAATAGTAAGTAGCACTAGATTGGATTTAGAAATGGACAGCTACTTGTTTAAGAGAAGTAATAATCCACCAAGCTAACTGTTATTAGAGTACCATCATTCCATTTCTTTTTTAATCATGTTAGGAAATGCCCTGTCCGGCTGTGTGCAAAACAGATAAACTGAAACGATGATAGCAGCGTTGTTTGAATCTTTTTCACGAGGAAATGATGAGTTATAGCTAAATATTGTGTTGTATATTATGAACCAGTTGTAAATGTTTGATGTAAATATTTATAACGTCACTTCGGAAAGGATAGTCGTTATTCTTTAGTAATATATTAAATGCAGAAGTATTTCTATGAGGTTAGGAAACTTGTGGCAGAAATGGCTTTTGGATCACACGATGATGGCTTAAATCCGAACCACAGCCAGAATGGCTGAGTTTACCTCGGGCTTTAATGCTTTGCAGATAGTGTGGCTGGTCTATACAGTGGAGAGTCTAGAAATATGGAAGTAGCACCAGTCTGGTTGTGGTGTAACATTGCATACAGCTCAGAATTCCTGTTAGGATGCTTCGTATTCCTTCCATTTGTGTTGATATTATTAAAGAATAAAAAGCAGGCTTTTTGATGATAAGACTGGACCAACGCCTGATTTAAATCTACCTGGATTGTAGTCCTGCTTCTGTCGTTCAATAAAACAAAGAATAGTTCCTGGGTGTGTTCACTGTTTGTTGATTCATAGGTGCGGCTGCTTCTCTTCAGTGCTGCTGCTTAGCTGAGTAGAGCAAGTGCAGTCAGCTGCCTGTGTCTGACAGCGGGCCCGTTTGAGACAGAGTAAGCTTCTTTGAATTTTCCCATTACTGATTGACGGTTCTTATGTCCTCTTCTATTAGTTCTTATGTTCCTTAAGGAGATGCTCAAGCTCCATTTCTGAGATCTCTGCGTGGACTTCCTGGTCAGTTACAGCATCTTTGCCACAACGTACAGTTGTGCTGGGATGACCTTGTGTACCATAAGAAACGAGGAGCTCGTGTCTCCCACAAGAATATGTGTATCTCTGGGGTAAAAAGGTATTATGTGGTGATTCTGGTAGGCCAAGTATTGTTGTGTCACACATTTTGATAGATAAAACAGGCTCTGCAGCTACTGTCTGATACCAGGACAAGCAATAGTTTGGAATCTATTCACCATCTGTTGGAAGGGCACTTGCAAATTCCCTCCTGTGTTAGCAGTGCATTTGTTCGTATCGTGGCTGTGGGCCCCCAGTGGGTACTGAAGATGTTTTTGAGCGCTCCAGTGTGCTTCTTAAAGAACAGTTGCTTCATACAGGACAGACTGCTTGTAGAACCACTGTAAAGCCATTGTGCTTTAGTTGGAGCAAGACGTTATGTTATACAGTAGTACTGCTCTGTCACTAACCAAATATACAATTACAATACGGATTCTTGAGCCAGGAATAGTCTTTTTTAGGTCTTTGTTAATTGGAATGAAAGAGCTGTCGACACCATTAGACCTGCGATTGATCATTCCCTTTAGGTTTGATCTTCCTAAGAACGTAAATTGTGAAAAGATTTGTCATGTGGCAGAAATTGCAGGTTTTGCAAACCTTCCTTCGAGGAAAGCAACATGACTTGCATGGGAAGCTCTGAAGAGGACAGCGGTGTGAGCAGAAGCCCACAGTTTTGTTTCCCAAGGAGAAATCAGCACAGTTTCTTCAAAGCACTCCTACAAAGTCAAGAAAGAGTGAGGAATCAATGGATTCAGGATGTACCTGCTGTTGGTGGAGTGCTGGCTGCCAAATGGCACTTCATCCCCAGGCAGCTGATCTAAGGGGAGCCTGGGTCAGATGTCTAGGTTCAGGCTTATTTTATACCTTGTCCAGTTGCGGGATGGGAGAGGATGGGAATTTGGATATCTGTCCTCATAGTGTGCCAGCATTCAGGAACAAAGAGAGAAGTCTGAGGCAGCTGAAGCCTGAGTGTTGCTTTTGATAGTTAGAAAAGAGAAAGTGAGCCATAAATATAAGGGATCTTTAAGGAATCAGCATGCTGTATTTTCTAGATGATCTTCCAGCCCTCTTTGTGGCAACATGGCAACCTTTAGAGTTCTTCCAGCCCCCATCCTACTGTTGTGACATACAGGCAGAGGAAGCTCTAAGTGGATCTGAAATATGCAAATGTTGCATTAGTAAAAAAAAAACAGTCAGGAAACCACATTGAAATGCAAATGTTGAGCAACTCTTCTGCTGCCTGCTGGGCTTTATGGGACAGTGTGAGTGGAGGCGACAAGGACACTGCTGGTGTTTAGGGAGATGAGCTGCTGTCTCCAAAAACATCCCAAACCACAACAATCACACATTTGTATCCTATTGCTGATGGTATTTTATGGCTGCTGTGAAGTGGATGGTTGGAGCTGAACCTCAGTGTTGATCTCTTGGAAAAAATGGAAACATTTCTTGATAGAGCAAGTGGTGGTGATGGGCACTTAAAGATCTTGTGCAGGGAGTGATGGGGGAGCAGCACACATAGCAGGACAGAAGGAGACAGATAAGGGTGGCTGAAGTGGAAGTGGACACTTTCACGTCTCGCAGAAGAAAAGACACTGAAATAAATCAGGAACTCAGCGTTTGTTGCCTGTCCTGTTCTGCCAGTAATGCAGGGTGGCTCTGTGGAGGAAATACACTTACTTGGAAGGCACTCAAAGCACAGCGCTTCTGCAGCTCACGGCTGAAGGAGAGAGGAGCAATGAACGACAGCCATCTGGTGTCTGCAGAAGCCGTATCCCTGCAAGAACAGCTACTGGTGCCACTGCTGCCAAAAGCTCACCCAGGTGAACACACTCTTTAAATAAGACCAAGTGATGGTGTTGCACATCCCAATAACCTTTGGCAGTTTCAATCCCTCTGTATCAGAGCCTGTTGCCTTCTGTACCGATGGGCTTTTAGCAGTTTGGGAAGGAGAAAACAGTGAATATACATCATAAAATGCCTTAATGTTTCATAGGGGAAACGGAATTAACGGGTGCACCAAATGGTTTTTATAAAGGTAGTCAAACCCTGCTTCCATTGTGCTCCAGTGCGTGAGTTTATGATGACAAATTGACATGCCTTTAATTTGGGGAGCACATGCTTTACATTAGGCCATGGGGATATAAGCAGTACGGCCAAGCCGAACTCACAGTAATTTAACTGGTACCACACAGCCAATGCTGTGAGCAAAGTGGCTGCTGGAGGACTTCAGCACTGCCTATCATGATCACCCCCTCTGTCTAACACAGTTCCTGTGCTCGGAGTGCCCAAGGAATTGATACGGTCGATAGCAATACCCGTATAATCAATTAGAGCATTTGAGCACAGCAGCGCTAAAAGGGTGCTCTAACTACATCCTACAGCAGGTCATCAATCAAACTCTTGACTAATGTGCAGCAGAAGCTTGGAAATAAAAATCCATTTAAGTGATCAGACAGCTCTGAAAGCTTAAGAATCTGTTTCTGTCACCAAGTGCTGCAGCAGCAGGGGAAGAAAAAAAGGGAAGAAATATATAAAAGATGGAGGCTGTTGTCTAAAGGGAGCACTTGTCTAAGTTTTACAGCTAATCCTGAGAAAAATCATAGGATGTTTCAAGCTGATGGAGTGTTACAGTCTAAGCTGCGTGAGGCAATGTGCAGCTCTGCCCCATAGAGAGCTGCTGGGAGGTGAGAGCTGGGTGGGTGAGCGTGTCCTTGGGAGCAGGGAGGCTCTGCTTGTTGGTCGTGGGGAGCGAAGAGGTCTCCCCTGAGCCTCTTCTTCTCCAGACTGAACAATCCCAGTTCCCTCAGCTGCTCCCCATAAGCCTTGTGCTGCAGGGGGAATGCCAGCCATTTTCTTTCCTGCTCAACCTCCTCTTTTCCAGACCCTGTTCAATTTTGCTGTGGTTATCTCTCCTTTTTAAAGCCTTCCAGCTTCTGCCTTTCTTCCCTTTAGGAAGTTCTTTATAATCTGTGTCTCTTACGAGAGCTAAAGCAATAGACTTAAATAGACAAAAACATTCCGATAGCATGAAGGATTCCCACATCAAGCGCCTCACTTTCTTGGCTTGTGATGTCTAATCTGAAACTTGTCATTCTCCAGCCAGAAATAAACTCTTTGGCTCTGAGCATCTCCTGTGAACTGCAAAATAGGGTGCTTACAATTATATTAAGTGCTATGAAATCACAAGAATCACACACACAATGGCCTGGGTTGGAAGGGGCCTCGAGGATCGGGAATCTCCAACCCCCTGCCACGGGCAGGGCCACCAACCTCCACATTTAATACTAGATGAAAGGCCAGGTTGTGGCAATGACAGTGGAGGAAGACTGCAAAAGGGCAGGCAAGATTCCTGAGCATGTACAAAGAAGAAAGAGGTAGAAAATCCTTCCAAAACTAAGTGCTGTCATTTGCTTTCAGCTGGTCCACCCATACCTACAGAGTGTACAGAAGAGCCAGGGAACAAGCAGCTGCAATATGTTGCTCTCTACAATGATGCAAAAGTGAGATGGGGGTCAGCCTCTTCTCCCCGGTAACAGTGACAGGACAAAAGGGCCTTTGGCCTTAAGTTGTGCCAGGGAGGTTCAGGTTGGGTATTAAGAACAACTTCTCCTCAGTAAGAGCAGTGCTGCAGTGGCACAGGCTGCCCAGAGAGGTGGTGCAGTCACCGTCCCTGGAGGTGTTCCAGAGCCGTGTGGATGTGGCACTGAGAGACGTGGGCAGTGGGCACGGTGGGGATGGGCTGCTGGTTGGACTGAGTGATCTTAGAGGTCTTTCCAACCGTAATGATTGTTAAAGGTTTGTTAAACCTTGTTAAAGGAAAAGAAGTGTTTATTATTTTCATGCTGATATACTTAATGTCCTAAGTAAACGTGAGGTTAAAAGTAAGGGTATAAATTGAAGACCTAATGCTTTTAGGAGAACGTGGACTATAGAGAAAGCCAGGCAAAAGGATATTTTTCTCCAGAGCAATGAATACTTGATGTAAAAGAACATTTTCTTGCTATCATTTGAAGAATTGCTGCTAAAAACAAACACCAACAAAGCCTGCTGAAGGTAAAACGAGATTTGTTCTATAAAATCAGCTGTGACAACAGCAGAGCAGAGGAGGATAAAATGCCACTTTTGCTAAAAGCTTTTCTAACTCCTGAGCTGTGGAGGAAAACAACACGGAGCCACGCATGGAGGAGGGCTGGAGGAGGCTGCGATCCACACAATAGCCTTTCACTTGGAGCAGGAAAATGGGATCCTGACAGCTTCCTTCTGTAAGTGTGTGTCCAAAATGAAAGGTCAGAAATTACAAAGCTTCGCTACCGAGCCGTGGCTATTCTTGGCTTTTCATTCCTAAGGCTTCAGCGTGGTGTTCTGCACAAAGCTTCGAGGTGCCTCTGGTCAGCGCAGAGAGGAGTTCCAGGAGGCAAAAAAACATGACCTAATTCTGTTGTGCAGGGTATGATGGAAGCAGCCAAACGCAGTCAAACTTGGGCCCCAGAGACTGGTGAGTGGACTCACCTGAACTAAGAACAGCGTGTGCCCGTGTGGATTTCAGGCTTCCTTCTATGGCTGGGAGTTAAAGGGTGAAAGAAAATACATTTTCCCTTCAACGTGGGTTCAGAGCTGCATTTGTAATCAAGAAGAAAAGAGAAAGGAAGTCTCTGCCGTAGCAGAAGTGATGCTGGAGCTCAGGCAGGCCCCGTGCCAGGCAAATCCTGAACAATTCTGCACACAGTACGGGGGTGGGAAAGGGAGCTGCGTGCTCACCTTTACTTTGGTGCCCATGCAACTCAAAGGGGGATGAAAAAGTGAAAGAATGAAGGGAAATCAGAGTAAGGTTCTCGTGTCTTTCCTTCAGGGCAAAGGTGTGGGAAGCACTGAAGTGAAGCAGCGATGAGGGTTAATCAGCCACCCCTTCTGGTTGCTTGGTTGTGCTGGTTAGCAGAGCGCAGAATTCAGCTTTGCAAAAACAACGGCAGCGATCACCTTACAAAAAGGCCTTCAGCAACAAGGGCAGCAATCCAAACCCCACTGCTCCCCAGCTCTGCCATCTCCGTGGGAGCCGGGCGCTAGGATTTGCATGGAAGAAGAATTCTCTAACAGCTCAATTGTAAATAAATGTCTTAAGGTGTCCTCACAGCACTAAATCAAACCACGCTGACAAAAATAGGTGTTCAAATCGTTATATTTCCTTCAAAATCTGAACATGACAGCTTGGCTTTATTACTGTATTAAACCATTTGCCTGTATGAGCTTTGATAGCTCACGCTCTCCAGGGGTATGGTGTGATGTGTAGGGAATCTTAACTGTGGGGCAAAGGAGCACCAAGAAACCGTGCAGCAGGGGAGCTAAAATAAAAAGTAAATAAAGCCCAGCAAAATCAATTCCTTTCACACTGACTGAGCAGCAGTGCAGCTGGCAACAGCACGCAGGGGCTGAGGTGCTGCATAACCGCACCACGGAGCTGCTCACGAGAAGCCACAACAGGTTGGATATTAGGAACAATTTCCTCTCAGTAAGAGCAGTGCTGCAGTGGCACGGGCTGCCCAGGGAGGTGGGACAGTCACTGACCATGGAGGTGTTCCAGAGCCGTGTGGATGTGGCACCTTCTTAAAACTTGTCTCTCCAAGATGATAACCTGATCTCACTGGGTAGGGCTGAAGTACTTCCTCAGACAGCCTCTCCTGCCTCCAGGCCTCTCCTCCAGCTCCTTCCACTCCTCTCTATCCATGAGCCATGTCTTCAAAGATCTGTTGCCAGGTTCTCACAAGGGAAGAGACTCCTAAAACCACAGTCTCGGAGGCTGCCTGTGATTCTAATGCTGCCCAGAGGGACCTGAGCTCTGAAGCAAGCTGGAAGAGGTGCAGGTCACTGACAAGCCGATACTCCTTAATAAATGCAACACAGAGCTCCAGCATTTTATCTTTTCCGTAGCTATACAAGCAGTCAACCTCTAGACACCTTCTGCAACTTGCACAGCAAGTGCTGGACCTTCATTGCAGGCTCTGCAAGGGGGAATGAGCAGCTCTGCTACCTGAAGGAGATACTATGCAGCCCCTGCAGCCTCTCGCCCCAAGGAGAGCGGCAGCGCCACCACAGGGCCCAACAAACAGCTCTGGCAGCCCTTGGTGTCCTGCCTGGGGTCAGTCACTGTTGCTGCATCTGAAATCTGGCCCAATCTGCCCAACCAGCTGCAGGAATCATCCTAACAAAGCACACGCTCCTCCTGGGTCACCTTGGGCATTAACGTCACTACCAGGCCAACACTACTAAAGCTTCAAGGTCATATCAGCTGAAGTAAATGAAACAAACCTAATAACCCTCCTTCAGGATGCCCAGAAGCCCACGTGCTGTGTTTGCTCACCGACTCCATGTTTGGATAAAAGGTTGTTTCCTTCAGACTTAAATCTTCCCCCGTTTGACCAGCTGATTTCTCCAGTGAGGCCACGCTGTGACCAACCTATGTCCAGTGAGGAGGTGGTGGTGGCAGCGCACCTTGTGTTTTAGCACCTATCTGCAGCTTGCTGATGCTGTGCATATGCAAACACTTCTTTTTCTTGCAGGTTTTGGTGAGAGAAAGGCGGGGGATAGATGTAATTAAACAAAATCCAGCCGGTACTACTAGCTGATGCTCTAAAAGATCAACTAGTTGAAGTATTAGCCCTTACTAATATTAATTCTTATTAATTCTGTGCTAATTCCAACCTTGCTCAGTCCCATAGAATTGTATTGTGGAGGTACACAATAACACTGCTTCTTAGCTCTGTGTGAAGGTCAGGACACATTCCTCTGGCCTTAGTGCTGTGTGAGCACAGGACACGCTGCCTGAGAGCAGTAACCTTGATGAACAACACAGGAGCCCCCAGCTGAGCTGCACCAGAGCAGCAGCAACTATAGTTTGTCAGTTGCTTTGCAAGCTTGCCAGATTATTACCTGGTCATATTTAATGACAAGGAAGCAACAACGTGAGGCAGGCCTGTCAGCACACTTTTGTCAGGCATCAGGCTGTTTCTGACAGAAGTGCCCTTCTCTCCCACAGAAAGCCTCTGGTGAAGCTGCTACTCCCCCGCTTAGTGGGATATTCACCCTCTGCTATCCACAACCTTCACACTATCCTTTTAAAAACAGCCACGTCGCCCTGTACAGCCCCCAGCACAACCCTCCTCGTTCAGCATCTCTTATCTCTCCCAGCAGCAGCCAGACGTTTCCTTTAAAATCTATTACATAGGGGTCACTTACCGAAGACTCTAATTATGGTTCTGGAAGGGAAGAACGTGCAGGGCTGGGAGCACACACACTCACGCACCGCAGCACCCTTTCCTCAGTTTATGGTGCTGCTGGAGACTTGTTTGGAGACCAGAAGCATTTCCCCTCTAAGTGGCACACTGCTTATGATGGACCCAGCTTAGGAATCACCAGCTGCTGTAGGAATCTCTACATGAAAGACCCGCAGACGTTAAGGCTGTGTGATATAACTGAAACATACATATCTCCATTACAGCCAACACGTGATTAAAGCTCTGTTTCAAACAAAACTCTCACCTTATTTCAGCTCTGAGTGTTCGCAGGGCTCAGGAAAGCCTCCATCTCCCTTTCTTTTAAGGAAATCTTGAACACAACTCAACTGATGTTTATGATGCGGAAAACCACAAAGCTTCTGCTGTCATCTGGGTTTGCTTTTTGGACAGCCGGATCGTTTGGTGTCCCCATTCGGCACTGGCTGACATTACCACTCCAAACCTGGCTGCCGATACTGAATTGTTATTTTCTCCGTATTCTTTGTTTTCTCTCTCTCCCCGCAGGCAGATTTATGGGAAGCAACGTACAGGTAATGCAGGATGTGGAGTCACTGCAGATTTTTCTTTAGGGAAATAAATGCACAAACAAATCTCCTGTGGCAATGAAAACCTCGGGTCGGGAAGATCGTCTCGTAACCACAAGTCATTGCTTCACCTTGTTTTCTCTTCATCTTGACCTCGCCCCACAATTCAAGTGTCTGAAGTTCCGTGGAGCTTTTTTTCCCCCCAGTAACACTCCTGTGCCAGTGTGGGCAAAGAAGAGCAGACATTTCCCTGTGTCAGAAAGCTGCCTTTTGGCATGGGAATGCTCAGACCTCCGGTCCAGACTAGTAGGCAGCAGAATATCCGCTCCTTTTTTCGATGTCATTCCACTGCCTCTCCATTTCATATCATTAGTTTAGCTGAGAGAGACAGAAATACTACATCTCTCCAACTGAGTAACTGCAACAGTTTAGCATTGCAGAAAAGCTGCGTAACCAGAGGATAAATACAAGTTAAAATACCGACTGACAGAGTACCAACGCTCAAAACCCACTTCAAGGCTGAGATCTGAAGCCAACACTAATGAAAAGAGGAATTATTGTATAAGAGTTTTGACACAGACACATTCAATACTAGAGAATGAAACCTTGTGATGGATGAGGGGGTAACAGCAGCCTCAAAGCCAAGAAGGTAGGATAGAAGATACCCACAAAAAGATTAGAATCATAGAATTGCTTAGGTTGGAAAAGACCTTAAAGATCATCGAGTCCAACGACAACCTGACCATACAACCCTAACTAACAGCCCTCTGCTAAATCACTCCTAAAATTAGTTGAACACACCCATCAGCTAAGTGGGGAGCAGCTAGGGCTGCAGATTGCTATACTCTCAAGACAGGAAACCAAGCTGAACTCAGTAAAAACTGGAGAATACGAATCCATGCGGACAAATGATTAAATGATAGGGGAATTCTTCAAGACAGAAGCTTTCTTTCATTATGAGAGCTTTCTATCTTCGCTGACAAACTTATCCAAATCCAATTCAAAGCACTAAATGTGAGCTAGCTTCTATGTTTATTTATTTATTCATTTACTTTTGTCACCTTCAGCTTTTTTGGATCATCCTCTCCAATTTCAGGGCATACGCTTCAAGTTTCTATCTTTCTTACCTGCTTTTACAATAAGATCACAGAACGGCCCAGGTTGGAAGGGACCTCGAGGATCATGAATCTCCAATGCCTCCGCAACAGGCAGCGCCACCAATGTTCACATTTAATACTAGACCAGGCTGCCCAGGGCCCCATACAACCTGGCCTTGAACACCTCAAGGGATGGGGCACCCACAACCTCTCTGGGCAGTTCTGCCAGCAACTCACCACTCTCATAGTGAAGAGCTTAGGATGAATCAGTTCTCCTGTTTCTGAGGTGTCTAAATATTTCATGACAGATGAAAAAGGTGTTTCCTTAAGCTCAGAATCAATCAAAACCACACCGCTAAGATTTTTTCCTAAGCTAGCAGCACACGGGGGAAACAGGGTAATAGATAGCCAAGTACGCGTGAATAACAGAGATCTGGCCAGTGACTACAGCAGAGAGGAATAACGTTTAAGATGATACAACATTCAGATTAAGATACCTTTTTGTTTTTTAATCCAGTTTATTAAATATTGCTTTTTGGGGACATGTTTACAACAAGCCCAAATAAATTGTTTAAGGATTCAAAGCAGTCATATTAAAATACAGCTTCAATATAAAGTTTGTCACAGTTTTACAGTATTCAAAAATGACAGACCTGCCTTAAAAAAAGACTATTACACCAAAACGTAAGAAAAAAAAACAACAAAAAAAGCAAACAAGTTTGGCATCTTCATACTCTGTATAGTATAAAACAGAATAGTAAATCTATTACCAGCAAGCTGATACTTCAATCTATTACCTAGTCTGAAGTGTCTCCCATCAAAACACACTATACAACAGCACTATACAAAAGTCGCGGTGATACTCATTTGATGAAAGTGCATCCCTGAAAGTTTGCCAGTTTATTATCCTTAGCTCTTTAAAAAAAAAAAAAAAAAAGTAAAATTAAACGTCCTCTTTTAATTGAAGGCTTAATTTCAGAGAGATTTTTTTTATTATTTTTTTATTTTTTTTATTTTTTTTTTGCTGTTTTGTCTCATTTTCAGCCTTCTTTTAAAAGTGTCTATGGACGCCCACCAGGGGGCAGCGTAAGATTAAGCATCAAATCCCGAACGGCTGCAAATATTGTGCATTCACCTGGAACAGGGAAAAGAGACATGTTAGCATCACACGCAACGGCAGAGCAACAGGCAGGGCTTAACTCTAATGGGCAGGTGAGGAAGCGCGCTACTCGCGCTCCCTCTGAGCTGGGCCAACGCTCTGCCTGCTGGCGTGCTTCAAGCGTGGCCATTACTGCCCTCATAGCCCAGCACGAGGAGCATCCTGCTAAGAGAATACGATTAATAGCCGCTACTGTACCCTGTCACAGTTTTTTCCTGCATATTTGGAGAAACATCCATTATAAGAGCCTGAATTTTGCTGCTGAAGAAGCAACAGCGTGAGCAAGGAGATACGAGAGGAGGATGCATTAATCCTAACTGCCAAACTAGAGATTCCCAAGATTGTTTAGAGCGAATCATTACCATAGCAAAGACTCAAACTGGGGCTAAGTACCATCCACTGCATCACTGTCAACCAGACTTTAGCCAACTTAGTGGTAAAGCCTTTTAAGAAACACCACACAAGTCCCTGGAGCTCCTCTGTAGGAAACACCTCCTGCAGCTGTAGGGACTTTCCTACCAGACAGAAGCCCGCTACAGAAAGCAGGTTGGAGGCTCACAGCTCAAACTTAACTCTCTTACTCCAGGACATTGGTTCCATCTCAGTTCACACGTAACTATAGCCCAAAAATAAAACGGCTTTTTTCTTTCCCCAGGGAGGTATTGGCAAAGTGATGTCAGAAGGACAGCGCACTGGCGATGAGTCAGCGTTCTACTGTTAAACATAGCACCACGTGCTTGCCCACAGATCTGAAAATAAAACTCTCCCAAAAGAACTTACTTTTCAGTTACTGCCATTTTATTAGGAGGAAAATTATACTGAATACAAAATACTTTCTCACAAAGAGAGAAAGGTGGAAAAAAAAAAAGATACAGCCAAAATGAGGCAACGCTGATTATGGGTTACAATGACAGTGTCAATAATATCATCCGTGCTCAGTGGGAAGCCCCAATCCTTTCTGACTGTGAAAAATTCACTTAGCCACGCAAATTGCAAGTAGGGCAGCAGAAGGCCTAACACAGGTAGGAAATCCTGAGTACAGCACAGTAGCATCCTAACAGGAAGGATACGCACTTGGGATCTCCCAACTGTCTGCTATAATCTGTTGGCTCTCCCACCTCAGTCAGTGATAAAGAACAGAAGGTATCTTGTTGTCTTTTGTCAGACACAGTAATGTGAGTTTTGAAAGTAAAAACATATGAAACTGCAATTTAAATGTCCTCAGGAAATACCCTACTTAGGGTGGGAGAGGTCAATAGAGACTCATCCTTTCTTTCAGAAATTAGAGGAAAGCCTATCAGAATTGTCCTCTGCTTAGCTTGCTACAACTGGTTTTTTTTGCCTGGATACAGTCCTGCTTGGGGCCCATCAGCTCTTTCTATCTGTATTTTTCCCTGTCTCTACTCTGCTGCCTGTACTGCACTCCCAATTTACTTCCAGACTGGTGTGACAAACAAAAACTGTCTCTCCTCGTCTACTTAACAATTACCAGGAGACACCTCACCTGGGATACTCAAGAGCTGCTTTGACTCCCTAAGCTGTAGGACTCTGTGGAGGGTTTACTTTAAACACAATTGACTGCAATAATAAACAGCAAATCAAGCATCTGCTCCTTCCCTCCCTAGGGTAACTCAGTGGGGAAGCACCTTGCAAAAGGAACACCTGCTGTTTAGACAAAAGCATCTTGAAATAAAAAGAGCTATTTAACCAATGGTTCTATCCTATCCTATACAGAACTCTTACAGGCAAGCTTGAAGCTACTCTCCCTATTTACCTACACTATTACTACATGTCAAACAGGAAACGTGTGTTAATTTAAATTTCATCACAGTTCTCCAAAATGTATGCATATCCACACCAATTTAAGATAAACATTACTCATGTTCTAGCAATCAAAACAAACCATCAGGCATAGTTAAAATTACCACATGATGAGATGACTAATTACACAGAGTAGAAGTAGAATTCAACCTCTGGATTCACAACTTCAAACTACTCAGTGGGTTATTACTGAAAAAAATGCTTTGTTCTTCAGTGTGCGACTACAGCAGAACTGAAAGTTGGTTCTTGTGAGCCATTAGAGCATTAGCTTTTCAAACCATGCTTACAGACAACACACTGCCCACAGAACCTGCCACTGCTGCTCAGCGTTGTCAGATGTGTAAAAAAAAGAAACCAAAAGGTATAACGAGGGAAAGCAAAGTACAACGCTGCTCCCAGTGCGCTACCTACCTACGGGCCAATGAACATTCAGAGCAAGCTATTTAGCTCAAACACTTCACAGTACGTCTGGCAGGCAGAACTGTGTACACCTCTGCTAGTGAACACGCTGACAGAGATGTATACAGTCACACCAATTACTTCTTAACCATTCACAGCACATGGACAAGTTATGATAACTATTTTAACATTCCCTTATATTCTACTGTTAAGCTTAATAACTTTATAGTTAAGCATGAAAACTGACACTTGACCATAGAATATTTATCGTGACTCATTCTGGGCACATTTGTTAAGAACTCCTACTGTGCAGGAAGATTTGGGCCAACGAGAGGTGCATTCTATTACTTTGGAGCAATACTTTGACAGTGATATTCAGCCTGAATCACCAGTGTAACCTTCTGGCATAGAAGTCTGCTGCACTGTCAGCGCTTGCTAATAAGTTACGTATTGCCTGTCATATCAGGAGTTTGTGATCACTAAAGAAGTATGACAGGAACCAAGAAGAATTCAGACTTAAGAGAGATTTAGTTTTACACTGGAGATTTGTCACAGATGTCTGGGTGGAGAGAATATATCTACTGGACATGTACAGTACCTGGTCGTGGTGAATTCAGTTCAGCAAACCTCTTTAGAATATTGCTAACCATCATTGGAGCAGCAACAGAAGAATTCTGTTGCCTGGGAATGTCAGCCTGTTGAGTTGTACCCGAAGCCATATCATAAATAATTGGGACGATAATACTAACAGCTTCCTGTGAGACTGTTGTTTTCTGTGTTAGCTGGAGCTGTGGGGAAAAAAAAACAACAAAGCATGTTAATTGAACAACACACTTCATCACAACTTCTCATTTTGATGAACAGTCAAGACCTACAGGTAGCGCACACCAGAATGATAACTTCTCTGTTACAGAAGTGTCTGAAAACTGAGAGGGTGGACTGGGGCACTCTCTCATTCTCAGAATCACCCTACACTGAGCATTGCTTCGGAGATGACACCCACATATTTGCTCTAATAATCTCATTCATGCTCTCCCAGAATTGTAAGTGGTTCCCCAGAACCTCTACTATGTGTCACTCCATCGAGGCACTAAGTGTTTCAAAGAGCAAAACAATCAAAAGTTGAGCGTACAAAGCTACCTGCAGCTCAGAGGAAATTGAGCTTTGGGATATACTGTCAGCATTTCCTCAAGAGCACAAAACACAAAGCGGTGTTGTGCTTTTACAGGAGTGAGGCATTACTAAAGAGATACATGCAAAGCTATGCTCCCAGACAGCACAACATTTGTAGCTGCTGTGATCATCGGACACAGCACATATCTTATCCCCAACCAGTGGTGATTTCAAAGATACGCGGCCCACAAAATTTTACAACAGCCCTACTTACAAAAAACAACATTTTGGATTTCAGCACAACAGCAGGTGTTCCTGGAGGTGCAATTGGTGGTGCACTGGGAGGAATTGTTAAACAAAACTGCACGTTCCATTTCAGCTGACTTGCCTGATCAGGGAACTGTTTAGAAAGAGCATCACAGAGGAAAAGAAAAAACAGCAAAGTCTCACATTAGTGACATATATATCCATAAAGCAGGGGAGAGTTAGAAAGTAGACCATTCCTCTAACTAACAGATATTTCCAAGTTCAGCACAAGTCAAAATAACTCTGAAGAACTGAGAATATAGCAGACAACAAGAACACAGTGATAAAGACTCCAACCAGGCTATGAATGCGTACAGTGTGCAGTAGCACACTTGCAGTTTCTTGAAACCATCGGTTTAAGGGAGAAGTTTTGGGAGTTTCCAGAAGAGCTAATAGTAAAACACGACCATCTTTATTAACACTAAGCAATATATACACAAAGTAATTTGTGTCTTTGTAGATAAAGCTTTTTTTCCTTCCTAATTACAGTAATTAAAGTCGATTGAACTGAACAGGCTAACTTACCAGCTCAAGTTTCATGATGTGAACACAGTCCCTGAGGATATGCGTTGGAGCCCCTAATAATTTTGTGAAGGCTATTAGGGTGTTTGCTTTAAAAGGTGGTCCTGCAACCTACAGAAAGACACAGATATTATCTAAATAGGCAGTACTAAGTGGTATCATTTAACATGGTAACCATGTGCTGTTAAATTCCCATATTTTGCAGCCCTTACATAACCCAATCAAACACAGGAGAACCAATGCTGAGAGACTGAAAGCAATACACAAAAACATAAGCATCAGTGATCTGAGTACTTACTCTTGTTTCAAAGAACTTCTCCAAAACTTGTAACTCCTCCGATTTCCACTGTCCTGTATTTTCAGGCGTTACTTTGAGTTGCAAGGTCTGGTTGGTTTTGGGATTGAGCGCAACCCTGCACTTCAGTGCCTCCGTCTTAAACATAATTACACCTGGTTCATTGGAGTTTATTAACTGTAGCTGTACAAAAAGAAGCAACACATTCAATGACTTGTTCATGAAATTCATTCCTGAGACTTCAGAGGTTAACTTATGCAGTTTCCAGGAAGAAATGCGATGCTTATATACAGGTAAAACTGCCTTGAGAATGAACCCTCTGCAGGGTTTGGCTTTTTCTTCATCACTTAAAGAAAGAAGCAAAGAGGTGACATCGTTTGTCTTGAACCCTAAAGCAACATTCATGACTGAGTGTTTTGTTTACTGTCAATTGGTAACTACTTTCTCAGACATTCCTGCCAAGGAGAGACATCCACAGTACACCTCTCTCTGTCTGCACTAGTTAACTCACAGTTGATGTACTAAACTCAGAGAAACCAAAGCATCAGAAAATCATCGTCCTGTTATTGTGTCAGTTATTGTATTTCACTTGACCAAAGAGGTTTTCCAGTTCTTGCTTGCATGGAAAGGAAACTAAACTATATACTTTCTCAAATTTTGATACTTGAGATGGGCACATTCAGAAGTACAACAGAACAAGTTCAATAGCAAATATTTGTGATATCTGAGGTGCTTCAGCTTGTGTCTAATTGAAGACGTGGAGTACAGAAGCACTAAAATGAACACCTCCAAAGTGATATTTGCATATCACTATTAACACATCCTAAACCATACCGTTTCCTGTTGTATGATCCTCTGAAGATGTCTCCTCATAATAACTGATCCAAGGAATCGCTCAAGAGGGGAGCAAAGATAGCTGCCAGCTAGTCCTGGCACAAGCCCAGGGGTAGGAGAGGGCAACAGCAGGACATTCAAGGCACTGTGGGTGAGGATTGTAGGTATGGATGCAGCCCAAGAACGCTGAGGTAGTTTACGAGGTGGAGGCATGCTTGTTGGCATTGCTTGGGAACCTATTAGTAAGAAAAAAGTAGTTGCAGTAAAGAAGAATTTAGGTTGAAACCTAAGACATGCGTTCACTTTATTTGCTATCACTACTCAAGCAATGATCAGCCTGGGCCAAAGCTTAAATCTTTCTTGTTTGAGAATCTAGCTGCCTAACAACAGGCAACAGAGCAAAGTCAAAGCATCAGAGCTTCAACCTCTGACTGGTGCAAAGTCTCAGTAACATTCATTCATATTCCCTCTTCCTCTTCCTTCAGTGTGCCAGCAGATATCACTTTTGTACAACAAACTGAATGAGATCCAAAGACAGCTAGACCAATCTTGCAAGAGCAGCATTACAGCTCTTTAATATGAGATGATATTCTTTTGGTAGGCAAATATGCCTATCACCGTTTTCATTCCAATGACTTTTTGAGTCATGGAGCTCAATAGTTTAAGACTAACTTTTGTATTTTAAAAGGCATCATCCGGCTGACATTAACGCTGTATGATTCAACTCATTTTCTAGTTTGCTAGAGAATACTTGAAATGGTCCAGAATAAAGGCTTCATTTCTTTACCTATTTTACTACGCCAAGAAAGTACCGATATGTTGAGACACAAACAAACTAGAAATGCTAAACACAAATGTTTCACAATAATGCAACCTACTTGTTCCAGCTCGTGGGGAATGAGAGGCATCTGGGATAGGTGAATGAAGGGAAGGGTTGGCTGGCGACATTCCAGGCATCCGTGCTGCTGGTGATGGACCAGAAACCTGGGGAGATCCTGGCCAGTTCCCTGCACGCTGACTGGGTGACATCATGGTGTACGGTGAGCTTGGATCTATGGTACCTGCAGATGTTACAAGACCATCATCAACTTAAAAATAAAATCAAATCCAAGGTTTACTAATCTAAAAAATACTTGCAAAATCTATACAATTTTAAGATGCCTCCAGTCTTTCAGGATTCATTTTACATCTGGACTAAACGGGCAGATGAAAAAAAAACAAGGTAGAAATGTAAGGGTTTCCTGCTTGCGTTTTTCAAAATAAAACAAAACTGAACATTAAGGCAAATCAATGTGTTTAACACAACTGGGGTGAAACTCAAGAGAGCTCTTGCATATGGATGTTTCTATTGCCCCTTAGCAAATGAAAGCCTCGGCTAAAGGATGAAGCCTCCAGCTGAAGTTGTTCTTAATCTAAGCTCTATCTTGGAACTGTTTCTGCAGAATTACCTTTGGTGTGATATCCTATTACAAAGGCTGATCAGAGCAAGCTTCTGAAACTGCCTACTGTACATCTATTCCACTTAGTTCATCTCCAGTTTTATTGGGGTGCTAAAATAACCACCTGAGCCTTCACTGATTGTAATCTGTGCCATGCAGCGACTTTTGACTGCTGTTAACAGTTACACGCATGTATAAAAACAGCTACTTAAGTCAGTGCCCAGGAAGAATCAATTTCAAGCAGAAAATGTGTTCTCCCTGTCCCTGCATACAGACGTGCCAGTAAGGAACTCACCGTGTGGGCTGGCAAAGTTTGCTGTTTGACCCATTGTAATTCCAAGGGAGGAAGGTGAAGGAGTTGGACCAAAAGATGCTGGTGATGGCGCTCTTAAAGCTCCGCTAGGTGAGCTTGCAGCATGTAAGTTTCCTAATCAAAGATATCACATAATAACAAACATATTTCCCATGTTTCTCTCTTTTTTTTTTCTACCAACTGCTACAGCTCCCTCATTTTAGGGAGCCAGCAAATGAAATTCACAAGGATTTTTTTCTTGCGCTAAAAAGGCTGCATCTTGTACATGCATGAAGATTATATTTTCCAGAGGAACTCAGCGCACACGCACGCAAAACTTTCCAAGATACCTGACTTGAAGAATGGCATTTTCCCCTCAAATTTAAATACTTTCAGCTGTTGCACTGTAGCAGTTAGAAACAGAAAGCTAATAAGCTTTGGTAATCATAGAATCATAGAATTACCCAGGTTGGAAAAGACCTTGAGGATCATCAAGTCCAACCGCAGCCTAACCATAGTACCCTAACTCTAACAACCATCTGCTAAATCGTATCTCTGAGCACCACATCCAAACGGCTCTTAAACACATCTAGGGACGGTGATTCAACCACCTCCCTGGGGAGCCCATTCCAGTACCTAACCACCCTTTCTGTAAAGAAGTTCTTCCTAATATCCAACCTAAACTTGCCCTGGCGCAACTTGAGGCCATTTCCCCTCGTCCTGTCACTAGTCACCAGTGAGAAGAGACTTGCCCCACTCTCACTGTAAGAACCTTTCAGGTCCTGGAAGAGGGCGATAAGGTCTCCCCTCAGCCTCCTTTTCCCCAGACTAAAGTTAAATTAAAATTAATTAAAAAGCTTTTCTGAAGGAGGTATTTAAAATGAACAGGTTTTCACTGAGCAAGCTATAAACCCGAAGAATAAAGCAGTCTCAAACATTATATAGCTCAAGATGACACACTTCTGCCATTTTTTTTATGCTTCAAAATACACTCTTCAAAACATGAACGGCAGGACTTTGCTTTGTTGTTTTTCCACGTTATAAAGTATATTATCGTGACTAACTTGGAGCTAAGCATAGCTTGAATATCAGAAAACTATGCATGCACAAAAAGCAGCCTATGTATTTTCAGTATGATTAGCACATATTCTCAGCCGTCTCACCTGGTGACTGTGTGTGCATCATAGATGGAGAAGGTGTCACTGTGTTATGATAGGAGGTGGGTGGCGAAGTAAGAGGATATGCTCCTGATGCTCCTGCCTGCTTTGCAAATGGCTGAAGGTGTTAACACAAGACAACAAAAGTCTTTTATTATTTTGAACAAAAACTGAATTATGTGCAAGAGAATACTAGTCAGAGTTTGATCCTCATCTGACATTCAATTCACTCTACCACCTTGTTCACAATATGCTTTTAATTATATTTTAATTATTTAATTATTTTATAGTGCATCTCATCCTTTCTTATCCACCTCTCTGTACAGAGAAGCCTCCTGACTCTTCCTCCTGCCCTTCCCCACCCCATATCTCCCAACTTCAACAGCCATTTTCCCACCCTCCACCAAAGCTTTGCTTCTAAAGTGGCAAATCTCACACTCCAAAATTGCTGGTCATCTGCTATAGGTTGTTTACACTGGAATAAAAAATGACAAATTAATGTTTTGCCCCAAGGGAAATTCCGTTGTGTAATGCTTTTATAGTCTCCCATTCGATTTTGCACTGCCACTCATTTCAGAGGGTAAGATCTTAAAAACCTGCATTTGTGGAAGACAACGAACACTTCCAACTTTCATCTGTAGGCTACCTGCTGTGGTTGCTGTGGCGGTTGCTGAGGCTGAAGCTGAGATATCAAAGAATCCATCATGTCACCTCCAATAGGAGAAGGAGGGTTATCATCTTCATTCACAGATCGTCTCCGTGCATCCTGGTTGCTGTCAACAAACATGTTCAGGAATGTCTGAGGATAAAACAGTTTTGTTTGTTAGTAAACAGTTGCTTCCATTTGCATTGTATTATATGAATGACCCCAGTGTTTGTTGAGGTCATTAGCAACAGCAGAACTAACCACTGGTAAGCATTTATTACAAGTAGTATACAAAGTTTACAAAACATATGAATTCATAAACAGAATTTTTCAGTGGATCTTTAAGCTCAACTCACAGCCATCCTCCTTTCTTTCAAAAAGAAGTCTTTCATCACCACCAAACAGTGAGCCTTGCTCATTAATAGGAAATATCTCTAGTTACCTGACATATCAACCTAAAAACAACTTAGAAATAGTCACCTTTAATCCAGGCGCAGGGTAAAAACCTTCAACTATTTTGCTGTTGTCAAAAAGACTGTATGCTCCATCACGTATCGCTACAACACCACGGCTCCGGCAGTAGATGTCAATGCAGTACATGTTCCTAAAAGCCAGTCTGATATGCGTAGGCGACTGTGGCAAAATGGAGAAACACTGATAGGCAGTGTTAGTGCGTTGAGTCAGACCCAGCATGGGCACAGTTGGAAGTTTGTTGATGGCATTTAATGGAGCCTGAGTGTCAAACAAAACCTGAAAAAGAACAGATACTGAGAGACCAGAAACCAGACTGTTAAGCAAAAGTCTGCAAAATCTGGGCTGGGTGGGGGCAGAGATAATAGGGGCAGGAAAGGTACCATCTTTCCCAAGTCACCTTCTGCCAAGGAGATTCATAATCAATAACACACACACAACTTTGAAGATAACAATTTAATCAGTAGTCACCTCTCAATCACCTTGGACTTTTCTTGAGGGACGTGTTTAAAACATTACCTGTAACAGCAGCACCACGTTTGGTGTTTTATTAAACATCTCCTGGAGCTGGTGTAGAATCGTGTTGTGACAGTTACTGCAACCTGAGTTTGGGCCAACAGTTCCCAGTGAAATGTGGAACTTCTGGAGTATGGAGTTCCACTGAATGCTGATCTGCAACACCGAGAACAAAATGACCTTGGAAACTATAACCAAGAGGTTATTACAAGAAAGCTGGTCTGCTCTCATTTTTATCCTTCTTCACAAAACCTCAGATTCCTAACTCAGCGCTGACGTTCTGAAAAGACTTCTGCTAGCTTTTGTATAACTTTAGTTAGCTGGATTGTTGGCAACCAGCAAACCGGACAGTTACTTCAGCAAGTCAATCAACTTGAACAAAGTGCTTTTTTTCTGACAGGCTTGAGACTGCAGAAATTAAACACGAGAGACTCACACCACAAAGAACTGATCAAGAGCTGCTGGAGGTGGACTGATTACTGCCACCACGGCACAAAAAAAGAACTGGACAAGCTAATAAGTAAGGAAGTGACACATAAAATCCACAGTGCTACTCCCTCTGCTTGCTAAGACTAACAGTCACAATAAAATGCACATAGAAATGCTTGTAAAAAAAAATGAACACCGAGACTTCCTGGGATGCAAATTTTGAGTGCATCAGCTACTTTGCATCGGTTGCACACTCAAATATAGTCTTAGTCTGTAATAAATGTGGTTACTTCCTTCCTTGCCCTGCATTTAATGCAAGGGAGTGAGCAAGCACACAGACTGCAGTCAAAGTCATTAATATGCTGTAAATTCAAATGCTACAGAGTAAGCTAGACTTCTGAACAAGAGAACAGTACTGCTACAAAATAATTAGGGATTGCCCCATTTAAAAGCACAGTACTACATTTAAAACTGAGTCCTTCCTCTAAAGCAGCATGAAGCTTAGAAGACCTATACATCCCAACATAACAGCAGCAGCAACACATCGTAAACCTGAACTAAGCTGCTAGGCCAGCCCTCATCAACCATAAGTTATGCTGACAGATCAATGATACCGGAAGGACCAACTCTCCTTCCCTTACACAAATTCTCTAAAATTCTAGACAACAAGGAATCTAGCAAATTACTAATCCCGCACCCCTTATTTCTGTCTTTTTTTACATTCAATAATATTAATTACACAGTAATATAATGCCAGGATACGTTTTGTTGCACAATTCTAAGAGCTCTGGGCCAACCCAGTGTGTTTTCAAATAGACATTTTAAGTGGACTTAGGAATTACTTACTGAGCTCCCCTTGGTAGTTCCATAACAAAGGATAAGTTTTCGGTAATTGTAGATACGAACCTCTGAAAAAATGTTTAAGTGGTTGGGTATGTCTTTGAAGAGAGCAGAGAAAAGAGCATGAGAAAACCATAGTCATCTGTAAGTATAAGTTTTAAAGAAAAGGAGACTATTTCTGTACCTGGTAAGGACCGTGCAAACTCCAGGACACATTCATACAGCCGAGCAATGCTGTTCCAGTCATTGAGGAACATCTCAACAACTTTGCGACCTCCAACTGGTTCAGATAACTGGTTCTCATATGTTAGGTAAACATGACGGGTTGGTCCTACAGTGTTAGAACAGTAAATACTAATTAAACAAGTGGTTCCTAAACTGGGGTTTACAGACTATGATTAAGCTGTGTAGGGAGGCCAGGAAGCATGCTTAAATAATAGAAGTGCATCAACTCAACCAAGCGTCAAGATTGTTAGATTGAGGTGCACTGTGCCTCATTAGAAATGTTAAGAGTGGATAGTTGTCTCTTAACTCAAAAAGAACGATACCAGAGCAGACAACACATAAGACACAGTGTTTACCTGACCTCTCTTACCTTGCTCCCTGGATGAAGTGCTATTAAGTGGACAATTTGCAAACACCAGCTCAGCGACCCACGTGCGATTATTTCTACCTTGTAATCGGAAAGTGCAATCAAGAAGAGATCGGTCCAGAGCCTTCTGTGTTTCCTCGTTTACACCTTTACAGGGAGGAATTCTATTTGAGAAGAAAAGAGGACCTCAGTTGCACACAGTATAGTCCCCAAACTGAAAAATACCACCTTTTAACATTTCCCGAAGGACTTACACATCTGGGCATGAAAAAATGAATAATCAATAGCAAGACAGACAACTGGACCACACAGTCAGAGATCTTACTCCTCTTCAAGGACTATTGCTTGTTATAAGAATGTTATAAAAGCACAGTGAGTTAAGACCAATTTTTATATGGATTCAACACTTGCAGATTACAGACTTTCAATGGAACCGCTGAACTGCCCTGATCTCCAGATAAAAGTAGGAGCACACCACCATAAAGCTTTCCTACAAAGAAACAAGCTAAAAAAGATGAAAATAAAGTTCTGGGGCAACCTGAATTTTGTGTATCAGGTTCTCCTTCTGAACAAGTTCACTTGAAACGCAATGAGTAATCTAGCAATTATCTTAATACCTACTAATTTACTCATATCCCAATGGGAGAACTGAATTTAGAGGACAGAGTAAATAAAGCTAAAGTAAAACTATGCCTAACTTCTCTACAAATTGAGTTTGTTTCAGAAATGTCATGCACCACCCTTAAATCCAGCTTGTCTGCAGTTAAAAAGGTACAGCCTGATGCATTTAAAAACTGATGCCTTTATACCACAATGTATCTCAGCAGAGGAGAAAAAGTTAAGCAGTTTATTTTACGCTTTAGAAGACTGTGGGTTTGGTGGCATTTGCTGTAGTTTGTTTGTTGTAAAATTGGTATAATTTGTTTGACTTCATAACATAATCCGAAGTTGAACTGGTGAGGCTTGAAGTAAGCCCCAAGGAACGTCAAAAACCTGTCTGGACTGATGGTAGAAAGCACTGTGGCCAAAAGTTCCAAGTAAAATTGGTGGCTGCAAATGGTTGGCACCCCTTGGGGTTAATACAGAGGCCAATACTACTTAACTTCAACAATCTACATGATGCTAAGGAATACACAGGTAATGTCAAACAGAAGGGAGCAGCACTCAGCACATTGGAGGACAGGACTGCCATTTAGACAGACCTCAGCTGGCTGAAGGCATGAGTTAACAGAAACCTCATGAAGTTCAGCAAAAAGAAATGCAGTCCTGAACTGAGGGGAAGATAATCTTGTGCAGCAGCACAGGGTGAGGGCTGACTGGCTTCATAGTAGCTCTGTAGAAACAGAACTTGAGGGCCTGAGTGAGAAGCTGAATAGGAGTCAGCAGCATGTCCTCGCAACAGTGCCGGACCACTGTATGCTGGACTGTATTGGCATCAGCAGAGACAGTCAAATCAAATGACTACTCCCCTCAGGTCAGCATTTGAAATCTCTGTGCCATAAATTCTTGGTGACTGGAAAATTCAGCTTTGAGCAGGCAGCTGGACCAGATGACCTCCAGAGGTCCACGTCACTTTTTACTGTAAGAGCCTCAGATGTTTCCTTCACAAATTCTTAACCATGTAATTGCCTTTTCTGGGTTTCCTTGCATTTTCCTCTGCAGTACCACATACTGGTCCCTTGTTAAACAACATATGGAGTAAGCAGGTCTCTGACCTAATCTAAAATGGCAATTACAAGTTCATCAGTCACCATAATGATATAGATTCCTTTGCGGTGCCTGGATGTTAGGATTGAGGACTGTCAGAGACTGTTTTCATAGCACCCCAGTTTAGGCTAATGAGAAAAACAAATAATAGCTGGCTTTGAGCGTATTCTTACTTTCCTCTTTGTACAGCAATGCTTCACACAGGACTGCAAGACACACAAGAGTGAAACAAATCAACTCCCTCCAACCCCCAGCCCCCATGACATTTTTAGTGTTACACTCTGAACAATCCTTTTTTCTCTCAATCATATGTACCGTAATGGAATCAAACAGGAGTATATCCCCTTACTTTAATAAACGTATGGCATGGCTGAAGCCATCTCCTTCTACTTGTACTCCTTGGTGAGGAATGTCCATATTGGATAACTACGAATGAACAAGAAAAAGGTTCTCATGCAAAAAAAGGCAAGCAAAATAAGTGCAGCTTTCTCAAGGATTTTTATTATTGATTTACTTTTTCCTCTTTTGCTAAGGGTGACAGACATTTCATATCCTCTAACACTGGAAAGCCAAAAACCAGGTTGTGTAAATGTGGTATAAAAAGTTGTCTCTCATGCTCTCCCACACACCTCTCTTTCATCCTCTCATTCTTCCTTTTCCCTCAGCTTCTGAAGTCAGTGCTTGGTATTAGAGAACTAGCCACAAGACTAGAGCAACCCAGAATAGAACGTCAGCTACCCAGGCTCAGCTACAAAGGGGACTACAGAGCGAACATGTCTAGATGTAACTGTTCAGAGAACATGCGGACAAAAGAATCAGGAGCAGCAGAAGAAGCAAACAAAATATTTCTTAATACATACCTCCAAACGGAGCCCTATAAATGGCATATTTGTATCACACATGGCTACAATATGAGCTAGGACTTTATTGAAGGCACACATTTCTCCCGTCCGTTTTGGTTTTTTAGGTTCTACGGAACACGGATCGCCAGACAACTAGAATTAAAATAGAGACAAATACATATTCCATGCTCATTTTGCGGTAAACATTTTGAGCAGATGTCAGAGAACAACCTAATTCATCCAAATCTGAAATAAAACACACACTGCAAAAAATGCCTGAAAGGTCAACTTCAGGACTACAGCAATTACTCTGAAGTAATTTTATAATCACCTCCTTCCTCAAAACAGTATTTACACACCAGTAAGCCAGGTCAACCCGACCCCATAAAGCAGCTCTTATCAGTCCCTGTGAGTCTTTCAAAGACTACACTTCTATGGCACAAAGCGTATCATGTTGATATCAGTGTTTTGCTAATACAAGCTATGCTAACTACCTCTGCACAGTGCTCTCCCTTGGCTTTAAGACCAACTGAGAAGGCTCAGCACAAATTCAAATACAATAACTGTTGGAAAATAGTTTCCCAATACCTCTCTGGGGAAGCAGCCCAGTGTACTAAGCCTCAGTGTAAGCTGTCAGCCACACAAACTTCGAAACAACTGCACTAAGGCTGGCAATGATGCTAAGAACACGTGTTTGGCTTCCATGCTTTAGAACTAGCCTGAAGGCTTTTGAAACACATACCTTGCGCTTGACACCACTTTTCATTTGTTTCCCACTTTTTGTGTCTAATACCAACTCTTCAACATTTGGTTTGAATTGCTGTAACAGAAGTGCGGTAGCAGGGTTGTCATCTCCTTCAGCATAGCTCACTGAGAGAAAGTAGTATTTATACTCTAGTTCTGTGGGGTTGCCAGGAACATCAAACATCTCTACAACCTGCATTTAAACAAAATAACAAAATCAACAAGACCCTCAGTTAAGCTTATGCCTACATCAGCTTCTATTCTTTCCCCAATTCCTGCAGGAATACACAGCTTTTTTTTTTAAGATATTAATACTGTGGCTACAAAAGGGATCAAAGAAGAGGAGAAAGACTAGAATTTCAAGAAATATAAAGAGAACAAGAGAGCTGATGAGTAGTAGATCTCTATGCTCCCCCCGCTCTGTACGAACCTGACTGGCTAACAGACCCAGAGAATGAGAGAAGGCAGAGATGAGAGGCAGGGATTACAGCAATTAACTTTCTTCCTAATCTAAGGGTTACCATTACAAATTGCCTGAGGAGAGAAGTTAAGAAGTATTTTTCAGTTACTTACAATGTAGTACTGCGGAAGACGAGTGAGTTTGATAAACAGTTTGTGTTTGGAAAGGTTTCCCACTGGATGGCTAGCATAATTAGCTAGCTGAAGTGTTTCACTGCTCACTGTAGGCAGATGCTTTATTGACTGTTTGCAACGTTGCTGTCCAAGCCAGAACCTTGCATTGAAATAAAGGCATTAGTATTTTGAGACTGCTTTAGATTATTTTAGTGACTAATTAGGAGCCAGCCATAATCTAAACCAACATCTAATACTGCTGCACAAGCTACACACAGTTAAACAGACTTTTTTTCCTGCTGAGTTTGTATTTCCTTATTGCTATATTTACATATGGCTTTCAATTTGGTAACAGATAGCTGCTAGTTTAGGAAGAAAAGCCTTGAAATCATTTGTTGAATGAATATACATATATATTTATATTCCAGTATAAAATTACAATACAAAACGAATGACCAAGATATAAAACAAGCACACTGTATGATTTAGAATCTCTCAATATTTTGGGTATAGAAAAAAGAAACCTCCACTCCTGTGTGCTGATGAACAAGACAGTAAGAAAGTCACCCAAGAAAGATTAATATCACCTTTGATTACACCATAAACAAATTAATACTTCCAAACTTATTCAGAGGAAAAGAACCACAGCAAGACAAGCAAATTTATTCTGATGTTTGGAATTAAACTTGATTCTACTCAGATTGATTTCAGCCACAGTGGCAAGACCAGAAAGCCAACCTAGGCTTGAAAGGGGGAAGCAAAGCACGGTGTGGTTTCTCAGTCAATCTTCTAAGGAGAACAGCAGTGAGAAGCATGGCTGTTCAATGTCTCTCCAACAGGATGCATCATCTTTATTCTCACAGAAACATCTGAGGTTAATTGTCTGAAAAGACACTTTGTAGGACTGTCTAGCTTACTCAGAAACAGCAGCACTACCCAAGCTATTATCTCGAGCACGTTATTTATGACAAAGGGAGGCTGATTAGTTTCTCCAGGGTGCCAGTGCTTCATGCGTCATCATGCCTGTTTTAGAAACAAAACTCCTTAAATAGAGGCTTCACTCTGCAATTAGCTCAGAGTACTGGGAATTTCCAAAAAGAAAGAGCAGGTGGAATTTGGTTTTCCTGCAGATGCAAGTTGTATTTGTATTATTTGCTACAATTATGGGGGAGCCAAACATATCTTGTGCCTCAATCTCAGGGCTCTGTAGAACAAAGATATGAAGTTCAATACAGCCAGGGCAGAAATATTAGAAGATAAACGTATTATTTAAATAATCCTAGACCACTTGCCCTTTGTATCATGAAAAGGGAAATTGGTTTTCCTGAGAAACAAGAAGAATTCAGATGTAAAAACAGAGTGGAATAAAGGAGAAGGAAAATGACTATAAATACAAAATGAGGTCCTCAGGAAGCAAGTGGTCTGCTACTGATGAAGTGAGAAGACTTCATGCAGAGTGTTCATGCAGCAACACCCGAGGCTATGTGCAAGAAGGCAAACTAAAGGAGGACTGTGCAAGCATCACCCAGCAAAAATTTCTTCCACCCATTTAAAGGAGTCAAAAATCACTCAGAGTTGCTTAGGACACAGAAAAGGTACATTCCCTACACAGAGTGTAGCAAATACAAACATCCAAAATGCAAACATGGTAACTTGTTCTATGCAAACTAAATGAATTATTCAAGTCTCTCACTTAAGCTGCTGGAGCCAAGGAATGATCCGCTTCATATCATCATTAACACACTTCTCTATGTCATCCAGTGTCACTTGATCTGTAAGAATATCAAGTGAATAAATACTCTTAACATCGGCTCTTAAAACAGCAAACTTTTGACCTTTTAATGAAAGTGTTTTGTTTAATTTAACAAGTACAATTAAGATACAAAACAAACGATCTGTAATGCTTACGGAACTAAAGCAGTATGTTCTCAGGCAAAAAAGCCAAAAGAATTCTCTTTATCTAAAAACAACAACAAAACAAACACAGAAAGAGAGAAATCTGAAACAAAGTTAGACTCAAAAAATATCTCAAAATACTTAAGGTCAGTCATGTCCACATGAAATGACTGCAATCATTAGCAGCACTGCCCAGGGAACATAAGCCCTAAAGAAAATGAATTGCAAATCATGTCACACAATATTCAGTCATTTCTTCTCATAAGATACACTGAACTGCGCATCATAAACACAACGGTCTACTTATCCATTTATATTCAACTAAAATCCCTAGGTTAGCCAACACACAACTTTATTAGCTTAACCTTCACTTCAGGAATTTCAAAGACTTGACACAACTGTTGACACAAAATAGCCTCATGATATTGCCTGTATTTGATATCTTGCAACCCTATTTATTTTCTTTTTAACCTACTTACCAACACCATAGAGCATCAGCTGAAACATTCCAGAATGGAGATCAACAAAAACATGCAGACACTCTGATCGACCACATGGTTCCAAAATCGGAATTACAAGAGTTGGAAGAGCCGTCTCAATGAATGCTATGTTAAAAAAAAAACAGTTAATAATTAGCCACAGGATTCAAGTTCATCATATTAAAGTTCAGCCCATTACAACCTCCAAACATGTTTGTTTTTAATAGAAAAAATTTTTACTTGTAGCAATTCTGAATTCAGTATAAGCATTTGCACATTATTACACTCAAGATGAAGAGGGAACTGAATACAGTAATTTACTGGTGAAAAAAACAGTGCTAATAAAAAACCGATCAGAAAAGGTAGACTAAAGAAATCCAAACAAACAAACAACATGAATACCTTTTAACTTACTGCTTCAAGACTGTAAGCTCAATTTGAATCTCAAAGCTTCAACAGCAACTGAAGCCTCACCCAAAGTCAGCTCAATACAGTGGAAGATTTGCTTTCAACTCCAAACTAGTTTTACAGGAGACAACTTTTAACTCTTCCGCAGCAGATATAATACTCCAGCAACTTCAGCTATTACATTACATTTACAGGTAGATATCACCGAGTATCTTAATTAGCAATGCAGAATAATTTACGGCTGGATCTTTTTAATACTGAACATACTGTCCTATGTTTTTATTCTTTGTTGTTTTTTTGTTTAAATTAATGAAAGCAAGAAAAGCAGAAAACATTCCTAGGGATAAAAAGGAGATAGATTTGAAACACAGTTTGGTAGAAAACACATACAATTGTCGTTAGCATTGTAGCTCTTCAGAATGGCTTTTAGCTCCTGGAGTTTTTGATGAGATCTCGCATGGACACTGTCTATTAGGAGTTTTTCTATTGATAGATGGTCAATCTGAAAACAAAAAGGTTCCCAAGCAACTTCAAATTTGACACATGGTCTTTATGCACTAGCACACAAAAACAAAGCTTAATCAAATGATTACTCTGGAAATAATTTGCTGAGAACCTTGGCGAAACATAAGCATTATTAACCTGAGTATTTGGTTCACTACAAAATATAACAAGCATACAGTTATCAGTCCCTGTACAGATCTACTTGCTCCAGATTAAGGTTGGAATATTTTCCAGCTCAGCATGCACCAGTTCATAAACAAGCTTAAGATATGGAAAAATGAACAAAGCTTCTAGAATATGGATCATAGATTGGTCTGGGTTTAAAGAACCTTAATGACCATCTAGCTACAGCCACTCTGCCATGGGCAGGGACAATTTTCTCTAGATCAGGATGCCCAGGGCCCCATCCAACATGGTCTTGAATGCCTCCAGGGATGGGTCATCCTTAGCTTCTCCAGGCAGCCTGGTCCAGTGTCTCACCACCCTCCTTGTGAGGAATTTCTTCCTAATACTTAATCTAAATCTACCCTCTTTAAATTTAAAATCATTAGCCCTTGTCCTGTTACTATACTTCCTGGTAAAAAGTCCCTCTCCATATTTCCATTAGGTTCGATTTAGGTACTGGAAGTCTGCACTAAGGTCTCCCTGAAGCCTTCTCTTCTCGAGGCTGAACAATCCCAGACCTCCTAGCCTCTCTTTACAGGAGAGATGCTCCAGTGCTTTGACCGTATTTCACAGCTGATCATATTTCACGTAGCTGTAGAATGAAATGTAACATATTTATTTTAGTCTTGTTAAAAGGAATAACAATATAGTGAGATGAAGAGGAAGATTGTGAACACCAGCAACCCCACTGAACCCAAGAGTATAGGCTTGCTATTCTTACAGTGCTAAAGCTCTGTCATCTCCAGCTCATATTTGTTATAACTGACTTAGCAACCTAATTTGAAGCCATTTACATTTATATCTATTCACTTTACAGTTGTATTACCTACATATTTTGCCTAAGTGAACCACAAAACCTTCTTCTTCGTTATTACGTTGCTCTGAAAACTGTTCAAGATAAATTAAACCCAAATCCTATTCTTGCATAAAAGATAAATGCAGAATAGATTTCTACCAGCACAGAAGTATATAACATTTCAGTACCTACCTTCATGTATACCAGAACAACTTTCTCCTGTATGTTTAGCTTTCCAAGACAAGGCCTTAAAATCAAGCATTTAAACATTCACAGGAGTATTTCAGTTCAGCAGCTGCCATCAGTTATGTAGACTTCACAAACAATTCTACAACTATATTAAATTTTCTGTACACTAATGCATAACAACCCACTTGGACAAATCTGTTTGTGCCAGACAGCCAGAGTAACAACCTCAGCTGTAATTATATAACAACAGAAAAGCAAACCCAGTAAAATCTCTAAATGTAGAGAATCAAAGAGGGCCAGCATTAACTTTGATGAATCTCAAATTTACAATGGCCTCATTGGTCACAATGTAAAATCAGGTTTTGCATAACCCTTGTAGCAAGCAAACCACATCAATTCTTTTGTACAACATTTTCCAATCATAATGCAAGATTTGCCAAACTGAATAGCACTGCTGGGTAGTCAGCTCAAGTCACGTGTGGAAGCTGATTTTCATAGGAAGGTTGCACAACAACTCCAAGACAAAAAAGGGAAGCTCCTCATAAGAGCTCTTTGTAAAATATCTCAAGCCAAGCACTAAGGATAACTGAAGCTTCACTGCTGCTCCCCATAGCCCCAACATTCTGTCATCATAAGCGGTATATAAAGTACTGAAAAGTAGGTGTAATGTTAAAGACAAAAGTCAAGACCACTAATTTGTAACAACAACTTGTGGTCTCAACATTAACACCCTGTGATCTACAGCGACAGGTTAGTGTAAGTCATAGTACTGCTCTTCAAACAGAATCAAAGCAGAACAAGTATTTTTATGTTGCTGATTCATAGAAGTAGAAGCTTCTTGCAAAGCAAACTTTTACCTTCATGGCTCTTTCCATCAGTTTGGAATCACAGGCTGGTAGTGGAGGTTCGTGAGATATTTGCAAGGGTTTTGAGACATCAGTCTCATCAATCTTAATAGTGACCTTATGAACAGAAGCAGTCCCCGTTTTCCTGCCAAGCACCTGTTGGCTTAAAATAAAGGGAAAAATTAAAACATGTACTTACAATAGCAGAAAAAATGCTTTTCAGTAGCTAATTCTGGGAATGCTGCAAAAAAGCAATATTATGTAAGCTGAACTGAATAAAATACTTAGTTTAACCTTCTAATGAAGAAACATTATTAAACTTTATCCACACAAGGATGGCTGCAAACCCAACATGGGGATCAGAAGAGCACTTGGATCTTTTTTTTATTCTATCTAGTGTAAGTCAAGCAAAATGTCAGTTTATTTAGATATCCACAAAAGTGAGCTGATTTTATCATCATAGTATCATAGTATCGTGCGAGTTGGAAGGGACCTTAGAGATCATCGAGTCCAACTCCCAGGTTTCGAGCCCCCTGTGTAGCGAAGCGGCACTTCTACTCCCTGCACCACAGGGGGGATTCGAACCCGGGCCCTCCGGTGGCACAAGCAGCAGCTTATACCACTGCGCCACTGGGGGCACACACTATGATAACATCCACTGCTTTTATGCAGATGAATGCACATCGCTCACTTCTTCACAAGTAAAAAGATGTGCTCAGGAATCTTGGAATTCCACATCAAAAAGAAAATAGAGTTCTGAAAATTCTGGCTCAAACGTAGCAAAGGAAAATGCTCCTCTTGTTTCATTTACTAAGTTTGTTAACAGCTCTCTTAAAATTAACTTACTTCCAAACAGAGAGCGAAAGGCACTTCCCTGCATGATATCGCTCCACTTGCACTAGGTCACCCCAGCGCTCTTGAATCAGCATTACTGTTTGCGAATGCAGGACTTCCAGCTGAAGTGCTAGGCAGAAGGAGTCTAAGGAAGAGAGTTAAGGAAAGGGAGGACATCCAAAGACTGTGTTCACTATGCAAGTCCACTGCTACAAAAGTAAGACATGATGCTGCCTGAGAACATGCTAATGTACTAACCTAGAGATAAATGTATGTAATCAGCATTGAATATTTCTAAAAGTTTGTTGATTTCCTTTTAATCTAGGACAGCTTACTAGGCAAGAGCATCACAGTAGCTGTAGTTTAGAGATTTCAACTCAAACCATGTTTTCTTTTTTTTAAAGATTAGTAAAAGAAATTCAGTTTATCCTATGATTACCACTAAGCCCACCTTTCACAATCACCCACTAGTAGCATGTGTTTGCTTCTGCAGGAACTGTTTCATTGAAAACTATTACATATCATCAAGTAATTTGTTCTCTGCACATACAAAGTCACTGTGCTGCTTTTCTGTACATACTATATCCCATTTCATTATTGATACAGGTGCAATGCAGTTAACACCCAGTATGGTTATCATATTACTATGGTTCTATAGTAAGAATTGTAAGCTCCCATACCTTTTAAGTCAGCATCCTATTCTACCTCCAGAATCTGTATCTACTAACAGCTGCTGCTTCACTGCCTTACCATACAGCGTGCTGTCTCAGGTTCTTCATCTTTACCGTTTTAGATCAAGTATGTAAAATGAAATTTTACATGCTAGCGAATGAGCTTAACCGTCTCCAAGGCCATTGCTTTCACTCTTCTTCCAGCCATTTTGCCTTAGCTTAACAGGAAAGCTACATTTTTTGGCCTCCACCTACTAAACAGAGCAAGATTACATTACACAGCTTATTCAGAAGGAACTTTCAGAAGGATACGCAGACAGTTGTACATGTCCTGAAGTGGCTTTTCATCAGCAAACAGCCGCGACTGGACTAACTGATGGATGAAGTTGATCTGCATGCTGTGAACCAAAGCTCGACCATCTTTCATAAATTAAAAGTTATTCACATTAGATATACTGAAAACAGGCATTTGAATAAATAGTAAAATAAATACACATTAGAAGGTAACTGTACCAAGAAATTTCCGTACTTGAATTTTTAACAACATAACACAATCCTTGGTTTACCATGGAAATTTCAGTAAGTCTGTTATACCGTCATTGACTAGCACTGATAAGATATCTGAAGTATACAGAGTAAGGTGAAAATTGGATGTGTATATGCAACTTCATTAAGTTGTGATATGCAAAATACTGCATAAACAAGACTTAAGCAACACCACAGAAAAAGAATGTTAAAATGAATGTGTAAACTTTGTTTTCTGTATTCATTACCTCCAGTTTCCTTGTCTTCAACCAAAATTTCCAGTTTGAGAAGGCGCCAGGGGATGTCAGGGTCATCACCCATCACTGTCAAAGTGGCCTCAAACTCCCCCTCAACTCGGAACTTCACACGACCATTGGCTAAGGAAGAAAGAATATTTTATTTCACTCAGTCTCATAAGATGCTTCATGTTACCAGTGCAGTGGTTTCTGGCACTCACAATGAATTACTTCCCTATAGATTTTGTTCTGCTGCATTCATTTATGTTCAATTCTGAAGTTCTGAGAGCAGCTTATGTAACAATAACAGTGTCAATAAGCAGCACGGACAGAAGTCCCCACTGACTCGCACAGCAGTAGTTTTGTCATAATAATTTGTCAGCATTTGTACTGCTTCAACACAAGGTTACACTGAGCTGACTACTAATATCTGTTGTTACACAAACCGTATGTCTAGCTCAAATTTTCCTATTCATGGCTGAATTCAAGGAACATCTAGAAGAGGTTCACAGACAGGAAGCCTAGGCTAAAATCTAACACTAGAAGCACATTTCACAGCAAACTATTTATTTAACATTAAAATAATTTAAACTCCTTCTTAATGTGGAAATAACGCATTTCTGCATACTTCATATATATATGCTCACAAAGATTATGTACATTATTTATGTAATTGACATATACATCCTTACACTTCTGTCAGCATAGCTATCATTGGAACAGAGGTGGCCAAAACTATGTAAGAAAAGTCATAAATGAAATGAGAAGCAAAGTAAACAATAAAGTACAAGTTCTTACAATGAAGTGCGGGCTGATCTTCTCAATCAGCTACCAAGTATGCCACATATACACCTTTACAATTCTTGATAATTAGTAACATTCTTATATGTTTTATATATGCTATATATGAGCTGAAATGGTTAGAATCTGATACCATTTTACCTCAAACTTGCACATTAAAAAGCAGCCCAGATACGCTCTTAAAAGAAATCAAATTCAAACCAGAAATTAGTATTGAAATGTTTTGTTAACTGAAAAATCTCATGACTCGGATGTAAATCCATTTACACCTCATTAAGATAAAAAATGGCTCTAATATTGATATTGAAGTGTTTGCAAAGGTATCAGCAAAAACTACTATTACCAATTTTCAGAAACAGCTTCACTCTAGATCTAGGGGATATAATTGATACAAGGCTAACTCTGTCTGTCAGAAGTACAGACTTAGTCCGTTTCAGGTCCATTTTCTGCAGTTCTGCCATAATCTGGTTTACAACCACCCTTTTTCTAGCAACAGCAAAAAAAAACAACTCCTCATAACATCAACCTGTACTTGGACTAAATGAAAACAGATCTCTATAATTTAGAGATCTGCTACTGCAATGAGTCACAGAATAAAATGTGTGCACAAACATCAACAGATTTAATTCATGAAGATGAACATTAATACAGACACACACAAAAAAAGTAATATTAACGTGCTTGAGTTAAAATTCAAAGACTTTCTAGGAGAAATACCCAATAGCTTAATTAAGCTGAATTTTTAAATTAACTTTAAAAAAAAGCAGTTGAATTGCGTGGCCTAACATTGACCAGGCACTGAGCACTTCTATCTTGAAAGAAGGGGAGAACCTTTCATAATACACTTGCTGAAAGATCAGGGCAGTCTCTGCACTATTTTACCACTACCTGCACAGGATTTCCTGTTGAAAGTAATTATTATTCCAGCAAGATTACTGGCGTCTTCGTTGCTCAAAAGGGAAAAAGATAATTCAATGTCTTAAAGAGACAGAATTTCAACCTTACTAGATTAAGCTTTTTTTTAAGCATTAAAGTAACGACTAAGTCAGCCGCCAATAAACTGTCCTCCAAAAAGTGACTGAAGTTCTTACCAACTGTAAGATTTGCCAGCTGGGGAGGGAGATCTGTAGTCACTAAACGATGTCGAAGAATCTGGTTCAGCTGATGAAGGGTGGTTTGCTTCTCACTCTTTGTAATTGGGTCAGGAGGGATTATTTTATCCTGTTAAAATAAACATCAAAAAATAAATATACATCTCAAACACGTCTCATGCATTACCAGTAACAATGACAAAAACGAACCAGACCAGAAGTCTGCAAATACAATTACATAGGCCATTACAGTATTTTTTGATTGTTTTAATCTGACGTTCATCTTTTTTTCCTAGTTATTTACAATTTGCCTGAGATTGATCAGTGAATAAAACTGCTCAACTTGGACAAATTAAAACAATCTTGGGCCTTACTTTAGGCTAAACTTGCTTTTAAATACTAACATTTGAAAGTCAATCATTATCTGTAGCTGTAGATCCAAGTCACAGATACTATTGTTTGTATTATTCCATAAGTCTGTCATTCTACATTTCATCAGTAAGAAAATATAACAGCATTAAAAAGAGCCATAAGTAGTTCACTATATCTCAAAATACAGTATGATATAGCCAAAATCTCTGAGAAAATAGGCGTTTGTATCTTACTTTTTCACTGTACTTTTCTAGCGTGATGGCTTACCACATACAAACACTAAGTATCAAACAAAGCACTGCCATTATATTCACTCCAGAGATGAGCTAGTTCAAATCCAGAGAATGTTTCACTAGGAAAGGATAACTTGCTCAAACAAGAAGTGTCACCTGTCAAAAATTCACACTACAGAGCCTTGGCACTATTCCTGTGGCAAACTACACTTCCATTTGCACACATCAGACTGTTTCTTTAATGTGCATTTGATGGGGACCCGCCTCACACCAAGTAATACTGTAACATTATTTACCCTAATGCAGGTAGGTAGGCGTGGGTATGATCCAGTTGTCAGAACATCAATAGCATATGGGATAGCAAAACTAGGTAGACGAGCATGAACCAAAGCATCTCGAGCTAGAGATGCCAGACGATCGGCAGTGTCCACAAACAGAATGGCTTGCTGATCTAAAAAACTTGATATCATCTGTAGAGGACAATGGGAGATGGGGAGAAGAATAAAGAAAAAAGATGTGTCAGAAATGCACAAATCAGTGGTTCTTTATATTCAGCTCATCTAATATACGACAGAAATGATTCTGTCACTTCCCTCCAATTCTAGGAATCACATCTATAAAACAAAGTATGAGCGCTCTGCAATAACGTTCACATGCAAAGACACTTTCAATCTATGCACTTCTGGAGCTGTGGAGGATCTGTGAAGCCTCACAGCTCTTCATCTGATGTGACTGCTACTGGAATCCAACCTAACTTGTCTGTAATCACGCAAAGCCCGGTGTTTGCAACACCGTGCCTTACTCTTACTTAATTAAGAACAGAACTGAAATTACAGCAAGAACTAACACACTGAGATCACCACCTTCTCTGTCCTGTTTAAGAACTCTTGAAAGGAAGCACAGTTTTATTTTTTAATTTACTGAGAAGTTTTGGGGAACTGTTAAGAACTGTTTAACTTCTCAATAGGAAGAAACTGGCTATTATTTAATGTTCATTTGCTGTGTAATACAGCTCTGGTTTTTTTTTACACTTCTATTTTAATGAAAAATCAGATGGTACCAAAATCCTGTGCTACTAAAAGATTGGTTCATACTTAACTCTGTTGCCAACTTACCGCACACTTTTCCACCTTTCCAGCATTATTAGCCCATTTGACCAAGGCTAATAAACGAACAAAGAGTTGACGAGTACGGCTTGCAAACTGCACTATTTCTATTTTTCTGTAAAAACAAAAACAAAAGCAAACAAACAAACAAACAATTGAATATGCATTAAGCTGGTGCTCAGACACGCAATTAACCTGCAATTCAACTGTGTGCCATTAAAGAAAAAAAGTAGTTACCATAACTTCTAATTGTGCCAATGTAGGCAATCACTAATAGATTGCTTGTTTAAACAGAACACGGGGAAAAGAAGATTCAGCTCACTATTTTAAGCACCTAAATGCCAACAACACACAGGGATTTTAACCAACCAAGAATGTCTGGGGAAACAAAACAACACACCTACATGAATTACTACTAATCTTAAGAAAAACAATTCACTAGTGAATTCAACTGAATTACCAAGATTTCGTAGCTGAACAAAACACATATTAATTACCACAACAGATATTAGCTTCTACCAAATAGGATTTGTACCTCCTTCTGATCCTAATCTGTAACACGCATACTCATAATACAGATAGAGCTTGTTTCTGATGAAAACGTTAGTGTAATGAGGTAAACCCTCCTGCGCAATCCATAAAGCATAATCTGATTGTACCAGGTGAGTATGTGGACCAGAAGCACCACTAACACCATCTGGCTCAGTCTCCTGAATTACATACTACAAACCTCAGCCAAGATCTTGGGCATTAAGCTAATAATTTCCTGTATTACACAGCATATACTCTAGAATAATCCATAGCCTGATGTTATAACTTGAAGCGGTAGACAAGCTGCTATAGGTACATACTGCTCTACTAGGATATAACTATCCTACACTATCAAAGTCAGAGGTGGAAAACTTTTTAAAGGGTCACAAAACCATAACGGAATTTGGAAGACATTTATAGCGAGAGTTGAGAATGTCACTAATCTTTCAAACAAATTCTCTATAGAAGTTGTTAAAATATAGAAGTAGTGATGGCAACCAAAACTTTGTGGTGACAAAAAGCATGATAGCAAGAAAAATTCAGGGTGCTTTTCTGTAGCTGGAAATGAAAGATAGACAAAAAATAGAAAACAAACAAACAAACAAAAAAACAACACAGCAATTTAATAATGATAATTACTGAAAGGAGTATTCCAGGAATTGCTTCATTAATACTGCTTTATGAAGTTACAGGCAGCCTGTCAGTTCTAATTGACAAAATCCTGCTTCCATAACCATGGCTGTCACCTTCAAATCACAATCGCACTGGGAATTCACATCCATCTACCCCTCTCTAAAGAACCCAAGTCTTTCAGTGTTGCTGTTTTTCTTTGTTCTTCATTATAGACACTGAACTTAATTTTGGGCTGCACAAAAAAATGACTTCAATGAAGATGAAACTTCCAGAAGTAATACATTTACAAGGCCTGTAAAAGCAAAGCAGAGCACATTAAAAAGCTTCTGAATGACCACACTTCAGAAACAACCCTTCAAAATAATTCAGCTTTAATATAAATAAGAATCACTAAAGCTTTGTTTCTAATGAAGTCTGTTCCAATGAGCAGAAAGCCTGATTAAACAAGAAACCCCTGAACAAACTGAATGCAAATAGGAAGTACAAAGAAGGTGGGAGAGGGCAATACCTAGAAACTACTCAAGCATGCAGAGACAAGCATAGAAAATGAGAACTCAGAAGAAGAACTAGCAAAGGATGAAGGTGAACAAGAACTTCTATACTACAGGTCTATAAACAGCAAAAGACAAAGGAAACATGAGTCCAGTGCTCTGTTGTGCAAAAGAAAACTGGCACAGATGAAGCTGCGGGACTGAGTATATCCTCTACTGTTAAGTTCTGATCTCAGGTATTTCAGATCCTTCAGCTTAGTGATGGAGCCTAGGGGAGGGAACTATTAGCAACAGTAGAGGAGTATCAAGTAAAGGACTACTTCAGTAAACCTGACACACAAAAAGCCATCAGAGCAGATGGGATGCATCCAAAGGTGCTGAAGAAGCTGACCCCTGAAAGTGCAAAGTAACTCTATCATTTCCAAAAGGCCATAGCAATAAGAGGTCTTACTGACCGGAACAAGGCAAACAACACACCCATCTTCAAGAAGGACCACATGCCAGAGAGCCAAAGCTCAGTTAACAAGAATTATGCAGAAAATCTTTATGGAAGCTATATCCAGGAAAACAAAAAACATGTGGCCTGGGAACAGCCTGCACAGATGTACCAAGACCAAACCATCCCTAATCAACACGACTGCGTTCTATATGATGTCCAGCTCCACAACCAAGGGGAGAAGAGAAGATGCATTTACACTGCTGTTTGAGCATCTTTTGACAAGATATCCCACCGTATCATTGCATCCAAGCTGGTCTGTTTTCAGTAGTGCGTGGGGACAGGACTAGGGGAAATGGGCTGAAACTTCAGCATAGGAAGTTCCACACGAATGTGCGCAAAAACTTCTTTACAGTGAGGGTGACGCAGCACTGGAACAGGCTGCCCAGGGAGGTGGTGGAGTCTCCTTCTCTGGAGATATTCAAGACCCGCCTGGACGCCTACCTGTGCGATGTGGTGTAGGGAGCCTGCTTTGGCAGGGGGGTTGGACTCGATGATCTCTAGAGGTCCCTTCCAACCCCTACAATTCTATGATTCTGTGATTCTGTAACATATGGAAGGGATCAGTGGACTACAGATGAGATGAAAAACTGGCTGCAGTGCCAAACACGAAAGGCTGACGAGCTACCAGTTGAAATTCCTTAAAGGCAATTACTATTCATGTTCCCTGCTGGTCAGTACTGGGGCCAATACAATTAAACACCTCCATAAACAACCGACACGAGGTGAAGGAATCCAGTCTTTGGAAGCTTGCAGGTGATGTCAAACTGGACAAGACAAAAGCTGACTGGACAGACTAATTGACAGAAACCTGATGAAGCAAAATCACATGCAAAGTCCTGCACCTGAACCCAAACAGCCTTAAACAAAAGCACAGCCTGAGAACTAAGTAGCAGCCAAGCATAAATGGATTTGAGGGTCCTGGTGGACAAGTGAACAGATATCACCAATGTGCCATTACAGCAAGCTGTATTAGCACAAGCACTGCCTAAGTCAAGGAAAGCACTTCTTCACCTGGAGACAGCATCTGTCTGAATGCATCTGAAGCACTATGTCCAGTTTTTAACTCTATCCAAGAAAGATATTTGCCACACAGAAGTAAGTTAGAGGCTGGAACACATGAAACAAAAAGAACTGAAGCAGTTGTTTGCTTACACCTAAAAAGAGAAGGCTATGGGTGAGATGCTACTGCTGTCTTGAAATATCTAAAAGAGCATTACAGAGAAGACAGCAACATGGTGAAGGACAACAGCCACAAATTAAACCAGTAAAACACACTAGATTGACATTAGAAAAGCAAACAAAAGAAATACATGAGTTGTTTGAAGACTGAAGTACGCTGCCCATAAAGACTTCAGGAGATCTATGTTGAAGATATGTTTGAAACTCAACAGTATACAACCTTGCACAGAAAACAACTTTCATTTTAGTCTGTCTTTTATTTCAGGCAGAGGTTTGGACCAGGTATCTCCAAAGTGCTCTGCAAACCAAAATGACGTTTATCTACGAAATTCACGAATTAGCAACCACTTTGTCATTAACAAGAAATGGAAATGAATATTTCACAAGAAAGATGTGTAGTAACTGCACTGTTGTTGAAGTTATGAATAACCCGTTTTCACAGCAGCTCTGAATTTTTGTTTAGATGGCAGTCTTTGCTGCAGATTTAAGTAGTAACAGACCGCTTCGCAAGCCTCTGCAAAAACAGGAGAAACCGTTTTCCTTTAGAAAAAACAGTGCCTTCATGTAGTAGTTGTTGGAAGAGTAAGAGCAAGGACTGCTTGTTAAGGAACAGGGGTATAAAGTTTTACCGTCCATTTCCCCACAACAGAAGGTACAGCCTTGCAAAGTCACTGTAATCCAAGTTCCAGTTAAAACCCTATACAGCAGCTACTGTATTTGGAAAAATAATTCACACACACTATCCTTTATTGGAGGATAAAGGAAAAGATAACAAATACCAAACATTATCAGTGAGAAAGCCCCTGGACTTTCCCCAACATTCAGCTTTATTTCCACACCACAGCACTAACACTACATCTTTTAATCCAACTGCTTATCTTTCTCGTTGCGAGAATACATTGAAAGTGATTTATTCCTATTAGCGACAATGATGTAAATAAATAAAAGAATACTCTGCAAAGAAAAGTCATATATTAAGACTCATCATTTCCTGTGAGCTTTTTTTCCCCTTCCATAGCACCTTTTAGCTTGTCACCATAAAAAAATGTAGATGTTATATGAACTTCATAAGAAGACAACACCATCACATCTTCATCCCATATATACTGTGTCACTGGGCCAACTTCAGGAAACACTGTTTAAAGCACAACTACTGCTGCCACGGCATCTTGAACTTGGTAAAAAAAACAAACAAAAACATAAAAACTCAACACAACAGAATAATCTGGACAAACTATGCACCTTAACAGATGTCCTTGGGAGCTATAAAGCCTCTTCATTAAGAAGGACTAAAGTAAAATTTAACATGGATGCTAGCACTTAATATCAAGATGTTCTCAGTTACAGGACATGATGAAGCACTGGAACAGGTTTTCTAAGGAGGCTGTGGATGCCCCATCCCTGAAGACACTCAAGGCCAGGCTGGATGTAGCTCTGGGCAGCCTGGTATACTGGTTGGAGACCCTGCACATAGCAGAGGGGTTGAAACTACACAATCATTGTGGTCCTTTTCAATTCAGGTTTCTGCTTGACAACAAAATGCTCAATGTGTAGATAGATGAAGTCCCCACACCAGTAAGAGAGAGCTCTGGACCCAAGCTGAATGTCACTGTTTCAGCAAATAAAGTGATAATTTAAAATGCAAATAGATCACTCTTCTTTATAAGATATTACACATAAGAAAAAAGACACGCAAGGAACCATTCCAGGTTATGAATTCCTGAAATTCTGATTAGTTTCACAGCAGGTTATGAGAATTTTAGAAGGCGTGAGATGACTGAATTGATGACTATTCTGTTACACAGAATTCTTCATCAACATTCTTTGCATCCTTAGGAATAACAGAGCTGTTACATGTCTCCAGAGAAAATTAGGTCAATAAGGGTGTTAACGCAAATAGCAAAAGAAGTGAAGCTTACTCAAAATAATAAAGAATAACATTTCAGGGTCCACTCAAAGAAACAAAAAAAAAACCAACCAAATCAGGTTCTTTCATCCGGGGGAGAAGGAGAGAGGATTAAATAAATGAACAAAAAAGCCTGTTCTGGCTACTTACATTTGTTTTCAATTACTCTTTATACTTCAAAACAACACCAAGCAGGTAAAAAAATATAGATACCAAATGGTGCCATATGGTAGGAAAGACAGGTAACAAAAAGGTAGACAAGAAGTATTTACCTTGTTGAACCGCTACTTCTGAATGAGATTCAACACACTATCTAGAATCTAGGCTCTCTCGCTCCCTTTCCTATTAGATGTACTGTCACTTCACTGCTTCAAGTTTCATTGTAATTAAGAGAATAATGCCCTTAACAGATTTCACCTGATATAATAACAATATCATGTTAATGAACTGGGCAAAAAAACAAACAAAAAACAACCACAATAACTAAATAAAACAAAGCAACAAAAAACAATATTGCTGTCTATGCTGAGGGAGATCTTGAAACTCCATACTGACAGCAAGACAAATAAGGTTTATTTTCTTGCAGAAAATCTGAAATTAAGAGAAAAATACTCCCTTGAGACATCCCTTAACATCCTAAACAAGGTGAGACATCCCTTAACATCCTAAACAAGGTTTTGCGTTTAACATGTACTACAGACGGTCTTATTTTAACTCACCTTTCCATATCAGTCTTTCTTGGTAATCTGTAATAAAAAGAAGAAAAGACAGTATGTTATCCATTGTTCCATTGTGTTTCATACCACTATAGAAAAAGATTTATTAGTGATCTTCAGACCAGTGCAAGCATTTCTACATACCTATGAAAAGCATTCCAAAAATCCTGATTGTAAATGCCTCCTAAATACATTTGATAAAGGAAATAGCTCAACAGCTCTGCAGAGCAGCCCAGTTAAAGCAGCAAGGGTGGTGGAGTATGGGAAGAAGGAAGAATCAGGCATATAACAGGACCGTGCCACAGGACAAAAGCCAGAACCTGACAGTTAAGCTGGAAATGGTCAAGTTAAATGAAAAGCTTAGTGGATGAAAGACTGAGCATGAGCCAGCGCTCGCAGCCCTGAATGCCTTTGGTAACCTGAAGGGTTATATGAAGCCCTGGGCAGCCTGATCCAGTGTGAAAAATCCCTGTCCTAAGGGATTTTATCATTCTGTGAAGAATGTTCAAATCTCAACATTTCTGCTAAGCCAGCCACGCTATACAATATCACTACCTGTGCTTTGTAACTTACCATTCCCATTAAATACCTATGAAAAGGGCTAGTTAATACATAATAGCAATCATAGAACACCTACAGCAAGATTAACTTTGGCTGTTTCTGACCTGCCTGAAACAAGTTTATCTTTCAATAGTCTAGAAGTGAAGAACCGTCATACTGCAGAACTTTATCACTACCTGCACAACAGATACTACTGCAGAAAAAAAAAGGGGGCTGTATTCTCATCACCCCTAATGTCCTAGAGTTATTACTGGCACTTCATTTCAAAGTCATTTTTCATTCACGATGTTGGTAAAGGAGCGAGAGATCTTTGCTGAAGGGAAGGAAGAGAATACTTTCCAGTTGGACTTTTTAGTAGCCAAATTCACCCTTTATGGAGAGATACAGTAGAAAAATGTAGCTCACTCCACTTTTAGAGGAGACACCACAAGCTTAAAATCTTACTTGGTGAATCAGAGTACCTAAAGCATCCTTCAACTCTTCTTCACACCACTTGTCTTAGTTCGTACCTCAACTATACACTCAAGTCTAAACAACCAGTTCTACACCATAAAACAAACATACAAGACATCACAGACAATTGCTCCTAAAAGAGCATGTACAAAATCATTTAGTGACCATAGGTATCATAAACATACAGCAGAGACTTTTCACTGGCATTTTGGAAGTCTTCTCAAGACAAAGTAAAATTCCTTGTCCTTTCTATAATTTGAGTGCTCTTAACCTCAAGTCAAGCAAAACTCTGCTTGCATACTTACCACATATGGAGTTTCACAAGAAAATACACATGCCTTCCCGCCCACCAATTGCTCCATAAGAGATTTCATATAAATACACAATCTCCCCAAGAATCTTTATTTAAACAAACAAAAAGGTGCACACTTATTCATTGACAGGATGCTTACAGGAAAGCTTTTCATGGCCTTTTTTTTTCCCCCTTGCAATTTCAAGCAAAACCTTCGCACAAGAGACTGTGAGTACAGCAGTCTCCTGTTTTCCCCTCAGAAGCACTCAATTGGTAATTCAGGTACTGTGTAGGTAACTTCAGGAGTTGCAGCCCTTGAAAACAACTGAGTTTGTCCACTTTTCATTGACATGTATTCTGAGGCCAGTACAAGCACTACAGGTGGGCTTTCTGCCAGGCACTGAACTAGAGCACTGACTACAACATCTTACATCCATCCGCTCTCCACTCCCCAGCCTTTTCCCCTTTTTATGACAGGGGGCTCGTTAGCTTCCACTAGGCCCCGGAACACAACCCTTAGAGGGGCAAAGCCACACGAATGTGGCCTTTTGTCCGGGCAGGAGCCAAGGAAGGTGCAACCACCTCCCCACGCTCCAACTCGGCTCTGGGTCAGGCCTCAGAGAGTCCTCCTCACCGCCGGGCTGCGACACGAGCAGGGAAAAGAGGCGTGAGAGCAGGCCAAGGCGGGCAGGGGGTGGGGGGCACTCACAGGTCTGCCAGCACGGTCAGCTCGGCGTAGGTCCGGTGCAGTAGAAAGTCGATCAGGGTGCTGAGCCGGTAGCCGGGGCTGGCGGCGGCTGTCACTGCGCCGGGTGCCGGCGGGGCTGGGGCTGACGCGGGGCCCCCGCCGGCCGGCACCAGCTGGTTGCTCTCCAGCTGCACTGGCGCCATGGCGGCGGCGGCGCCTCAACCCCAGGCAGGATCGGCTCAGCGGCCCGGGGATGCCGGCACGCTGCCGGCGTCGCCGGGACACAGCCCGGCTCGGCCCGCAGGGAGGACGCCGGGCAACGGCGGGCAGCGGTAGGGAACGGGCCGAGCAGCGCTCAGAACTCACTGGGCGCAGGGGCTGCCGCCATGTTGGGGGCACGGGACCGGAAGCGAACAGCTCCGGCGGACCGGAAAGAGAACCTTTCCGGCAGAGCTGAAGGGAGAGCGGGTTGGGAGGCGGAGCCGAGCTGGAGGGGCGGGGTGGAGGGGTGGTGGGGCGGTGGGGCGGTGGGGCGGTGGGGGATGCGGTTGCATAAGGGGGAAGGTTGCGGGGGCTGAGCTGCACGCTGAGGGGAAATGGCACTACGTAGGGAACATGCAAGGGAAAAGGGCTGGAGCTGCCCGCCCGCCCGCTCGCGAGAAGCAGCTATGGGGTCAGCCGTTGTGTCTGGGTCGTGCTGTAAGAGTAGTGAGGAGCGGCAGCCTGCGTTGGCGTCGGGGTGAGCTCATGCGTGGCTCATAAGCTGGGACATGGGAGGCATTCCTAAAGAGCAGAGGGAAGCTGGAGGTGGACTTGGGCGTATTTCTCTCATCCGGAGTAACCGACGTTCCTGGAAGGGAACGGGGAGCGTCTGTAACAACCGAGGTGGGGTTTTTGTGTACTGGTTACCAAAGGGCACGGCGTAAGGAAGGGAACGGTGTGAATCCCCATGTGTTTTGTGCTACGGTTCACACCAGTATTAAATCATACATTCCTGGCGCGTGGCTACAAGCAAATCCCCCAAACAGATACAGTACAAGGTCACAAAGTTTAAAAGATGAAGTTACGCTGGTTTCGTAAAACTTAAAATATCTTTTGTTGATCTCATTCCAGGGGGAAAGAAAGCAATAAAAGGAAACGCTTTTTCGGAGTGAGAAATGGGTACTCAACCATCCAGAAATAAATAGGCGTCTATGCCAGTGGCAGAGAGTCCGTTCTATACCAAGAGGGAGTGTTTGTTGTGCTGGGTTGACAGGGAACAGCTTCACTCCCTGTAACCTCTGTGAAGCTCAGGGCAACGTACCAGCTGCTGCTGCTGGAGCCTGCACCGGCTGTGACACTGCTGCAGCAGAAGGCTGGTTGTGAGGTGACTGCTTTGCTCCAGAGGAGAGTTGTGCCAGCTAGCTTGGTGCTGTGCTCTGCCAAAGAGAAGTTTGCCGGCTGCTTGAGTGGCAGTGGGATGAAACCTGCAGTGGGTAAACACTGCTGGTTGGATGGGAATTCTTTACTCATAAAATCTGAATAATGAGTTTAGAACTAAGTTTTATTCTCTCCTTCCTCCCCCCTGTACGTGTGAGATAAATGTCTACACTGTGCTGTTACAAAAAAAAGTAACTGAATTATGAAGAATGGAAGAATTAATACCATCTGGACTGTATTGTGGACCTACTGTAGGGAACCTGCTTTAGTAGGGGGTTGGACTAGATGATCTCCAGAGATCTCTTCCAACTCCTACAGTCCTGTGATGCAGATAATTGTTGCTCACTCAATGTAAGGTCTTGCATGTATGCATTCTGAATGTGTGACAGCCTTCTTTTCCCCTCCTATATGTGTGATTAAATGTGTACCCATTTTATGGCCATCTAGTTGCACTGCTGAAGATAATTCCAGTGTACATGAACTGGAATGTGATTTGGCTACGTATTATGAGAACTATATCTTAGAAATGCAAGCTTTAAGTTGTTGTTGTTTTTTCCCTCTTCCCATCTTTTCTCTCGCAGTTTAGTCCAGAATAAAATTCCCATTGATTTTGAGACTTAGCTTTTGAAAAGGCATGTGGAAATTGCTGGGATGCAATTTTGTTGTGATACAATTTGACTTCGCCCCTCCGTGGGCTGTTCCTGCAGTACTCTGCTCTAGGCTTAGTGAATCCTGGGAGGGGCTGAAGGAAGCTGCCTTTGCCTACTTTGCTTGGAGAAGTTAATCAGAACCGCTGCAGGGATCATGCTGAGCTGTCCTCACATGGCTGCTTAAGAAACAAGGGAGCTCTTGATACTGCTTTCAAGGAAAGGAAGAGCAGCCACGGAGAATGTTCAGAAGGTCAAGGCTTACACATTGTGTGCAGACAATTCTGATACTGGGAGACTGCAAGATTTGTTGTTTCAACAGTTGGAGATGAGTATAAGGTGTTTGATAAATGAGACTGGCCTAAATATTATTCATGGAAAAAAGAAATCCATATACATGTGTTTTTGCTTCTTGTTGCCTTTCCGAGGTTGGCAGCGCTGCCTGTTTTTGTATAAGCACTTCTAAGACGGATAAGCATTGTATCTAAATTCAAAAGCCTGGCTTAAAGAAATTGGAAACAGGTTTCAGAAGCTTATTGTGGTGGCAAAGGCACCACCTGGGAGGAAGAAAGCAAAGGCTGTGGGGATTACGGGGAAGAGTACCAGGATGTTTGAGGGAGAGAACACTGCGCAGTGCTCTGATATAGACCTGACAAATTATATAGCTGTTAGGGAGACAATAGATAAACTCTGTATAACTTACAGTTCTCCATAAGCTTGACAGACTGAATTTGGATGTATTGAGTTGAAATAAAAGACAACAAATCTTCAGTTCTGAGTGGAGCTATTGGTTCCTGCCATCTTGAAGGTACTCGGTTTCTTAACACATAAGTGAAAAATGGTATATTGAGTTGTGGGCTGTGGCTGTGGACTCTGAGTTGGACCTGCAGTCATTATATAGGTGAGTTTGTTGCATGTAGATAAGAAAATGTTTTAAATTAACGTTTCAAGATAAGCAGCACTCTAGATACAATTCTCCAAATAACAAAATGGACTCCTGATATCAGATAATGGTGTGTTTAAGCAGAACAGTAAAGCAGAAGCAATGAAAATGGCTAAAAATTAATCCAAATAGTATTCTTAGGTACAGTTGCATGTGTTTGGGGAGACATTGATTGGGAATTACTGAATTTTGCACTTTGCTACAGTAAGAGGATAATTCAGCATAAAATATGACCTGATTTTATCTGTCAGGTTTGGCTTATATTTCTGTGTGTAGTCAATCAAGAACAGTTGAAGTCTTTCTATAGAGTCTTGTTACTGTGATTATAGTCATTTACTGAAGCTTCTAAATCTGCTGTTGAACACTTTTTAAAATCAGTGAAATTTTAGCAATCCCAGCTTACTACTGCACTTCTCTACTGGCTCTTTGCTAAGGAAGAGTTGGGTCCATTTATGGGGAGGAAAAGGTTGGCTGTGTTCACGGGGGTTTTTCAATTAAAGACAGACTTCTGTATTGTCATTTGTATTCATTCTCACGATTGAGCAGTTTTCAGTCTTTCTCCATGTAAAGCCAACAGCACATTTTCTAGTAGTAACCGTACAAAACCAGACCTGCTCGGTCCTATGTACGCAGTTGTCTCCCACCTTTCTTGCAGACCAGACAAACCTCACACACTCAGCTGTGCACCGTTGAGACCTGTGTCCAGCACTGCCACCTGATGTGCAGGGCACAGTCTGCTGCTGCACTTAGCTTGTTGCTCAGCCTTGCTTGGCTTCCTGGCCCTGGAGCACAGGAGAGGTCACCTTGTTGGTGCAAGGCAACCAACAGGAATGCCTGGCAGGAAAGCCTGCTGGGCACACAGGGAAAATGAAGCTATGCTCTTGCAGAGCATTGCAGCCTGTCCCATAGTGCAGCAGAACAGTCCAGAAACAACCACTGTGGTCTCATACCCCACAGAGCAAGCACCTGAAAGACACGAGGAAGCATCTCCCAGTGGAGGGAAAGTTTAATTCTGCTTGGCTAGGCACGTTTGTCCTCCTACTGCCCCCAGAATAGCTGTTGTAACTCACTGATTAGTCTGACTTAAAGGAGGTTTGTGCTTCTGGGACAGAAATACCCAATCCTCCCTCAAGTACTGCCATTTTTTTTTTCCAGTGCAGACAACACCAAGGAATCAGAACATCACATTCTCCTTCCAACATTATTATTAATATTCTGTGTGACTCCAGGCAAATGATTTCCTCTCTGTGCCTCAACTTTCTCATTTATGAAACAATGACAATAATGATTGCAAATAATATTTATTCAAGCATACAGGTAGACATTTGGTATTGGTTCATTGTTGCCATCATGGTGAGCCTAGAAGCCCAGTTTCAGATGGGGATTTGTTGGTCACACAAAGCTTGTTGTTATTTTGTCACTGAGCTAACTGTGATAGAGCTGGAGGGAAGGACTGTGGGTGACTTCAGATTTCTTGTTAATTTATAAAATACTGTCTGACATTTAGCAGTATTATATCAAAATGCCTGTATAAATTATGAAGACTAGATGTGGCTTTGAGCAACCTGGTCTAGTGAGAAGTATCCCTGCCTATTGCAGGGTGTTGGAATTAGATGATCCTGTAGGTCCCTTCCAACCCAAATTGTTCTATGAATAATAACATTTTCATCACTTCTATCCTTTTCAGAAGACTTTTCAGAAAACATTCTTTTCATGAGATCCCAAATATAGCACCAATTGTAGTGCTGCGTATTGTGAAGTTACAATGCTTCTGCTTTGTGTTCAATGAAAGTTTAAGTACGTATTTAAATTCAGAGAAGATAACATGCAGCACTATACATTAAGCACATTCCAGTCGCCAAAAAAGTTGAGTCTCTTCTGTTAGAGCATTTGCATGAATATATAAGTTTTTTGGCCGTGATAGAAGTCCAGTTGAAAAATATTGATGAGCTTGTACTCACAAAATAGGGAAGAACAAACAAATGACTTTATGGCTTACATTTGTATCAGTGATTATGTTATCCTTTGATAATTCAGTACTCTATGACACACATCACTGGTTTGTGGCCGTGCAGGGCTGTTGGACTTACAGTAAAGCATTCTTTGCAAAAGACTATTTGTGTGTGTTACAGGAAGAGGCTTATGGCTGGTTACTGTACAAGTGCTTTTCTCACTTTATTAGAACAGGTACAGAGGGAACAAATCCTTGGAAAAAAAAAAGTTTTTAGATAAGTTATTTCTCTTTTCTGATGTATTATGTTCATATAATTTAGTTTGTCAACTGTTTTTGGAACAGTAGAAAGTATACAGTAGCAGACTGAAAGTTTTTTGGCAGTCACTTATGCTTTGTGAAACAGTGTGCCACTGTGAGATAGAGCATCTCTTGTACAGGGTGTAGTAAAGTACCCTACAGTTCTAATTATATGTTGTGAACAACCCAAGAAAAGAAACATTCTCCAAGTCATAAAATAGAATCATTGATTTGATTTGAATTTACAAAAGTCCCCTTTCTTATAATAGCCCAAACATGGGTTATTTTTTAAATGCCGAACATAGCCGTATTCGTTTGAGATTTCTGGGCTTCTTTATTAACACTATTGATATTCACTGTAAATTTTTAATTGGTTTGTCTCTGTCGGACTAGAACTAAATGTAGCTGAAGGCCTCATTATCTCCAAAAGAGTGTATTTTCATCTTTGTTATTCAGTTAATTAGAACACAATTTACTACTTCAGCTGCACAAACTGCGTTTTTCTGTGAGTAAAAAATGCTTTGTTCACACGTAACTCTGACATAGGAGTGAAACTGTAGCATCCATTCTAGACCCCACATCTCTGAAAAGCTAACGAAGGAGAAAGAGTCCCTGATCTAGCTCGTGGCAGTGAGGTGATGAATTGCACTGCTCAGTCACTGCCTTGAAATAGTTGACAACGTCATCTATAACCTGTGATTTCTCCCTGTTTAACACTTCCTCACTCTTACTCACTGATTTTGAAAAACTACACCTATGCAGGAAAAATGCAAAGTGAGCGCTTATTTCAACAAGAAAGTACTTTGGGCAAAAAGGTTTTGTTTGCACAAACACCTAAGGAGATGGAGACACTAGCAGGGAAGTTGATCTGATTAGTCATACCCAGTGGGAGAAGGACTGCAGCTGTGAGGTATTCTGTCCTAAACTTAGAAATCGCTCAATTGTATTTAACTGCTGCTGGCTACTGCATTCAGACAGTGCAAATACTCATGCCCTTCTAAGACAAGGGTATCAGAACATGCTTAATTGCTATGTAGATCTGCAGCTGTGGTCAGATAGTGTTTAAATGCTGGCCCTTACACTTACTCAAAATAAAGACGTACATAGAGAATATGCCCGAGCCATTCCTTACTCAGAGTTTGGGATGTGAATGGACAGGCTGCCCGAGAGGTTGTGGAGTCTCCTTCTCAGGAAATGTTCAAGACTCACCTGGACTTGTACCTGTGCAGCCTGCTGTAGGGAGCCTGCTTTGGCAGGGAGGTTGGACTACTAGAAGTTCCTTCCAGCCCCCACAGTTCTGTGATTCTGTGATTTCTAGGGTAGGACGGTGTACAAGAATCACAGAATGGCCTGAGTTCAAAAGGACCACAATCCTCATCTGGTTTCGCCCCCCCTGCCATATGCAGGATCGCCAACAACCAGACCAAACTGCCCAGAGCCACATCCAGCCTGGCCTTGAATGCCTCCGGGGATGGGGTATCTGCAACCTCCTTTGGCAACCTGTTCCAGTGCGTCACCACCCTCTGTGTGAAAATCTTCCTCCTAATATTTAACCTAAACCTCCCCTGTCTTAGTTTAAAACCATTCCTTTCCATCACTCAGGGCTCAGTGCTTTGTGTGTGATGTTGAAGACAACCCCAAACCAGACCCTCTCTGTAGGGAGGATGCTGTAGCATCCTCCAGGTCCAGACTACAAGGCAGCATGGCGTCTAGAATTAGCTCTTTTTATTTTTTCCTTCTTCCTGAAAGCATAAATTAACACTGCTATAGAAGTTAGCAGAAAGTTATTTGAACTTCTGAACTCCTATCTCTGTCCAAGATGTCAGCTTTGACAAAAGGAATGTGGGAATGTGACTCCAGAAACCAAAGAGCTGATTACATGTTTAGTTGCTAACTTGGTGGACTGCCAGTGAATTCTGGATACTCTTCAATGAGAGATCTGTTCAAATTGAAAGAAAAGTGCAGTGAAAATGCAGAATATTACATTTGGAGCACTGAAGAAATACTTATTGTATCAGACCTATTATATCAAGCTAACGATTGCCTGTTCTGCTGGAGGGATATGCGTCGTGTTATGTGACATCAGGCAGCACCTATCTTGGTAATTGTTTAGGGATTCTCAAAAGAAAATAGAAGCACTTGTACAGTAGTGCTGAACTACACACTGAATAAATAATTTGGGGAGATGGCACCTCTATATGTCACATATTGGAACTGTTTCCTTCTGGTTTGAGAGCGTGACTGGAAAGACAAGCAACAGCAAAGCTATCTCTCTAGTGCCTCCGGAGCCAGACTTCTCAGTGCGACAGCTCAAAGTAAGGCTAAAAGAGGTGGGAAAAAAATGGTGTCTTTGTGCAGTGTATTTAGGACAAGCAAAGGAACATTCACAGCTAATTTTAAGCAGCCTTCAGAATGCAGTGTAACACCTTATTAACTCACTTGTATTTAATCCATTGCATTCTGATATTTTTAGAAGTCGTCGTGCAATTCAGCAGTACTTTCAGCCCATATCTTCCCTGCAGTGGAAGGCAACACTCTATTTCTTGTTTTAATTTAGAATTGGCTTTGACAATTGATTTAACTAAATTAATTTAGAAATGGCATTGAAAATGCCTACTTTTCATCCCTCTGCCCTTAATGTGGCATTTTTAAGTTGGCTGAATGTCTCTGTTGCAATTTAGGCTGAAGAGATCAAGGCCTACCTTCCCCACTTGCCTATGTTCTGATCCTCCTTAGCCTGATGAGAGTTTTGTCTACTTGAACCTCTTGTAATCTGAAACTATGGGAAGCTGAAGTCACCTTCATTGCCAGAGGGTTACCTCCCTTCATTGGATTGCAGTAATTTGAAAAGATCGGCTTTGAGTCTTTTGAAGATAGTGCTTCTTCCTTTGATACACAGTAGCTTATCATTTTTGACCACATGAAAACTTGAGGCACGCTCACGTGGAGTATAAACAGTCTTATTTTGTCTGCACATAGTTTTATCTTGATCCATTATCTCTCAGCCAATAGACTTACTTCGCTTTGGGCTGCCTCTAATGAGCAGCAAAGGAAAACAAAGTCCTCTAAGCCGTGGTTTCTCCTTGTTGTTACGTATTATCTAATCAGGGTTCTCTGGAACGGGCCTTTGGAAACTTATTCTCTGCAGAAGCTTATTGACTACATTTATCAGACAGTTTATTTAAAGTCTGCTCAGGAGCAGAGAGAAACCTACAGGGATCTTTGTTGATGACTTTTCTTTCTGAATCTACACTTAAAAATGTGCATTAAAAAAACCTCCCTCTAATACTACCTAGATAACAGAAATGCAGTATGTAAAAGACCACTGTACATGAGGTAGGTATTTAAAACAAGGTACAAGAATGTCCCAATGGATGGTTTCTGTGGGAAAATGGTCATTATTATTATTTTCAGTTGTAAATACTTGACATGACTGCTTGAGTATGGGAGAGCTTGGATTCTTTGCATGCTTTGAATTCTGTCTGATTTTGATGCCCAAATGAGCTGATGTGTACAACTGCACGGACAAAGGTGGTGGAGGTGTGTATGTGCATGGTATGCAGCAGCAGGAAGTTCTGAACTTGACCAGGGCCACTCTACTCTCTTACGATAGGGGTTATAAATCAAAGTATGCAGGAAGCTGAGAAGTAGCAAAGAGCAGAGAAACAAAAACACAGAGCTCACAAACTATCCCAAAGCAACTGATTTTCCAATGCAGAGCAGCTGCCACTTGGACTTTCTGACACCTGACTCCAAAGTCTCAGTGTGTCAGAAGACTCTCCCCGCTCTCCTCATGTTTTGAGGAGTCATCTGAGCCCTTTCTGTTGAAGACTGATCATCTGCTACTCACAAGAAAGGCAAATTAACACAATGCTGCATGCATGGTGCTGCATCAGGAAACCAACTTGCTACAGAACTGGGCTCTATTTATGATTGCAGTGAACCATGGGCAGAAACTCCTGACAAAGAAATTTTGGCTCAGAAAAAAAAGTGGCTTGTCATAGAAAAAAGGTAGAAAGATGGAGAAACTAAGAAACGGTAGGAAGGCAGATGAAGGTGAACTGATTTTAAATTGAGGAGGCAGAAATGTGTTCCGTAACTCGTCATGATTGATTGGAATGAGAACTAACTAGGGTCCTAATGAGGCCACTGGAGAACTATGGCTTAAGGACTCTCACAAAAAGGTGCTTTGTATTGAACCTATTGTTAGGACAAATGCCACTTTACAGTTCAGACCGTTTGTCTGCATGCATTCTGAATGTAAAAAGCTATAGTGAAAATGGGAAAGAAAGGTACTTCTGCTTAACCCATGAAGAGATGTACATCCTCTGGATGTGTGCATGCCACGTGTTCTTCAATCACAGCCTGACCATGAGAGGCTGCGGCAGAGCACATAATATCTCCATGTAATATGAAAGAAAGAAATGACAAAAGCATTTTCAGCACGTTGCTAGGAGAATGCATGTACATTCAGAAATGATTCTGATCAAAGGGAGAGCCTGTAGTTTCTGGTTCTATATCTATATCCATTGATCAAGAGAAAGGGAGGTGTCCTCGTGTTAGTTAGGGGAGGATGGTGCATCCAGTAGGGAGAAACTACTTATCTGAGATGGAGTAGGGAGAAGTCCTCTTTTGTTTTGAAAGAATGGGAACTGTGCTCATTGCTAAAAGGATCTTGCTTTATTTTCTTTTTATCTCTTTGTGTAGTCTGTTCTTTACATATTTAGAAAGTTATGTCTGTTCTGACCTTCTGTGTATCACAGCTCCTTTAGTTTCACTGAATCAAACCTGTTATTGAGCATAACACATTCAATGTCACAGTATACCTCATCTTTGACATGATGTGTCTTGGGGAAAGTGTTCTGCCTTGGTCTGAAGATATCAAAAGATGGAGCAGCCAAGATTTTACCTACAGTTTTGTTTCGGAAGGGAATCATACTTTAAATACTGTGCTGCTGCTAGCTCTGCTTTTGCACTCTTCCAATAGATGCCACAACAGGGGAGATCATATTTGATAATTACTGTTTTTCTGTGCTTCACATAATTACCCTAGCACTCCTAGAGACAGATGATCTTAGCAGTCTAGTGGTGTTGTGCCTTGAAGGGGGTCCCTATAATACTTCCTTGCCCTGGACTGTGGTAGAACATACCAGCTGGGTATAGAGGGGAAAGAAAATAAAATCTAAATGCATTACTGCATAGCTAAAACACTGAGGGTAAATTTCCTCCATCCTTAGGAGTCTAGATTTTACTCTCAACTAAGGACACCACTAATGGTGACAAACCGAGCTATAAAGGAGCACTTTCTATTGTGAAAAGGGTTCATCTTCCTTGCTCTTCACACTGATTCCTATGTGATCCTGACACCCTTGTGCTGATGTTCATGTTCTCTGGGGTGATTACTAACCCAGCTGAAAACTGTTCCTTTTTCACTTCTCTATATTTATTTTCTGCCAGTTCAGTGAGCTGAATTATCTCGGTGATGGGTAAGGTGAGTGTCAAATGTGCTACAAGGAAGCATGCTCAAGGAACAAAGGAATGGAATTAGGGGAAGGATGGAGGAAAAGAACAGGAAAAAGGAAAGAAGATGAAAGAACAGGATTGCTTCTTTCTATGACAGAAAGCCTTAAGATCATCTAAACTCACGTTGTCTAATTGCATCTTTAGGAAGCTAATTCCCGTAGATTTCCTGTGATGTCAATTCAGAAAAGGGATCTCCCTTAGGGAATGATTAAAAAGTAAGTGAAGGGGAGTAGCCTAATTTATACACATTGGTTAGGCAATGTAAATGTGCCTGTTCTTTACCGCAAAGATCACTGTGGGTGAAAGATTTAAAATGCATTTAATGACTAAATGACTCCATACCCAGAAAGCCAAAATAATGGTCTATAGATGAAGAAACAGTCTTCTGAGATCTCTAAAAGGCAGTCCCTAATGCCCTTACAACTACTGTTAGAAAGACCATGTAAATCCAGACAGTAGAGCATGAGCAACTACAGAACCACCAAGTAAATCAGCCAGCCTTCTTGTCTCAAGCAAGAAGGTTTGTCAGGCTGATGTTACTTGGAATTTGCTTAGTTTCTGACAGACGAGAAAACTGAGAACAACCTTCTGGTGTACAGCTTGTTTTCAGCAGCAGAGCTTCCCCTGCTGTTCCCTTCATGCCACCAATTCTAACTCTGTTTCTCTCTTGCTCTTCCCACTTCCACCATTATTTGTAAAAATCACTATTGAAAATGACCTACATAAATAAATAACTTGGATGAATAAGTTATGAGGGAGAGAATGAATGTGTGAGTGTGTGTAGGTGGATGACACAGAGCACCAGGCTGGTGGGAGCAGCAGGAGCTATCAGTTCTTTTGCTGTCAGCAGCAGAGCCTGGGAAGAGTAAGGTCATTAAGTTCTGATCGTGCAAGGTGCTGAGTGCCTTCTTCTTCTGTCATTTTTGGTAGTAATTGAAAGCTTTTCCGTACCTTGTCAGTAGAGGCTTTATGAAAGGAAGAAGAGGGCAGCAGCCTAAACCTCTGGTTTTCAGCTTTTGTTTTTTTCAGTTTGCAGATCCCTAAAGATTTTCCTCCTGTAATGAATCTCAACTGACTGACACAGGCTCACTTCTTGTAATTACTTTTCATGAAGCCTCTTAAAATTATCAGTGGACCCTCAGAGGCCTGGGCAACTGAATTGCTGCCTTTCAGATGCAGCAGCAAAACAACCCAGGAAAAACTTTCTTGCAAGAGCAAGGCTGGAAGTGTCAGTTCAGAGGCGGTATCGTTCGATACCAGTTGTACCCTCTCCAGTGCAATCTCTTCTCTGTGTGAGACACTAACCATTACATCCATCAGATGGCTAAGCCACTGGCCACTTGCCACACCACCCACCATTAGAACATGCTCAAACACAAAGTGAACTCTGCAGTGCAGAGGGGTATATTTCTCCCTTGGTAAGTCCACTTCTTGCCCCACAGATGAAATGTGTCCATTTTGCTGTGCTGTGGAGCAACACATGCTGGCCTCTTGGGAAGGAGCTGTTATGGGGGAACCCAATAATAGAGTATGCAGATTATCCACTGCCCTGAGAAGTACTGGAAAGGAAAACAGGCATTTTCAGTTTCTCAAAGGAATCAGAGTAGCAGCAGAGAGGAGGATAGAACATAAAGGATGATGAATTATTTGTTGCAGGCTGTGCTTTTGAAAAGATGTGATGTTCAGAATCCACTTCCACTTGAAACTTCACAATTCTATGTGCAGGAGCAGAGAATTAGAATAATAAAGCCTAGAATTCATAAATATGCTTATAACTCCGGTCAAATCAAAATCCTTCCAATGGTAAGAAAGGGGCACAGACTAACTTTCAGTCGTAGGTAGCACAGCCTCTACAGTTTGCTCTACAGTGATTGTTCTTAATCAACTCTTTATTCAGCTCTGAGACACCCTTAACATGTCAAGTAGGCCTGGCTCTCATCTGTCTGCTGTTGACAGCAGTCTAGGAGTGACTGAGTCTCGAGTTCATTGCAGATCTGTTTGTAAGCCCAAGGTTATCTGTATTACTGCAGGAAAAAAAAGATGGAGAGAATTAAAAATTTTGGCAGTGGCACCAGAAATCTCATTAATTGTGAATCTGGGAGTCCCCAATAATGAATGAACACCACTGCCGGGTGAGAGGCCATCGCCCTGCAGAAAATATTGCTTTATGCTGCCTGTTGACCGTTTGCATAACACCACTTATGGACTGCAATATATCCTTCCTCATCTTGGGCATTTTCTGTTTGTCTTCGCAGCATAATGTCTGGAAACAGTGGAAGAGGAAGTGAGCCTTGGCTGTAGGCTGAAATGGACAGCAGTAAAAATGCTGCCTTCTTAGGTACTGTGCGTGTTATCTTCTATTTGAACTCTCATTCAGGTGGCTAAGAGTAGAACTAATAAAATATCTATGTGAGCCCCACATCACATTTTGGAAAGAACTAGGCCACACAAGTAGTTAAGGCCTCACTGACAGTCAGTGGGCCAGCTCTTACAGAATATTGAGGTGGAAGACCCAGCTCTCACAGAATATTGAGGTGGAAGACCAAGCACCACACATATCAGAATTTCTAGAATGATGTATTCATAATTACTTAAGGTTCATGGTGTTTTAAGGGTAGGTGCCTAAGCTCACACGCACTTTTACAAACCTACCAAGTATGCATTTGTATGTGTAGGCGTCTCTTTCTGTTTCTGCCTAGTATGGCACTTAGTCTGAAAACAAAGCTTGCCATCCAGCTCCAGTCTAGAAACCTGTACAGTCGTGCTAGCGTGGCATGGCCTGTCAGCAGCGGGTGGTACAACTCAGATACACAATTCCTCAGCCAGAGCTGCAATTAGGTGACTGCACTTGGATACTTTAGAAATGCTACCTTTTCCGTCTAGAACAAAACAAATTATCAACCCACTCTGTCAGTGCTCTCTTCTCCTTTGGGTAAGGATTATCCTTATTTCATTGTGCTGAATACAGCATCAGTGGGAAATAACAGAGCTACTACTCAGCATTCTTTTCCAGATATATCGCTGTTAGCTTCCATGCGTGTTTCTCAGTTCTTGAATCTCAAAAAATAAAGCAAAAAACAAACAAAAAATTGAAAAGCAGAGATAACATTTTATTTCACACTTATTTGACTTTAAATAGTTCACACTGCCTCAGCCACCTTGCCTGATAATCAGAATAGCAATACGGAATAGTACGTGCTTCCCCTTTCACTCCGCTCTTTCCATCAGCACTGCAGTCCATTACCTAGAGTAACATCCTGCATACAGATTTTCTTTTTTCCTGCTATCTTTATTTCCTTTAAAGCAATTCTTTCTCCTTTTGTGAACTGAAAGACTTATAAACACCAACTAAGATTCGGTTAATATGCACAATGTGGACCAAACAGTATCCTGTACTGCTGCTCCACCCCATAGTCTTTTCTCTGAAAGAATTGGCTTTAACTGCAATTATATGCGTTATCTGTGTACATATTTAGAAAGTGCAATAGTTTGTTAGTTGGGCATTGCTGTAATCTATTTAGAATTTTAACTTGATAAACTAGTTCTTCAGCCTCCTGTTTGGATTTTTGGTTTGTTTCGCTCTCTGGCTATCCAGAAGTAATATCTCCAGGAAGCGAGAGCACAGCAGCACCTGGAGCTGGGTGCTGCACTCCCTCTGCCTGCAGGTTATGTAAAGGAGTCAAGGGCAATCTGTACGTACCAGGCCTGCAGAGTCAATCGCAAGTGCCAAGTGCAGAGATCAGTACCATACAGCAAGTCTTTGAAGTTTCATTTTTCATTAACTGAAGGCCAATTGGAATGAAAGAAACTCCATTCTCAAGCACTTGAGGTCTGTCACGCTTTCCTGTATACTCACACACACAGCTGCCATTATAATGAATATCCTGGGATGTAGCAGCAGAGTAAGCAGAGATACACACCAAATGTTCCTGGATTATAGGCATATTTTCATGGATCCTGCTGCAGAGGGTCTTTTGTATTTTCTTTAGGTTTTAGTATATTGCAGAAATATTTATTCTTCTTTCCATGTGCATTTTGAAATCTCCTCTGGCATTAAACACAATGTTTGCTGTATTAATTCCTGTGGGTATAGTCCCAGTTTGCAGCAGGTTTGCTGCCAGCTTTTCCCTAGAACATCACAATCGCTTATTCAGACCGTGCCTATCTACCTGCAGGAGAATTGCCTTAAGCTATCGTTACCTTCCCATGGGCAAGACTCAGTGCAGCAGCTAGCTGTCATCTGTCTAATCTGAGGCTACAGGCCACTCTCAAGTGCTAGTGGACGGAGCACAGGCAGGATTGTCAAAGTTGCATGGTGAATGCGAAGCAGTCACATGAATATCACTTCTTGGATGCATTAACTAATAATAGCAAAGGAAAAAATGCCTTTACTCACTGTAGAGACTGTGGCACTGTAGAGACTGTGGCCCAATTCACCCGCAATCCTGAAATCAAGTGAAGAAGAGGAAGGACTTGCATTTCTTTCTTTGCTCTTCTTAAACCCTCTTTAACACACTATAGTGCTCCATACTGCATTTCTGATAAATACACACAAGCCTGGAAAGCCGAGCTTTGTCCAGCTCCCATGGTAATGCAAGAGCTCATCCACTATCCTGTGTTGGTAGGCCCATGATACTGACATATCAGAGTGTGTGACTCTGGAGAACAATCCCATCTATTGCTAAAAAAGTTGCTAAAAGTTGCTAGAAAAACTCCAACTCTCTCATTATTTTTGTCATTCAATAAGTATATGATTTTTAAATTGTAATGTGTTCAGTGCTGGGCCCCCCACTGCAAGAAAGACATTGAAGCCCTGGAGTGTGTACAGAGAAGGGCAATGAAGCTGGTGAGGGATCTGTATTGTAAGTCTTATGGGGAGCAACTGAGGAACTGCGTTTGTTCAGTCTGGAGAAAAGAAGGCTCAGAGGAGACCTTATTGCTCTCTACAAACACCTGAAAAGAGGATGTGACAAGGTGGGGGTCAGCCTGTTTTCTCACATAGGAGTGACAGGATGAGAGGGGATGGCCTCAAGTTGCACCGGGGGAAGTTCAGGTTGGACATTAGGAAACATTCCTCCTCAGAAGAAGTGGTGAGTTATTGGAACAGACTGCCCAGGGGGGTGGTAGAGTCACTGTCCCTGGAGATGTTTAATGAAAGGGTAGATGTACTTGGGGATGTGGTCTAGTGGGCAATATTGGTGGTAGGTGGATAGTTGGACTAAATCATATCAGAGGTCTTTTCTAACTTTAATGCTTCTATGATTTTATGATTTTAGATTTTTTTCCCATGTCTTTGGTTTTGCAATTTGTGAGCAAACTATGTTTTGTTCTGGTGGGTTATGCCCAAATTTAGGGAAAAAAAAAGACAGGGAAATGTTGGGAACATGCTTGTCTACTTCTCATAAACTTTCCTAGGCACCCAGTTTTGACCATTGTTGTCAAAAGAGGTGCTGGGCTGGATGGAGTAGAGAGAGATACCTGTTACTTGATATGCAGTGGTTAATGCCTGAAGGAACCAGGATTAGGAAGCCATTTTTTTAAATGTATTTTTGTATCTCCATTGGCTTCACCTGAGATGGTCTGTCTCAGATCCAAATCAAACTGTCAGCTGAGAAACGTTTCATCAGCACAAGCATTTTCTGTTCTTTTTCCAAGGTGTTGACCCCACTGAATACCTTCCATTATCTATTTCGCAGTTAAGAAGTGAGTTTAAGCAACATACTGTAGATTGTGTACTCTGTTGTGGTTTAAGGACAGAAGATGGAAGTGAAAGTTGTTTTAGCTACCAATTATGAGAAGGTAGTTGTCATACAGCAAACAGAGGTGACTAATGCAAAGTCCTCTTCCCTCTCCTGTCATTGTATGAATCATCCTTCTTTCAAATAGAGCACTCTGTCCAAGGAAAGCTCTCTTCAGTTTCCTAGCTCTCAGATGAGCTTTCAGTTCAAAAGTATTGCAGGATCAGAACATTACCAAGTGTGAAGAGTACAATCTGCTGCTGTGTTTTAGCATGTGGCTGCAGTATAGTTCTGCTAGAACTGTATTTCAAATGTGCTCAGTATGACAAACGTACATCTCACCGCACACACAGATTTGCATCTTCTACAGGCTCACGTGGTTCTCTCTCTTGCATTACCTTGTCACTGTTAATTGTTTGCATTAGAAATGAGGAATGGTGAGATAGAGCAAATAACATTATTTTTTTATTTTTTTGCCAGAGGAAAAAGTTCAGAATCCTTTTAATTGGGCCAAGAAACTGGAATTAATAAAAGATTACTCTACATGATATCAGCTGCAAACTCATCCCAATTAGGCCAGGGAGGGTAATTGCTTTTTTTGCCCCTTGCTAACATTTGGGCTGTACCAACCTTTCCCTTTATTGTTTACAAGCTAAGGGAAACTTTCAACTTGTAAGATGCAATGCTGCATTGGTACCACAATGGGATTTGTATTGTATTGCCTGGGTTTTCCGTGACTCTACCACTGCTCCCAGCCCCTTGTATTTCCATATTACACTCCTGTTACCAGAGTCTGGAATAGCCCTGGAAGAAATTCATCTTAGTATATATTTATTTCAAGGCACGTTTCTCACCTTCTGTTAACTATTGTGAGATAAAATCAGGCAGCTTGATAATGTTATCATTTTTTCTCTACAACAGGTTGGGCCAACCTATGTGGGATCTCTATATGTGATTTACCTACTTAATTATGTGGACAAAAAAAATATCAAATCCGTTGTCCTCTTTTGGACTGTGGTTTGAATTAACTACCTCAAGTGTGAGAGCAAACTTTGTTTCAACATGCTTTTTCCTTCATCTGAAATAGCATGTCTTTCTGCACAAGTGTAATGAATGAAATGACAAGTGTCATTTTCCTCTTTTCAGTTCTACACTCAAAACCCAAGAAGAGAGTGGAAATGAGATGTACTGATAAAGTCCGATTACTGCTGATACCATATCTGCCTCAAGAATATGGGAGGAGGCAGTGAGCCTTCCTAAAGAAGGTATTTAGTTCCAAAAAACTGGATCATGTTTGATGCTTTAAGAATAAATAAATAAATCCACGAATTTTTGTCTGCATCGTGCAAGAGTGCATACATCATGGAGAAATCAGTCAGAGGATTTTCGTGTTATAAAACACAGACACTCTTAAAAGCCATTGTACTTAGCTTAAGGCCATTCTGCTCTGTGACTAGTTAACCCGAATCTGTTAAAATTCCTTTACCACTCAGAATTCAGCAGCATTAGCAGTTCTGATTGCACTGAATTGCAATTGGAAATGCTTGGGCTGAGTCTGACTTCACACAAAGCTAAAGCCACTAGCATGCGGCTCTTCCTAGTGATTGTTTAGCCAGAATACAAATTAATGAGGATGTCATCCTCCATCTTAATGCTTAAAAAAATAAGATCATTTGGTTATTTGAAAGGGCAGAAAGTAAGTCATGTGGGGTGGAGTGTTTAACACACTTTTTCCCACTGCACTATAGGTTTGCTATTGAACAAAATCATTGGCAGGGGGGTAGAAGAAGCCCATCAGAATATCTGCATGCAGGCCGGCCCTGCAGCACACTGCCACAGGGGAGATGTGTCGAGGTATTTATACCATGCTCATTGCTATGGTAACAGAAAGCCTTATGAAATGTAGATATTCCATACAGAAAGCTTGTGCTTTTCTGCCTCTCTTGTTCTCTCTCGCTCCTTCCTCCCCACCACAGGGGCTTATATGGATGCTTGTGCAGTGAGGAGGTACAGAGACAGAGCATGACTTGCCATGATTCCAAGACTTCAGGATTCCCAGCTATGTCCTTCACTCCCTCAGCCATTGCTGCCAGCTGTCCTGAGACCCTCAAATGCAGCCAGGGATTTCCCTGTCCCTCAGCAGTATCTGGAGGGCAGAGCTGAGAAGAAAGACAACTGAGGCCTGACTCACACCAGGTCTCTGGCCTCCCTGGGGCCACAGCAGCCATGAGCAGGTAGCACTCAGATGGCTGTGATGGACAGCCTGGCAGGTATATTGTGCGGTTATGAGTAAGGAGCCATATCCTCACTGCTGCCCTCTGAGGAAACACTGCTGCTACACTGCTACTCTGTGTCTTACAAGGGTGCAAAGGGAGGCGTGCATATGCCTGCACTGACGTAAATTTCCTGCTTCTTTATAGAAAACCTTTCTCACTGAGTAGATGCAGCCCAGAATCATTCACATTTATGTCTTCATGTCTGACACTGTCTGTGTACATTTTAGGAAGGGAATAATCATGCTTTTTTACTTCTGGTCCTCACAGGCATGTTGTGAGATCTCATCCATTGATATCTCTGTAAAGTACATGCAAAGTTGTTGAATGAACCCAATATCAGTAAATGTATCCCAGTTACTTCACAAGGAAATTAGTCTATTTCTGTTTGGACAAAGTGGAGCTGGTAAACGATATGTTACACAAGTCTACAGAGAACAGCTGAAGGAGCTGGGGAAGAGGAGTCTGGGGAAGAGGAGGCTCAGGAGAGACCTTATCACTCTCTACAGTCAATCCAAAGGGAGATTGTGGTGAGGTGGGGGTCGGCCTCTACTCCCAGGTAACAGCAATAAGATGAAAGGGAATGGCCTCAAGTTGTGCTGGGGGAGGTTCAGGTTGGATATTGGGAAACATTTCTTCTCCAAAAGAGCAGTGCTGCAGTGGCACAGGCTGCCCAGGGAGGTGGTGCAGTCACTGTCCCTGGAGGTGTTCAAGAGCCATGTGGATGTGGCACTGAGGGACGTGGGCAGTGGGCATGGTGGGATGGGCTGACGGTTGGACTGGGTGATCTTAGAGGTCTTTTCCAACCTTAATGATTCTATGATTCTGCCTATAAAAAGTGCCTACCCTAAGAGCTGGATAATTGTTAAGCTTAGGCTTTCTTAAACCCTGCCTATATCATTTGCAAAGCTGGGTTTAACTCAATGCTTCAAATTAATATGTTGATACCAGTTGATTTCTAAAGAAAAAGGCTGACTTCCAGTCTGCAGAATGAAATATATAGTAACACTGAGCTTAGCTTTATGGTAGCCTGTTACACTAGCCACAAAAAATCCAGGACCAGGTTTTGGGCATTTTGAAACAGCTAGAGTCTCTGCACAAGCAAAGCAAAGTGCATTTTACCTCTTGCTTCCCGAGGACTTCTCCATGTATATTGCTGTGATGGATTTCAAAGAAATACACCCCGGTGTCTTTGAACTTGGAAAGTCTATGAATAACGGAGAAATTAAGGCAGAACATTTTGAATAGGGGAACTGGGGTGATTAAAGCCAATGGAGACGTGCACTGTGGTCACAGTATATTGTTTTTACAAGTATATTAGTCTGTTGGTTTAAAAACGGTTGTATTGTTAATATAGTACTTCTTTTGCTGTAGCTACACACTCAAGTAGGCATAATACAACACCAGAAATTGCTACCTAGAGATCTGGTATTTGGTACACAGTGTGATTTCAAATTGTTTGAATAACACTGCACAATGGAATAACTTCTTGCTCAGTGAGAGTTGTTTCTCAGTGCCTGAGAGATAATAACCACCTAGGAAGTTAAGGAGCTGCAAACTATAACAGTCTATACAGAACATTTTTGCTCAATCTGTATTCTTAAAATGCTCTGCATTTACTATAAAAAAAATGAATCAGGAGAAACTGGTAAAGTTGCAGCAACTGAATGAGATGGCTCTTCAAGAATTATATATAGAACCTTTTTTAGACGCCCACAGTCCCTATATTAACAACAGTGATTCAGAAAAACAGCCAGCAGATTCTTGAGCTGAGCTATCGTGCGTAATTTTTGCTGTCTGCATTTAAAGCAGTCACATTTTCAATAAAACCATTTTGTAGTGTAGTCTCTTCATGTGGATAAGAGCTCTCCTAATGTTGCTATGTTTAATATACCAGTTTAATTTTCTATATGCATCTGTGTATATCACAAATTTCTCAGAAAAGCATGGAAAAATTCACCCATAATTGTACGTGGTAACACTAAAAAAAGACATAACAGAGTGAGCCTGAAAGTAGTAGCAAAGGCAAATCCAATGCCTATAGGAAAAACTGGAGGTTATTTTGCTTAAGGCTACCAATAATTAGGCAAGTCAAGTATTTGGCATCCAAACCCAGAACCACGATACATTTGAAAAGAGTGCAGAAGAGCTGCACCCACTAAATTGGACTTAAGGGTCTGAATGTAGCCCAAACTCTCCCAACCCTCCTTAAAGGTAAAGGTCCACTTGAAACATTGTGGATTGTCCGTCAAGCCGCAATAGGCAAATGTTAGCTAAACTCCCTGGGCGTACAAGGCTGTTTGCATTTTCCATTTCGCTGAGTTAAAGAGGAGGTCTCTGAAATGATGCCGTCTACTCCCAGTTCATGGAGCTACTGGAGATGGGGAAGTGTCTGAAGACCTCCACGCCAAGGCATCAGGACCTGGTATGAGATAGAGGTAATGTTTAGGATGCAGTCCAAAGTAGGAACTGTGACGTAATTTAGAAAGCTGCTTTTCCATGTTAAAGCATTCTTGCCTAAAGCAGTAATACAGGTCAACAGAGTAAGGAGTCTCCTGTTGTAACATGCAGAAAATCCCAATGGGTAGGAGTCCAATCAGGGCAGACCCGTAGATCCAGTCCTTAGTACCAAAAGAAAGATGCAGCTGCACTTTGCACATGGAAACCAAGAGCCTCCCTTACTTTCTTCCTCATTCATGGTAGGGTTAGAGGTTGCTGGTTCAGAACAGGTGACACTGAGGGTGGCTACACACCTTATGCAGGCACTTAAGCACACTGGAAGATAGGGCAGTCCCAAGCACGAGAAAGTACATCTTAAATTGTGTCCTGAAACAGTTCTATGTTGTTGAACCTAGGGCTATTTCTTAATAAAATCCCAGGTGCTACTGACTTACCCCTGCAGGAGAGTGAGCTCAGGTTGTAAAGATATCCCAGCAGAGCAATTGCTCAACCACTGCTGGCCCAGGTCACCATGCCGTTGTGCAAGAGTTGCCAGCCGAAGCTGCGGCAGCCCAGAGTGGGGTGTAAATTCCCCCCAGCCATGGTCTTTAATATCATGGTAAGATATCTCTAATATCATTTCAAGGCAGAGAGGCCTGTTGCATGGGATGAAATTAACTAATCAAGAGTAATGTACATATTCACAATAACTACTTGCTCTTTCAGATCAGAAATTAGTGCTGTACTGTCTCATAGATTAATGTGGAAATAGACTTTGCTAGACACTGATATGAAAGGAGACTCTGTAGTGCATGGGCAGTTTCTGAGTCTCTATGGAGGATAAGGAAGGCCAGAATTCATGTACCTTACTCTTGACTACTTACTAAATCCCCACTGGACGAAGGTGGGAGGTGGCCCATTTTATCCTGTCACCATCAATGGGGAATTAAAGCCCTTGGAGGCAGCACCAGGGAGAAACCAAGCCACAGCCTTCAGAGAAAGCTGTGTTTGGAAAGAAGGGGATTCCCATAATAAACTGTTCACTTTCTGTCTCTAAGGTTGTGTTAGCCTGCCACAAGTCTGCTTATGACAGAGGCTTTCACATGACTGGAAGATGCTTTTCTCTAAAACTCCACGTAACCAGAAACCAAGCAAATAAACAGTACTTCTACAACAGGCAGGAGGTCCTGGCAAGCAAGACTTGCTTTATTCATCCCATAGGGCACACACTAGAGTTGTCCTGCATGTGTGCTGATTTGCAGGATGGGTTGTGCCTATGATAATGCTCCATCAAAATTAGCAAAGACGACTCTATTGGAGGAGAAAAAAGAAAAGAAATGCTGTGCATGAATTGCAAATGTGGAGGTATACCAGAGATCTCACACCACCTTTTAGCCTTTTCACAATACAACGTTATGTCCCCTGAGAACAGCGGTTTTATTTCTTCTGTCATATATTCTTAGCCAGCAATACTGTAGCAATACTGTATTTATTGGTACTGGCTTGAAGAATACTGGGACATAAACAAATCAGGACAAAAACCCAGAGTTGATAAAGCCTGATGTAGACAGTCTGGAGCACTACAAAAGAAACCAGAGGGTAAACGTAAAAGATCAACACCTGAGTTGGACTAAAAGTGGTTTAAACCCATGTCTGGACTACCCAAATATATATAGTTACATCAGATCACATTTCAGATATTTGGAAGCAACACAAAGTTTCCCCTGTTGGTAAATTATTCCCTCAGCTGTTCACTACAGAGCTTCTTTCATTTCCCCTCTGAAACATCTGGCAGTAGATGCTGCAGAAATCCACAGTCAGCAAGATATGCAAGCGGGGACCTAACTTTAGTTCATGAGTCATTGCAGTGGATCCTGTGGGGACAGTTCAGGTGGTTAGCGTTAAGCACGCGCTTAAGTACTTTGCTGAAATGAAGCCAGAGGGAGGTTCCCAGCTAGGTGGAGAACTGCCATCTAGCAGCATGTCCTGAACTGTTTATAAAAGGGATTCATTTAAATCCTCATTAGAGGATGCACCTCTGCTGTGAGAGCAGTGATTTGTCGACTCTTTAAATGAGTGTACCACTGTCAGCCCTCACAGCTGCCCCATTACCATCACTCTGTTCATTGAGAACACTTTAACAGGATTCTGCACAACAGGGAGTGATGGCTTGTGACCCCAGCTCCAGCCACGGGGTACCCATTTTGTACCAAAATATCTGTCTTTCTGTTATTAGCAACTCAGCGACTGATCTACAACTGTGTTTCCAGGTAACAAGTTTACAGGTGAGATGAGCTTCGTGCTTCACAGTAAGCATATCCGAACCGTGCTCACATTGAGCAGATTTGTATCATCATGCCTATATGGGATCTATATGATGTTTCCAAATAACCCTTTTAATAAAACCAGGTAATTATTTGTAACTGAAGGAGTCCTTTCAAAACTCTACATCAGAGTATCTCTGTTGACAGTAATTCCCTCCTGTTTTGTTTTTTTCCCCCCTGAATAAAAAACCTGAAATGAAAGTAATGCTAAATATGAAGCAATTTTCTTCAGCCCTATCTATGTAGTATTTCACCTTTCCTATTTTCCCCAGCTTGCTAGAATCATAAGACTGGAAATTATAGCACCAGCAGCTTTGTTAGAAAGTGTCATAGAGTCATAGAATCACAGAATCACTCGGGTTGAAAAAGACCATAAAGATCATCAAGTCCAACCGTGACCTAACCATACTATACATTTATAATACATATATGTACACACATGTATATACTAACATACATGTGTATGGGAGATTGGTAATCACAGCCTGAACCTCTGATTAATCAGCTGAGGCAAGTATGGGGTCAGCTGTGGGAGCACAGGTGAGAGTGATGTAGCTGTGCTCCCGGAAGGGGTGGAGCTCGACTCCATCCCCTCTGAGACCTCATTTAAGGGCTGACTCCCACTGAGGCAGCATCTCTTGGAGATTGCTCACCAGTGAGGACTGCCCCAGCTTCTTCAGCCAAGGCACCACCACTGGTGAGTTTTCCTTTGCTTATTCCTTCTGTGCATTTGCTACCATATGTATATTAATAACCAATACAACATGGCAGGCACACATTTTTTGGGGGGAAAAACAGACTATTTTGTGCTGGGCAGCATTTTTAAAAGTGGAGTCGCTGAAGTCCCCAGGTTTTCAGTTTCAAGTCAAGGCCAACAGAAAAATGTCACTGCCAAAGATAAGATACAGATGTGGAAGAGAACTGCCATCTCAGCAACCATTTTGAATGTTAGTATCTTTTGACATCTGAATACTGATGGCAATGATACACCTAGAAGAGAGACTTAACTAGGATTTGTTTGTATGTCTTTCAAGCACTGAGTGTCAATCATCACTCCATGCTTCCATTTTCCTTTGAATCGCCATGAGGTACAGACATTTTTACTCCCCATTCAGCACTAGACAAGCTTTTCTTTCCTTTGGCAGCTTGGTTCTGTGCCGGCTGAGCAAGGCCTGACCTGGAGAAATGGGCTTTAGGAACCATGCTTCTGCCTGGGGATGGGGCTCCATGTCCACCTGCACCACTCAGAGGCTGAGGTCATGCATGAGAAGGCAGGTGGTAGCACAAATGGTTGGGGAAACATCTGTGAGTAAGGGGGTAAACAACAGCATCAGTGAGAGGATGAAACCTTTGAGTCATCATCTTTAAGAGAAGTTAACTTGAGGGATCTTTCATCCTAGAGTATATGAAAATGGTACTTTAGCCAGATTTTAGGGATGGATGCAAGAAGGCACTGGCACATGCTAGTGCTCTCCTGCTAAGCAAATATCACGGCCTATATTCCCTTTGGAAACTTTTCACTGCAATCCCTCTGTTCCAGCCAAGGAGCCTTCTGCAGTCCTGCCGCACAGTGAATTGCCAGCCTTCCTCTGAAATCGCTGCTTGCCAAACCCACCAGGCACCTTGCACTCCTGGGCTGGGAAGGTGCCTGCATTCATTGCAGGCATTGCTGGCAGGAGGAAGACAATCTACACTGACCAGCACTGAAATAACAACATGGAAATGCTCTACCGCAGCACAGGCACAGAGCAGTGGAGTCACAAAGTGAGGCTGTTCTCTCCACTGGCTCATCACCTGCACCATATAAATACATACAGACAGACACACAGACCTTGCAGGCATGTTTCCTGTTTGTTTCAGCTAGAGGAAATTAGGTAGTGGAGAACTGAAAGGGGTCAGGGAAACCTGCCTCAAGATATGGCTTGTGCAGCTGTTCTCAGAGCAAGGCAAAGCTGCATGAAGACCATGGAGGAGAGGGAGTTTAGGCAAGTAGAAATTCTTTCTGCTCTCTTTCCCCAGTGTCTGTTTTCCTTTCCCTGTTTTCCCCTATTTCCCCCCTGACTTCTGTGTCCTGCTTCCACTCCTATGACTTCAAAATAGCTTTTGTAGCTCATCACCAACCTTGTCACTATTTCCTGTGCAACTCAGTACAGAGGGCAGCCTGGGCAGAAACAGAGCATCTTGCAGCATGGTCACACACTGTCTGGAATGAGACAGCCACAGCCCTGATTTCCCCCTCTTCTCCTTACCCCGTTCCCAGCCAGGTTCAGTTCAACACAGACCAAATATTTCCATGATATACTTCCACGTAGAATCATAGAATAATTAATGTTGAAAAAGACCACTTAGATCATCTACTCCAACCATCAGCCCACCGCCATGCCCACTGACCAGGTCCTTCAGTGCCACATCTCCATACTGATTATAAGAGCTGCCAGTGAGATTTTCTCTCAGCAATTGTCCAACAGGCATAGGTACCTCATAAAACTTCTTCTAAAAAAGCATTTTCCTTTATGTTACCCAAACTGAATATTTAACAGTAGCCTAAATTTTCTCCTATAAAGTGTATACCCAAACTTATCATCTATCTCATTTGTCCCACGTAGACTCAGAGAAATCTGTTGAATCGCTGGTCTCCAGGAGCATGGAATGTCACTCAAACACTTGAAAATGCTTCTAGAGGACAGAGGCTTGTACCTCTCTAATGCAAAATTTTCAGAGGATCCCTTCCATGTAAAGTAAAACAACAACAACCACAACAACAACAAAAAACCCTCTCAAAAAATTGGTTTTCAATTGCTCTTTACTAAAGGAACATGAGAGTGCTTGACACAGCCATGCTAATGTGCACTGTAAGTCCGTGTGGAATGGGAAAGGAGTACAAACAGATTATTTCATACAGTGTGGTTCTGTTTCTGACAGAGAGGAAATGAATCTGTTCAGTGACAGTATTTAACCCTTGGAGGTTCAAATATTAGCAGCCCAACTTAAATGACAGCATTGTTTTGAGTGCTTTCTCTTCCCAAGTAGAAGCTGAAGCAAGGGAATACACACCCTTCTCAAGGAGATACAGGCTTTCTGAGTGTATTTTTCAGGAGTATTCCAGAACGAGTGCACGTTTTTGCCTGAAACTAGCTCAGTGTCACTGTGCTACGGCCAGTTGTGCCCCTCATTTAAGCTAAACTCCAGCTTAATCCCAAAGCTAAGGAGGAATGTTTAGGAGTAATAACATATTCTCGAGCACATGTTTTACACATTTGTAAGAATCTTGGATGTATTAAGTTCTATTTCGTAAAATAACACAAGGGAAGCTTAGCAGGCTGTGATGAAGTGTGTCTCTTTAAATCAGCAGTCAAAACTTTTGCTAGAAGAAATAAAATGTGCAGACATCAAGGTCAAGTACAATAGGTGCCATTTCTTGTACCAGATGTACAAGAGACGCAGTACTGGTGCTCTCTGTTGACAAAACATCCCTCCTGTGGTATGGCTAAACTGATAAACCTTCCTGTACTACTGCTGTAGCAGAACCACCACCTCCTGAAGGAAATAAGTGCTGTCAATGGAAGTGCTGTATTGCAAATATCACTGTGGTTGTACAGGGAGTATCTTCTGGCAGCAGTGAGGATTTTGCTACTTCATACCCCCAGGAGACGTAGGTGTGTTGGCAGTTTCCCATTGCTGGCAAAGCAGTGTGACCCGGGAGGTCTCTGTCACAGACCTGAACAGAGCAGGACTATTGCTGAGCAGTTACTACTTTGAGTGTTTACACAGCCGTAAGAGTAGATTAGTCTTCAGAATGAAAATGGAATAACCTCTGTCTGTCTGTGGCACTGAAGTGAGCCAAATAACACTTTTCTAACCAACCAACCAACCAAATAAATAAATAAAATTGTAAGACTCTAATGTCAAACCAAACCAAACTGCAGTACAGGTGTCAAGGCTAAGCTCTAAAGAAACAGCTGTGCGGTCAGCATCATGCTGCATAGAAAAATCTGCATCAGACCAGAACAAAGCTGAGTTTGTGGCAGCTTCACTCAAAAGCTTTTTGTTCTCTGTCCTTCAGAGAATGGAATGCAATTCCTTCTTTCATCACTACCTTTCCCTCCAAGTCTGATGCAATTTTTAGCTACTGCTTTATGACAAGAATGTGTTTATGATTCTGCAAACGTGCAGAAATATTTCCTCACATTTCCTCAACCCTCATGTCCCAGGAGGGAATTGATGGGATTCACCTGGCCAAGTGTGTGCTCCCATTAGCCATCGAAGGCTCTCTAGAGTGTCAGCTGGAAAGAAACAGGCGCCATTCTCTCACTTAAAAGTAGATGGGATAAAGCCCCTTCAAAAATTCAGGGTATTTATGACCTTTACTTGTGTGTTTCTACATCAGGATGGGATGAATTGTATCCTGAAAAAGCCTGTTTTTCCCTCCAGCTGACTTTAAAGGGAACCTTGCCAGCTTCATCAGGTGTGGCTCTCTACACCCATCTGTAGCAATGCGGGGGTTGGCCTCAGTGACAGGATGAGAAGGAATGGCCTCAAGTTGCACCAGGGAAGTTTCAGTTTAGATATTAAGAACACTTTCTTCTTTGAAAGAGTGATGAAGCAGTGGCACAGGCTGCCCAGGGAGGTGGTGGAGTCACCATCCCTGGAAGTGTTCAAGAGTGGATGTGGCACTGAGGGACATGGGCAGTGGGCATGGCATGATGGGCTGCTGGTTGGAGGAGATGGTCTTAGAGGTCTTTCCCAGTTATTCTGTAATTCTTTGATTCTATCTAAAGTTAGAAGAGACCAGTCTCATTCCAAAATGTCCTCCTACCTCAGCTCTTTCTGTAACATTGCTGCACGGGTCTACACATTTAGCTCATGGTTTATGCTTCTGTCATTCCAGCATCCCTAACTGCTCCTGACAGGAATCTCCCTGCATGTTGGCCTACATGCAGAAGTTCAAGCCCTTCAGGCCCACCTCTGAAGCTGATGGGACTCTCTCTATAGTGAACAGTTCCTTTAAGGCTGCAGGTAATCCTGCCCTTGGACGAGAGGGCAACTGCATGAGAAGGCCATGTTGCCACCCACATATCAGATAACTGCTGGTAACCAACCCTCCCTGCACAGCCAGCCGTAGCGATGGCATGGTGTAACTCAAGGCGTGTCTGACATGACAGTGGATCCTGTCAAATAGCTTGGTGCCGCTGCAGAGACAGCCCTTTTCCCCTCCACAATGCCCCAGTCCTACCCCTCTGCCTTGTACTCCCTGTCACTGGAGCTCCTCCAGCATTGCTGGCAGCTATCTGAAACTCACCCAGTGTGGGGAGAGATGCATTTTCTGGCACTTTGGCTTCCTGGTCTGGCTCACCTCAGTCTCAAAGGAGCATTGATGGGAGCGAGGGAAGGCACTGCCGAAACCAGAGGGAAGGGAAGGAGCTGAACCTCCAGGGAGAGGATTTTTTATAACGTCATAACCAGCAGCGGTCACTAGGCAGTTCTAACAAATGGGGCTGTGGTTTTCTGAGTGCCTTTAATACTAATTTGCTGTTAGTCCACCATCTTCTTACTGACTGTTGCTTCATCATCATTGCAAAAGCCTGAGCCTAGCTGAGTAAGGCCTGAATCCCGTCCCAGGGACCTCAAATCAGGCTTCAACAAAAGAGCAGCTATGGGACCAAAGCCCAGGCCGAGTCATGGAGGTCACTGCTGCTGTTCTCATCATTTTCACGACCAACAGGACTTCTCTTTATTCATTTATTTATTTATTTTTAGTTACTTGGATAGCCCAGTTTCTCTTGTAGCTATGTAATAAAATCCGACTGAAACTTCGAACCAAAGTTGCCTTAGAAGTAATTTGCCTACGCTTGGTTCCCCTGCAACCCTGAAGAAAAGAACACATGGCCCCATGCTGCTTCCTGGGGGCTTTCTCTGTCTGTGCTCAGAGCAGAGGATGGTGGTCCCACAGTAGAGAGCAGAGCCTCACAAGACTACCTTCCCTCTGGAAGGAAAAGGGATAAGGTGGATCCTACCCCTCACCCTAGAAGCAGCCACCATCCCTAAATCCTCCATGCTGCTCTGATCTTCCTGTGCCACTTATTGATGTTTATAATTACAAATGAAGTTGACCTGCTGAGTTTTTAATGAAGGCGCGTTTTTAAACACTGCAATCAAAGAACTTTAAATTGGATTAAGACTACATTGTGCTACCAGTTTAATTACAGGAAGAAGTAATCATAAATAAGCTTTTGCTTTACACCTGCCTTTCAGACAGGCCGCAGCAAGGTCTTCTCATTCGTTATCACTGAGTATTTGATCCTAACTGTGGGTCAAACTCCAGTGGTCAGCATTCGTACGTGGCATCCCAGGCAGTGTGAGTCAGCCCCAGAAACACACAGCTCCAGGGTGAGATGTCACCAGCCACACTCAGTCCATGTGACTCATAAAAGAATTCTTGAGGAGGAAATGTTACTTGAAATAAATGATTGAGCTGAAGGGGGTACTGTTTGACAAACACTCCAAGTCAACACAGACACTGGCAAGAGGTTGTCCTGCTCCCCCCTTGTCTTCAACCATCATACCCAGTCTTTGCCAGGACAGTCACTACTGGGTTAACATGGCAAAACAGCATCAAGAGACCAACCTGGTTGAAAGCAACCTTCCCCTTCGTGTTACCATTTCCTTTTCCCCTTCTCTTTCCCCTTCTCCTTCCCTTTCCTCTTTGCTTTCCCTTTCCCCTTTCCCCTCCCCTTCCCTCGCCTCTATGTGATAGCAGTGACACATTTGTCTGCTTAAATGCTGAGCAAGTTGCATCCTAAGGGGAAAGGTGAGAAAAACTGCCAGCAGAAATTTAGAGGTCTTTATTAAGTGTGTGTCCTACAAAGAAAAAAAAATATTGTAAATGTTAATTATTTCTGCACTGTAGCTCTACAAAAGGGCAATGCATTTAAACAGCATTTGAGAGTGTGGTCTATCTACCAGCTTCAAACCGTCCCAGTTGGCAAGCCTCCTAATTTGGGGCTGGCCGAGATGTCATACAGCAAAGGAGGTCTAAGCAATAAGCAAAACACACTGGGACCTTAGTTTCAGTTCTGCTTTGTCTTGCTGCCCAGTCATTTTCTAGACTTTGAACTTGCCACAAGCACACACAGTGCTCAATTTAAGGACTAGTTGATAGGCAGGATGTGCTGCAACTGCCAGAAGAGATTAATTGAAAGAGAAGTGTAAATGAACACCAGTAGCCGTGTGCACACACACACACTGTTAACAATTTAACTACTTCAATTTAGAAAATATTGAAATAAATTGGCACAATCTTCTTTTTGGACAGATTAGAAGCCACATGCCTTGGGCTTGTCAGGTACAAAGAGAGTGTTTGATCTGCACTACCTCCGAGAAAAGGAAACTGCGGCTGTGACTATACCAGCTTTAAGACATAGTTACAACAAAATAGGCATAAAAATAGCCATGAGCTGCCCATCTTTTTTTGCAGAAATTACCTCCACACACATTGTACTAAATTTAGTTGTGGTTGATGGTAATTTTCTAGTAGAAAAGTAGTTATTTTGTTTTACTATCAGTAGTGTCAAGAGCTCACATTAAATGATTTACCACAATGCAAAAAGAATTTAGCAAGTGCAACTCTGTAGTCATTGAGTTCTGACTACTAGGTAATTCCTAAGATTTCGTGGACATCTGTATTATGTGCATGCAACATTCAGGTAAGGGACAGAAGCAGAGATTCATTACTGTTTCAAAGAGAAGAATAAGCAAATAACCTGGCATAGATTGAAGAACAGAATCATGGAGTTACGGTTTGGGTTGGAAGGCACTTCACAGCCTACCCACCCCACCTCCTGCCATGGGCAGGGCTCCCCCCCACCATCTCAGGTTGCCCAAGGCCCCATTCAACCTGTCCTTGAGCTCCTGCAGAGATGGGGCACCACAGCTTCTCTGGGCAGCTGTGCCAGCACCTCACTGCCCTGTGGGGAAAGAATTTCTGCCTAACATTCAGTAGTGTATGGTAATACTAAAACTATTAGAATCATAGAATCACAAGGTTGAAAAGAACCTACAAGATCATCCAGTCCACCCATCCTCCCATTACAGTAGCTATAACAAGCCACTAAACCATCTCTCATAGCTCCTCATCCAGATGCCTCTTGAACAATGGCAGGGACGGTGACTCCACCACCTCCCTGGGCAGCCATTCCAGTGCCTGACCACTCTCTGAAAAGAAAAAGTTCCTTCTTCTGTCTAATATAAACCTCATCTGATACAACTTGTGGCCATTTCCTTGGGTCCTGTTTGTTGCCTGGGAGAAGAAGCCAAACCCCTCCTCATCACAACCTCCGTTCAGGAAGTTGTAGAGTGCAATGAGGTCTCCCCTGAGCCTCCTCTTCTCCAGACTAAACAATCCCAGCTCCCTGAGCCGCTCCTCATAAGACTTGTGCTCCAGACCCCTCACCAGTTTTGTTGCCCACCTCTGGACACATTCCAGGGCCTCAATGTCTTTCTCGTATTGAGGGGCCCAAAACTGAGCACAACAGATGCAGCCTCACCAGAGCTGAGTACAGGGAGATGATTACCTCTCTGCTCCTGCTGGCCACACTATTTCTTATAGAAGGATGCCACTGGCCTTCTTGTCCACTTGGGCACACTGTCTGCTCATGTTCAGCCAAGCATCAACCAACACCCCCAGGTCGCTTTCCACAGTCATCCAGCCACTCAGCCCCAAGCCTATAGCGCTGCATGGGGTTATTGTGGCCAAAGTGCAGGACCCGGCACTTGGTCTTGTTGAACCTCATCCCATTCACCTCAGCCCAGAGATTCAGCCTACCCAGATCCCTCTGAAGGGCCTCTCTACCCTCCGGCAGATCAACACCACCTCCCAACTTGGTGTCATCTGCAGACTTACTTAGCTTGCACTCAATCCCCTCATCAAGGTCATCAATGAAGATATTAAACAAGATGAGCCCTAGTACTGAGCCCTGGGGGACACCACATGTAATGGGTTGTCAGCTGGACTTAACTCCATTAACCACTATCTGCTGGGCATGGCCCTCTAGCCAGTTCCTTACCCATAGGAGGGTATGCCTGTCCCAGCCACAGGCAGACAGTTTCCCTAGGAGAATACTGTGAGAGATCGTGTCAAAGGCTTTGCTGAAGTCTAGGTAGACTACATCAACAGCCTTTCCCTCATCTACCAGTCTGGTCACCCAGTCATAGGAGATGAGGTTGGTTAAGCACGACCTGCCTTTCATGAACCCATGCTGGCTGGGCCCAATCCCCTGACACCACACACATGCTGTGTGATCTCACCCAAGATGACTTGTTCCATAAGTCCTTTCCCCAGTACTGAGATCAGGTACTGGCCTGTAGTTCCCCGTATCCTCCTAACAGCCCTTCTTGTAGATGGGAGTCACATTGGCAAGCCTCCAGTCCTCTGGGACCTCTCCAGTTAACCAGGAGTGCTGGTAGATGGTGGAGAATGGCTCAGCAATCACTCCTGCCAGCTCCCTCAAATTAATGTGATATATAATGTATAATATATACTACTCGTACCTTTTTCTGTCTTTGAAGGAGCCAGAGAGACACGCATCCATATGCTGGTGGAAGCATCCATCCTGCTGCAGAACCAGGCCCTTTGGCTGAAGCAGTGTAGAGATGGGTGTCATGGGAGTCATTCCTCTCAGCCTACAGCAGACCAGATGAACTTACTTCTCCACGTTTTTCACTCCCAGGTGTCCAAAAGGACATCACCCCGTGTTTTATTTGCTTGGTCAATTTGAGCAGAGATCAAACATTGATCTTTCCAAGAAGATAGAAAACCACGGCTTTGTCAAGTGCGACTAAATAGGAAGTTACGATGGCAACAGCTGCTCAGTCTGACCTCTCATATAAGTGATGCCACAGGCATTCATGAACACGTTTAGTCTAGAAAAGGTAAAAATGGTGCTTGTTAAATTGATCTACTAGCTATTGATCTATTAGCTATTCCATATGAAAGTGCTAGCGGTCAGATTACCTCTCTTATTGCCACAGTGAGAGCCTCCATCCCCTGCAGCACTGAACCCAAATCACAGACTTAATCTGGGAGTCCCCAGGGAAGAGTGGGGAAGTTCCAGTAACACAGACAGCTGGTGGAGGGAAAGTGTTTGCAAGCTGTGCGCTTCCACAGCACTCAGTCCCGGTGCTTGGGAAATGTTTGCAGACAAACAGAGAAGCAGATTTTTCCTGGGGTTAGTTTATGTCACTTGGAGGATTTGTGTAAATGTCACTGCTGACTTTTGCTTTCATTTCCAGGACTGCTGAATTTTATGGCTTCAAACCCTTCATTTTAAATTCAGTTTCAGATCTTGCAACAGAAGATGGTTTTCTGTCTCTGTGTTTATAACCAGTAAGAGGCAAGGTTACCCCTGAGCTGCATAACAAACAGATACAACATCCTATACATGCTGGTTTCCTTCTCACAAGACTTAGTTCCTCAGACAACAAGCAAATCACTTGCTTGAAGAGGAGTTTCACTTCCTTCTGATGTACACTATCTCAAGAACGACTGAACTTTGGGCTTACTTTGCAAAGTGCATTTCTGCTTCACCCGGCAGCTCCTGGTGGCTGCTGATGGGGCTGTGCACTGTGGCACCAGTGCTGGCTGAGCTGCAGGGCTGCAAGGATGCCCATGCACATCCCAGAGTGTGCAAGTGAGACACTTCTGCCTCCTCGCTGCTCAGAAGGACGTTGCATGGGGCTCGGTGCTACACTCTTGGAGAAGCAAGCACAACCTCTGCCTCTCCTTGCCTTCTCCCCAGGAACATTGCAGCTTTGGGCATCACTGCTCCTCTTCTTGCCTAAAAATAGAGCTGGAATGGGACTGTTCGAGGCACAGCCTTGTGGTAAACAAGGAAATTGAGCACAAAGGAAATTGAGCTGCACAAAGCTTTGTTTATTTTTCTGTCAGGATATGTAAACTGTTAAAATATATTGACTGTAGTTGATTATTTTGGAGCCAATTCCCAACAAGTTTAAGAAAACCGTCTGCTGCTGGACTGCTCCAGCACACTGCAGATCCCAAAGGCTACTTGCACAATTACAGGCTTTACTGCAGCAGGCATTTTGATTCATTTAGCACACAAGGTAAAAGTTGTGTAGCTCTATTCCAACTAGGATAAACATTTATATTGCGATTGCCTAGAATTGTCCATTATAACCTAATTTTCAATTGTCTACGTGTTGGGCAAACATCTGCCGGTTTTTGTATCAGATTGGAAGTAGAAATCCATTTTCAAGGCCAAAAGAACCCACCCAAACAGCCCAGCCTTTTAAAAATACAGAAACAGTGCCAGAATAGCTAATGTTAAGCACGTTCTTCTTTAAATTTATGTTGCTCAAGTGTTACTGTGTACAAATGGGCATCACCAACTGTGGTAAAAAACATCTGTTTTCTCTAAAGAAGCCCTTTCATGGACTGGACAGGCTTGTAAGTCTTCGATAACTCCTTTCTAGGCACACGGTGACTCAGAGCCATGCTGAACATAGCATGCTTGACCTGTCGCAATGAGCTTAGACTCTCAGGTTGGACAGACACTCAGCCTCACCTGGAGCGCTGCTTGCAGGTTTGAGCACCGCAATGTAACAAGGATATAAAGCTATTTGAGAGTATCCAGGGGAAGGTAACAAAGATGGGGAGGAGTCTAAAAGGGAAGATGTGAGGAGCAGCTCAGGCCCCTCAGTGTGCCCAGCACAGAGCAGAGGAGCTGATGGGAGGCCTGATGGTGGCTGCAGCTCCTCACAGGGAGTGGAGGGGCAGCGCTGAACTGGGATACTTTATTTTACCATCAGTGGTCTGTTGGTGGCTCTTCTTCTATCCCCCTTGGCTCATCTGTGCTCTGTCAAGCTGAGGAAGTCCCCTGACATGGAGATAGATGGTCAGAAGTGCATGCATAGGTTCTCTAGAGTGTATGGAAGAAAGACTCCAGGAGTCTCTTTTTTGTCACAAAATCATAACTCTTCACCACTATCTTGCATCCCTGGCTACTGATAGGACCAGCTATCAGTTAACCCGCAAATCTGTAAGGTGGAATCCATTAACTGAGCTGCCTTCCTTCTCTAGAATCAAAGCATCACAGACAACCCAGAAAAGGCATAAAAAGAACAGAACCAAGAGTGTGGAGATGTGATCAATGAGGATTCAACTGTGTTTACGTGTAAAGTTTGTGAAAGGTTGTGTGAACTTTTAGGAACATCATCTCTCTCACACTAGTATTTTTTATGAACCCTGCATCCTATGTCTTGCTGCCCTGCCTTTTCTCAGTAAGAACGACATCCCTGGCATGTCTTCCTCACCTCATATAAAATCCTTGACATCCTTGCCACCACTTCCCTTATGGATGCCTCCCGGTAGCCAAGACTCTTCCATTAAGGAGGGATTTATCCCCTGTGCCCCTCCACTGTCCTCTTGGCTTCATCTTATTTCTCCAGCATTCCTGCTCTTTCCCCTCCCAGTCTGGGAAGATGACGCATGCATTTTGTCATGCAGCAGGAATGTCAGTCAGTCTGTGAAGGTAGCCAGGAGGGCAAACTCAGCATTTTCTCCCCTGCAACTGGCTGACCCTTCCCCTCACTGATCTGTCACGCTTTCTTCTGGCTCTGAAAAATCCCATTGGGGTATCAGAGTGGCATTGCATGCTTCTTCCTGTACTTGCAGAGGTTTCTCAGAATTTTTTGCTTTAGTGCCACGTCTGTAAAATAATCCAGGAAATAATCCATTTCTTAAAATTAAAGCCTTTCTGAATACTGTCCAAACTGTGATATGGGGAGCTAACTTCACTGGACGCTTTAAAAGAAATCATGGTATAGAATGCATAATGTTTACAGATGTCTTCTTACTAAATTTACCCCCATAGTTTTTGCATAGCTAATCTCAGAAACAAGGACGGCTATACTGAAAGTAAGAAACTGCACAAGGATGGAGAGAGTTTCATTGCTGTGTTAAGAACATCATGAAAGAGAGGAAGCAACTAATGCACTGCCTTGGTAGGACAAGAACTGTGAAGGGACCTGTATGTGCTCAGGGCAACGGAAGAGAAAGTGAGAGTGCTGCAGAAGACATGCTCCTTGGCACACAAAAGAGGAACCAGAGACTTTGAGGTGATGCAACAGGGTAGGGAGAAAGAAACAAGAAGACAGCTAGACAGTCCTTGGAGCAGAGAAGCAGACAGGAGCTAGGCTGGGAACTCAGAGAATCTCCCAAGCAGTCACCCTGGTTACATCTTTGCCTTTCTTCTCCCTAGGGTGGACAGCAGGAAGCTGGGTTATGCTTCCACAACTTCTTGCTGTACATGTGTATGCCCAGGGGAGACTGCAGCTAGACCAGGCAAAGTGCACACAGGAGCACAAAGCATGGATAAATGGGAATTTCACTCAATTCAAACTGTTGGGACAGAAAACAAGATATGGGAAGATAATGTGGTTAGATGCACTCCTGACTATATACCGTGTGTTTTAAATGCTTTATTCCTAAGAATATAGCATTCCTAAAGCACGCTCTATCACCAAAGTCAGAACAGCCATTATCCTTTCTCCATTCAAACAGGCAGATCTTTTCAGCGGAGTCCCTCTCTCAGCAACAGGGGCCAAGAGGACAAGGAAAACTAAAGGTGCAGAGCAGCTGGAATGAAGAAAGGGAAACTGCAGAGAAAAGAGATCCTCCTGCCCAGTGAACCACATGTGGTGGACGCACAAGGGATGGGGCAGAGGAGAGAAAGGGAGATAAAGTTATGATGAATGGCACGGGAGATGCAATTGTGTCATTAAAGGTCAGAGAATAAAAGCATAAGAGAGAAAAGAAGCCAGCATAACCAGAGAACTATGTGATGGAAAACCTTACAGTGGGAAGTGATGCTGGGGTTCACAACACTACATGTGAGCAAGGCTGATTTCCAGCTCCGTGGCTTGCACCTGAATCCAGTGGCTGAAACATGTTTAGAAGTACAAACCTCAACTTCCAGGTTCTCCCAGGTAGTGATTACCTCTTCTGGGTAACAATGACATTCAGAAGTTGTTACTGCTCATGCTGAAGAATTTGGCACTGGCAGTAATTGTTACCATATGCTTTTACAATGGTCCCTATCACCAGCAGTACCGGAGCACACAAGGAAGTTGACAGGAGTCAGGGCAGCCAGGTGCACAGCTGCCTGCAGCTTGTCATGGGCATGGCTAGCAGTCCGTAGCTCACTTCAGACAGCCTCTGCCCATACTCTGTGTCACAGACAGAAAAGAAAGCTTCCAGCACACGCATTTAATTCCTGTTTACAAGGGTTTATAATTTTAAAATATTTGTGAAGCATTATCCAGAGCTACACCAGATTTTTTTTATATATCAAAAGTCTTCATAAAGTGCAGGGGGCTGCCGGGGAAAGCTGGGTTTTGGATTGCAAACACTGTGATATCAGGGCAGCTTTTCACTGAGAGCTGTAGCATGCGTTCACATTTCTATTACAAATCCTCATTCAGCTGCTGAAGGAACTAAACCAATTCTGAGGTTCTTTGTATTTCTCCACCCTCCCCATGAGGGACCAGAGGGCAGCTATTCTTTCCACTTGAAGGGCAGTTACCTAGAATTTTTGACAAGTCCTTTGTAAGCAGACAAGAGAAGATTAAAAACAAACACACTTGTTGGAGTTCACTAAATACAGGGATTAAGAATAGTTGGTTCTAAATTTGTCACCCAATTTCTCACATATGTTAAAGGCTGTTATTCTAGAAGAGCCTCTTCATCTGCAAAAAAATATCATATTTGTATTGCTTATTGTAGAGAATGTAAAATATCACCAATAAAATTACTGCAACAAAACCAAATAGTGTATTTAAATGCTCATTTACCAAAATTTAAAATACTTGTGCCATGTATCAGTGGATGAAAAGTAATTCCTTTAAAACTAAATCTACAGAGATCTTTTCCTGCTTTTGTGCAGCGTTCCCAGCTGTGCTGTGGTTTTGGATAGTAAGTGTAATGGGCAGTGTGATTCTAACTTAGAACCCAAACCTTCCCCCACAAGATTTTAGCCAAAGTGAAGTCACACCTGCAGGCCATGACAGAAGGGAAGAACTGGAAAGGCCACCTGAGGAGCCTGTGGCTTAACTCGGTCAACGCGTCAGCGCCCAGCTTCTTAAAGACTTCCAAACATCCAACCTACCCGCAGAATTACAAAATATATACATTAGTAAAGCACTAGGAAGCAATCATTCTTAACCATTAATCCAAGCACTATTAAGCTTTTAAATTTCTCTTTTAAATACGTCTGATGTTGGTTTTTTTAGCCAGAGTGTTTTTTCTAATTTTATCTCAGGACACAGTCACATAAGGCAATATTTACTGCAATGATTCAGTACAACCTCTAAATAAGGTTGAAAATAAAACATAATTCTAGATCTGCACGTTAGTATTTTATTTTAAAAGATGTAAATTCTAAGAAACGGGGTGCAAGAAATAGAAGCCTGAAGTTGTCCACCCTCATTTACGCACATTGGGCAAAAGTCATTGCCATAAGCAAGCTCCTGTAAAGCAACGCTGTCACTTTATTTTGATCACTCCCTTAAATCACGTTAGATTAAAACAGCGTAGAAATCATTCAACACTCGTCATGTAATAATAAAATAGAGAAAAATACCACCAGCAGTATCCACATGGTATACTCCTTACACCATCAGCTCTCCATTACATAGAACAACCCAGGCCTGAGATACACAATGAATGTAAGAACCCAGTAGCAGTGCTGCTGCAGACCAAAAAGTCACTCTGGCATCTCTGTACTGCATTCCACTTCCTGCAAGAGCTTGTTAGCCAGGCCAGCTCTTCACAGATAAGATAGAGAAATATGACCAGACCAGTGACATGATGTGTTCACAGCCTGAGTAATCTTCCCACAGGCTATACAGTATGGATGATCTTAGCTGTGAGACTCTTAGAAACTTAAATCTAAATTCTTAGTTCATGAGAAGGTATCTTTCTTGTTAACACATGAACACATTATTCTTTTTCCTTTTTCCTTTTTCCTTTTTCCTTTTTCCTTTCCCTTTCCCTTTCTCTTCCCTTCCCTTCCCTTCCCTTCCCTTCCCTTCCCTTCCCTTCCCTTCCCTTCCCTTCCCTTCCCTTCCCTTCCCTTCCCTTCCCTTCCCTGTATTACATTTTAAGCTAAGGATGAGAAACAACAGCACACACAGCAGCCAATCTGGGGGGCAATTAATGAATCCAGGATGCTATTTTCCTTATTTTAACAATTGCTTGAATTTTATTCTCACAGTCTGTGCTCACATTTTTAGGGTAGTTTAGATCATTTTTTATGTTGAAAAGCATTCCTAATGTGGCATAAAACATTAACAATGTTTGTATATGCCTTGGAATCTATGGAGGAAAAAAATAAAAGAAAAATCAGTAAGGAGTCCTGTACAGGAGGAGATTTTAGTATGAAAGGAGTCTTCACAGAGACATCCATCCCAGTCTTCAAACCAATCTCACCAAGTATGGGATGGAAGCAAGCTCCTTACAGCCTACAGTATACCAATTAGACCTAGGCAGCAACTAATCAAAGAATATACAACTCCGCAGCTTTCATCCATTACAGTTGCAGAGGAAATACCATCTCCAAAGGAATCACTGGTGTCCCTGGATCCCATCCCTACACATCCAGGAATGTAACATACTTCACCCAGTGAGTGATAGCAATTAAAGAAAACAATAACCTTGGGTCCCAGAAAGAATTCACACAAAATAACACAGAGAGAGAAACACCTGTTTGTCAGTCCTTCCATCTTAATCCTTCTATCCCAATCCTTGGAAGAAATCTGAAGATGAGCCTGGGAACTATGGGCTCCCCATTCTCCACAGCTCAGAAAACAGAGACTTAGCAGGGAGATATTTGTAATGTTTTATAAACTCTCTTCATCACAGTTAACACCCATTCCTGTTTCTCTGTATAATATAACCTGCAGTCTCTAAATGTGTTCCAATCTAACTTCAAGAAAGTTTTAGCAGTAACCTTCAATTTCTGAATGACATTTTTTGCCATTCAATTGGAGACTATATGGTTAGAAAACAATATTCCTTTGAGAAATAGAGTTTAAGAGAATTCACACACACACACCCCCCTCCTTGCCTCTCCCTCCTCCCCCCCTAACCAAATTTGCAATGGATTTGAGTTAATTAGGTACTTCTCACAATATTTGTTAATGTGACTTAAGATACTTGATTCTGAGTTTTACCGATGAGAACAAATAGTTTTGAAGGATGGCCTTTGACCCACCATCAAAAGTAAGTGGAAGTATCAGCCACATTTTGGAGGTGGGGAGGGAAGTAAAATCTCGATGATTTCTTCACAAGTATGAGACTGAGCTGCGTCTTACATTCAAATTCTTCTAATCACCATCAGCATCCAAATTTAGCAGCCTTAAGGCAACTCCAAGATGTTACACCTGAAAATGTTTGCATCACGATGAGCCCCATGTTCCCTGCGTTTAGTCTACATATTGTTCATTTATTTAAAAGCACATATATACACTAAAGAATCAATTTATACGTAGCTCCATTCACAGCTTGGACCCCAATGTTCAAACTGCACATAAACAAGAGTCATTTTGTAATTTCTACTCCCTGGTGCAATGAATTAAGTCTTTGAAACAAGGAATAATGCTTGACTGAAGTCAGAGAGTGGCCATCTTCATGCGCAGAACAGGCACTCAGTGGGAAGATCAGGCATTTCCAGAACAGCAGACCAAGCTCCAAATCACAGAAATGTCCACTGGCACTGAATGAAGGGCATAAACCTGAATGTATCAAATAGCTGTTTGCTACTAGGATGAGTATTCTCAACTACTGCGTAGGTAATATTTGGACAGTGTGTCCCGTTGTTTAGGATAAGCTAAAGAGACTGTACTCTGGAAATAATTGTTTCTGCTCGACGTCCCAGTATCACATCTATTTTCTCACCCTATCTTTCTCTCCCAATAGCTGCGGTGGCACCTCATCCATGTCTGCTACCACAGATAAGTGGCTGTCATCAACCCCACAATATGAATTACTCATTATATCTGCTGAACACTTCAGAAAGCTCAGGACAGTGTACTTCTCTTTTTCTGGACTGAGCAGTTTGTAATACAATTGCTGTCTGCTTGCTGGCTAAGGGAAATGTGAATTCCTGGCTTCCTCCAGCCCTGACACCAGGCATTGGCTTGCTAGCTCACTCCATGGTCATCTCGCTCACTGCTACAAAACTCAATTATGTCCACACATCCTACCTTCTGAGGACCCAAATTTCATACCACCAAATGATTGCATCCTGAAGGCTGCATTTACGCTCTTGCCACAGTAGTGGAGGGTAATGGAGTGAAGTGGGTCATGCTCAGGGGATGTTTATCTTTCCCCTGTGTAAACTACTGGTCAACACGCTAAGAGCCTAATTTTCCTTTGAAATATAGAGAGAGTCTTATGAATGGTTTTGAATATTACGTAGGGGTTAGATCTGTACTAAACAGCAATCAGCTGCAGTCTTTCAGCCATGTGTTTTTGATACTACTAACATTCCTTGAGGTAAGGTTCAAGAAAAACTTTGAAGTCTGCCATTGCTCGGCGAAATGAATACTACTGATGGCATTAACCTATGCACATCAGTCAGGCTTTTCACCCAAGAAGAGCAAGGAATTGGTCTTTTGCAATGCTGTGTAGTCAGAAAGGAGACTACTGAGCTGAGGGCTTCTCATAGTTCATCTACTAGAAATGTTAATTAGCATGGGAAAAAAAAAACAAACAAACACAAAAGCCTGAATGATTTAAGAATTTTCTGTCATTTCAGAAAACAAACAAGTAACTACTTTGTCTCCAGGAAGCTAAAAATACTTTGTTGTTTTTGTTGTTCATTTTTTGTTTGGTCTATTAATGATGAACCATAAGGAGCCTTTGGTTCTTAGGGATTTTAATCTGTGATCCTTAAAGATGCAGTATTACACTTGCATGCAACCATGCAAACACAGGAAAAGGCAAACAAGTAAAAAGAGCCAGAAATCTGACCCTCATTTTAACTTATGGAGTCAACAGTAGTAAGTTCAAAGTAGAACTCTAGTAGTTAAGATTTCCAATAGAATAATAACTTGTTGGGATCCGTGTATGGGAAACTGGTAATCACAGCCTGAACCTCTGATTAATCAGCTGAGGCAAGTGTTGGGTCAGCTGTGGGAGCACAGCTGAAGGTAATTTAGCTGTGCTCCTGGAAGGGGTGGAGCTTGACTCCACCTCCTCTAGACCTCATTTAAGGACTGACCACCACTAAGGCAGCATCTCTTTGAGATTGCTCCTCTGTGGAGATTGCCTCAGCATTTTCCAGCCAGACTGAAGGCATCTATACTGGTGAGTTTTTCCTATAGATAGCATTTTGGATATTTACCATCATCCTTCTTGTATTATTACCATCTTTGTATTATTTTTCACTTTACAGATCAGATTTATCCATTTGGTCTCATTTGAAATTGATGGCAGTGCGAAAGATGGAAGTAGTGATAAATCAATCAATTGGACTTTCACAGTGTTATGCTTGATATTCAAAAAGGCAAAATACAGAAATGAATTATTGCCTACAGCATAAACTTCTGGTCTCTCCTTGAGGTTATATCAATATGTAGAGATCTTGCATTATATTCACTTTCTCAAACTAAAATGCTAAAAAATAAATGGAGAAGGATTAGTGCCCTGAGAAAAAGCAGACTGCCTATGGATGACAAAGGATCTACTTATGTTTTGTTTCAACAGAACAAGTGATATCTCCAGTAAAAACAGACGATCTTTGATGCATACAAGCCCATTTTCAGCTCCGATAAAAAGTACTACCTCTCCTTACAAGTTTTGGCTTGCTTACAGCCTTATACTGTTCTGGCTACAAGGACAATGATATTGCTTAAATAATGCTGTTGCTACCATTCATCTCCTGGGTTATAAACACTATTAGTACAGAAATTCTAGGAGGAGCCACTTCATATTTATCACACTTTCTAGAGGCATGTAATCTCTCAGAATTGCTATAGAGCTACTCTAAATACAATCTGGTATAAATTGTTGTAAAATCTGTGTTATGTTATGAAATGACCTGCACAGTGAAATAATGGAATATCCAAACAATTGCAGTCTTCACAAATCATCATCGTGAACTGAAGTTTCCCTTACTGCTACTGTTTTGTGTAAAGACAAATCCTGATGTTTTAGGGATGGTGATGATTACTAGTAGTAGTAGTGGTATGCAGTGGTAATTATTTCTGTAAATAACGGACAATAAGATAGTCCAGAAAAACTTCTGACAAAGAAGAAAAGAGTGGAAGAACAAACATGTAAGAGAAGGTTCCAAACTCCTACTGCTCTGCATGCTGCACTGTTAAATTCCTCTTTGAACTGAAAAACAGCCAAAAACAAAACCTCCTTGAATTCCAAGAAAGGAAAAGATAACTGGCTTTATTATATTACAGACTTCCTGCATGTACATATTTTCAGATGTAAGCTTTGCTGACAAGCTGTTTTATAAAGCTTGGCTAAAGCTATTGATACAAGATGTGAAATGGAGCTGTATTTTGGTTCAAATAGTGTTTGTTTGTTTCAAATGTTGTGGGTTACTATTTAACAATCTTTTTCAGTTGCCTGTCTCTTGTATAGATCGCACCTCTGCTTTGTTTTCATTCTTTACCTTCCATACCTGGGGTAGTAGCCTTCCTCCTATTGGACTGGCCTGTCTTGAAACTCTTAATGATTTCTTAATGACATTGTTTTCATGTGTTCCTATTGTCTCTCTGTCCTCCTGCCTATCAGTTTCCCTTGAGCCTTTCAGACAATTTCAGTAAACTCTGAATGTGGGACAAGATCTTTCAAAGAGAAGTTAATCCCTACAATTTTCTTTTATTTCTACTTTTTTAAAGACTGTTAGCAAGGAAAGAGAGAAATACAATGGAAAGCAAGTAGGATTTGGCTACTATATATACCCTGCATGCTATGAGACCATGAAGATCCTGGCCAGCCCAGCATATTTAACCTCAAGCAGGCTCTTTAGCATGGTAAGAATGTAACTAAAAGCTGGAAGGAGCTTGGGGCAGGAATGCTGTATGATGCTAATATAGGAAAAAAAGCTCTTTCAGTCCTGCTGCTAGTGTGGCAACCCTTGTTCTTAGAAGCCTTATAGAACAGAAAATGAATGTGATATAATATGCCCAGGATGTAATTTTGTGAACAGCAGCCTCCCTCAAGTTCATACTGCTGCAATGACAGTGTGCAGAGACACATTCCAAAAAAGTGAGGAAACTGCAGCACTTTGTGAATCCACAAACTTTTTGGTGGTTTGTTGATGGTGTTCTCATCCAGCAAATTTGGGAATAACGTTGGCAAGTTTAAAGAATGGTTCCCATCTTCCCTTACTCTACTCAACAGGCTGGAAGGAAGTCAGACTTCTTCAAGGTTCTTGTGGATAAGGAGGACCATATGGTTGTCAAATCAGTTTGCTGAACTCTGTCCAAATCCTATGAGACTGATACTTTTCACATGGACACCACATGGTTTATCCGAGGTCAGTTCGGCTAGGGACCAACTCAGCAGGAAAAATGAAGCCTGCTGAATTGCTGCTCCCTTTCCAAATGATGGACAGGACACATTTTGGGATCAGAAATTTTCACAACTCCTCTCTGTGTTATCTTCTCAGCATTTCATTGATGTGCAGAGTTTCTATGTTGTTCATTTAACCCCCCATTTTAACAATGAAATGGGTAGCAGAAGAATAGAAAATGATAAGCCATAGAATCATTGAGGTTGGAAAATATCTTTAAGATCACTGAGTCCAGCAGCCCATCACACCATGCCCACTGCCCATGTCCCTCAGTGCCACATCCACACGGCTCTGGAACACCTCCAGGGATGGGGACTGCACCACCTCCCTGGGCAGCCTGTGACACTCTCTTGGAGAAGAAATTATCGCACCATATTTTTCTTATCATAAGGACCATTCATAATGAGCACCATCCTTTCTTCAGCTTAAGAGACCAAGGCTCCTTACCAAATCTTTTTCTTACCAAAAGTCTATGATTTTTACCTAAGTGTGTGTTCTTTTACCATCATGAGTATGAAGTTGTATATTGATGTTAGGAACAGTAATTGCAGCAGTCCTCTCCGTAGAAACTAAGAGGAAATATCCAACATTGACCTTTATCTGTAAAAGAATAGAGATATAGTGTAACTCCAGAACAGTTTTTACAGCCTCTTGATACATTACTTCTATAAGAATTTTCTTTTTTCCCTAATTTTGAATGTTAATTTGTATGTGCAAGGCATATAGCTGCACATCATTATTGCCACAAATACTGAATGTACAATATACATGCTGCCTAAAGCAAAGACTTGGGCAAGAGTGAGTCATTATTTTCCTTACCTGCACTTGCATGCAGGCTTAAATAAGTCAGTAAAAAATTACATAACCAACAGTGCTACTCCTCTTCTTAAGTGATTTGTTGGGTTGGGACAAAAATTACTGAGAATATTGCAAGATTGATCCTTGATGTGATCCTTTAAACAAATCTTAGCATCCTAGAAGTTGTTGTTTGGTTTTCAAGCAGTATTTTATTTCCTTGTATGCTGCACTGCCTATGCTGTTTTCTGAAGTTCAGTAGATAGCACACAGTGCAGTGCTTAGGGGAGCTGAACCAGAAGAAATAAAAGATACTTTATTGTTCTGTGGTCAGTATCTGCTTTCTCTTACATGTCACTGTTCTTTTATGCCCCTAGCATAAGATGTACTTGAGCAATTCTGTGTGTTTTGTCTGTGAAGCAGCGCAGCGTTAATTAGAGTTTAAGAACTGGGAACAAACACAACTATTAGCACGGAGATTTTCTAAATTCTGACTCATTCCTTCTCTGCTTTCTTTTTAATTTCTTTGGCTTAGCTAATGATTAACGCCATCAGCTTCCTTGTGACTAGTTTCACTTTTTATTTGATAAGGCTGGCTGCAATGGCAGAGCTGGAAAGCCTACAGGGAAACAATTCCCCACATTTTCCCTAAGAATGTTACAAAAGTATTTCCAATCATAGCAGAGGTTGTGCACAGAGGGAAAGCAAGCAGAATGACTACCAAAGAATACATTTTTCTGTCATAGTTCTCTGCGTGGACACCTATCAGAGAACAATTGGGGAGTTTAGCGTGTGCCTACTGACTTCTGCCTTCGTGCCATGGATACTCTTTAATCAGCAGTTTCCTCTCACGCGTATCTTTTTGTTTCCATAGTTGCTCTGCAGAGATAAAATGGTAACATACATTTGCAGCACCAGGAGGGAAAAAAAAAAAAAGGAGAATACATTCCAGAGACCCAACAGTGTCACACAAGCTGAGCTGAGGTGATCCCTTTGGAGTGGTGTGAGCAGTGCTGGGTGGGCATTTTGGTTTGCGAGCCAGAAGCCAGGAGCACTGTGTGCTCGCTTAGCAGCCACAAAGTGCCATTGCTGTCCCAATATCTTCTTTTATTTGGTGCCATAAATAGCTGCCTACTTCAGCCTATCCATGACCTTTGATTAGCACGGCTACAAGCAAATACTGCTCTGTCAACATACTTCAGAATATAATTTTACAACAGAATGGAGGTCAAATATAAAAGTAAGAGAATAAACATGAAGTAATAGCACGGTTTTGTTCCCCCCACCAAACACAACATTTCTGTCTCATTATACTAAGTACTGCAGATTCTGCAAATTGTACAGAAAGTGGAATCTAAAAGAAGAAAAATACCACCAAGGTCCCAGGAAGCTGAGGAGCAATTAGTTCTCCGATCCAAACCTGAGGTTTCAATTAAACAAAGCTTCCACTCCTCTTGGCTGAAAGAACCTCTTGAGACGGAGTACTCGCTACAAGTTGCACCGGTATTGCTTCTGTTCTTTTCATTGAGTTTTATGTGAACCGACAGTCAATTTCTTAGTGGACAATTGCCCACGTTATAAAACTCCACTGATGTGTCATTATTTGGCTCTGCCAAAAAGGCCATAACAGTGAGAAGGCACATAGTATTTGGTGTGTCACTAAAAGGGAGCTACTTAAAGCAGTAAAAAGAAAGGAGCATCTGTAACTACAGCAATTTATTCTTTAAGGGCTCAGAATTGTCAAACAACGTACAACTGAAATTGCTGGGGGTGCAGCCATGCCTCTGTCAGTCACCACTCAGGAGCTCTAGGGACAGCACTGAGGAAAGGAACATTACATGTATTACAGGTGCAATAATTTTAAGCATTTCCCGGGAGAGCACAATGGATAAATTGGAAATAGGAAGGAAAGCCCGAAGTAATTAGCAAGGAGCAAAGAAAAGGAGCAAGGAGGCCACAATAATACACTCGTAGGCATGAGAGTCACAGAGATGAAAAGGCTGCTATTTCTGTGATTACACATATTTCTAAACTGAACACAAAAGGCTTCCACTGACACGGATTTTCACCAGTTGTGGCTTGTCTTTATTGTTGGCGAGTAAAATGCACACACAACCCCTCTCTCAGCAAGCAAACTTCCTTTTGGACAGCAATGAAGGAGCTGCATCCTTTTGTCTGAGGGGTTAATGCAAAGACGTATGTCAGGTTTCCTTCCCAAACAATCCCAGCGATTAGCAAAACCCAGCTAACCCTAACTTTGTTAAAAGAGGAAATAACAGGACGTACCAATGCTAACTTTGAGCTCTGGCTTTTTACAGAAGACACTCCCTCCCCATCCCTGGAGGCATTCAAGGCCAGGCTGGATGTGGTTCTGAGCAGCCTGTTCTAGTGGATGGCAACCCTGCCCATGGCAGGGGGCCTGAAACTAGATCATCATTACGGTCCTTTTCAACCCGGGCCATTCTGTGATTCTATGATACGATTCTATAACCGTGACCAGCCATATCTTGGTCTTTGCCACGGTGAGGTCCAGCAGATAAACACTGCACACAGAGCGAAGGCTGTTACCAAGCCTCTGAGCAAATTCCAACCCGGCGACCTAAATTCCTCCTGCGTTTGCAGCTGGAGACGGGATTCTCCACTTCCTGCTCTGAAATTCTTGGATGACGTTGTTAAAGCGAGACTTTGACCTTTCAGTACGGATGACAAAAAATGTCAGATAAAACCAAGCACGGCTCCAGGTACTCTGAGAGCGGATAACAGTAATGCTTAACTTCTGACCTGTCTCAAGGCGTCACTCCTTACGTTTAAAGGTTCTGTCTCCCTAAAGGCTACATAAAGCACCGCGCTTCTAACGGCCCGCCGCGCTGACGGAGCCACGAGCGCAAAGCTCGGCCTTTCTCACAGCTCTCGCACCCCCTCTCCAGGTGCCGGCCCTGCGGCCTACAGAGGCCTACGCACACCTCGCTCCCTCCGGGCAGCCGGGAGCCCCCCACGCTTCGTGCCGCCGTCCCTTGGCCGCTCCGCCGGCTCCGAGTGAGGCGCCGCCCCGGCGGAGCGGCAGCGGCGGCGGCAGGCAAGGGAAGCGAGAGCCGGCGAGCGAGCGAGAGGCCGCGTGACGTCATCATCCGGGTCTCTCGCGGTCCGCCCGCCGGTCACAATGGAGACCGCTCGAGCCCAACGGACGTGAAACCGCCAGCGCGCAGGGCCGGAGGCGGGCGGTGTGACTGACAGGCGCGGGGCGCGGGGGCGGTACGGCGGAGCCCTCGGAGCCGCGCTTAGGCCGGGCCCAGCGCCGCCATCTTGGCCGGGGCCCCGCGAGACTCGGGCGCCGCCGCCGCGTCTCGCCTCGCGCCCTCCCCCTCTCATCCCCCTCCCCCGTGTACGGAGCCGTCAGCGCGCAGCGCTCCGCCGCCCGGCCCGGCCCCTCCGCCGCCGCCTTCCTTCCTCCTGCCTTCCTCCCTCCCTGCCCCCGCGCGCAGCCCAGCCCCGCAGGCCGCAGGCCCCGGCTGCGTGTGCACCCCCTCCCCCTCGAGCGCCCGCTGCCCGGACGGGGCGGAGCGCGCAGGCCCCAGCCAAGCCCCAGCCGGAGCCGGAGCGCAGGGCCGCCGCCGGGCAGGAGCTGGTGACGCAGGAAAAACGCCTCGGCGGTGCGGAGAGCGGAGCGGCCGGGTGCCGGGATCCGAAGCGCGGGCGGCGGCGGAGGCTTCGCTCTTCGTCCTTCCTCCTTCCCTTCCGCCCGTCGCAGCGCCCGGGGAGCGGGGGAAGCGGAGCCGCCCCCTCAGCCGGCCGGCCGCACGCCCGGAGCGCGGGGCCTGCCATGAGACCGTGCCGGGCATGAGGCAGCCCCCGGCCGCGCTCCTTCGGCAGCAGCCGGCAGCGCTCCGGGCCGCGGGACGAGGGGACGCCGTACGGGGGTGAGTGGCGGAGCGCCGGGCCCGGGCGGGGCTGAGGAGGCCGAGGCTGCGAGGCCGAGGCGAAGGGCTGCGGGCTCCAACGGGGCGCTCTCCCCCCTCCCCCCCACTCCCGGGGACGGAGCTCGGCGGGGGCGAGCGGCGCGGGGGGGAGATAACGGGCGGCGGGCGGTGTTTTGGAGGGCGAGGGAAAATGGCTGACGGCTCCTCATCCTCTCTCTCGCCGGCTGCCGGCGGGGGGAAGCGCTCCCCGCCCCGCCGCCCTCGGGAGCCCCTCCCGGCCTCCCCCGGGCGAGCGGGGCCCGGCGGCTCCCCGCGGCGCTGCACCCCTGCCGCTCGCTTCCCTCCGCACCGTACGCCATTACTGAGGTGGAGTGATTGAAGCCGCGTAGGCCCGGGCGACGCCTGGCAGTCAGGCCCCGGCGAGGCGCTTTTCCGACAGCCTCAATGAAAAACGCCAGCCCCGGCTCATTCACGCCCGCTGTAAACATGATTAACGTGTAGGCCACTCCTCTAGGCCCGGCTTCCAGCGAGCCGATTTGGATGCGCGGAAAGCGGTGGTGGCTTTTTGTGTCTTCTTCCTCCAGTTTGCTCCGCTGTTCCTCCGCGAACTTACGGCTCAGGGCTCCGTGCTGCGTTTTAATTTAGAAAATACCACCCTCTCCCCTGTCTGAGGTGCAGTCTCTCTTATTGTCTTCGAGACAAACCCAGTGTTTTGCCAGGAAGATGAGTTGTTGGGTTTTTGAGTGTTGGCCGTGGCCCCGATAATGTGTGCCGGCCCACTCGGTGTGGGGCATTGTTTGTATACTGTATGTATGGCCTTGGGAAATGATTCCTTTCATCCGTAAACGAGTCTCCTCTCATGGAGACAAGCAGAAGCATTGAGGTGGGCTTTAAGGTGCCATATTTAATTTTCAGGTTGCTCCTTCAGAGGTCAAGTATTTAGCTGGGAGTTGCGAAGGAAGAAAAAAAGAAATACTCTAATTAAAATATTCAGGGGATTCCTAGGCCTAGCTATCGGTGTTCTTTCTGTACGACTGGATTTATACTCACAGCTCCACAGTTAATTCGTATCATTGCACGTTGCTATCAGTATGGAGGCTCTCTGAAGTCACAGGCTCAGGGCCTGCACGAGGCCCACTTTTGCTGACCTACTTGCAGAACAGGGGCCTGTATTTTTTGGAAAGCCATTGAACTGGATGTGAAGTACACTGTTGCAACACTTGTTATGACAGACAGACCAGGTAATGTGTGTTTTCCAGCAGGCTTCTCAAATGCACAGCAGATGGATGTTCAAGCTGTTATGGGGCTTAGTGATAGGCTTCTGGAGAATTGGCCTATACTGATGGTAGAATTCAAACCTTATCTTTAGGAAGGACTATTAGGGATGGCCCAAATTTCTAGGCAGCTAACTTTGTTCTTGTTCTCTTAAGTTTCTCCTTTGAGACATTGGCTGGACTCCTCACCATAAATGTTCCTGAGCAACTAACCCTTTTGTTTCAATAAAAACTCAATCACGTGAATTTTGGTTGTTTTGGTTTTGTTTTGTTTTTTAATGTAATGGTTTTGGTTCTGAGTTGAAATCACGTTTACTCCCTGAACCAACAGAGTACAACAGTGAATTTAAAGAGTTTGGGGGAAGAATGTAGAGTACATGCATTGATTGTACTGTTGCAGTCCCCTGGGCTACACTGGTGCTTAATAATAGATTTGAACAACAAAAACCCATAAACATAATCATAAAGCTGCAGTATAAGAAACTCATGCATCAGCATGACTTTTTTTTGGAGGGGGAAATACAGCTAAAAATAAACAAGCAAGACTGTTGTTTCATAGTAACTTTTCCTCTCCAGTATCTTCTGTACTTTCTGCTGTTTTGTGTAGGTTTTCTTAATGATGCTTCTTCTGGGTAGCCTCTGTCTTCATCTTTTTTGGGTGCTATTTCATATCATGCTGGATTTGCCCTTGTGATGATACTTCTGCCCATTGAATTAATTGACAGGAAGACTACATCTGGAGGTGGTGATCAATAAGGACAGTGGTAGCAGAGCTGTTTGCTGTTTTTCTGTCTATCTGTAGAACACAATCACTCTAATATATGTGTTTTCTCTCTCACATTGTGATGAATTTATATTCAGAGTAGTTGGCACTGGTCTACTTCTCTATTCTAAATGCACACCTTTAGCTTGATCTGTTTTACTTTGTTTGTTGGAACTATTGCAAATGAGACTTAGAACAAACAAAAGTAGTGAATTAGTACTTAGGCATGTAAGTACTAAGATGTTCCAAAGCACCTTAAATTTAAATGTAAAATAGAAATCAGTGTAGGACTTTCCAATATGAATGGAGTTATGTAAGGGAGAATTCAGTTATTTGCTTGTGAACAATTTCTTTTTAAATGGTGATGAAGTCGTGTTTCTTTCAGCAATGTATTGATAATATTGATTTACTTCCTTAGGTTCCATTGGAAATACTTCTGCCCTTCCCTCACTGGCTTAGAAATTTGTATTTGAAATAAGTCCTGTTGTTTTAGGCAGCGCCTTGTCTATCACTAGTGGCATTATTCCTTTTCACAGATGCTGTTTTATGTATCCTAATAGATACAGCTACTATGGGTATATTTTGGTGAGATCCTGAGCAGGTTAGCTTCATCTGTAAATTACTGAAGTTGTGCATTGTTTTTTCCTTAAAGCATCATTAAAACAAAACACAGTAACCCCCCACCATCCCCTGGCACACACTATTAGCTGCAGTTAATTTCCTTGTAAGCAAGAACATTGCTTATCAAACCAGTAGTCTTGCTTGCCCAGAGTTTGCCAGAGAGGTGTGTGTTCCGTGTTCTTCTCAGGATACAAAGAAACTTCGCAGGGTTTGGGAAGCTGTGTGTGGAGGCTTTTGAGTACTTTAGGAAATCATTTCCTAGATGCTCACCCTGGTATTAACTGGGACATGTGGACGTGGTTTGTCTTGTTAAGAAAAGCAGTGTTTCTGGTTGCTTCGGATGTGCCTCTTGAAACTCTGTCAGTGCATCCAGTTTCATTATCTGTATCAGCCTCTTTTAGAAACAGTTCAGAATGTAAAGCTGTACATCAGGATATGTACCTGTCTTTTGTTGTAGCTCCTTGCCTTTTGCAAAACTAGCAGTGCTGTGTATGTTTCTATCAACTTTCCTTATTTCCTACATATTTGTAGTAAGTACCATTTTTTTCCCCCTTTTTAACTAACTAACCTTTGTTATGTGTGCTTTCATCCCAACACAGACTAATGATAAAAGGTACAGAAATTAAACTCTACTGTTGTGCCTGCCATCTGTTACCAGTGTGGAACATTCATCACAGTCTTCCTTCTGCTCTTTTGAACACTTAACAGGTGGTTCTTCTGCAACATTCAGTAGTGGCCAATGTCTTTTTGTTAGTGGGATAGCCAGGTAGTTGGCTGTATTTAGAGCAGTTTGGTAAACCTTGGCATTGTGGAATGGTAGTTAAAAGAAACGTTTGGGGTTTTTTGTTCTTTGCCTTTTTTCCCCAGTGTCAAGAGATGAGAAGAACATCTTTGTAAGTGTGTGCTTGCCTGCAACAAGACTCACATTTCTGTACAAATGACCTGGAAAGTTTGAGCACTTTGAATTCACTCTTTATAAAAATGAAGCAGCTTCTTTCATATATTAAATCTAGTTTTTGTTCCCTTGTTACTGGAAAGCCATCTGAAAGTTCTTACAGTGTTATAATGATTTACAGTTTCATAATGAGTTAAGCTATTTTCTTAAAAACAGTTTGGTTGTATTGACTGTCTTGTAACAAAGGTCTGCTGTGCTCAAGGCTGTAGCATGACTTGGGAACGTGGTTAGCAAAGATTCCTTCTGTGCTTCCTGACAAAACCATGTTCTGACTTGGATCTTGTTCAGTCTTAAATACAGATAGTGGCTGGAACCCTACAGCAGCGATGGTGACTTTGCTCCTTGAGTGTCAGTTGCGTTTCCTAGGTATTCCAGTGTTGCTTCAGACCCCCTGTGTGTTGAACGCCTTCTCTGCAGGGCATCTGGTTTGGGAAAACTGATAAACACGTAAGTACTAGTGAGGTTACGGGTGAGCCCTTAATAGCTTTGTCTACAATAGGTGAGAGGAAAAATGTAAATATCATCTTAAGGTGGACATTTGTGGCTTAGTGTAAAGTATTTTCTTTCTTTCCTTTTTCTTCTTCTCTCTTTGGGAAGCTTAACAGCACTGACAGTTCCTTTTCCATTTTCTGTTCTGAACTTTCTGGTATCTACTTTCTATGTGAACACCTTCTTATTTGAGAGTTGAGGTCAGCCTGTTAGTTATCAAAGCTTTTTGGTTGCCAGCTGTGGATGTGTTTCCAAATAAAAATTAGAATGCCAGGAATAATGATTTAAAAATATATAACAACACACGAATCTTGCTGCTCTATGGTTTTCTTAGGAAATAAGTTACTATTAATTGAAAGAATTATTAATGTTTTATACTTTGTTATTGTGCCTCTAAAAGAGATTCCTTAAATCCCTTTTGTTTTAAAATGCGGTCATGTTTTCAATGCTGGGATTGTCAACTTTTTTTTCCCAAGAAGTTAAAATGTAGACAGCTCTAGCAGTGATACATAGATACCGGGAATGTTACTGTGCGATACTTTTATTTGTAGCATCTTTGATCTGTTTACAAAACAGTATGTAATCCCATTTTCTGATTCAGTTTTCCTAAGGCATGGAAGTGCCAACGCAGAAATGTTACTTCCTTACATGTTTAATTAATTTATCTTTTTCTGTTAAGCTTCACCTTCCTGGACATTTAGCAAATAGTACTGCCTGGCAGTTAGCATTTAGCCATCAATTTACTCATAGTAGGGGAATTCCACATTGCATCATTTCTTAAAGATGTACATCTGTGAGTAGAGAGTTCTCAAAGAGCTCTTTTAACAGACTTTTTTAAGGCTGTTGAAGGCAAGACGCAAACATGGAGCTCCTTAGTGCTGACTCGTATCTTCTCCTTCTCTGCTACAAACTATGGAAGATTTCCTAGATATAAAATCTGCTATGAATGATAAAAGTTCTGTGTTTTTCTTTTCTAAACAGGAGCATTGTTGAGATGAAAGCTTCAAGATAATGAAAAATTCCTAGAGGGTATTTCAGGGCTTTTTATTGAGCTTCCATAGAAAATAACCAAAACTTAAATGGTAGAAAATTTTCCCAGGACAAGACTTTCTTTTAGTCAAGAAACAGCTAAATGGCAACATGAAATGATGCAGAAGTGTACATTATGGATTCCATAGGTTTCAATCCTTGAAACACTTAAATGCTACTTGTCTTTTTGCCTTACTTCAGTGGGAGTAGATATGGAAGCACAAAGGTGTTACTGGGGGTTGGACCGTCTTAGTTCTCACACTCTGAAAGAGAAAAGACTGTTAAGAAATGTGTCTTGTAATGAGCAGGCCAAGGGTGCAAACCAAGTAAGGATCCCTCTGTTACCAGGCTGGCCTTTTTAGTTGGAGGGGAATATCTTTGCTAGCACTGTGGTGTAGAAGAGTGACAACAGGTTTGTGTTGGCTGGAGGTAGAACTTCACGTTTTGGTTGTCTTTTGTCAGAAATGGACATTGGTGGTGAGGGGAGTCTTTGTCTTCCTAACTTAATATGAGAATGAACGTCCTTAGTGAAGTATGCTGGCATCTCAGTGAATGAGCCTTTGATGTTTTGGTGTTCAATTTTTTCTTCTGTGAAGCAACAAAGTACTTCAATGTGTTTCATAATAAGGTTCAACACAAATCTGTGAATTTGAGTCTTCAGTAAGGAAATGGGATCTGTATACTCTATTTTAAAGTGGATAGGGGATGAAAGACCACAATTTCAATCCGTGAAAAGCTTGAACAGTAGTTTTCTTTGCTAGAAGACATTGTACGTGTCTTATTTTTGAAACAGAATGTTAATTGGTTATTGATTTCAGACCTTTCCTTTTTTTGTGCATTTTCCTAAATCCTTTAGCAATGATTATTTCCAGTTGTTTTTGTTTTGTTTTGTTGTTATTGTTGTTTTTTACAAGTGGTGACCTGAACTCTCGGGGGCTTGGAGAAAACTCCAGTGTTGTGTTCTGCTACTTCAGGCTCCAGTTTTGGACAGCTCTCTATATGCCTTGGCCTGTCTTTCAGTCAGTGCTTTATTAATCACAATGAAACCTCAAAATCACAAGTGTTTTTTTCTAACTACTTTTGTATGTGCACATATATGATGAGATGTTTTCAAGGAGATGCATGGACTTCTTTTTCCTCTCCAAGTAAGGCAGCAGTGTCAGATTGCTTTGGTGTTTTGTGGCTCCTTCAGAGTTGTGGTTGACAGTTTGTAACGTGTCTAGTGAAGATGTAACTTGAAACGTGAATTCCCCTTATGGCATTTTAGAAATCATTAATTCCTTTTCATTTCTTACCTTAAGATTGGGAAAGTGGTCATGTTTTAAAAGTAAGATTAAAAGATCAGAAGTAAAATGAAAAGCTCCATTTTCTTCAGTGGCAATGGATGCAGCAAGGTCAGTTAACAGTGGCAGTGAATCCTTGCTGTAAGCTTGTGGTGTGCTTTCAGCCATGGGGACAATAAAAGGTACTCAGTATCAGGCTCTGGTTAGCAGGAATATAACTGAACTTTTACCTGCTCTGAGGATTTTTGAGCAAATGAATGCAGAATCCTGTCATGAATTTTCCACACATCAGTTTCCTGATAATGCAACAAGTATTTAGAACCAGCAGCGACTTCTGGACATGGTGTCTGGAGGCAGCTGAGTAATAACAGCAGTTGAGCAACATGTTAGTTTTGTGTTTTTGGCCACAAGTAGTAGTCAAAATCAGTCTGACATAGAGATACATATTTTTTGTACTTTTGGTAGTTGTCTTTGAAACTGTGCTACTGTAGGAAGTTCAGTATTTACAAAGCCAATGGCTTCAGGTCTCTGAAGACTTTCTGAAGGTAACTGGGCACAAATGAAGGTGGTGTAGAAGGTGAGATAAAACATTTTTAGAGTTGAAATTGTGCACAGTTCCTGATGTACTTCTTGTTTAAATGCAGTGCGTTTGCTTAGATGTATGTATCACACATGACGACTGGGGAGTTGTGGAAGTTGTGTATGTTACATAGTGCAGCAGTGGGTAACTGACAGTTGAAAGCAGAGAAGCAAAGCTTCTGCTGTGAGCTCTGCATCGTGCTTCTAAGGACATAGAATATCCTCACACTACACTACACCCAAAACACAGCTTCAGGGTTTTGATGTTGAGCCCATGTGGTTCCCCGTTAGTCTGAAAATGACACAAAATAGTCATTTACACCAACAGTTAAGTAAAACAATTTAGTTCTGATTTTCATAGTTCTATGTTCAAGATTTTGCTTCAAATACAATTTTATCTTCGTGCAGTATTTAGCTACTAAATTAACTACTAAATTACAAGGATTTTTTTCTTATCTTTAACTCCTCTCAGGAGTTCTTCACCAAGAACCAGAGGAAAAAAACCTTACCAAGCATATTGAAGCTTGAACAGTTCAGTTGCGAATTTTTCCATCTGTAGCAATGATGAAGAAATTATTTTTGAGGGTGTATTTTGGAGAGTGGTACAGTGGGTATGAAGAAGACTTATATGCTTCTTTTATAACCCTTAGAAATGTTTGTGTTCTACTTAAAGATTTAAATGCAATGAGTGTTTTCTCTGACAAAGATAGAAGAATTTTTGTACTTCGATCTTATTTGCCTGCATGGTGTAGTGTCACCTTCTTCATGGTGAGATTTTATCTTTTCTGTGTTTCTCATGCTCCTTTCCCTTGGCAGTGTTTCTTCTATGAATTCATAGTGCCTGAGTGTTTTCAAGTGCATCTTTCTAAGGGCTTTTTTTTCCCTTTCTCTCTGTCACACTGCTGGGTAGCTGATGTTTGGTTTCCCAAAACTGCTGAGGTTCATCATGTAGTTTGGACAGACATCCTTGCTTGGAAGTGTCTTATTTACAGACAACAACTTGTCACAGGGTGTCTATAATTTGTGGTTGTTTTTTCCATTGCTGAACTTGTAAATACACGATTCCTTATTTTTGCTCAGCTGCTTGATAAATGCAAGTGAGAAGGTTAATTTCTCTTGCTGCCTGCCCCCAAATTAAGACATAAATAGAATTTGAATAGGAGTATTACCACTTCCCCCTCCTCCCCCCCCCTTACATCCCCCCATCTATAGTGTGTATTATTTCATCTGGGCTTGTGGTTTAAAAATGCTTGTTGATATTTCATTTGTATTATCAGGTAGCTCAGCGAGGCTGCTTGAAAATGTGGTGGTGTGAAAAGCAAATGATGAAATGAGACTTGAAAAAGTGTTAAGGTTGTGAATGATTTAAGCATTTTACATTGTAATGGGGAAGTTCTCACTGGAGCTGATTTTAGAAGATTCCTCTATGTGAAGATGGAAGATTTGGAAATGTGTGCATTATGTTTACCATTAACCACTGCTTCTTCCACTTAGTTACGAACTTTCCTTCCCTGACTCCATCCTCAATTCCATCAATTGGGAAGGCTGATTGAATTGGATTACCATTCAGTATTTTATCTGTAGGCTTAATTCTGCAAATGCATCAGTGTAACCCCTGTACTGATTAGATTTATTAATCCATTAATAACATCTATAGATGCTTTTGGCTCTCAACCTGTGCATTTCCCAAACATTAGTCTATTACTTCTCACAATTAAAAGGCTTGTGTTGCGTTCTGTTTCAATGATGAAAAATTACGACACAGATACAGTTCTTCCAGAAGGAACTTCTCTGGTAGCATTTCTACAGGTCTGTGTTAGATGTTCAGTTGTTATAGATGCAGCTCAAGTCAACATGTGTTGCTCTTATGCTTCTTCAGTCTTCTGTGTTTTACTCACGTATCTCAGTAGCCAGAGAAATGGGAAGAAGATGAAGAGGTTAAGGTGGGGAGAATAAAAAAAACAAACAGATGTCTTCAGCAATGTGTGAACGAGACGCAGACAGAATTCAGTTCTCAGTGCTTCTGTTTATCTGTTTTCAAGACTTCCCTTTGACTTGTTTTCTTGTGAAACATCATCGTACTTCTACAACAAATAGATAAAGGAGATTTTTCTTCCTGGCGCCTCAGTTAACTGCTGTCCATGCAGATGACTTGGTTTGATGGAAGCAGACTTTAGTTTGATGAAAGTTAAATTAGAGTGGAATCAAGTTTACTTTGAAAATCCCTAATTGTGCAGGAGAAAAATGACAAACGGAGCCTTTGAGCACTTTAGAGAGCGCGTGTCTGTCTTTTTCTCTCAGAATTGTTATAAAAATTTATATTGCTAACAGATTGTAAGACTTTGTTATGGTAGACACAGCTCTGTCAAGTCTAGTAAATATGTATCTGCAGGTCATATTTGAGTTGTGCAGAGCTGTCTACAGTTTCATAACTCTTTTTTTTTGGTCAACAGAAATAATTTCTGCTTGCTTCTGTTTGTTGTGTCCATCTTCCACCTTACCTGCTGTTGCAGCTCTCTCACTGTTGTATGTAGTTGCGGTCCAGTTATTCCAAGCTTAACTGCTAAATCAATTTTCCTGACTCACTGTGATCTGAGTGCCATTTTCTGTTGCTCCTTGCAGTGGTTTTCTTGTAATGTCTGGGACAAATACAGTTTTTTGCCTTTACCTTCTTAAACTTCTTGCTCTTAGCCCATATTTGCTCTGGCTAGTTAATATTTCCTTCATGACTGAACTTGTACTGTTTATGAGTTGACATTCCTGGCATTTATTGTATACTAATCAGCTTTCTCTGTGTGCTATTTCCTGTTAGCCATTATACTTAAGAAGTGCTTCAGTCTTCATGACATTTCTGCATTGTCAAGACTCGTCTCTGGTTTTATATGTGTGAATCTTCATTGCTCTCATAGATAAATGCATGCTAGCTGTAATTATCCATACAATGTTTTTTTTTCTTCCTTCTATCTCAACTTTATTTCATTATAGATTTGCTCTAACGCCTAGAGTTGATTCTGTCTAAGGCTATATATATTCTACCTGCCCCTTGTGCCATGGTTAGTGTTTGTATGGTGTGTGATCCAGATAAAAATGAAAGTAATTTTCATTCCTGTCCCCTAGTTACTTTTTGGTCAGAGTGAGTCCTTGGTGGGGCTCACTATGTGATGTTGTGGTGAGGGGCTGGTTAAGATGAAAGGAAGCTAGATCATCTTTCTCTGCTTGTGACAGCATAGGCTTACCTGATTTCAAACAGACTGTTCCTTCAGTTAAGGCTTGTGCACATGCAGAAGTGCAATGAAAGTCTGTTCTAAAATGTGCCAGGACATAATGCTATTATGGAGGAATAAGATTGCCTTTTCTCACTGAGGTTCCAGCAATACCAGGGGAGCAGAAGAACTTAAGCACTCCAATGGTAAAGAGGCGTTATGAGAGTTCTGTTGCTTTTGCATTGTGCCAGTACAGGCACTGGCTGTTAAATGAATGGTTGAACAATCTTGTTCTCTCCTGGCCCATTCACGGGTTCAGCTGAAAACCAGCATCTTAATTAGTCTGTTTTGTACACTGGAGGGAGATGGTGCCTTGATGGTTCAAGGTGACTTGCATGGTTTAACATTTAACCATTGTAGTTGCTTTTGTTGTTGTTTGTTTTTGTTTGTTTGTTGGTGTTTGTTTTTGTGTGTGTGTGTGTTTTTTCTTCTGTTGTTTTGTTTTTTAGTCATAACTTGATTAGAATTTTACAACCCATCCTCAATGTTTAGGATGTAATAGTGTAGTAGGTAGTTATCACCTGCATTTCCTGGAAAGAAAGGTTCGAACAAACTTTCTGGTAGGTTTTACAGCTACACGAGAGTATGATATTTCTGGAACATCAGAGCAACTCTGTCCCAGCTGAAACGAGGACAAAAATGCTTTCAGCTTAATATGTCAGCTTAGATGCTGCACCATGCTTTAACTTGCATTAAATCAAGCACTAAGTTTTCTGAGTATTATTCTTTGTGGGAGAACTTCTATGACGTATTGATAATGTGATGAGGTGTTAGGAATACAGACTTTGAATATTCTCTTTAGAGTTCTACACAGAACGTAAAAGCATAAAGGGAGTCAGAAGGGGCTACTAGCTAACTTTTAATTGTACTTTTCTAGCAGAAGTCTTACAGTATTATACTCTTGAGTTGCTTGAAGTCTGAAGTGTGCTGTACTATAAATACTTTGATATTTTAAAGTCATAGGTGAGCTGAATGCAGAAGATGCCATTTTGCTTCCCTTTGAGTACTTAGGAAAGAGTGAAGGTAGCAGAACCTATTTGGCATCTACAAGTAGAAAAGTATGAACCTTGTAAATGACAGAAGCTGGAGGTACTTGTGTGTCTCTGGTAGAAAACAAGCATAGAGATGGCACAGAGAATGAGCAATCATAATGTGAACATTTGTACAGTTCTGTGTTAAGTGGGATGTTCCAAGTGTTGCTGCCTTTTTCATTTTATCCCCCAGCAAGACTCGAAGTTGTGAAATGTATTAAATTACTCTAGTGTAGCAGATCAAAGGGAGCGCTTCTGTTTCAACTTTTTTCATGAAGTTTTTCAATTTTTGTCTGCAGTTGTGGATGTATGAGTTGTTGCCTCGAACTCTTCCGTTGGAGGAGAGATATACTTCTTGGTTTCAGCATCATCCATCCTGCCTAAAACATGTGTTAAAAATCCTAGAGATTTTGGTGAGCCCTGTAGTAAAGGAAGAGCACAGTTTTCAAGGAAGTTCCAAAGGTCACAAGAGCTGAAGGATAAAGGTTCTTAGTAGCCCTTAAAGGTTTGAACCCAAATTTAAATGAATAAATAAAAAGTGAGATATTTTGTAGGATCTCTTTGGAATTCGCAAACCTCATGTTCTTCTCTGGTTAACTGTAGATGTAGAAGGAAACCACAGTACCTAATGCAACCTAAAATAACAACTAAAGCTGCTTACATAAGTTGTGGGTAATATGTTTCATTGGTTTCTCCGCTACTTGTATGTCATCAGAGACAAAAATCAAATGTAAAAGTGCAAGGATTTGATCATGAAAGAAGAAAGGGATATCACTTTGTAAGGACAGTGTTGAAGGAGATTTGAAAATTAACTAAGAAAGCAGAGTTTGCATTTTGGAGGAAGACTGTGTTGGTGCATCAACATTTGTTTATCTGGATGATTTAAATGAAAGCAACCTGAGTAAGAGATGAGCTGTATTTACTGCTCTTTCTCTGGCATAATTTGAATCTTAAAACAGCTCTTTGCTGTAGTACTTCTTTTGGCTTTGTTTCTCAATGGTGAGGGCTTGCCAGTATTCTCTTCTGTACATAGCTGGTAGTAGGTGTTTTTACCCTGTTATTTCTCATTTTATTTCAAGCATAATGAATCAAGAATTTCATTTTCATTTAACTTTGAACTTTGTATTTTTGTCTGCTCTTTGCTTGAATTTCCAGTGCAAAATCGTAACGGTGCCCTCATTTAGTTTCTTGTGTGTTGAAAGATAAAATCCCCAACCCCTTTCAGTGGGTTGTTCCTGGGACTATTGCAACAGATGGAAATTTCTCCCGATGCTTTGGGTATACATTCGATATCCTCCTTTCTCACCTGGTATGAAGAACAATGTTACTGAACTTGCTTTTTACCACCTGCATTTTCAAAGTTGTGTTCAAAGATGGTTTCTGTGTCTGGGCATTGGTTTTTAATTGAAAATGTAGCTCTGTATAGCTGGGAGGGGCATCAGCTGGTCTTCTGAGCTTTGTGTGATATTTCAAACAGCCAAGAAGGGTTTTTGTTCATATTAGCCAAAATTTAGCAAAACACATATTTCTGATGTATTGGTTCTGTTCTTGAGGTCTGCAGCTTAAAATCTCTCAGCATGAAATAAAACCTTAGTGTATTTATAACTTTGTGCTTCAAAACTGAGAAGGATGTATTATGTCATGTTTGGAAAACAACACCTCTCCTCAAAAGTTGCAGGGTGATGGCAGGTCCTGTCTGCTTTCTATGAATTTGTTTGTGTGCCTCATTGGCAATGATTGCTTCTTTGAAAATGTCAGTTATAAATACAGTTTGTACAGTACCTGCCTGTTGACTTCTTAGGGATTTTTCTCTTCTGACAGGTTCAAAAATCTGAAGAGTAGAGTAGAAATAGCAGTGTGAAAAGGTTATCTTTATTCCTTTACGGTAAGGATGTAAGATAAGCAGCAGCTGAATACCCTGAAACAAGCAGACTGTCCAAGAATTTCTTGGTCTCTGGTGCCCTATCCTGTGGCCAGTCTCATAATTGGTCTGGATATTTAATACAGCATGTAGCACTCTCCAGGAGACTACTTCATATGGGTGGTATTTTTGTTTCTGCTTAATTGTTTTTCCTAGATGCAAAAAGGCTGTAATTCTCGAATTTCTTAGCAGTTCTGCAAATAACATCATAGAACCATAGAATGGCTCGGGTTGGAAAATGATATACTTCTTCTAAGAAGATGATGATCCTGAGATTTGTTCTTGCTAAAAGCATGCAGTTGTGGTGTTTGTGTTTGGGTACTTTTCTAGAATAAGCATTCTTCCAGTTCTGTTTCCAAATACATAGGAAATTTTCTGTGCACCCCTCTTTTGTGGTTGATTGGCCTGATACTTGGCTATGTTAGTGCACGTTTTGCTGTGCCAGGTTTATCAGATGATAGAGATTACTTTATTATGGTCTCATTGTTTATAATCCCATTCACTTGTATGCCATTTGCAAAAATGTGCTAGAGATTTTATAGTTCTGTTTAAGTTATCAATAATATTGAGTAGTATGGGATGAAGAATTGCTACCTATGGGGTTTCGGTAGAAGTGTTGGCCCGTTTTCTTTAAAATGTTGTTAGTAGTTTATTCTATGATCTAGTGACCCACCTGGTAGATGAGGGAAAGGCTGTTGATGTGGTCTACCTAGACTTCAGCAAAGCCTGTGACTCTGCCTCGCACAGTGTTCTCCTGGGGAAGCTGGCAATGGCTTGGAAAGGAGTATTCTTTGCTTGGTAAAGAGCTGGCTGGACGGGCCCAGAGAATGGTGGTGAATGGAGTTAAATGCAGCTGATGACTGGTTACAAGTAGTGTTCCTCAGGGTTTGGTACTGGGGCCTGTCCTGTTCCGTATCTTTATTGGTGACCTGGATGAGGGCATTGAGTTCACCCTCATTAAGTTTGCAGATGACACCAAGCTGGCTGGAAGTGTCGATCTGTCTGGGGGTGGCGAGGCCCTGCAGAGGGATCTGGACAGGCTGGATCACAGGGTGGGATGAGGTTCAACAAGCCAAGTGCTGGGTCCTGCACTTTGGCCACAACAACCCCAGGCAATGCTATAGGCATGGAGCAGAGTGTCTGGAAGACTGTAAAAGAAACGGACCTGGGAGTACTGGTTGATGTTTGGCTGAACATGAGCCAGCATTGTGCCCATACAGGTGGCCAAGAAGGCCAATGGCATCCTGGCTTGTGTCAGAAATAGTATTGCTAGCAGGAGCAGGGAAGTAATTGTCCCTCTCTACTCAGAACTGATGAGGCTGTGCCTCAACTGCTGTGTTTGGTTTTGGGCCCTTCACTTCAGGAAAGATATTAAAGCGATGGAGTGTGTCCTGAGAAGGGCAACTAAGCAGGTGAGAGGTCTGGAGTACAAGTCTTACGAGGAGTGGTTGTAGGAGATGGGATTGTTCAGTCTGGAGGAGGCTCAGGGGTTGGTCTCTTCTCACTGGTGACAGGTGACGGGACGAGGGGAAATGGCCTCAAGTTGCACCAGGGTAAGTTTAGGTTGGATATCAGGAAACACGTCTTTACAGAAAGGGTTGTCAAGCACTGGAATAGGCTCCCCAGAGAGGTGGTTGAGTCACCATCCCTGGATGTGTTTCAAAACCATTTGGATATAGTGCTCAGGGACATGATTTAGCAGAGGGTTGTTAGTTAGGGTAGTATGGTTAGGTTGTGGTTGGACTTGATGATTTTTAAGGTCATTTCCAACCTGAGTGATTCTATTGATTCTAAGATTCTGTGACCTTATTGTGCTCTGTAACTACCTGAAGGGAAGTTGTGGTGAGCTGGGGGTTGGCCTCTTCTCTAGTGTAACAGTGGGAGGGAGTTATGCCAGGGGAGATTCAGGCTGGACATTAAGAAGTATTACTTTTCTGACAGAGTGGTCAGGCACTGGAATGGGCTGTTCAGGGTTGTGATGGAGTCATTGTGCCTGGACATGTTAAGGAACATTTGGACATTGTGTTGAGGCACGTGGTTTAGTGGGAATATTGGTGATAAGTTGATCTTGTAGGTCTTTTCCAGCCTTTGTGATTGTATGATTCTATGATCTATACAATTTTTTAAAAAAAATTAAATCGTTTGACGTTGCCTGTTTTGTTTACTGTAAGCTTGATCAGAAAAACATGTAAAAATGTGAAAATTGCCCTGACGTACAAGACTGTAGGAAGTCATGTATCCTACATTGGAGGCTGCATGTTTTATGAGACAGGTCCATGTACAGAAATGGTAGTTTTGATTTCCTCTCTCCGTTCCCCCCACTTCTCCCCCTTTTCCTTTCTGTGCTATTGTGGGCTATATCCTGTTTTCAAAGATCTAGTAGAAAATGTATCTATAGATTCTTTGGATCATTCAACTCGTAAAGCAATTTTATGCGGCTTACCTTAGTTTTCAGATTTTAAAGTATTTAGTATAAGTTGTTATAATGTGGTAAATGATTTATATTGGAAACAGGTTTTGTTATGACATTGAACACTTGACAAGCAGTACATCAGATTCAAAGCAGGAATATTACTTTCACGGCAGAAGAAGTAGAGAAGCTTAATATTGATCTAATGATTCATATGATGCTTGCTAGGATGTTTTCAGTGTCTTTCTAAATTGTGGATGGTGGTCACATGTCTGTGCTGGGAAATACGTACTAGATGAGAATAGTCAATTAAAATAGTTTTTTAGACTATATGTTAAATGAGCTGTGTGAACAAAAAAGTTATTTAAAAACGCATTGTTTTGTTAGTATGTTGCAATATGTTTACTTAAAAATCAGTTTTGTTTAGAAGTGCAGGAAATATGAGGTGTTTTCTACCTGCATCGGTATACAAAACAATATGTTACGCTGAAAGTTTTAAAGACTCACTTTGCCACAAAAAATTCCTGTGGCTGTCCAGCTATCGTTTCCTGAACCATTGCTTCATATTGTATGCCAGTACAGAGTGTTTGTCTCCTCTTTGGAAGACTACTAATTGGCTGGAATGGGAGACTGTATTGTTCGCATCTTCATGCAGAGAGAACGTGGAGGTGATCACTGTTGTGTGAATGTAAGCGTCTGATCGGCTGTCTCTTTCAGACTTTTATTACATCCTACTTCATACATTCTGAAAACTCTTCCTTTTGTGGTGTGCTTGGGCAACCCATAGGAGGTCAGTGATATGTCAGGGCTCAGAAATATTTACATTACCTCTATTCCCCTAGTGCTTTGCTGCAGGAATTCATATCTTACTGAGAAAGCTTTCGTCTCTTAAGTGGAGTGAAGCCTATATTTTTTGCTACTGATAATTATGGGAATGTATTTTAATTTCTCCCATTGACTTTTGAGCATCCAATAGTAATGCTTTTTTCTTTTTATTCAGTAGGAAAAAGGCAAAGCAGTCAAGTAGGATATGAAATAGTATTATAAGTTAATTATACCTTTTTTAAATCAAGTGAGATTAAATCTTTCCAAAAGCCTCATAGTGTAACATCATGTAATTATTAGCATTTGAATTAGTGCTTAAGGAACAAACAGCATTCTTGAAGTATTGCAGACTGTAAACTTTGCTATGTAGCTTTGAGAGGTGTAATTATTAAGAGGACTACTCTGAAAGTAATGGCTCTTATTTTGTACGTTGGCCCACAACATCAGAGCTGATGTTGGTGGTATGACAGTAGAGGTTGAGCCATCTCACCAGTATCCCATTCCATTTTGCTGCTGTGTGACAGATGGCAGCAGAGGGGCAATCTGACATGGTGGCATCTGACATGGAAATGCCGGTGAAGCAAAGGTGTGGAACTGAAATCCTCCATGTGGGTAACATGGCGCCCACTGGCATTCATCGACACCTGCTGATCATTTCTGGAGACCAAGCAGTGGATGTGTGTAGTGCATTTCAGTGACGGTGATAGTAGCTCATTTGTGTTGGTGTAGATTAGTACAAGTGCAGTGTGCAGGCTCTGTGTTCATTGCTGATGAAAATACATAGTTTGTAGTGGTGGCTATGCTGAAAAACAGTATTATGTCCTGAGGTGTTGCCTTATCAATTAGTATTGTTGTGCTCTTTGTATCTGTTGTAGTTGCCATGGAAACAAATAGGAGGCATTACTTTCAGAGCAACCTATGCACATCCATTTTAGAGCTGGATAAACAGTGTGAATTACTGTCACAAAACCATGACACTTACATAGTGTGGCCTTGAGTGAATTATGGGTGTGAGAGAAATAAGGAACCAGGATTGTTCCATCAGTCTTTGTTGCACACAGTAGACATACTCAATATTTTCCTGCACTAGCAATCAGTAGACATAATATTTCTGTAGATGGCAGAGTGTTGATTGCAGGTATGAGTGCTGTAGGTTTATTGAAAGGAACACAATATAAATATAAGCACGAAGCAATGATTTGTCCTTGCTCATAGTGTTCAAGAGCTGCCTGAGGAGTACCAAGATTGCACTCAGACCCATAATACCAACTCGATCCTCATTGGTTGCATTGCCAGGAATACATTTTTGGAATGCAGAAATGCGGCCTCCTGAGTAAATAAACTGTAGCATAATTGGAAGACGTATAGCACTGCGTTGCTTAGCTGTGTGAGATTTAATCTAACCGTGAAACAAATGCACGTAATAAAATTCTTTGATCTGACTTTTTTTTTCTAGTCTTGAACCTGCTGTAACTTGTTATGTCAATGTAAAGTGGAAGGAAATCTTACCCACTACTTTGCATATTCATTGTGAATTCAGGCAAAGATTTGCATAGCCATACGCAATGGCATGGAAGGAATACCTCAAGACATTTAAGCACTTTTAAAATAGAATATGGAAGTAGCTCTAAGTTACTAAGTTTCCTCTTAGGTCACAGTGTGTGCATTTACCAGGGTTTTGTTTATTTACCTGTCTCAATGATGTTGCAAAGTCTGACTTGTTTTACAGCAGTGATCAAAATTGACCTCTCCCAGCATAAAAGATGCTTTGCATTCTTGCTTACCAGTGGCTTCAGTGTAGTTTCTTGATTGTCTGGAAGTGTTTAAGAGTTAAATTGATATTGCAGGATCTGTAAATCCCATATTCCCCCTTCATCCAGATGTATTCAATCTTACTGGGCCACAGTTTCATGCCAGTTGAACCAGGTTAGCTCTGTGCGGGAGTTCTTGAGAACGAAAGAATGATCATACTCATTCTACCCATGTTTTGTCTAGGGCAGCAGCCTGAATTTATGCCTATGGAAAAAGATAACAAGGCTGTGGCTTGCCGGAGGGAGTGCAGTTAATTGCCTTAATGTTTGCTGGTTTGGTCTGTAAGGCATTGACTGTTTTCTTTCTTGGTGCTGTATATTTGGCATTTTGCTCCACACACAATCATGTGAGCAAAGCACTTTTCCTTCCTCAGAATAGGAACTGAAATTGATTTTTTCAGTTTGGTAGCCAGAAGAACTGTGTGTATAATCTGAAGACTTGACCTCTTGCTGTTACATTATCTGGGGAACAAATATCCTGTACGTTGGGTATCCGCTGCTGTACTGTTTAACTGTTGAGAATTCTTGGCAAGTGTGTGCATTCTAAGCTGAGATTGTCGCACTGCTGTCCCGTTCCCTTTTGAGAGATTGAACTTCATTGATTCTTGACTTCAAGAGAGACAATCCTTCCTATGTTCTAAAGGATATCCTTGTTGGTTTTGTTTGTTTTGGTGCTGTTAGTGTTTTTTCTTTCCTTGTTTTAAGTCTTTTGGGAAGTTATTCCAGGTGGAAAGAAGAAGGTGATGTTTTGATTATGCCAGTTTGGTTGTCTGATGTGCTGGATCAAACTTTGGTTTCTCAACATCAGCTTGAATATAGCTTGCTTTCTTTAAGATTTCTTAGATGAGATCGGGACTGAAAAAATCGAGTGGAAATTGGACAGCATTAGCTATGGGAGCCTGAGAAGAGGCTTTACTTCTGATGACCTGATAAGGTTTCTATTTGAGCCATAAGCTTAGGCTGGCTGACTCTTAGATCTGGAACAGCTAAATGTAGCCAGATTCTGCTCTTCACTATTATGTCTCAAGTCTCATTTATGTGTGAGGAGCCGGTCCCACTTTTGATTCAAAAAAAAACTTCTCACAAGGTGAAATAATACATTGTTTTTGCAGTAACCGAGCTATCAAAAGCAAAAAACCATTGCTCTTTTCATCTTGGTTACTTCTAACCCTAGTTGGTTTTTAATAGTGACTGGAAAAATATGGATTTCTCTGTCTGTGTTCTTGAGATGTGCTGCATGTCTCGGTATTACAGTTCTCCTAATGCAGGGCGTAAATGTGACAATTTTGGTGTCATTGAACTTTGTTTGCCACGTACCTGGATTCACATTAAGGCTTCAGTTTTTGAATATCTTCTGAGTTTTAGTTTTTCCACCAGACTTCTGCATTCCACAGTTCTCTAAAATACGGGCAGGAGACAACAGGTCGGGCTGTCTCTTCTCTAAATCTGTTATACAGATTGTATTCGTTTCATTCATGTTTGTTACTCAAGCAGGATGAATCACTGTTGCTTAAAACTAGCATTTTATTTTTTTGCCTCTTTTTTTGTGCAGCTTCTTCAGCACAGAACACTGCATAGTTGGTGCAGGATGATTTGAATGTGTTTAGACAAATCCTTCTTGGAGACCATCCTGAAACAGTTCAGAGTTGCAGTCTCTTTACTTTGCCCTTGTGGGGTAGTAACAGGTGATAACTTAGTTTACTCTCTTGTGCTTTTGCAGCTAGCTTAATTCATGCGAATGGTGAGAGTAAAAGCTTCTAGGTAGATCTAAAGTTGTGTGCCATTAAGTTAAGTGTTGTTTAACCTTAACCTGTCTTAACACTGTTTTGAAATTTAAAATATTATGATGATCTGTAAATCATTTCCTCCTTCCTGAAAGATACAATACACAAAGAAGGCTAATGAGAAACCTACTGGGGTGTATGTAGGATGCAACTCCTGAATCAGGTCAGTGTTACACTTTTGGAAGGGTGTTTCTAGCTTCGAAGGCGTTTTGATGGCAAGAAAGGAATAGGGCAGAAAGTTAGAATCCAAGTCTAGAACTTTTAAAATGAGAATCACATCCCCTATGATGAGTCAGTGTTTTATTAGTCCTCTAAGAAGGCAGTTCCCAGAATCCGTCGTGAAGTGAAGCTGCAATACCTTTGAACCCAATAGTTGTATTGCTGCAGTTATGGGTTTTGCAGTACAGTGCTTAGGAATAAAAAGCTTATCTTCCTTGAGATGCTGGTAAGGTAGGAATCTGTCTACAATAATCTTGGGAAAAGTTCATGTTATTTCTTAGCCTACTTGTATGATTTTAGGGAGCTCCATTCTTAACATGTTGAGTATGCTAGGATCCTGGAGTAGACTGCATGTACCAAAATATTTCAGTAATTTCAGAAGTCACTTTAAGAAACTCAGATGAAAGCTATTCTAGAAGGGAACTGTATTAGAAAATTACATCTATTTCTTCATCGTTTCATGATGGAAGTCAAAGCTGAGTTGAGGCTCAAGCATGCTGCTGTCCCAGTGGAGCCCTACCAGCAGCTGGTGTATTCTGTAGTCGCCTTTTCCCAATGTGATTAAAATGGCAAGGAGACAGGTGAAGCAAAAACTGGATTTTACCTGTCTTTTATCAGTGGATCGACATGATATAAAGAAATGGAAGGCATGGCAAATCGAGATTTGCTCAGCTGGCAATCAAAGCTGAATGTCAGTGGGATGTATTTGACTTAGTTTTCATAGCCTCATGTATTGCTTGATGAATAGTGGAGTAGTTAGTATGACAGTTAGCAGGTGTTTGTCTCCATTCTGATGCTGCGTCAGAATGTCCATTGAAAACCCTTTGATAAGGATGGTGTTTTTTGGCTTTTTTTTTAAACACTTAGTATGTTGAAAGCAAATTTGAATATAGTAGTAATTAGCCATAGATTTAATAATAATAATATAGAGGATCCATATGCTTCTGCTGAATACAGGCAGTTAAGAGTTGTTGGGCTGTCTACTGGTGCAAAATGAGGTGGCACTGCATCAGTTTACATTTGCCTATAGACAGGTTAATTATAAGTAGGTGCAAAGGTTAATTTGGAGCTGAGCCATATTATGTGCCTTAGGGAACTCTAACTCTTAAAATTTGGAATTGTGCAGTCTGAGTTCAGTGATTGGAATTCATATTTTCCTGGTTAATGATTCCTATTAAAGTTAAAACAGTATTCTATGAGTGTGTCCCATTTGATGTTTTCTCTAAAATGAACGGTTAAATTGGAGCTGGGAAATGACTCCCTTATAACACCGTTTAAATATATAAATTGACCATGACTTGTGCTTACACAACTGTGTTTCCTACTCTAATTAGAAAGAAAACCTCAACACAGATGTCTTTGCAATTTAGAATATGTGGATACTATAAGAAGCAGTCAGGTCATTTCTTGCAGCATAACTTGACATTACTTCTGTATCTCTGAAGATACATAAGCACCCACCCCTTACTCCTGCCAAGTATTGGGGTGGAGGGGAAGAGGATAGGAAAGAGAGCATTTCACTCACATAGTTATCCTTGTCTTAAACAGTCACAGAATTGGAGGGATTGAAAGAGACTTCTAGAGATTGCTTCTATTTGTCCATGGGCAAAGCAATGAGATGAACTTCTCTGGAAGTCCTGACATGCACTTGAATGAAGAGTGGGAAGGTAGCATGTAGAGACTGTCACAGTTAGACATGATCTGAAAGCTACTTCTCTAAATGTTCTGTTTACTAATATCTACAGAATTCTGGATGTTTTTCCTACACAGACCTTGTTTCAATCTGTGAACCTGCAAGATCTTGAATAATGTGATCATTTCAGTAGTTCTTTTGTATCTCTTCGCGAAGTTGTCACTCACCTTGAGCAGAAAGGAATTTACAAAAATATGTTGCCCAGACTCTTGAGCTAAGCACAGAGGCAAAATCTGAGTGTAAATTCAAGCTAGTATAAAGTCTGTGTAACAGGAGATCTGCAGGGTTGTCCTGGTTTTGAGGGGGGGGGGGGGGGGGGAACGACAGGGAGGACACATGCGGCTGGCATCGTTTTCTTGTTTTTCATCGACTTAACTGGCTCACTCAAGGATGAGTTAAGCAAAAGAATGAAAAGAGGTGGGACTGAAGCAGCTCACCTTCACTGCGAATTGCTGGGGGAATCTCAGCTGTCAGAGGTTGCAGTTTGCAGTTCAGGGAACCTGGACCAGGACTGGTACTGAAAGCAGCTATTATGCCCTTTCCCTGTCTTTTTGCTACCTCACTCAGTATGGTAAAATTATAGACTGGACCTACTGAGGAGGGAGGGAGATGTTTACTGTGGTCATAGGGTTAGCTTAGGGCTGTTGAAAAGTACAATGTAGGTTGGGAGAAGTTTGATTTGGGAGAAGTTTGATTTCATTGGCAAAAGCAAATACCTAAAAGCTTCATGCAGGTAACACAGTGGAAATGAGTGTGTTCTTGTGGCCTGACATTTGATTTTACTAATATTTTCTACCTAGCAGTCTCTAAACTTAATAGAAAACAAATACTTAAAGGAAAACATTTGGAAAAGAAAAAATAAAAAAAAAAAATAGATCACCAGTGCACATAAGTAGCTTTGTAATATTGCATTTTTAAAAGTAGGTAGGAAGTCTAAAATAAAACATTAGTCTAAAATAATGTAATAAAGTTAAATATAATGATCATAGAATGGCTTGGGTAGAAAAGGACAATATCCAGTTTCAACCACCCCTGCTATGTGCAGGGTCACCAACCACCAGACCAGGCTGCCCAGAGCCACATCCAGCCTTGCCTTGAATGCCTCCAGGGATGGCGCATCCACAGCCTCCTTGGGCAACCTGTTCCAGTGCGTCACCACCTTCTGTGTGAAAAAATTCCTCCTAATATCTAATATTTGATAAATACATAAAATAGAAAAATATTTAGATAAGTATTAAAGCATGTAATATTTATGGAATTGTTGCTTTGTCATGATTACAACATCAGAAAATAAATCTGATATCTCCATCTTACTGGCTAAAGTACTCAGTGGGGGTGAGGCGGACTTTTGTACTGGGCTTGAAAATTCAACAGATCCAGGTTTTCATAGGCAAGTGCTGAAAGAAAAAGGAATGCAGGTCAGACATCAGGGATGAATACTGGTGTACTAACAGAAGTTTGGTTGTAGGCTCTGTAAGTCTTAGCTGAAGTAGAAACAGTTTTCCTCAACTCCCACTCATACATTTGCAGTTTGGACAGTCAGGAGTAGAATACTGGACAATGTGATAAATATGACTTTTTTTGTGCTCTTAATCAGGTCATGTTAAGCAGTTGCATTTGGACTTGTCTGTTTCTCTGTGGTGTAAAGGTGTAATTCTTACTTGGAACATTAAAACTACGTTAAGTATTTCAAATGCTACCTTCTTATCATGTCAAATGTACTCAGTAAATAGAAATAGTAAGCCTAAAATAAAAGATTTAATAGTAGTACAGAAATACACTAGTACTGTTTTTGCAGTGCTCTTTTCCAGGTTCAAATGACTTTTACATGCATATATCACTTATATCACTAACGCATATTGTCTTTTTTTTTTTCTCCCCAGGTTATGCAATGGTCTCTGCAAGATGGCATGTTCTTGAGTTGGAGCTTTTTAAAGCAAGCATATGCTGGTACTTCAACTTTACTAAGTGGACTATAATTTCTTCTCTCACAACAACTACTTAAGCAGACAAAATTGCAAAGATCTGCCCTGTGTCGAGTATGACAGCCACGACTCGTGGCTCTCCGGTAGGAGGCAATGATAGCCAGGGCCAGGCTCCTGATGGACAGTCCCAGCCTCCCCTCCAGCAGAATCAGGTATGATATTAACAATTGAGTTATCTAGAAGTACAGAGCTTAGTTCTTTAGAACAGCGTTTCTGATCTATCTGAACTGTGAGTTTGTGTAGTGCTAGAGATGGCTAATTAAATGAGCTTTTTCTTTGTTTTGGGGAGTGCAGAAGGAATTTAAGGGATGAATACAGTGCTGTTGGTAAAGTAGATAATGTTAGGGAACACGGTGTTGGAAAATATGCTCCCTTTTCAGGCAGTGATGTAGTTCTGTGAAGTGTATTTATTTGGAATATGGAGTTGCCTTGGAATATCAGAAACTTCACTTACAACTGTGTTGTTGAGTCTACCACATGTTGGTAGAAGTGCTCAATTCTGTAAAAGCACTTTGTAGATAAAGGAGCGTATGGGGGGTGGTTAGTCTCTTCTGCCCAGTCCCTCTTTGTTGTACTAGGCTGCCTGAATGATGTAGCATGTTTCTTTTGAACACAGTATCCAGCTTTCAAAGAAGAGTAAAAAACCTTCAAACATATAGTATCATAATGCAGTGGCTCTTCTATACCTGGAAAATAGAAAAGATGCACTTAGATACCGCAGCCCAAACCAGTTTTATTTTATGTGGTATTTAGATGATGTTTAATAAATAGCATAGATTTTAACATTTATTATTCTTGAGAATCAATGGTACTTCGGTATATGTGTGATGGGTAGCCTCGGCTGGCAGGTAAGCCACCTGGTCGCTTTATCTCTCCCTCCCTTTGTGGAATGGGCTTAAGTAATTTTGTGCTTGTAGTTGGCTAGTAGTCAAGCACAGTACTGTTCTACTTGGTGTAAACTTTCCAAAAATGTTTTCATGATCTTTTTTTCTGTGCTATTGTTAAAGTTTTTCTACATATAATATTCATCTTCAGAAGATAGGTAAAATCAGAGCATCCATACAGTTTTTATTTTCATCTTCTAGATAGGTGGTCTGCTGAAAATCAATCTCTTATTACAAAAAAAAAAATCCAACAACAAAAAACAATTTCCTCTCCGGGAATGTATCTTAATGCTTAAAACTGTACTGACAGAAAGCATATAGCACATTTAATGTCTTATTATTCTTGTGAATAGATCTAAAATGAAATCATTTTACTACATATTTGTGGTGACAGATACACGGTTCAAGTGATTATTTGAAATATCATCTGAATGAAAAAGCCAAAAATAAGTGGCACACAAGTGTAGACAGTATTTCAAGTATTTTCCCTACCAATTTTAGACATCTTCACCTGATTCTTCAAATGAGAACTCTCCTGCTACCCCGCCTGATGAGCAGGGCCAAGGAGATGCTCCACCTCAGCTTGAAGATGAGGAGCCTGCATTTCCACACACAGACCTGGCAAAGTTGGATGACATGATCAACAGGTGCTTTCACTCTTAATGCTTTTTTTTTTTCCCAGTGTGTGTAGATTATTTGTGAAAATATTTTGTTAGTGGAAGCAGGATTTGTGCTTCTCTCAGTCATTGGTTTTCTTGAAAAACTTCTTATTGGATTAGAGTTTGAAAGAAATGATCATATCTGGTTTTGTGGGTTGCTTTTTTTTAATGAAAGTGAAGCCTTCATCAGGGCCTTTAAAAATACATATTTTTTTTTACCTTTTTTTTAAAAAGGAACAAAGATTGTTCATTTTTATGAAGCGCAATTGAGGTACATGGTTTTGTTTTCTTTTTGAACATAGGCCTCGATGGGTTGTTCCTGTGTTGCCGAAGGGGGAATTAGAAGTTCTTCTAGAAGCTGCTATTGACCTGAGTAAAAAAGGTAAGCTGAAAAGGGAATGATCATTGACCTAGCTGACAAGTGATAGGACATGAGAAAATGTTCTCTATTGGACCAGGTGACAAATGGTCTTAGGTTGTGCCAGAAGATTAGATATAAGAAAGAATTTCTTCACAGATTGGGAAGGGGCTACCCAGGGAAGTGCTTGAGTCTGCCTCTGGAGGTATTTAAGGCATACTTACGTGCCACTGAGGGATGTGGTTCAGTGATAGAACTTGATGGGTCAGTTGGATGATTGGACTTGATGATCTTGAATGTGTTTTCCGGTCTAGATGATTCTGCTGTTTGCTATACATAGCTTTTTAGTTGTGAGAATTTTTGAGACTTAAAAGTTCTTAGTTATTTCTGTTACAGCCGTGATCCTAAAGATTCTGTGTCACTGAGCAGTGTTCAAAACCTTCATAAATCAATAACTTGAAGAAATTGTCAATGTGTATAGAAATTAGGTGCCTTGTATGGTATAAGTAGAAAGGTTGACGAAGCTCACAGCAATAAAAAAAAATCTTGTCATTCCTGTCCTACCTGTTTACTCTGTTATGATATCAGACCTAGGGGGTTTGGTCTAAAACTCAAAGATTTTAGTTTTTACGTGAGGTTTTTTTTGTTTGTTTTTGTGTTATTTTAACTGCGTTGCTAATCTAGATTTCCGATTGTCTTGCCATACATTTTTTTAAATTCAACTTGGCATATGCATGCTTTTGAGAATATTAGGGGAAAGTTAGAATGGTAAGCAGCATAATAATACTTTTACCATGTTTTTTGCTGTCTGACTTGCTTGGAACTAGGTCAGTTCCCTGTCAAGATTGTGTATGTATTCACTAAATTGACAGATTTGTCATCTATTTGTAATCTTGTTCTTGCCCCAGTATGTGAGTGATGCCTAAAGATACTTTCCTAGTGTACTTATACTTACCGGTTGTGTTTTAAATACGGTGACATACAAAATGCCTGTTCCTTCTGTGACATAGCTAGACCATCACTTCTATGATGATAAAGGTTATACTTAGGCAGTTTCAAGAGTAAAAAGCTGGCTATGGTCAGGAAATTTGGAGTTACCCCAGTTTTTCTGTCTCTATATTCTCTGGAGAAACAAAAGTTGGATTGCACCAATGTGGTCCAAAATAGGATAATGATGCACTGTTGCTAACACTGATTTATCAACTGGAGTTGTATTTTAAATTGGCTTTCTTTGCATTTAGCTAGATCTGGCAGGAATTTTAAGGAGACTGTAGACCTTTTTAAAGAGATCACACCTGTTCAGGAACTAAAGAAATTCACCCTTCTATGTACGTAGGCTGCTGAAGCGGTGCAGAGCAAAGAAATTTTCTGCTTATGATTCACAAGAGAGATGTATGTACTGCCAGCTGTTAAGTCATATTAAAAATATAAAACACACACAAAAACAAAAACATGTCAGTGCAATGCAATGAAGTAATATGAGTAGAATGAGATTTTTGGCTGCTCTTAACATCACTGTTCTTCTCAAAAGCATCAGACATAGCCGAAAGTTCTCATATAAAGTCTTTTTTTCTTTTTTTCTTTATAAAGCTGTGATAAAATAGTGGGAATCTATGCATGCTCTTATGTGAAAAGTGCTTCTGCATTGCTGTTTAATTGTTCCTCTTGCCCTCTGAATGAATTTATTTGTGTTAACAAATAAAATGATCATTGGCCAAGGATAGAACTGGGAAAGCTGTTAGAAATAGTTGCTCTCTAACCATTGTCTTCATAGTTAAATCCTAGATTCTGCTATTTACCTGCTATGCTACCTACATTTCTTTTATTGCAGTCTGTAACTCTTTAGATCTCACTACTTCACTTATTGTAATTTGTTTGTTTGTTTAAGTACCTTTTTCTAGTGGTTGTAGCTCTTAAGTGGCTTTTATTCCTCATGTTGCCAGTAGCCATTGGCACTGGCTTTCTGGAGGCACTCTGGGGTAGTTCCTTTCTTTGTGACCCCATCCTTAAAAGAAAATGGCTGCATTCTCTTGAAATTGTTTCAGGAACTGAAATTAAAAGGAACTTAATAGAATTGAAAGTACTCACAGAAACACAATTTCATCCCCACGTTCAAGTGCAGTGAGCATATTTGACGAAGTAGTACGAATCCTATCTAGATTGTGACTTACATTATTCCTGACAGATGTTTGTTTGTGGAAAATTAGCTTTTTGTGTATTGGCATTAGTGGGTTATTCTTCATTAAGTGAGCCATAAGTCTACTAAGTGATAAGCTGAAGAAACTCTTTGAAAAACAGCATTGAACAAGAATGATGTTTATCTTCACGTAATTCTGGAACACTTATAAACTGTTTCAGATAAAATTTGCTCCATAAATAAATGTTATAGTTATTTGGATGCTAGAAATTTATAAGGGAAAAAACTTGTTCTTGGTTCTGTTGTTTTTTCAAAGGCTGAAATATTCTCTGCTCTTTCTTCTAAAACGCCCTCAGCAGCTCTGTATTGCTTTGTTCTTTGTAATGTTTGCATTCAGTTTCTAACATACTGCCAAAACTTTGCTGTGCAACACACAGAAATAAGATACAAGGCAACTTTACAACTCAGAGCTTATTCAAACTGAAATAAAATGGCACCACACAGCTTAAACCTTCAGTTTTGATCCCGAATCTTTGTAGTGGATGGATCACAAAGGCTTGTAGAGAGGGAAATAGTAGAGAGGCTGGTCCTCTGGCCTCAAAAGTATGTTAAAAAATAAAAATAAACTTTTTTAATCTGAATGAACATCTGCATTTCTGTGGGACCACCCTTGAGTTCATTACTGAAACTATCTTCTGCATTTTCTTAGAGTACCCACATTTTCCAAAGCTTAGCCAGTTTTGTTGGGCTGGAACCAATTGAGCGAAATGATCAGCAGATTCAGTGTGATGCTCTGGTGTAGAAGGACTCAAGTATTCCTGCTGATTAAGAGTTCTTGAGAGCCTGCAAGAATCTGAGTGTGATGTGGATCCGCTGTATCTGTGAGCAAGTGTGTGTTGCTCAGAGCTCACTAGCTCCAGGTTACTTGTTCTGCAAGGTCTGACTAAGTCCTTGTCAAGCCACTGAAATGTTTCCTGCGCTGCGCTGCCTGAGGCTCCTGGTCTAGTGGGAGCTTTGGGTTGCCATAGCAATGCATGGAACCAGCTTAGGTCTGAGGTTCCAGCTACAAAGTTGTTTAATCCAAAGTCTTGGAGAGGAGTTGGGTGGCATTGTGTGGGGTTTTGATGCTACAGCTTTTCCTCCTCCAATCCCCCTAATTACAGCTTCCTTATAATGTATTGTTGCATACCACATTCTTTCATGCTCACTTTTTTCTTGCTGCATAGTCGATTTCCACCACATCTCTCTAAATACTTAGCTTGGCACTACACGCATGCACTTCTCAATCATTTTCCTTATCCTTCTCTGCCCCCAGAATTTGGAGGAAGGAAAAACAAAAACAAACAAAAAAAAAAAGGCTGCTTGTTATCTTACCTCGGAGTTACTGATTCTGATTCAAGCAGTAGATGCCAAGTAACTAATGCAATTAGTGGCTCTTTTCTCAATATCTTTGAATTGCTGAATGCTTCCTCTTCCAGTCTGTCTTCTAGGGCTCCTGTTACTCTGATACTCCTGTCCTTGTAGATACCCAACCTTGATTCCTTCCATGAGTACCATGTGTTATTTCAAGAGTTTGGAGCACTGTAAGCAGAGGTGGAAGGTGAATACATATCTAGGAATCATACAAGTTCTGAGATTTCTCCATCTTCCCTCTTTTTCCAAGTTCATTGAAGCACAGAAGGGACAGTGCGTTTTTGAAGCATAATCTATTTTAGTGTTCTTTGAACCTGGTATAAAAAGTCTTGTTAATTGAAGCTGGCTCACCATTGTGGGAGGAAGATGGTGCTTGAAAGATTTAGGGAGATGTTAGTGCTGTACTGGTAATCAAGGGAGCATTAAAGTGACTTGCAGGCATGCTTTAAATTTGAGTTCAGGAGTTAAGTTCATTGTTGAATTTGAAAGGAGCATTTCCTCTAGGTCACACTGAATGAGTTTAATGTCTTCTCTTCTTCTTTGTGTGGGTTGAATTTGTAGTATTTACACCCTTGAGTTTGTCAAGTTCTTTGTTTACTGTGAATGGTGAAGCTTTAGGCAGCATCCGTCTAGTGCTCTCTTTTTGTCATTTTGTTATTGTGGTTTATGGCCTCTTATTGCTGGTCTTAATGCTTCATAGTGTAGGGATATCAGCCGTCCAGACTACAAGCTACATAGAAAGTTATTGTGGAATTTCTGATATTTGGCTGCACAGTGTGTGTCGTGTACCTCTGGTAGTGATAAAAGAGAGTGCTGCCATGGGTCTCAACATGGCTCTCTGAAGATTCTTGCTTTACTCTAGCTGCTTGAGAGCTGTACCCACCATAAACATGTAGGCTGACAAGCACTGTTAGAAGAGTTTGGTAAGTCTATGTGGGATGTAATAACATGCAGGACAGAAGTTCCTCTCAAAAACATCTGTCATACAGTTATTTGTGGCTGTGAAGAACTTTTGATTTGATAAGCGAAATCAGTCCTTTGAAACCAGTGGAACTTTACTGTCAGGAAGTATCATTAGTAAGTTAAAGGTAGAGGAGGAGGAAAAGAAGACAGTAATTCTTGTGGATCTGGGTGCTGTGGGTTTATTGAATGCTAAAATTACCTGATTTAACATAGAACTTGTTCTGTAGAGAAACTGTGTGCAGGTCACTGTTTTCTTTAATGTGCCCAGAGGCTTTTCTTGTATGCAGTGTATACTCATGCATATTGGATATATTTTCTTATTGACTCTTAGCTCTATTTTGGTCTTTGTAATTGAACTTTTAGAACGGAGACACAGTTTTATACTGGGTTCCAAACAACTCGAGCATTTTAAATAAGTAAAAGAGAGGTATGGAGGACTTGTACTTTAAATTTCATGCATGTTGGATTGAAAAGGTTTATGACAGTGTTGCCATCTAGTTATATCGGGTTCTGGCAGCAGAACTACAAGAAACCGTACTACAAGTGACAGTGGCAGAAGAGAGGATTCTTCATGTTTAATTTTGCAGGTCAGTTGTGTCTGGGAAGTTGAACAGGTCTTACCCTTTCTCCTCTTTGCTCACTGAATTTTACTGGTTCATAGAGAACATAAAAGCCATACTGGAGTACTGGGCCCCTCAGTACAAGGGAGACATAGATATACTAGAAAGACCTCAGTGGATGGCTGCCAAGATGATAAAGGGACTGGAGCACCTCTCCTGTGAGGAGACACATGGAGAGTTTGGACTGTTTAGGTTGAAGGGGAGAGGGCTTACAGAAATCTTTTCAACGTGTGTTTGTACTTGAAGGAAAGGTACGTAGAAGCATGAGCCAGCTGCTTTTCCATGGTGCATAGTACCTGGACAAGAGGCACCACAAACTGGAACACAGGACACTCCATTTGAACACCAGGCAGCACTTGTGCACTGTGCAGATGACAGAGCACTGACACAGGCTGCCCAGAAAAACTCCTCATTGAAGGTCTTCAAAAGCTGCCTGAATATGGCTGTGGATGCTCTTCTCTGGGTGTCCCCACTGGAGCAGGGGATGGGCCCTGTAGCCTCCAGAACTCCCTTCCAATCCCAGCTGTGCTGTGATTCTGTGATATGCATGTATTATAAAGGTGTAAAAAGTGAAGACTGCTCTTACTTTTGCTATTATACCTCTGGTGTTACAAGCACAACGAAAACTTTTGTTTTTAATATAACTGAAAAACTAACTAGAGGAATGCAGTTGTTGAAGTGTCTTTACTAGAATATTAATTTATCATATATTTTGTATGTTTAAGCTTATGTTAGTTTTGCTTCATACAAGGTGTCCCTTTTAAAAAATAACTCTGAAACTTTGATCACCAAACCTTTCTCTAAATCACTGCTTTCAGTATTTCTAAGTGTGTATAACAGCTGATGAAATTACGTGTATCATAATTGTGTATTTCTTTCTTATTTTAAAATAGGCCTTGATGTCAAAAGCGAAGCATGCCAGCGATTTTTTCGAGATGGGTTGACAATATCTTTCACAAAAATCCTTACAGATGAGGCAGTGAGCGGCTGGAAGTTTGAAATCCATGTGAGTGGTTTGTTGTTGTTGTTGTTTTGTTGTTGATATCTTTTAAAGCAAGTGATTTTTAAAAGAAGAACAGGGCCTGCATTCGTGACGTTGAGGAGGCTGCAGAGACTGAATGTAATTTTCAGAAACGACCACGTCAGAGAATGGGAGAGTTCTTGCATATGTGGCTTTTGGGAGGAAAAATAATCTTTCCATCATTGTAGTTTCATCTTATTGCCTTTGTTGTTTTTGGAGGGAAATAGAACACAAGGGATGATGCTGGCAGAAAACTGGACTTTGTATGTTCAGTAGGGGCAACTCCTGGTCAATGGGCTGTCTTTGGATAGATGTCTAGATACGTACTTATTTTTGTGTCCATGCTAGGATGAGAAGGCTTGCTTTTTTTAACAGAAGCTTTTAGCTGTCACTAAATTCTGAATGTTTGTGGCAGCTATATTAATATTCAGAGCTATCTCTTGGACAGCCGCTCATGAGCCGCTATATGAGACCAAAAATATTTTGGTCTTTTTTCTAAATTAATTTTTAGCTGGATGCAGACTAAGTTCAAAGCCTTTATTGGAAGAGGTACAAAGTTTTAAGTTCTGCATTGTAAAACTCTTATTCAACTCAGTAAGCTAGTTGCACATGGTTCAGAGTTTATAAGGTTGTATTGGAATAGTCACCTGTCATATTATTGTGTTGTTTTTTCTTCATAGAGATGTATTATTAACAACACTCATCGACTAGTAGAACTCTGTGTGGCCAAGCTGTCCCAGGATTGGTTTCCCCTTCTTGAACTTCTTGCCATGGCCTTAAATCCTCACTGCAAATTCCATCTATACAATGGTACACGTCCCTCTGAAACAGTTCCCGCAGGAGTCCAGCTCGCTGAAGATGAACTTTATGCACGTCCTCCCGACCCACGCTCACCAAAGGTATGACAGCTTTTTCAGAACTACAAAACTGAGTGTATTTATTTACCTAGTGTTTCCTAACTATCTAGTCACCATAGAGAAGTGTTTCTGGGGGAGGTGTGGTGGGAAATACTTATTGTGGGTTGTTTTTTTTATATCACCAAAAAACTTTTGCTGGTTTTGACCCCTAATCAGTCATTATTTAATGTACACTTGCCCTTATAACTATTTCAGTCTTTGGTCCACCATTGAGCTGTATTGTGTTTTTGTGATAAACTGGTATAACTATTGCAGTGCTATTCCTACTGTGTTGTTAAGCTTGTTTCTGTTTGCCAAGTGATGGATGTAGCTTCTCATTCCCTGTGATCTTTTTAGATGCTGTATCTAAGAAGGGGGTTATGTAATAGTGTAGGATTTTTATTTTAATAGATCGCAAGTATAGTTTTATTGTATTTTTGGTTGTTTTGTTTGCTTTTCTCAACTGATGATTCAGATTACTAATCTGTTTCAGGCCGTGGGTCTGGGTTCTTCAGAGTTGTGTTCCAAGTGGGACTGGTACAAATTCAGGAGCTACTGAATTAGATTTTGTTGCTTGCTTGCTATTTTGCTTTTTGCTTTTCTTTTTTTGGTAGTACTGCTAGCTATTGATATGTGGGAACTGAAGATAGAAGAACTCTGTGTCCTTGGACTTACTTGCATTGCTAGTCTTATAAATAAGAATATTATTTTGTGTTCTTGCTGTGTTTTTATGTGGCATTATCACATCTAGGAACAGAAACGAATACAATTAACATATTTTCTGTAGAAATTTAGCAGCCAGACCTGAAATACAGACACTTTTATTCTTGGATATTTGATAAGTTACCTTGAGTAACTAATATTCAGCAATTGTTCTTTCCTATGATAATGGGAAAGATAGTATTTCTAAGTATTTCCTTAAAACTGAATGTGTAAACAATATTGACTTGCTCCGTGTCAATTCTGTTACCTTCTAACAACTTGCTGTGAAAAGACATTTTTTAAAGTAACTTGATTACCAATAGATACTTGAAAGTAATCCTAAATAGTTACTTATAAATGTCAAATAATCGTTCGTTATTATATTGCAGGGTTGGCTAGTAGATCTTATCAACAAGTTTGGCACATTAAATGGATTTCAGATCTTGCATGACCGCTTCATGAGTGGATCAGCATTGAATGTTCAAATAATTGCAGCTCTCATCAAGTAAGTTTTTAAAGAATGTTTTACGTATTTGGAGAAGTTGAGCTATGTTAAATAAATAAAAATATGAAACTTAGTGTTTTCTTGAAGCTCACTCCCCTTGCCATATATATATATATCCATTTCATTTCATGTGCTTTTAAGTAGAATTTATTGCTCCTTACTAACTTAATATTACACAACTATTAATTATGATGCTTTGATCACTTTTTTTTTTTTCCTTTTAGGCCATTTGGACAATGTTATGAATTTCTAACATTGCATACAGTGAAGAAATATTTCCTTCCTATTATAGAAATGGTTCCACAATTTTTAGAAAATCTAACAGATGATGAACTGAAAAAAGAAGCAAAGAATGAAGCCAAAAACGATGCTCTATCAATGATAATCAAATCTCTAAAGAACTTAGCTTCAAGAGTTCCAGGACAAGAAGAAACTGTAAAAAACTTAGAAATATTTAGGTTAAAAATGATTCTTAGGTAAGATGGTACTCCCAGTATGATATGCTACTGTTAATATTTGTTTCACACTGACTGCATTTAATTTCTCTTACAGGTTGTTACAAATTTCTTCTTTCAATGGTAAAATGAATGCACTAAATGAAGTTAACAAAGTAATATCCAGTGTATCGTATTATACCCACCGGCATGGTAATCCTGAAGAAGAGGAATGGCTTACAGCTGAAAGAATGGCAGTAAGTGCTCTTCACCATAAATTATTGAAGAGATTTTTGTCCTCATAGTCGTGGAAGTAGCTATATATGATAGATGCTGCACACTGCTAATTTTGCTATGTAATATTCTAAACAATACATATTTACATCATGGTAAAAAGTCATTTAAACAGTAGTTTTTCTGTTAAAAATTGCTGCATTTGTTCCAAAGCTTGTGTTAAATATTTTTTGTGCTACTAAAAACTTGTTTTGAGATCCTTAAATAGAATGATTTCTATATAGTGTTTAAAAAAGAAAATGAAAAAAATTGAATCACACTGGTTTCATCTTTTGAAACTTTAGTGATGCCAAGCCTAAAAATGAATGCTCATTTAAATGAGAATCTAGTCCTTCTTTTGTGCATCAAATACATTTTCTAGTCAGAATTCTGAGTAATCATTCTGCATTTCATTTTTCAGAAGTTGAAAGGTGTAGAAAGTAAATAGAATTTTTTATCTATTCTTTGGTAAAGGAAACTTCAGGCATCCCATTTTGTGATTATATTTAATATTCATATGCTTTAGATATCGTTTTGTGCTTCAGTGTGTATGTGGCTAACTAATAAAATGAGCATGTGTAAAGCTAAATTCTTAACTATTCTCTTAAACTTTGTGGAACTTGAAGTTATTTTTGAGCCATTGGTCAACACTGTAGGTAGTTACTGGTCTATAATCTGTAGAGGAACTGCTGGCAAAAAGAAATTATTGGAAAATTTCACCTTTTTGATAAATGGGAGGAAATGCTTTTTTCACACATTCCTTGTAGTTAATCATCTCAGACAAGGCCTCTGTTTTTAAGTAAAAACATCTAGGTTTAAGTATTTCATGACCAGATTGAATGCTTCTGTAATCAAGGGTAATGTATTTGAAAGAATACTTGTTTTCTTTTTTGAAGTTCAGAATGCTGCTTTGCTTCAGTTGGTGTATAAAGCCATTTTCAGGCAATTATACCACTGAGAAAAATTCATCTACTTAAACATTGCTTATTTCCCTCTAACTCAATTAGAAGCATTAAAAATACCTGTAAGTGGAAATATAGAAATAATCCAACATTTTTCCACTTCAGTTTTTTCCTATGCCTTTTTTTCATGGTATGCTGTAGGACGTACCAGTTGAGCTATAGTAATGTCTTAAACAATATGTTTTCTATCAGTGATTGTGAAGTGGAAAAGCTTTGTTCCTTGAGGTGAAGATTTAACTGTACTTCCCACTTGACGGTTTGTTTGAAGTTGCTTGAACATTTTTTTTAATGCATTGAGATCATGATTTTAATAGGCTGGAAAAAATGTTTTAAGGTATTACAACGACTGACGTATTGGATTATTTTAAACATGGATTCCTTTTTTTTAAGAAATGAATTGATATATAAACACCTTGTACTGCAACTTTCTAGATTCTCCCAGTTATAGTTTTGTATATAAAAACATGAATCTGTAACAGATTGAACTTTTTCTTCTTAGCTTAAATGTTATTAACAGCACTTCAGTAATTTGAGATGACACTTCTTTCTTTTTATAACCAGGAATGGATCCAGCAGAATAATATTTTATCAATTGTGTTGAGAGATAGTCTTCATCAACCTCAATATGTAGAGAAGTTAGAGAAGATCCTTCGTTTCGTCATCAAAGAAAAAGCCCTCACTTTGCAGGATCTTGACAACATTTGGGCTGCACAGGTAAAGTATTAAGCTGTTAGTCTGCTCCTGAGCAGGAAGAAGCTTGTTCTGTCGTAAACTGAGATGATCTGTGCTTCTTTTAATTGGTATTAGACAAAACTTAAGAAAGATCTGCAATCAAGGAGTGTTTGTTTTGGGGGCTTTCTGTCTCAGAATTATCTTCTCAAGTGTGTTCAGTAAAGGAGGTCAACTGCATATGTATGTAAAGTCTTCAAAGAGCTATGTCCTCTAGGAATCAGCCTTTATGGCTCAGGTCCACAAGTGCTGGTTACTTCTTAAGTAACCTTTTAGAAGCACAGGATCAGTCAGGCCCACATGCTGTAAGCCAAGTAAGTGGGACAGAAGACCATCTTGGCAAACAGGACTCTACTTGGGATTCAAGCAGTTAAAGAAAATGTATGATTTGCAGGAAGAAAACAAAGGCTAAAGCTCAACCAGAGTTAAGTTTGTGTTTTTTGCAATTCTGAGCTCAACAATCTAAAAAAAATTAAGATACTTAACTATGTCCAGAGGAGGGCAACAAAGCTGATGAAACAGCTGGAGGGCACATGTTATGAGGAGAACCTGAGGGCGCTGGGCTTGTAAAGGCTGAGGGACAACCTCTGAGCAGGGCAAGTGGGGAGAGAGGTGCTCATCTTTCCTTCCTGTTATTTTGTGACAGTATGCTTGAGAGTAGCTCAAAGCTGCATCAGACTGGACGTTAGGAGCGATTTCTTTTCCTCTGGGGTGGTCAAACACTGGAACAGGCTTGCTGGAGATGTAGCTCATGCCCTGTGCTTCTCATTGTTTGAAGCATTTGGATAATGCCCTAAATGATATGATTTAATGTTTTGGGTGGTGTTTTTGTTTATTTATTTGTGTTGTTTTTTTTAAAGTTAGCAAGTATTTAGAAGCCCTCAGGGTTGAGCCAAGTCTGAGTTATGAAGAGAAATATATATATATATATATATATTATGAAGAGAAATATATATATATATATATGTATGTATTAAAGCTTGTAAATTTTGGGGTATTCTCTTGTTTACTTAAATTATCATTGAAGCAAGGCTTCCTAGTTGTGCGTGCTGCATGAACTTAGTTTTCATAAAGGAGAGTTAAAAGGACAAAATGATTATTAAATGTTGAGTAGTCAGGGTTGTCTTAGGGTAGAAATAAACACGAGTGCATATATCCTTGTTCATAAATAAATTCATAGCAAAGCTCTTAACATAGTTGTATAAGACCTTATATCAACTGTAGTATAGAAAGGCTACATCCTGGCTTGAAGACAGAGCGCTAACACAGGAACTGAGTAATAGTGTATCCCTTCTTTCCTGATGTTCAAACTCTTCTGAAATTCTTTGACGTAAGTGAATTTATTCTGGCCATGTTTTCAGGCATGTCATTTTCAGGTTACTCATGAACTATCTTAGCAGTAGAAAAGATTTAGAAAAGCAATTGTAGTACTAGTAGGCTTGTATTAGCTTTATTACAGCATTAACTGCTATTAAAAAAAAAAAAAAATCAACTGGAATTTGTAAAAAATATTCCAAGCAGTTAAATATTATTGCTCAGAGCCCCTGAAAATTGGGATGTGTGGGTAAGCTAGTTTAAGCCATGCTTATGGTGTTCCAGAAAAGTGTGAACATGTCATGCAACCCTTGAAAGATAGGGAAAGTCCATTCCAGCAGTTGCAAAGTAAGTTCAGGAATAAATCTTTCATGCTCTCAAATACTTGGTTTGATCTGCTCATTTCTTTTCTGCTTTCTGTTAGATAGTTGCCACAGTGCACTTGCAGGCTTGTCTAGCTTTTTATTTTTCTTTTTCCATTGAAATTTGGAGTCAATAGGCCTTATTCAGGTAGACGTTTTCACTGTGGCTTTGCACATGGAATTAATTCAGATAAAAGGGTAATAATAAGTCTCTTGACACAGAATGTTTTTTTTTTTTTCCATCTCCATTGCTGTACATGCTTATAAGTTCTTCTTAAATGAGTGCTTCTCTAAGAGCAGGTGGGACATGAAAGTCAGTAGTGAGGAGCTGGTTTACTTGGCAGCTTTATATAACAGGCAGGCTATTTTAACTCTGACTCAGTGCAGTACTGATGTTTTGCTTATGTTTTTGCCTAAGTTTAGAGGTGGAGCATGCACAAATGCACAGTTAATGATACAGAAGTGCTCTGAGAATCTTAGCATACAATGAGAATTTAAAAAAACTACTTGAGAAGTAATAAAAGCCTGCTACTTTTGGCTTTAGAAGGCAGCATAAGTTTTACTGATGTTTTCATTGTCTTACAAAACCAGCACACAAAGTATATTTGATTTGAGGAATAATGCTGATATATCTGAAGGCAAGCATGAAGTTACAGCCTGTTGAGCTGCAAGAAACTATCTAGTTGGACAAGGAATAAAAGTTTAATTGCTGATATTCTAAAGTATTTAACTGCAACTTTAAATAGGCTTCCCTGTTTCCATACAGCAAGTTCACAGATCACACTCTGGATTCATCTCCTGTTAAAAGCTCAGTGCATACTTCTTTCATATGTCACATACTGGAGATGCTCTTCCAGTTTTCTATGCTGCTCATTTTTCTTTCTATCCACAAAGCAGCCTGATGAGAGAGGTTAAAAAAAAAGAAAAAAAGGTAGATGTTTGCAAAATTGAGTGCTGCAACTGGTTTAGTAATTCCCCATCTCCTAATCTGACACAGAAATAAAAGTTACAACTTATAAATTTATAAATATAATATAAATTTTATATATATAATATATTGTATATATTATATAATATAAATTTAAGGCACGTGATTAAGATTTCGAAGGCAAGGCGTATTCGTTTATTTTCTGCTGTTTTGAAGTGAACTACTGATGCGGGCTTTAAATGATTTCAAAACTGCTTATACGTGCATTTTTAATATTGTACAGGACTAATTACATCAAAGAGTTGGTTTTTTTCTATGTATGGCTTTTTAATTCTCCACTTAGAGAAGATTTTTCTATCATATATCAGCTGCTGATTCATGTAATCTGAAGTTGTTTTTCCATGAGTGCAGGTTTAAAGCACGGAATGCATTATCCTATGGGGAACTGTAGGAAAGCAGTGTTTAAAAGTCAGCCTTTTTTTTTTCCTTCCTCCTTAAATGTCAAAATGATGATATATACCAAACTCTAACTGAAAATGCTACCTAGTATATAACTTAATATCTTGACAGTAATAGTTCAGTTGCTGTATTTTTTAAGCTTATAAGCTTCTGCTTGATTTCAAAACGCTATCTGCTAACAAGTTGTTAATGAAACTGCTACAACAAAGGAAATATTTCAGAAATACAAAAAAAAAAAAAATTCAGCTTAAATTCAGTGAAATTAAAGTGGATTTTGAGTACTTAACAAAAAACTGTGTTTAAATGTTAATTTTTTTTAAAGTAAAATACACTTACAAACTTATTTTACTATTCTGTCATGATTTAAAAGTAAATATTGTGATGATGCAGTATTCCTGTTACAGATATTCGTGCATGTGTAGTGCATGCACTTGAATCCTTACACGTGCAAGATAAATTCAAATACTGTGATGTTCAGTGATGTCAATACCTGTTTGTGACACTGTTTCCATAACATTGGACATTCTTGCTTACCACTTCAGATGGCCTTCTTTTTAAAACAGTAGGGGATATCTTAGTACTTAATACTAATTGTTAAAAATGTTGGTCAATTTTGTCTTCTTAACAGGCAGGAAAACATGAAGCCATTGTAAAGAATGTACATGATCTCCTTGCAAAATTAGCTTGGGATTTCTCTCCTGAACAGCTTGATCACTTGTTCGATTGTTTTAAGGTAACTATGTATGCTTTTTCCTATTCAGGAAATGGGTTGCACTTCCAAGAAATAGCTAAGTCCAGCCTGTTTTGACTACTGGTGAACTAGACACTGGTGTATTGTTAAGTTTTACAGGCATATCTGTGATGTTTATTTAAAGATACTTAAAGTCTCAAAGTTGAGTACATCTTAACTGTGAATACTAGAACTGCTCAGTTTTGAGTTATACATTGCAATTATTTTTAATGAAAGAAATATGAAAGTTATTTATATAGTTTATAGTTGCATCTTTATATTTTCTGCATCATATTTACAGTTCAAACTATAAAATCTATCTTTAGGCAAGTTGGACAAATGCAAGCAAAAAACAGCGTGAGAAACTACTTGAGTTAATCCGTCGTCTTGCAGAAGATGACAAGGATGGTGTGATGGCACACAAAGTGCTGAACCTTTTGTGGAATTTGGCACACAGCGATGATGTACCAGTTGATATCATGGACCAGGCTCTTAGTGCCCATATTAAAATCTTAGATTACAGCTGTTCACAGGTGGGTAATCTGGAATGATTTTTGTTGTGAAATCAGTCACTAGCAGTTTCGTTTTACTCCCTATGGGAAGTGTGTATGGTATTTGGTAATATAACAAAATGAAGTGAAAGAATGAATATTCAGGCATTTATTAAAATGTGACAGAATGTGTTTTAAATAACACAGTTGGGGCTTTAATTGGAGAGTGAAATAGAGATTTTCCTGTCTTGTGTACAACTACTAAAGCAATTGGCAATATGCTATAATAACCATATGTGAATTGCCAAGAACCCAATCAAAATAAGTAGGTGGAGCATCTCTCCACTCACTTTTTTAATTAGAGAGGTAGGTGTCCTCTATCTTTGCTATTCCCCAGACTCTTTTATGCTAACTTGCCTTTTTGGTTAAGTCCTTGCATGCCTTTGCTAGGTCTTTCCTGGACTCAGAAAACTACTACTGTCTTTTTTTTTTTTTTTTTTTTTTTCTTCTTTTCTTTCTTTTTTCTTTTTTTGATGCCCATTGGCGTTTTGTATTTTTCTTAGTTAAGAAACAGCTTCTTACTGTTTCTTGGTATTTTGTAGCAATTTAGTCTGATCAATGAGTAGAAATAAGTGAAAGAAAAATAAAAGTGCAAATTAGTTAAAGACGGTTGATCCTATCTGGCTATGGTCTTTCTTAAATATAAGTACTTGAGTGGATATGGCAGGCAGAGATATTGTATCACATTAGTATCTTACTAGCATGCAGTCCTGGTCTGTTTATCTTATGAATGCATGCTTCAGTACTCAGTTGAACATAGTATTTGCTTAGCTTTGTGTATACTGTGTTAGAAGCAAATAAGTTGGGGAATGATTATGGTTCTTGAAAAGCTCTTAACTGCAAACCCTTGTTCTTTAAGGATCGAGATACACAAAAGATCCAGTGGATAGATCGTTTTATAGAGGAGCTTCGCACAAACGACAAATGGGTCATTCCTGCACTGAAACAAATTAGAGAAATTTGCAGTTTGTTTGGTGAAGCACCACAAAACTTGAGGTAAGAATGGAATGCAAATACAGTGTTTTCTCTTCAGCAGTGCATGGCGATAGGACAAGGGGAAACATCCACAAACTGTAGCATAGGAAGTTCCACCCAAATGTGCATAAGAACTTCTACACAGCGAGGGTGACAGAGCACTGGATCAGGCTGCCCAGAGAGGTTGTGAAGTCTCCTTCTCTGGAGATGTTCTAGACCCATCTGGACAGCTACCTGTGCAGCCTGGTCTAGGGAGCCTGCTTTGTAGGGGGGTTGGACTCAACGATCTCTAGAGGACAGCCCCAACAGTTCTGTGGTTCTGTGTCCATTATAAGTTGAAAGGGCAGGAATGATCAATTTTTTGCTTTATTTTTCTTTACGGAGGCAGAGAGAACTTGAGTTAAGTCATTTGTATTTGAAGATGCTCTTGGGTTTATTTTAATGTATATATAGACAGTCTTCAAACACATGGTGTCCATTAAGAAAGCTTTTTTTCTCAAATGTGCTTTTACTCATTTTTAGAATGGTGACTGACTTATAGTATTTGGATTTGTTCTGTTGTTTATGAACTTCTGTGCCTTACAGTGAAATGAGCATACAACGTATAAAGAATAAACATTATTTTGTGTGTAGGTTCTTAAAAAAATATATAGATAGATGTTTGGACTTGGTAATATCTAGGAGTTGGGTTTCATTACACACTAGTCTTTCTCATTACTGAAATTGAGTGTCTGCAGAAATTCTTTTATAGCCGCATGAGTCAGGAGCGGTGCATAAATCCTTTGTTTTAATTTTATGTAAGCAGGTAAACTATTCAAATCAGTGTTATTGTCTGCTTTACAAGAAAGAGCAAGGAAAAAAACCTAAACCTTCAGTTTACCCAGCACTACTTTTTTACTGATACTTATTTAAAGGAGCTGTGATAGTGGTGCTTTTCTGGCTATTGAAGGCTTCTTTATCAATTTAGTTTGCAAGATTTTTTGTTTACCGCTTTTCATTAATGATTGTTGTTTTGTTGTTTTTTTTCTAACAAGATCGTAAAGTTACGATCTGATTTATTAGCAGATAAGTTTGTTTTTTTTTTTTGTCTTAAGAGTCCTTAAACTATTGTGTGCTTGAAGATGTGGGGAAACTGTAGCTATTGGGTTCCTTGTGGTACCGGTTCAAGTTAGACAGTTCTTAGTACAATACTGTAACAAAGAAGCTTTGCTCTGACTTAGTGAAGTGGAACTCATTCAAAGCACCGAGTTTCTGCTCTGAATTATTCTTGGGAAGAACTTAACTTCTCTTTTTATTGTAGAAATTCAGGTTCCTTGTAAAGCAAGCAGTTAGATGACTTGAATCTTTTTCTGATCAGATATTCTGTTCATTTGCCACAACTAAAAGAAACCTTCACAGCAGTATAGCGTCAGTCTTATGCAGAATTAGAAAATATGTGGTAGGAAAGCAAACTCTGAATTAAATCAAGGGACTTATATCTCTTCTTGTGAAGAAGCCCTTATTAGCAAGATACATTTGAGGGAATTCTTTAGTCAGATGTTACTGCACGGGTAATTGAGATAATATAGAGAGTGAAAACTTCTTTTTGAAATAATTAATGACTTAGCAGTCCACTGAACTTTCAGATAACTCTTAACATTGATACTGTTTGGAAATACTAATATATGCAATCTAATATTTAGCAGCTTAGAACTTTAATTTCTATCATTCTTTTAGAATTTGGGTTGAAAATGATTGCCACAAACATGTTTCATTCTGTCTCAGAATCATTTCATGGAGTTTTCTATATGTGATGTTCATTCTGTTATCCACATCCTGCTCTTCAGTTTATTGACGATTGAAAGTTCGCTCCAAAACAACTAAAGCTGCTGATGGTTTGCATACATAAGTATAAATTACATTATGCCATTGGTATTGTACAGATTCTTTTAGGGATCATTTAAGCGTTGCTAGTAAATTTTGAAGTTGAGGAAAGCAACAAACTGGTTATACAGTTGCTTTGGTAACATTTAAATTCTGAAAACACGTGGCATTTCTTTATGGAGTTTAGCTTAAGGAGAATCGCCGTAACATTAGAAAGTAATTATTGCACTGGTGGTAGGATACCTGCTAGTGTTAAGGAATAGTTGACCTCATTACTCACAGACTGATTTTTATTGTTTAAACAATTGGTTGTCATATTTTTCTGTGTTGAATGAGTCTCCTGTAGGCCAGTCTTAGATTGACCTGGATCTATCCTAGCAGTAATTCTGGAGACTAACCTCATACTTGTTAAGAAGAATGAAGTGAATATTAGCAGGACCTTCTGCAGGAGTTAATGAGTTTGTGGCTGCACTGGGGCAACAATTTGGCCTCAAGTTTTATTTCTTTGAACCTAAAAGTAGAATTTGCTGGTTTCAGCCTGTTATTTACACTTCTGATATCTGTTTTTAATGTTTGATAGCATGTATTGGTCTAATAGAAGATCCCTCAACTTTTGTAAGCTGAGTTATGTGTTATTGTTTTGAAATAAAGCCATTTAAATTAAGTAGTTGGGTCTTTGTCACTCTGAGAATAGTTTTCTAGCAAATAAAGATGCAGTTTAGTTATTGTACGTTTTTATTACCATTTCCAAACTATTTTGGCATCCATCTCAAAATGGTAGTTTTTCTTGCTATGCATTCTCTTTTAATATCCACTTAAGAGAACAGCAGTGAGAAGATGAGTTTTGCTGTTAACATCAATTTTTCATGCTCATCAGCTTAATAGTAAAGCAGTATGTCACAATGGAAACATCATCTACTAGGCCAACCTTAGATGCTTAAGGAATAATTCTGTAGTTTCATGTGAAGTCTGTTTTAATTGTAGAAAGCAAGCTTGAAAAATCTTGTCAGATCAGCTTTTTTTCCTGTGCACAGAGACTATCACGTTGCCTTGGACTCCATCCTAGCAGATGGCTAAAGCAGCAGTATAAGTGTTCCTCACAAATACTGTGCAACAACTCGTAGCTCATAACTCTAGTTATTATAATTAAGCTTTTTGAACTGGTTGCTAAGCAAAGTGAATCCATGTGTCCAAATTTACTATTTGTGCATGGGATTGAGGGAAATGAGGAGATGTGAAAAATACCTTTTGGAAGATCCTCCTTAGCTTTTGCAGATAATGCTTTCCTATAGCTGTGTTTAATTAGATCGGTACAATTGCATATTATTTTGAGTATATGAGCATATATGCCAGCAGTTTGATACAGCAAAAATACTCTTGTTTGTGCTGGTTCCTTTAGTTGTTTCACCATGGTGTATTTCCCAAAGTATCAAAGTTCTTTTTTAATGTTGCCCTTTGTAAATGGACCTTTCTGTCTAGAGCTGACCTTCCAGGTAGCCACAAAACAGGCATGTAGTTTTCTGCTAGTTTTACTGCTAGTTTATGTTGAGCAAAGGGAGTTGACCAAGCTGGAATGAAGTATAATTGGAAACTTCTCACAGTGAAAACAAAAGATTTTCTTTCCGTATATATGAAGTTACTTATGTTTTCTGCCTTTCTGCTTTCATTTCTCTTAATCTTTTTAACACAGGAGTGTTGCTTTTTTGAAAGTATTCTGGAAAACTCTTCATGTTATGCAACTTAATCTTTTGATGATTTCTCTGCTTCGCATGCCAAATTCTGTTGGTAGCAGATAATATGGCTGTGGATATCTGTTAATGGCGTCTGTCTTTTAAACCCAGATTGACAGCGTTCTTTGGTCTGATGAATCAGTTTAGCTGTTGTTGCATCTACAGTGAAATGTGGTTATCAGATGCATAATCAGTAACAGCTGGGGCTGAAATCTCTTGCCTTCCCTACTGTTCTTGAAAGATGTTGTGATGAGAGTTCCTACCAGTAATCTATTGGCTAATTCTGGAATCTACTCTAAGTACTGAACAAAAGGAGAACAGTTCTGAAACCTTGTTTAATTTTTTCTTGGTCAGACTATATGATCGGCAGAGAGGCAGTACAATAAGTAGCTGCTTTATTCCCTCTCTCTCTCTCAGGAGGACTGTGCAAATTGGTGTTAGTCATGCAGATGAGACTGAGTGCCCTGAACTGGAGGAGTTGAGGCTTTCTTAGGTTATTCTACAGGGTTGATTAGTCCCACATTCTAGACTTTGATAGTGTTCGTGGCATGAGGTTTTGAACTCTAAAACTGCAGCATGTTTAGCTACTCAGGTGCTTTGATATAGTTTGTATGTTCTGCAGCTGTGCCATCCTTGTTAAGTAACTACTGTTAATCACTGGTAAAACTAGTATTGTTTTCAGAAGAGAAAAAAAGAATGCTGTCAGAGAATTAATACTCTGTATGTTGTAGATAATTTATCAAAACCTGAAACTTGCATTAAAGTTGTGGATTTCCTAAATAGATTTATGAACTGTTACATCCATATCTCCTCGGCTTTTCTGACAAGATTTGCATTTTAATTTCAGTCAAACACAGCGAAGTCCCCATGTGTTTTACCGACATGACTTAATCAATCAACTTCAGCACAATCATGCCCTAGTGACATTGGTTGCAGAAAATCTGTCTGCCTATATGGAAAGCATGAGGCAGTATGCTAAAGGTAAGTTTTAAACAAAACTTAGCCTCATAAAATAGTGTGTGAGAGCTCCAGCTGCAAATGGAGTTGAAAGCAGATTATCATCATGAGGTAACTGTTGGTATGTTTATTTTAGAACATTTGTGAGTTTGATAGCCTTCAGGGTGTTGTCAGACTGGTCAAGAAAAACTTAAAATGCAACTGTTTTTATTCATGGTTGCAGTTATGGGGAAGTTATGTTCTCGTTTATCTGTGGACTGATAATCTTGCCCTACTTAGACTAGAGTGGTTATCTTTGTGGAAGGTCCTAATATTAATCTTGGATTTTCTTCCACAGCTATTTTGCTTTTTATTTTAGTATCCTTTTGGAAGTTCTTTAATCACTTCTGCTGTTTGTTTTTTTTAATCATGTGGTTCTGCTTAGCTGCTTGCTGTATTAGCAGCAGACTGCACTAGTACTGATAAATTTCAGTGTAGACTCAGCCCTGCACTTATTATTTTATCCTCTTATCCTTGAAGGAAGCTAGCTTTCTAGGTACTGAAGTAAGGAAATGCGAATGTTGGACAAGGACCTTCCCTGCAATTCTGTACTGCAGTACTCTGTGTTAAACAAAGACAGTGGAATAGAGAAGGAAATTCACCCTGATACATTTCTTTCACTGACTGAAACTAGGGACCATTCTATTCTGGAGTTGCATACTACCAGACTTTGCATCTCGAAAATGGCACAGTATATTCTGTAGGAATTTGGTGGTGATTGTTCAGAGAAGATGGAGTATGTGCATACTGCTAAGTGTATTTGTGTGTGGGTATCTTTTCCGATGCCTACACACCTTTAGTTCTGGAACTGATTTAGTTTTGGAGTATTCAAAATAAATACCTAAGATAAGTCTTTGAAAACTTGATTTACTAGTGGTACAATGTGAAGATGATAGTTTCAGCCTGGTACAGGTCAGTTAAAACAACATTTAAGCTAAATCTATGTACTGCTGCTGTATTTTGCTGTTCAGCGATACATGTGAGAGTTTACTGTAATCAGAGTTGCCTCGTTAATGAGAACATTGTTCTAATTAGTATTAAAATGTTACTAAATGCTTCATTCTCAAGCAACAGTGTCTAAGCTTAATCTTGTCTGAGAAGGTGGAATAGAATATGTGCTTTTCTGTGTAACTATTCTAAACTGTAAAGCTATGCAAAAGTGATGTAAAAACAATTCCATTTATAATGAGCTTTTGTCTTAACTATATGGATAACTCCATTTTTTTTTTTTTTTCTTGCTTTGTCAGCAATGAAAATCTAGGGTTCAGCCTTAGTGTTGTGAAGGAAACATAATCAGCAACTATATTCCAGTGTAATTTTGTGTTTGTCCAAAAATAGCCTTCATGTGTTATTCGTATATGAACTGTCATCCATTAATTTTAAACTCTGAAATGAAAAGGTCATTTTTGACACTATTTACTTATCAAATGGTCAATGAATTTGGCAGAAAAATTAAGCTAGTATCTTGCAGACTTTTTTCCTTCGGCCAAAAAGCACGTCCCATTTTCCTGCTCCACTCACCTCACCCTTTGCACACACTGTGACTCTTAAGAAAGTAGTAATTGAATTATCTTCAGCACAGTAAGAATTAGAAATGTGTGGAGTATAACTGGTGTGTACTCACAAAGCAATTAAATTGTACTTTCTGGAGATGAAACTGCTGCAGAACTTCTTGTCATTTGCAACGAAGTGCAAAAATAGAGGGACAGAAATAATTTTTCTTTTTTCCTGTAAGCAATGAATGCTTTGTCCTCAGACAGAGGTGTTCCAGGCCAGACTAGATAGGGCTTTGGGCAGCCTCATCATTTGGGCAGCAGAGAGCTGTCCCTGCTTGTGACAGGGTGGTTGGAGCTGGATGATCTTTGAGGTCTCTTCCAGCTCAAGCAGTTCTGTGATTCTGTGATTTATTTTTTTTCTGTTGTCTTTCTACTGAACTTGTTCCTTCCCCCAGCTTTTAAGGGTCAGGGAGAAATCATCAGAGTCCTCTGTGAGATAAGGTGATTGGTATAACATCATCCTAAAAAAAGGGCGTTGTGATGTGTGTGTTTTTTTTTTTAAGTAACCATATGATACATCATTAATTTTATATGTATCTGCTTATTCTTAACGTAGACATTTTCAGTAATACTTTTGTACTGGTTAATCAAGTCTTGGTGACAAACAATGCTGTTGAGATGCTGATATATAAAAGGTAGATCCTAATTCTAAACACTTGAAATTTGTTTGTCATAAACTTTGCAAACATCAGACTTGACATAATTTTATCTCGGTTTAGATTTTCTGTTCACAGTTCTCTTGAGTTTCCTGATTGTCCTCCTTTTGCTGCTCACCTTTTCTCTAGGTCATGTTTTCAGTTTGTTGAGCTCTAAACATTGTACAGAAGCCTAAGGTGTGCAACTTGTCACCTTGTTTTTTTTCTCCATTTCTTCTGCTTTTTGCTCAGTGATGAGTTACATCTTAGCTCACGGTTCCATCTTCTTGGCTGTTTATTAAAGACCTCTGCAAAAGTTGAATGAATTGCTGGCCAATTCTTCATCTGCTGTTTTCTTTTATAAATAAATAAATAAATGAAATCCAACTGTATGAATGAAACATAATTATTTATATAACTTTCGCCATGTGATCATCCGTATGTGTTTGTGCCGTATTATACTTAAATTTTCAACCATGTTTTGATCTGTAGTTTCACTGGTTGTTCCTTTGCTCTTCTCTGTAGAGAGAATTTATAAGGAGATTGTGCTTGGACTCCCTGTGAGGTGTGTGGTGTAGGAAGCAAATTAAAAGAGAAGCTGAGAACGGAGGATAGTTGTAGAGACCGGGTTTTACTTTTTTGTAGTTAAGCATTTTTCAGTATTCTTAAGCACTTGCACACTGCCTTTGGGCAATCTTTAATACTTGAGTTCTTCAATCACTGCCACTCTTGGCATGTTTCTGTGGATTAATCTACATGCATCACAAAAAAAAAAACCTAGACATTCACTCTCCCCTCCAATAAGAATAAAATGAAAAACACGTGCTTCAGCTAGTTTTAATTTCTCTGCAACTTCCTTAGTTGTTCCTTAATTTCTTAATTGCCTTAATTGTTTCTTTCTTCTAATACTTAAATATTTTTTATTTGCTAGTTTAATGTGCTTTGTTTTGCATTTTTGTCACTATTTCTGCAATCGCTCGTTTATGCTCACTTCATTAGGATTTTGAAGGCAGACAGAATGTTTCCACTTTTCTAGTCATGATTTAAGTACTGATCTTCTGATTTCCCTCTTATTTCATTTTTAAGCTAATGTATCTTTTGTATATTGTATGTAGTGTTGTTTATGGCAGTTATGTTTATAATTGCCACATGTGAGGCACTTCAGGTGTTAGACTTGGTGGTTTTTTGTTGTTGGTTTTTTTTTGTTGTTTTTTTTTTTCTTCCCTGATTACAGTAGGAAGTGGTGATTTCAGTTCTGAAGATGAGCTTTACCACGAGTGAATGTTATAATGATAATAGTTTTCCACAGCTGGGTTGTCTTAGTTAAATGTAGTCTGTATAACTTTCCACACAAGGAGTAGAGTAATAATTATTTTTATAATGGAACTGTCATGCTGAACATGTAACATGATGAAATACTTCCTAGTAGTACTGGTCAACTGTCAGCCCTGCTTATAGTAGAAGCATATAATAAAGAAGTGCTTCCTGTAAGTTCTGCTTTTGAAGGTAACATCAGTAGCCAGTAATATTTCAACAGTAAGTCTCAGTCAGGGTATTCATCCCTGGCAATGTAACTGGCTCTTGATGTAGCTGTTCTCTTCAGTTTGCATACGGAATTAAAATGATGATTAAAATGATGATTAAATTAACAAGTTGAGAGCCTTTACCTCTTCTGGAGGAAAAATTCAAAACACAAACTTGTTTGTATGAAGCAAACAGCTGTTTGCTGAACATTACTTTGAGATTTGACAAATCACAGATAAAAAGTTTTATATGTTATTTTTACGTTGTGCAACTTCTGCTTTCAATCTTGCCAGTATCACAGGGATTTGTTTTTATCCTCGCAAGCCTCTTAGTAAGTAAACTTGTCATACAATCACTTCTTCTGTGTGTTCTCATGTATATAGCTACTTAGAAAGGAATTAAAGAATTGGAGTTGTGGTTTTCTCTGGGGAGGAGAACCACTAACAATGTAAAACAAGCTATGGAGAAGATGTTCAATAGTAAAACTCAAGCATCTTTATGAAAAAGCACTGGATAATATGAATGGTGTGCTTTTACTGTGACTGACTTATTTCCCAAAGAAAATGTGTTTAAGTAAGGAAAAAATTGAGTAGAATGCAGGTTCTTAATTATTCTGCAATACTTTAGTTATACTGAATGATGATCACGTGCATCTGCCCTTAGGTATTCGTTGATAAACCTCAGCAATCTTTTCCTATGCCTATTTTCATTTAGAATGTATGTTAACTGTTAGCAGGTTTCTGAAAATGGCTTTTTTACTCCTTCCTGAAAAATACGTTAGGTTTTGATTGTGTTCAGGCTGTGAAGTCTTCAAATATGTTCTGTCCTTCAGAGTCTACGTGTCTTCTTGGCATGTGTTGTCTGATAAAGCTTTTTATATTTGCAGAGCATGGTGAATATGATCCGCAAACTGTAAGACCAGGAAGCAGATACAGTCATGTGCAAGAAGTACAGGAGCGACTTAATTTCTTACGGTTAGTTTTAACTTGATCAGTTCTCTTGACTTCTCTAAGAGTATTTCAAATGCTTGAAAGAAGTTCATGGTAGCTGTTTCTCTCATCTTTTAAAACTCAGATGCAGTAATGTACTAAGTGTGTGGTTTTGTGTTTTTTTTTCCCCGGAGGTCTTCCGTGTTAGTGTAAGAATTAAAACTTACTAGCTTCTATGTAATCCAAGACTTTAATTCTACTGTATGATCTCTATGGGATATTTCTATGTCCAGAACCCTACTGACTTGAGTATGGTGTGCATATATATGCAGTTACATACATATTAGGATACTGTATCGAAACATTTTAAATACTCCAAAGAAGATGTGTTGTACCACACCAAATCTTAAGTCCATGGTCATAAACTGGCATACAACTAAGGTTGTTAGTCTTAGGAGAAATAGACAAAAATTACTTGAATGACTTTTTAATAGCAGCTGTTTGAATGAAATAAAAAAGCAAAGGATCTCTGCTCGTGATAGAGCTGCAGTCTGTTGATTCTTTGCAGACTTTCTCCCAGCTTTATTTTTTTATTCTGTTCTGATGTTCAGACAAGTAAAATTATATGAACCGTCAAGTTGTAAAATCTTTTAAGCTTATTTTTAAGAACATTGTAAAAATTATTTAGAAACATCACAAAGTGACTTTTGTGAATTGAAATGAAGTGTTAAGCAGCCACTTAAGTTGTACAGTAGGATATGCATAGCAAACTTGATTTATCACTTCTACTTGGTAAAAATGATATCTTCTTTTTAAGTTCACTAGCTCTTGATAGAAAGGTGTTAATAAATGCTCCATGATGTTTCAAATGTAAAACATGTAAATAGCAATTTCTGAAGTGATGCTGTAACATATTTCTTTTACATTAAAAAGGTCTGGAATTTTAAAAAAACGATTCTGAAGAACTTTGATTATCCTGTGTTTTTCCTGATACATTCTTAGTATTAACCTTTTCAATTAGTTTTTAATAGTTCTTTAATAATAATTTATCACAAAGGAAAAACTTAGAACTAGGTTTTTTCATTTTTTACTTCTGTTCCTAGTTCTGTTCCATGTAATTGATGCATCCTTTTGTGATTTTGCCAGTGACCAGAGAAATAATTTCTTACGATGTGACCTGACTTTTAAACTGACCTGTTTACATTAGGAGATGCATATTTTTATATAGTATGTATAAAACACCTGGTATTGTTCTGTAAAATATTTGCCTAGTTTTGTTTCTTAATTGGAATGCAATGTTTTGATGCCTGTGGACTTTTGCTAAGAAATCATGGGACTAACTATGAGAGGGCTGATGACATAAATAAGGATCGTATTTTTGTGACTGATCAATGTTGTGTGTATATACAATACGTATTCAACTTTTTGCTTGTATTTCTTATTGAATTGTTACTCCAGATGTCTATTAGACAGTGCTGTTAATTGTCTCTTTGTTTTGCTCAAGATTTTTATTGAAGGATGGTCAGCTGTGGCTCTGTGCCCCTCAGGCGAAGCAAATATGGAAGTGTTTAGCTGAAAATGCTGTTTATCTTTGTGATCGCGAAGCCTGTTTTAAATGGTATTCCAAACTAATGGGGGATGAACCAGACTTAGACCCTGACATTAATAAGGACTTCTTTGAAAATAATGTGCTTCAGCTGGATCCTTCCCTATTAACAGAAAATGGAATGAAATGTTTTGAACGTTTCTTCAAAGCTGTGAACTGTCGAGAAGGAAAGCTAGTAGCAAAGAGACGAGCCTATATGATGGATGATCTGGAATTAATAGGATTAGACTACCTTTGGAGGGTAAGTTAATTAGAGGAAACATCTGAAAGGTTAACAGTTGAAGTCTTTTTCAATCTTGGTTTGTTGCTTTTTTTAATATATATTTTCAAGAATGTGTAATTTCTTAGTTACAGACTTAACTTACAGAAAGCTTATTTATCAAATGAAATACATAGACATTGGCTCTGCTGTATTTCTAACAGGTAAGTAAATTGGTGGCTGTGCAGGCTGCTCAATGAACTTGAGAGCTTGTGCATGCACATGAGATGAAAAACTTGCATATGCTGTTTAGGAAGAAAGAATCATTTCTGGTGAATTTTCTGTAGGTCTCTCTCTCCCCTTCCGTAATCCACCTTTACTTCGTTTTACGTGCTTCGTCATCTCTTCTAATATGGTAAACTGGAATGATTCCAGATTAGTCTGAGTGATGACTGGTTTGATTCTCTCTTGTATCCACAACCTTTTACCTAAACAAGGTTATAGCTTTTCAATAGAAGTATTGTAATTTTTGTGTAAAAGCAATCTGAAACTTGCCAGATCTAGTAGTGAAAAAACAGAAATTTGGTGCTTAGTTGTTCTCAGTCTTTGTTGTATTGAAGAGCTGCATAGGAAACGCACTAGCGCATGGTATGATTATCATGGCTGTTTTTTGGACAACGTGATGTTTATTATTGAAGAGTCTTCAGTAATTTTGGCAGTGGCTTGTTGGATGTGTAGGTTTTTTAATAATCATAATCATTGTTATAATGGTCAAAACTAAAGTAGATAAAGGTTTTCTTGCAAATAAGTTTGCATGCAGTGGTTGAGTACATAATGCCCATCTGATGCTAGACATAATTACAGCATATATTAGTTGTGGAAATCAGCTTACTTGGCTCTGCGCAACTGATTGGCAGCATGAGAACTCACAATACTTTAGACTCCCCTTGTGAGATCTGCTTTCAATATCCATTCTGATCTGATGAATAGTAATGAAAATTTAGATTATCAGGTAAAAAGAACTCAAGTCCTTACATCCCAATCACCCAGCCCCAGCCATCTAAAATACTTTAAAACTCTGTTTATTTGTTTTTTATCTTTAATGTAATTTGTTTAAGCATCTCAAAACAGTTTGTTTTATAATGCTGTTCTTATTATTGTAGTTTAAATGCCCAGGTATCCTAAAGGAAAGCGAATAGAGCTTACGATTGTATAACTTGTACTGGTTGTCTATAACTAAGAATTTTAGCCACATCTAAGTCTTATGTGTTAGACTACTGTTGTGTCAGGATGCTTGTATGATGTCATTTTGTGTTAAAATTTTATACCAGAAAGTTGTAGCATATTCTAATACTTGTTGGTTGGGTTTTTTTTCCTATGCTAGGTTGTGATTCAGGGAAACGATGATATCGCAAATAGAGCAATTGATCTTCTTAAAGAGATCTATACTAACCTTGGTCCAAGGTTACAAGTTAATCAGGTAAGATTATAATGTACATAATATGATAGGAAAAAAAAAAAAAAAACAGTGGTAAAATTCAGTGCAGTATTCTTATATTTGCAAGTTTGAAATCAGGGAATAGTTTCCATGTTTTAAAAAGTATACTCAGAAGTCCAGCTGTCAAATTCTGGTCAGATATGGAATTAAGAGCACTGGCGTGTTTGTTAGCTAGGTTATGTTGAGTGTTGTCACAAGCTAGTCTAATATTTTTATGTTTTGGACCACAGTGTCACAAATAATTGTCGAGATGAACTCTACCAAATCAGATATTTTCTCCCTTTATTAGTATTTGCTGGGAGAGAGATTTCAGTGGGGAGAGAGAGAGAGGTCAGGGGAAGTACAGCGTTGGGATTTAACAAATTTGTGGTTGGTGTATTGTCCAGACAATCTCCAGTTGGTAGCCTGCCAGTTGTATTTCTTAAAAATCTCATTATTTGTCCTCACAAAAACTTCTTATATAGACTTCAGTGCTGTAGCAGCTGAAAATTTGGTGGGCACGCATAGATCTGTCCATCTGCAAGCAATTACATGAGACATTTCTAGGAAATGTTGGCTTTACGTAACATACATGCAAGCATGGTGCTTCAGTGTGCTGGTAATTCCTCTGCTCCTGAATTACTGCCAAGAAAAGTGAATATTGGATTGGGTTTACTGCCATGACTGTGATGTAATGTAGTCTCCAGTAGAAATCCTTTTCTCACACCTGGAAATCTTTGCAGACCTTCTACAGTGATATGACAGGGTTGCATGTCAGTCTAGGGTAGATGCAAGGCAATGCTGTGTTAGGAATCAAGCAGAAGGAAAATAGTCCAATTTAGTTATCTCTGTACGGACTTCCACTTCTTCTATTGAAGGCTGGATTTGCACTCTGTGGTAAGAACTACCAGTGACCTGTGAGAGATTTTGAAGTGCATATAGAGTTAGAGCTCATCATCAATGGGGAGCTTATTCTAACATGGAATAAAACAACTTTATAGAGTTATTTACCTTTGCTTTTACTTATATCCAAGTGAAAGGGGTTTTTTTAGCATTTCTTGTAATTGCGACAATTTTTATGTCATTAGGTAGTGATTCATGAAGACTTCATTCAGTCCTGTTTTGATCGTCTCAAAGCCTCCTATGATACATTATGTGTGTTGGATGGAGATAAAGATAGTATTAATTGTGCAAGACAAGAAGCAATACGAATGGTGAGAGTGTTGACTGTTTTAAGAGAATACATTAACGAATGTGACAGTGACTACCATGAAGAAAGAACAATTCTACCTATGTCAAGGTACGTGTGAAAATGGACTATTATGATTTATTTTCTCCTAAATTGTTATGAACATCTTTCTGACTTCGTATTCTAAAGGGTTTCTGTTCATGGGGTGTATTTATTGAATTTTAAAATTCTGTTATCTTTGTACTATATTCTGATCTGTAGTTTAAAAAAAGCACTTGATCATGCAAATACAGGCATTGCAAACGGTATCCTGGGCTCCATCAGGAGAGGGGTGGCCAGCAGGGACAGGGAAGTGATTCTCCCTTTTTACTCGCTCTTGCGAGGCCCCATCTGGAGTACTGTGTCCAGGTATGGAGCCCTCAGTACAAGAAAGACGTGGAGCTGTTGGAAAGGGTCCAGAGGAGAGCAACAAAGATGATCAGGGGACTGGAGCACCTCCCCTATGAAGACAGGCTGAGGGAGCTGGGCTTGTTCAGCCTGGAGAAAAGAAGGCTGCGGGGTGACCTCATTGCAGCCTTTCAGTACCTGAAGGGAACCTATATCCAGGAGGGAAGTAAACTCTTTGAAAGGACTGATAATACCAGGACAAGGGGAAATGGATTTAAGTTGAAAGAGATTAGATTTAGGTTGGATGTTAGGGGGAAGTTCTTTACTAGGAGAGTGGTGAGGTCCTGGAACAGGCTGCCCAGGGACGTTGTGGATGCCCCGTCCTTGGAGGTGTTCAGGGCCAGGTTGGATGGGGTCCTGGGCAACCTGATCTAGTAAATGTGGAAGTTTGGTGGCCCTGCCAGGCAGGGGGGTTGGAACTTCATGATCCTTGAGGTCCCTTCCAACCCAGGTCATTCTGTGATTCCACTATGTGCATTGAAGGAATAAGGGACCTGAGAATAATGTAGTTTCTGGTGTTTTGTTCTATAACTGGCACAGTGTATTTTGTGGCTCAATTGTTTACAATGTATTTATTTTTCAAATAGTTAATGCAAAAGCAGTACCTTTCTTTAAATTAGCATGGGTGAAACCTCTTTGTTTTTCATAGTCTTGTCATGTTGTAAACATGTATCTTACACTTTCACAGTTGTGTAGGGATGCTGATCTTGCTTTGCAAGCTTAAATTTAGAGACACTAAATGAAACTTTCCCAGTAAATGGGGGAAAGTAGAATGGCACTTGTAAAGTATATACGTTTTCTGTGTATTTTCACTCTTCTGTTTGTAAAGTAAGCCCTTGAATAAAAACTGAAATCCCAGCTATTCCTTCCCTAACTCTGTCCTTTGTACAAAGGAGAGATAAGTGATTTAGTCTGATGTTGCATAGATATTCTCACACAATTCACTTCATTGGACAAGAAAGCAGAAGAGAGGACTGCTTCATTTTGTTCCACTGTTAGTATATGCTGCATGTGGGAAGAAATTCTCAAAGTCATAACTGAGATTGCCTCTGTTTGTGATGTGGTTAAAGTAATTTTAGTAATGGTGGGGGTTTGTTGTCACCCTTCTTACTTGGAATACATTTCTTGTCAGAAAAATTGGGATCCCATTTCTTCCTGCTGTGACAAAAATTATATTTCTCTTACAGTATTTTTGTTGTATACGTTGATTAGATAAGACCCGTGTTCTGTTGTTTATTGCAGATGCATCTAGTTTATATGGACTGCTTGTGTGATTAGACTAATTTTTTTTCGAGGTCTTGCTAACAAAAAGCTCTTATGAGAAATTTTGCCTTTTTATGGTTGTGTGGGATTAGTTGGGGGTTATCTGGACACACATTTAATATCAGATACCCTGTCGTACTAAGTGTGGTTATATAAATATTGTGAAAATATTTATTCTATTCTGATGTTTTGGTTTTTTTTAAAGCATTGTGATTTTATAAGCAGGCTTCTAATATAGAACTTTTGAAAGATTTTGACAGAAGGCATATTAAGACTTGGTGACTGCATGGTTTTTCCTGATCTTGGTATTTTTAAAACTTTGCTGTTAATTTCACTGCTACTAAAAGAAGAAAGCAGTTTTTAGTTTGAGTTTTATTTCCTTTTGATTAGGAAGTTACAAACAAGAGGGAATCTAAAGCTTTATAAAGGAGTTGATATGTTCCAATTAGTGTTTCTAACCTGACTGTAAAGTTGACCATATTTTAATGTACTTTTGCAGCTTCTTGAAAGTTACTGTGCATGTTAAGTTTGCACAGTTACTGATGCCTTCACAAAATTTTCTGGAGTATACCATCATATGTGCAGATTTGATGTCATAGTAACAGAAGGAAAAAATTAACTTACTTTGTGAGGTCAAAGGAACTTTATCTGGTTTGTTTATTTTTAGAGCTTTCCGTGGAAAACATATCACACTGGTAGTTCGTTTTCCAAACCAAGGCCGACAGGTAGAAGATTTGGATATTTGGTCTCACACAAATGACACAATTGGCCAAGTACGGCGTTGTATTCTCAATCGTATTAAAGCCAACAGTGCGCACACAAAAGTAGAACTGTTCATTGGTGGTGAGCTGGTGGATCCTGCAGATGATAGAAAATTAATCGGACAATTGAATCTCAAAGATAAAACGGTAAGTGTTGCAAGTTGATATTTATGTAAATTAAGATATTACTTGTCTTTTCTAAATACTTAAAAAGAACTATGGACAGAATCGCTTATTCTTGTGAAATAGTTCTGTTCATTCTTATAACTTGCCATTAACATGATATTAGATGATTATTTAATAAAGAATTGTCGTTTTTGCATAGCATTAAAACTGTGATTATGTTTTGCAGCTAATTACAGCTAAGCTTACACAGATAAATTCTAATATGCCCTCAAGTCCTGATAGTTCTTCTGACTCATCAACCGGCTCTCCGGGCAACCATGGCAATCACTACAGCGATGGTCCAAACCCAGAAGTTGAAAGCTGTTTGCCCGGAGTGGTAAGCGTACACTGAAATGCTGGTTTTAAAATGTTTCTTCCTCTCTGCTTTGTCTTTAACTAATGATTTTTATGTGTTGTGTTTTTATTTGTTTTTTAATTTATTTATTTGCTTGTTTTAAGATCATGTCACTGCATCCTCGATACATTTCTTTTCTTTGGCAAGTTGCAGACTTGGGCAGTAGCCTAAATATGCCACCTCTTAGAGATGGAGCACGTGTTCTTATGAAGCTCATGCCACCAGGTAAAAATTTCCTTCTGTTTTACTTTAATGACTGCATTTCTTGCCTGCTAAATAAAAATTAAGGCTGAGATATTTTATATTTTCTGCTAATTTATTGGGGTTTTTTTTAATCCGTTACTTTATGCTAATTGGGGTTGTAGATTTATGTCCTAAATTAGTTATTTTGTGTCCTAAAAATGTACACAGATTGCAGTTGACAGTTTGGATTTGGTGCTGCAGTGCAGTGAAAAGGGAGAGAAGCATTGTATGTGGAGAGGTTTTGTGGTATTAATTTAGCTTGATCACTTTTTTAGTGACAGAAATAAACATTGCAAAACCTTTCATAGTCAGACTTTGTCTGTCATTCACACTTTTTGCAACTTTTCTGACATTCTGAATTTTTTTCATATTGTTAATTGTGAACAGTACTGGCTTGTTCTGAAGTAGCAACAGTACAAGGTGTTTACAAGTTGTCTTTGTATTGCAGATAACACTACGGTTGAGAAACTAAGAGCTATTTGTTTAGATCATGCAAAACTTGGGGAAAGCAGCCTTAGTCCATCCCTCGACTCTCTATTTTTTGGTCCCTCTGCTTCACAAGTGCTATATCTAACAGAGGTTTGTGATAGTTTACTTTTCTTTAAAAATAAAGTTCTTCAGCTTTTTTTTTTTTTAACTATCTTTTCAATAACATTGTGAAAGCCTGGAGTAAACTGGTATATATAGTGAATGCCATCAAAGCATTGCTTAAGGTGTATTCCAGCATAGTCTCTGTTTAACCACTTACATTCAAGCAAGTGTATCTATGTTAATTAACTCTCCCTCTTGTTCAACAGGTAGTTTATGCCTTGTTAATGCCTGCCAGTGCACCTCTGGGAGAAGATGCCAGTGACTTCCAGTACAACTTCTTAAAAAGTGGTGGTTTGCCTCTTGTATTGAGCATGCTGACTCGAAATAACTTCCTGCCAAATGCAGATATGGAAACTCGAAGGGGTGCCTACCTTAATGCTCTAAAAATAGCCAAGTTATTGCTAACAGCAATTGGATATGGCCACGTTCGAGCTGTGGCAGAAGCTTGTCAGCCAGTTGTGGAAGGCACAAGTACAATTTCACCGGTAATATAAATCTTCCTTGACGCACAAAACAATGTCTTCTGATCTTATATTATCCGCAGCAGTGTACATTTACACTCCGTTGACGGTCTCTTTGAATGGCATATGTACAAAAAACTTCTGGTGCTTTCAGTTAATGTTGTCTGACAAATCTTAAAAAGAGAGACAAAGCCCTGTTTCATTCGGTCTGTGAAAAGTCAGACATGAAGTTGACTGGCCCTTTATATGCTTTTCAGCAGTTTACATGATTGCCAGTACAGGTATCTTCCAGTTTTCAAATATAAACATAAACTCAGATTTTGGGCTGTTAAAGTGTGTTGCAAAGTTAAGTGATTATAGTAGAAAGCTGTCCTACACTAAGGTGTCTTAGAGTTGGAAAGGGCAAGTGAGATAACAGTTTAGATCACCTCAGTGATATGTTTAAAGTAGTGGAGTTTGTGCATGTTCAGTATGGTTCATTAATTTTTCTACATCTAAACAAATATGTTGTAGGCCAAGATTTTTGTTTCTGTACTCTTAGAATATGCCTCTGGCAAAAAGCTCAAAGCTTTAGAGCAGTTTATATCAGAATATCTAGCAAGTTTCTTCTTTGAAAGCAGAGAATTAATTTCCCCTCATGTCTGAAAAATAAATACCTACTCTGATTATGTGTGTCTGTTGGAGGATACCAGATTCATTCATTTCCAAAGAAATCAAGAGTCTTGATGACTATTAATAGAGGTAAAGAAGTTTTTTATGTCTCATCAGAATATGTTAGAGACATCCTGAAGAAACTTGTTTGCCATTCTAGTCTTCGTCTATTAAAATGAATAAAATGTACTGCCACATTTTCATGTGTAGATTAAAAAGGCAGTTTGGAACACAGCATCAGTTTAGTGTCTTAAAACATGTTTTCAAGTGATTTATGCTGACCACTTATATGATTGAGACCTTTGTCTGTGACAGCTGACATTCACTGGATAGAGCTACAAATATCTAACTTTATTAGTAACTGATGTTTGGTAAAAAGCAATTCTTACAGCTGTCATCATTGTCCTCTTTGAAGGACTTGGGTCTCTGTACTCTTAAATGCTGCAGAACCAGTAAGCTTACTCCATGAGATGGAAGTGGAATTTCTAAGTATCTATCACCTATTGTATCTAAATCAGAAGTAGCATAGCTTAACGTTCTGCTTTGGCTTTCCAGCAGTACTCGAGAGAGTGAAGAAACAAAGACTGCCTACAGTCTTGTTATCTGTTGCTATCACTAGGGCCTGTTAAAAGCAATTGCAGTATTTTCCTTCTTCTGTTGAAAGCTGTTGAATCAATAAGGTAGTTGAACATAGTATTCTGGTACATAGATCCATGAGTTGCTCCATGCTATGCACGATCCTTTTATAACCTGCTTCTGACAGATAATTGTCAACTCTGTTACTGTCCTCAGTCAGAGTTCTGTGATTTTGTTCCCTGAATCAAGAATCTTAGTGAAGCTGACACAGCAAAGGATGTGACCAGTGGCAGGCGTTACAGAACAACTTTGTAGTGGGTCTTCTGAGCAGCACCTGAGAAAGGTTTTTTTTTGAATGGAGTTGTACTAAAAAATGGGTAAACCTTTTTGTACGAGAAATAATTTCTGTCCACAGCACACAGTCTTCTCAAACAAATTTGTATTAAAAAGGGAATTCTTTCAGGTTTGAATGGTCAAGACTGTGGAGTCAGACTAAGCTTCATGCTCGAACCAATACTGAAGGAATAAAAGCTTTTCTTGCTGCTGTTTGTCCTGTTAAAATATGGTTAAAAAAAAAGAGGGCAGCAAATTAAGAGTATTGTTGAGAATTCTGTTTAAACTCAAAAGCTTATAATGGTATTTAATTGTAGTGAACACTGCAGCTGTGTTGTATCTAGATGCTATTAGATAATCTGGAGGGAGACCCATTTTTTAACAAACCTTTTCTTTCCATACATGAAGAGAAAGAGAAGGAGGAATTGTAATACAGAATGTTCAGTTAACTTGAAATAATCTGGCCAGTAACAAATCCCTGCATGTAAATAGTTTCAAGTCCTCCTGGCTTCCTGATTTTACACTGTAGCATACCTACAGTGAATCTTGATGTGTGATGGTATCCATTCAAAAATGTTTCTTTTTTCTTGGTTTATAATTTCTGTAAAAAGTTTTCCATGATCTTGCCTACTATTAATAAATTATTTTAAGTAAGCTTATATTTTCATATCACTTTGCTTTCTTTTTTTTTTTTTTTCCCATGTAAGAAATAAGAAATCCTTTCTTGCAGATAAACCAGGCTACACACGACCAGGCAGTGGTGCTACAAAATGCTCTACAAAACATTCCTAATCCAACTTCAGAATGCATGCTAAGAAATGTAGCAATACGTCTTGCACAGCAAATATCTGATGAGGTTAGTGAATTCCTTCACGTATATTTCCTCAGCACCCTCATCCCCAATCAGTTTTTTTAATGCTTAAATTTATAACTTTGTAATAAATGGATTTTCCTCCTACGATGTCATAAAAAAACTTCTAAGTACCATTCACATGGTTAATAAGCTGTAAACTGTTTAAAAGTATTTTGTAAGCGGGATCCACATGGAATTATAAAATCCAGTCTAATGGCAGGATGAGGCTTAAGTGAGATGGGTTCTGCACAAGCCTTTTAATGGGTTGTGAATATTGTTGCACTTCCATCAGAACTTCAGAAACACATTGCAGTGGTTTTAAATAAGTTAATTATGTTGCAGGTGTTTCGTTTCCAAGAGCATTTTTGTGATATTTTCTTCTTGTTTTGGTCTTTTACATTTTGGTTTCTAAGTAATTTTACTTCTCTTGAGGAGAAACACGGAAAACAGGAGGAAATTTTAAGCATGAGTTGAAATGCTGGAAAATAAGTATGAAATCTCTACCAGTGTATCTTCAAATACTGAATATCCTTTAATGATGCAAGTGAGAAATTTGATTGTGGAGCTGTGTAAGGTTAAGCAACCTTTTTCTTTAAAAATAGAGCTCCTCTATGATACTATATGGTGTGACCAACCCCATTTGGAGTTGAGTCATGTTAGTGAATATGTCAGTAAATTTTGCTGTATTGAGCAGAAACTAAAATCAGATCTGCTGCAACTACTTTCAAGGTAAATTGAGAAGCTTCTATTCCCAATATGGAAGCAATAAATATTGTTCTTCAGTATGGTATAGAAATTCTGCAAAGCTATCTTCGGAACATTTCTAAGACACCTAAATAAAAGCAATCTTAAATTACCATCTTTATGCTGAAAAGCACATGGCAGCTCTTACAAAGAAAGAATGCTGTCTAAGGAAAGCACTCTGTACTAGACTGTCTGAGCCATCCGTCTTCCATTAGTGGTGGTTTTACATCCACCTACCAGTGGTGTATCACAGTGGGATACCTATCTTCTAGCAACTGCTAATGTTTAATAGCAAGAATGCATGTTCAAGTCTCTTAATGAGATTGACTTATTTGTTAAGCTTTTAGAGTCTCATTTTATTATTAAATCAGACTGTTAGTAAAATTTGCAACTGAGAGTTGTTTATCTGTTACTAAAGATTGCTAAATGTTTTGACAATTTGAGTTTGAATGTAGAGTCAAGTTGATGCAAACGATATGTAATGACAGTAATCATGACAAGAACAACACAGTTTCTGCCCAAGAGCTAATGTACATCAGTACAAACTACAGTGTGTGAACTCAGACTATGCCCTAAGGACTGATGAGTGATTCTGCATCCATAAGATATGTAATCTGCATTGTTACTCATTTAAAACCCTGTGTAACTTGAAAACAAGGGAATCCATTTACGTATTAATCAGGTACTTGATAAGCTTTAGCTTGTCTAGCTATTAACTAGAATGGGGAGTAATAAGTCAGAGAGCAAACCTTCTATGCTGTATGTCTTCCAGGTGTGTGCTTGTTTTGTTTTTTCTCAAGGAATTTGAGTATCAGCAAAAGATGAAACATTTGTTTCAGTCATCCCTGAAGTAGCCAATGGCTTGTTCTCAAACTTAAACTTCATTTGGTTGTTGTAACCTTATGATTTAAGATTCTGTGATACGTCTAAAATACATGCTTATTTTTTTTTCTCTCTTCCCCATCTCCCCTCGCTCCCCTTCCAGGCTTCAAAATATATACCTGATATCTGTGTTATTAGAGCAGTGCAAAAAATTGTCTGGGCATCTGGTTGTGGGTCAGTTCAACTTGTGTTCAGCTCTAATGAGGAAATCAGTAAAATCTATGAAAAGGTAAGAATTTATTTTTTTAAATAATGAAATAGTCTTTAAAAAGAGTAGGGTCAGCCAGTTCAGGCTTAGGAGTATTACGAGGTTTTAGGTAGTTGTCTTGGTTATGTATTTTGGAGTCTAGTATTGTGTGTCAGGTGTCCTGCAACTCTTTAATTTCCTATTCTGAGTTCCTTTTCTCTGTTACTATTGCATTGTAGCTCGAATCTAGTGTCAACTTATAGTTGCAAGGAACAAGAGCTAATTTGTCTGAAAATGATGCTGAAGCACTGGTGATACTCTGTAAACAATAATCATGTTAGGTTGGTTTTTTAGTTTTTTTTTGTTTTTTTTTTTTTACAATTTTTATTTCATTATACAGATAAGTAAACCCTTTTCATGGTTTCACGCATTGTGTACGCAGTTTGGAGTTGGGTGTATTTGATAATGATACCACACTGTATTCAACAATTGTTCACAGTTAAGGGAAACAGTAAGCTCTGTTTTGACTGTAGTTAATATTTTTTTTGGTTGCTGGTCTCTAAATTTAATGTTTTAAGACAAGATTATTACTCATTAATACTTTCTTGAAAGTAAAAGTGAAAGCATTGTACAGGTAGATTTTATTCTGGATGTAGTATTAGCTGTTGTCTTTAAATGATCTGTTAAGAGTATTTACTTGAGCAAAGTGTAACACCTTTCCATTTAACTTATGTAGGGAATATGATAGCAAATATGATAGCATCTGTTCCTATGCTCCTATGGCTGCTAGAATCATGAAACAAGTTATTTCCCTTCCCCCACTCCTTTTATTTTTGAGGAGATAACTTGCATTTAAATGCACACAAAGATGTTCTCTTAACATCTGTACATTTTGTGTCGTATTGAGAGTAGTAGCGTAGAAGAGAAAATATTCTTGATCGAAACTTAATAGAATCATGGGCACTTTTCTCATTTTCTTAACATGCCGGCTAATGTAACTTCTTCTGGTAGAGTTGAGAGCATGCCCTGTGCTACAGGCTTAACCATGGCAATGTTTATTTCCTATTTGGGTCAGTGATCAGGTTGCTCAAGGGTAATGCAGGAGGATTTGGTCTTTTATTGCAGCTTAAAAATACTCTGTTAAGTCATGACTGTTCCTCCTTCTTTGACTAACACTGTTACTCCATTTACTTCTGTTGTTTATCACATATGAAGCATTCTTCTGCCTCCAGATGGGACTTATTTACTGCATTTATGATTTTAGGATTAAGTAAAGAGGCATTATACAAACATCATTTTTCATTTGATTTCAGTATCTTGCTTTGTTTCTGAAATTATTCTGGGTGAGAATTTTACAGTTGAATTCTGTAGAAATATTTTCATGTGATTGTGGTCTTAAAATATGTGAAATCTAAACTGTGCATAGATGTCAAGAAGGGCTTTTCAGTATTTCATAATAATTCTGTTACTGGTTGTTCCTCAGAGGTTTTTTGTTTGTTTTTTTAAGATTTCTGTTATTTTTATATGGACGTTTGTAATAAATGACAGCTGCATTTGCTTTATATTAAGAAATAAGGAAATAAAAGTCAAAGGGAAAAACTGGTTAAAAGAACTAATAGGAAGTCATAGTGCAATACAATTAAGTAACATTGGTAGAAAAACTTATCACAGAAATAGATTAGTATGACGCAAGAAAAGATGTGTCGTTTATCTAAGACATTGCATTTAGTGTTAGCGCAGGGGAAATAACTCCTTCAGTAGTTTTTATAAAGATTGAATATACAAGTGACTAGAAGATGCTGGCGTACACTGAGAAAAAAAAATGATTTAAGAAAAACTTTCTGCTTCCTAAGTTGACCACTGAACTCTGTGGGGCAGACATTTAATGTTAAATGTTAGTTCAAGGGAAAAAAAAGTGGGCTAAATCTTGTGAAATTAGGATTAAGCAGCTTTTCAGAATAGTCATGTCAACTGTGACTTCTGAAACAATGTTTGTGAGCACTTCAGGAAGATTCTGTAATACGCTGAATTCAATCAAACTGAAAAATTATGGTAAATTATTTTGAGAGCATAGATTTTTGCAGAAATTCTTCTGTCTACTAGCTCAGAAGATGCGGTATGGCTGTTCTCTGACTGGTGGATTTAGAAGACTATACACTACTTTTTGTAGTATCAAACATCTCGTTATTACCTCAGAGAAGGCCCATAATCTTGAAGTACTGCAAGTATGGTGTTTATACAGAACATCTAGTTCCTGTTGTTTGGGTGTAGACAAATACTTCAAATATGAATGGCACCTTGTATTTCTTCTGCATCCCTGCCTGCTTGCAGAAATAATTTATTTTCTAAGTGAGGTTTCAGTACTAAACAGACATAGTCCTGAACCTGTTAAGTCTTCTGCTGTTAATTTCATATCTTGAGACAGCTCAGAATTTCCACATACCCCCACTTCAGTAGTAGTGACCTTACCTATTTAGTCTTTACACAACTAAAATCAGTGGTTTTAGTTATCTATTCAGTACTGTAATCCATTCTTTCTGCCTGTTTAGTCTTGTGTAAAACAAATAGTACCTGAGTGCATAAAATATGTGGTGTTAACAATGACTGTTGTCAACAAATCCATGGTTTGAGTTTGTGGTTAGAATATATACCTGGAAGCTGCTGGGCTTTCCCTGGATTTTTCTTTTTTTCCATACCTACTTTGTGCTCTTTTTGTTTATGTTCACAGACAAATGCAGGAAATGAACCAGACATGGAAGATGAACAAGTTTGCTGTGAAGCACTGGAGGTGATGACCCTATGTTTTGCTTTGATTCCAACAGCACTGGATGCGCTAAGTAAAGAAAAAGCATGGCAAACATTTATCATTGATTTGCTATTGCACTGTCACAGCAAGTAAGTTTTGTTGTTCTAATTGTGTATTATTTTCCAGTATTGCATGTATATATATCCTACACATAGCAAAGTGGCTTATTTTAATAATTTTTCATCAATCATCCTGATTTACTGTTTAGCAATGTCTAAATCTGTAATGTGGATACTTATCATAAGGTGATAGTGTTCAGAGAAGCATAACTGAGCTGGTAAGCTGGAAGTTGTGTCCTGCGAGGAGACTGTGAGGACCCTTGAGTTATGCCGTCTGAAGGAGGCTGGGAGACAGCTTCCAGGAGGAGAGGAAAGCAGCAAGGAAGGTTCCAGTCTCTGCACCCTAGTCATCAATGACTGGTTGTGTGGGAATGGCACAAAGCTGTGTCAAGGAGCAAAGACTGAACATTAGTGACAATTTCTTTACTGTAAGTGTAGTTAAACTCAGAGGCTTCCTATAGAGGCATCAGTGTTCAAGTAGCAATTGGTCAATGCCTTCATTAGTGTGCTTTAACTTTTGATTAGCCTTGAAGTGCTCAAGTAGTTGGGCAGGTCTTCGCAGATCCCCTCAAACTGAACTATGCTATTCAGTTAGTCTTATCGTCTGTGTACTCTTAAGAAGGATATTGTCAGGCGAAGTGATTGCTTGATTATAGGTAGCTTTAGAATCCTTAATTTGTTTAGAGTAAGATACTCGGTGATTTATATTGTTCATAATTGCTGAGTTCTGTAAACGGTAAGCTGAGTTCTGAAAACTGTAGTAGGAAGTTTAAGTAAATTAGATACGGGAGAATTTTCAAATAAATGCTTTCTTTCTGTTAAGTAAGGGCCAAGATACAGAGAGGGGAAGAAGATTTAGTCCTTTGGTTTCTTGCATGAGAGTGGAAACACTTGTGACTGTGTGTTTTGCAGATATTTGTATAAATCTGTCACATTGGAGTTGTCACGTGATGCAGTGCTTGCATCTTGGTTGAGCCCTCAGCACTGGGGGACATGTTGCATGTCTTGTGACATTTAGCATGTGAACTACAATTAACTTCTTGTGTCTCTTGGTGAGACTGGATTGTTACGGTGAAGATCCACAAGCGTTATTATTGGTTTATAACCTGTTATACAGAATGTTGCATTGAGTATCTTCACTGAAAATTGTTATTATTGCTTAAGTTAGAAAATAAACTTTAGTTACTTTACAGCACAACGTAAAGTATTAAAATAGATACTAACAAAACAGCAATGTTTTGTTTTTACAAATAAAATAGTAACAGTGACAAACCTGCACCAAAGATGATTTGTTACCATTCTTAGCCTTTGAGAATGGTGGATGTTCTTTGCAACTATTTCTGTTCTGGTTCTGTTTCCTTAAGCAAGTGAGCTGTTAGTTCAAATGGGGACCCTCTAAATCTACACATGTCAAGCAGTTTAGCCTTCACGTTTTTTGTGCAGATTCCATTTAACGGAGTACATGACTGAGGTAGAACTTAGTGTTGATTTACAGATTCACAAAACCGTGACAGTTCTTCCTGTCTCTTCCAGTGGTTAATATCCTTGCTGATTTGAACTTTGTGTGAAATTTGAATCTCAAATATTTCATATTGTTATGCCTAGTGAATAGTTCATTGTACTTTCCTTCCTAAAGTACTGGAATAAACTAGATTATTCCTCAGGCTGGGACTTCTCTTTGCACATGTTTTGTTGGGATATGAGCCAGTCTGATTGACAGTGGCTTAATTCTGCTAGTATATTACCCTTCAGAAACTTAGTAACACTAAGGAATAGCTTTTGCTTATGTGGTGTTCTTGTGTTCTAGTTGTTTTTTGTTGTCAGAGAAAATGAAATTCTGTAAGGACTCCCCTTTTGAAGTTAACTGCTGCTCAGTTCCTTCTCTCTGCTTTGTTTTTCCACCAGCCCGGGAAATGAGCAGAGTTTGTTGTATTAGTAGTATGAATCATTTTTCCATACAAGAAGTTGTGCTTCATTTATTTTTCTCTTGTATGTTTGTAAACTTCTGATATGTATCTAATGATCTCACTTGGAATGGAGCAGTACTATTTATTATTCAGTAATGGTTAGAGTAGCGTAAACGGTGGTGGAAACAGAAACCAATTTGAAAATGAAGGCAGTAAAGTTGAACTACACAAATGTCTCTGTTTTAAATTGACGTGCAAACAAATTTGTGTTCACAGTGCAGCAAATATCAGACTTTGAGAATTCTTTACCTCTCAATTTTGACTGTCATTCTCTCATCTCCTAACCTCTATTAGAACAATATGAGCAAAATTATGCATGTGAGAAAACATTTTTTTGCTGTACCGTAATGGACAGGGAAGATGGTCAGGTTCATATCTCAGTCACTGTCTTCCTGGAGCTAATGAGATGAATTGTTGGGTCTTAATTGTTGGTTCTTAATTTGTTGAGATTGTATGTGACTTTTGCTTTTTCATCATAGTATAACCTCACCATATATAAGTTAAGAAATAAAATGTGAAATGTTTGATACTAAATACCAGAGCAGTTGTTCTCTCTTGCGCAATGGGTTTTGTACTGGTGAGCCATGAGTGCAAAACTGATTTAGTAAATGGTAGTTGAACAGTAGTCCTCAGTGGTCCTGGAACCCAGAAGTATGCTGCTGATGGCTGTAAAATGTTCAAGGGTCATACATGTAGACCCTTCCCCAGATTCTTACTGCCAAGCTATCAACAAGATAAGATATAGGTTGCCTGTTTTAATGGAGTCATTTGGTCTCCAGTTGTTTCACCAGGTAAATGAGTTTGTTGTGCAACTTGTATGTTATCTGCCAGCTCTATATCATCTTCATGCTGTCTGTCGAGGCACTGGATGTCTCCTGAGGGAGCTGAATCCCTCTCTTGGTTCCTTGAGAAAGTAGGAATGTTCCTGTAAAGAAATAGTCTATCATAGCCTCACAAAAATATGCTACTTGTGTCTCTGAGTAGTATGAAGTATTGGAACACAACAGTGTTAAACAGTGTGTTTCATCAGTCACGCTTCTCACTGTAGGAAAATACCATATTTACCTTTTTGCCTTAGATGTGTGAACCCGAGGAGTGTCTATGGGATGTATTGTAGGCAATTGAAGGTATGCATCTTAAAGGATGTGTCTGTGAGAAGTCTTAGGAAAACAGCAACCCTGCAGTCGGTTCCATGAATGTCACAAGTCATTACAAACAAAATAGACCTCCTCTGTCCCATGGTCCTTCTACAACTCATTGCCATAAAACTTGCAAAGATCAGAGAAGGGTGACAAGGAAGATCAAAGCTCTGAAATTACTTCCATCTGAGGAACAGCTGAATAGCTTGAGGCATTTTTCTTATTGGAGAAGATATCAATGGTGGGAGGAGAATACCACAGAGACCTTTAAATCAGAAGTAGCAAAGGGAGGATTAATAGGGAACAGTGCTTCTTTCTCTTTCATAGCTGTAAAAACTTTCTGAGCATACTATTTAAGTAATGTAAGCCATCAGTTGAGAAATGGTTTGAGGGGATTCTTTCATGAGTTTGGCCAGTGGGGCTATAAAACACTGTTTTTGCTGAACCACAAATTGCTAGAAGCTGATAAGACGTTCTGGAGGAGTATCACTGCATGCTTCTCTCCTCTTGTGTGCTTTCCTAGGTGTACACCAGAGGCAGGGTGCTGGGTTAGGCGCTTCTTTGCTTTGACTTCATGGCCATTCCTACATGTCTTAGGAGCACAGTAAACTGCACACAGAAGAACTCTGGAGAAAATAGGATTCTTCTGTGTTCTTTCCACAGTGATCTCATGAGCAGAAAACAATTACAGCCACACCACAAAATTCAGTTTCACACTGCAAAATTCAGTTTCTTACATGTTGAGACACTCCATAGAGTGCAATGTTGTTTTTTTTCCTTTCCCCTTCTCCCCTCCCCTTTACCCAAGCAGAGTCCTTTTTCTAACAGTTTTTACTGGACTTGGTATTAAGACAACCCTAAGACTTAAAAGTTTTTAAAACTTAAAATAGTTTGTTTTGGTTTTTTTGTTTGTTTGTTTGTTTTCTTTCCTAGTTCAATTTGACTGATTAACTTAAATTCTTAGATAGAAAGCTTCATTTAATTCCAGACATGTTAATTTTCAGGGAGCCCTCTTTTATCTTTCTGATGATACATTTTGATTGCATTGTAGATGAATAGCAAATTACTACAGTGGCATGTATGAGTATTTTGAATAGGATCATTTTATTTTGTCTCTTAGGCACAGCTTATCCATAATTAGAGGGAAAAAAAAAAGTCAGATGACTTCTTAGGCCTGCAAATTGCTCGTTTAGCTATCGAGTGTATGGTGATATTGTGCAAGGTTAGGGGTTAGTTGCTGTTAAGTTTCTTGTATTTTTGGTATACTTGATTTGTGGATCTGATTTCATAATAGTAACTCCTGTCTAAAATTTCACTAGGAGGAACTTAGTCAATAGCCAATGAATAATTAAAGTATTGCTCTTTCTTGCTCTATGTGCAGTTTTAAGAAAATGACATTAATGAGCGTAACGGATAAGTACAGATTTCATTGTTCTGTTTAGATAGGGAGATTGTATTTAATGTTTTTTATTAAATGTTGTTTTAGAATTGTTCGTCAGATGGCACAAGAGCAGTTCTTTTTAATGGCTACCAGGTGTTGCATGGGACAGAGACCTCTCCTTTTCTTCATTACTCTGCTGTTTACAGTTCTGGGGGTAAGTTGCCAGATTAAAGGCTTCAGTACAGTGTGAATCTTTATAAAAGCACTGAGACAAAATATTTTCAGATGAACACAAATTTCAGTTAACAAATCAGTAGGGTGTAAATTCCTTTTGACCTACAGGTAAGCAGTTTCAGTTTGAGTTGGAGAGGGGTACTGCTAAGTAAATAGAAGCATGTATGAATTACAAATCATTCACTTTCTGTTTGCACAGAGTACTGCCAGAGAGAGAGCTAAGCATTCTGGAGATTATTTCACTCTCTTAAGACATCTTCTTAACTATGCTTACAACAGTAATATTAATGTGCCCAATGCTGAAGTTCTTCTCAATAATGAGATTGACTGGCTGAAAAGGATCAGGGTAAGTTTATAAGAATCAATTTTATTTTTTTTTAAATAATGAGATTTTTTGGTGCTTTGCTGTTAAGTACAGTTTTAAGTTTCCTAGATGGTGATACATATTATTTAGTAGAGTATCCTAACTTTCTCTTCATCCCATGGCAGGATGAAGTAAAAAGGACGGGGGAAACAGGTGTTGAAGAAACCATCTTAGAGGGTCACCTTGGAGTAACAAAAGAGTTGTTAGCATTCCAGACACCTGAGAAGAAATACCATATTGGTTGTGAAAAAGGAGGTGCTAATCTCATTAAAGTAAGTTCAAGTTTTTTGAATTGTGGGGTTTTGAGTGGCATTTATAAAAAGTAGAAAGAGATTTTTTTTCTTGTAGTTTGTAGCCACAAACGTCCCAATTCAACTGTTGGATGAGAGTTTCTTATTGGAGGTAAAAAGAGGAAAGAAAACCACATTTAATTATTAAGAGTACTTGGCATTGTCATTCTTCATGAGCCACGGTTGAACTAGTAAGCTTCTTCCAAGACTCAGCAAGCATCACACATGGATAGTGAGCTAGACACAGGATAGACCTGTATAGAATCATAGAAGCACCAAGGCTGGAAAAGACCTCCAGGGTCATCTAGTCCAACCATCCATCTGTCACCAGTATTTGCCAAACTAAACCATGTCCCTCAGTACAACATCTAAACGTTTTTTGAACACGGTAGTATGGGGCTACTGTCTTTCATTACACTGTGTTTTCTTTCCTCCATATTTCTAACTCTTACTGTTAATGTTTATGGCAAGTTTGAATAAATGCAAGACATCTGAGCATCTCCTTAATTAGACTTGGTTTCTTTATCAGTAACTGATATAGGGCTTTGTAGATAATACTGATTGGGCAAAATTAAAATTACTGATCAAAAACAATATAGATTTATTTTTAACTTGGGGGAAGGAGTTTGCAGTGAACTGCTTTAGAGTAAATTATTCTTTTCTAAATGTAAAAGCTCATTAGGATGTTGGTCTAAATTTTAACTCCTATTTTTAAGTATGTCTCCAGTTCTTAGACATTCATTTATGTAATAACTCATAACTTGTTATAAAATAGAGCTTATTTTTTACAATAACAAGTGATTTATTTTCTTTTATCTTTTTCAGGAATTGATAGATGATTTCATCTTTCCGGCATCTAATGTTTATTTACAGTACATGAGAAATGGAGAATTGCCTGCTGAGCAGGCCATACCAGTCTGTAGTTCACCAGCTACTATTAATGCTGGCTTTGAGCTACTAGTTGCACTAGCAGTTGGATGTGTCCGAAATCTCAAACAGATAGTAGACACCTTGACTGAGATGTATTACATAGGTACAGCAATCACTAGTATGTAATTTTTTTTAACTATTTCCTATTTTTTTAATATATATGTATATATATGCATAGGTTTTGTTTGTGTTATCAACTGAGCAAATTTATTTTTTTTTTACACTGTGGTTTTAATATGGAATGTGCTTTATTGTAAAATTAGGCCTTCGGATGTTAGAAAAGTTAGTACAGCCTTCATCTGTTCTTCATGCAGTTAGTGAACTGACTGCATTGCATGATTGCATTCCAGTTCCATTCTCTCGCACAGGCAGACTCCATACTCTAATTTGTGTCTATTCCACTTTTTCCATACTAGATCCCAAGAACCTTATTCTCTCCCTTATTTTTTTTTGTTTATCTCATTGCTTCAGGCTTTGCCTAAGCAGTCTCAGCACCTCATCAAATTTCTTCTGCTTACTTTTAGTGCCAGTCTCCTGGTTGCTCACTTGATCTGTTATTCTTATCCATACACAGACACAGTTCCACTGTCCTGTTTTTAACACCACACTGGTGCTCTTCTTGTGTCACAGCCTCTTCTCTATAGTTTTTCCTCTCCATTTTGACCTTGTCTCTACACTTGGCTCTACACTTCAAAGAACTTCATTCTCATTGAAGAAAGATAATAGCAATTTCAGCAAATACAAAAAAATACAACAGCTTAATGTAGGAAATGTGTGATTTTAAACGTATTCTGAAGAGATGGTAGAAGTGTAAAGGACAGGGCTGAAGAAAAATCTTTCACAAGGTATATAGATAGCACTATTAAAAAATGTTTTCCTGGCACAGGAAAGTGAGGTGTAAGATAAACATTGTAATGTTAAAAATACTACAAATTTGTGAAAGTCTTATTAGTTGGTTATATATTCTAGTTTTGTTACTTACTACTTACAGATTTGGAATGTTTGAACTAGAAAATTGCTAGTACTGGTGGGAAGAGTTATGTTTTGTCCATAAGTAAACTATTTATTATTTTTGTTTAGCCACTGTTTTAATTACAAAATAGAAGAATGTGGTGTAATCTTAAGGCTGTAGGTAATGTTATGATTTATGAGAATATGTTAATTTTAACAATTGATGTTCTGGTGACACATTTTTGTTAAACTGCAACATGATACAGAGTAATGCTAATTTTGTGCAACTGTCCCCTATACTGGAGGGGACTGAAAAGTTAATACTTTATAACAAAGTAATTTTTCTAATTGCATTCTGTTGTTTTGTTGTTTTTTTTCTTAGCTTGTGAAGCGCTTACAGAATGGGAATATCTTCCACCTGTTGGGCCTCGACCACCAAAGGGATTTGTAGGATTAAAAAATGCTGGTGCCACTTGTTACATGAATTCTGTTATTCAGCAGCTGTACATGATTCCAGCCATCAGGAATGGGATTCTTGCAATTGAAGGCACAGGCAGTGATGTAGATGATGATATGTCTGGGGATGAAAAGCAGGACAATGAGGTAAATTTGATTAGGCAGAGCTTCTTTATCATAAACATCAAGGTTCTTTTTGATCCAGAGGTTACAGTAAATTTAAGTGACTAATCCTTTTGCTTATATTCTTATGTGAATATGCCCCTTGGCAGAGAAACAGCAGAAAAGATACAAGTAGCAGAGTTTACAGAGTTCTTCCTCATGTATATATGCCTGAATGCACCATGCATTGCTTCTGTCACCAGAACTTGATAAATGCATGCAAACACAATACTTCTTTAGATTGTTAAAATCTAGGAATAGATCTGGAAGGGATACAACCAGTTATGAGATAACTACATACCAAACCTAGTTGCACAAATTCTCTTCTGCTTTTCAGAGCAATGTTGACCCACGAGATGATGTGTTTGGTTACCCACATCAGTATGAAGACAAACCAGCACTGAGTAAAACAGAAGACAGAAAAGAGTACAATATTGGAGTCCTGAGGCATCTCCAAGTAATTTTTGGTCATTTAGCGGCTTCCAGGCTACAATACTATGTACCAAGAGGGTTTTGGAAACAATTTAGGTAAATAGAAAATTTATTACTGATATCTACTTGCTGAAACACTGAAATGCAACAAAACAAATTGTAGTAGAAGAAATGATATTAAGAACTGTAAATTAGTAAGATTTGTGTAGATTTGTATTTGTTATCCCGCCTTTTCACCCTTCTGTGAAATTCTGTAAATAAGCCAGAATCCACAGAAAGATGGTAATTTGGAATTCCAGCAGTTTTTGAGCTTGACATTTAATCTCTGAACTAAGACTGAAGTTACACACAAAAGGCACTTTTCTACTTATTGATAAGTAAGTGTCAAGAATGGAGTGGCAGCTGAGATACTACATCATGAACCACTAGTTTTACCCAGTAAGAAGGGATTAATAACTTCAATAAATCTTTATTAAGGAATTATTGAGGAACAGGACAAAATGTATTTGACGAGAATGTGCTTTTGTTTTCAGACTCTGGGGTGAACCTGTAAATCTTCGTGAACAACATGATGCTTTAGAATTCTTTAATTCCTTGGTGGATAGTTTAGATGAAGCTTTGAAAGCTTTGGGCCATCCAGCAATGCTAAGTAAAGTTTTAGGAGGATCCTTTGCTGATCAGAAGATTTGTCAAGGATGCCCTCATAGGTAAGTGTTCAAGTCTACTTATAGAAAAAATAAGTTAGTATGGGAAAGATACAGTGAAGATGCTCTGGAGCAGACAACCTCATAAAAGTGAGTGGAGAATAAAGACTGGTATGTCAGTTTCTTTCTGAAGCTCATAAAATTTGCTACCTTGTTTTTCTACAGTATTCATAATATTTTATATATATAATATATATATAATATATATATTATTATATTAATAATATTATTAAAATTAAATATTTCATTATTATTGCTTCTACTATTGAGTTAAATTATGTATTGTAAGCAGTTGGTCCTCCTACTGTTGACATCTTTCCTATCATAGAATCATAGAATGGCTGAGGTCGGAAGGGACCTTAAAGCCCACCCAGCCCAAACCCCTTTCTGTGGGCAGGGTTGCCAGCCACCCGCTCAGGCTGCCCAAGGCTTCACCCAACCTGGCCTTGAACACCTCCAGGGTTGGGTGTTCATTTGTGAGTCATACGGCAAGTGTCTCTACACATTACTATTGCAAATACTCTGTGGAAAGTGATTGTTCTGCCTTACCCTTCAGCCAACAAATAAAAGCCAGAGAAGACTGATAGAAACCAATTTTGTTTTGATAATCTTTCAACTTCAGTTGAGTTTACATGTGAATTAAAATAACTTCTTTAGTTTCATGAGTTAAAATGTGCGACCAGAAAAGAACTCATCAATGTAAGTTGAATATGTTTTACCTTTCTCTTACATATATCTGTTTTTATTCTTTCATAGGTACGAATGTGAGGAATCCTTCACAACTCTGAATGTAGATATAAGAAATCACCAAAACCTTCTTGATTCTTTGGAACAGTATGTCAAGGGAGATTTATTGGAAGGTGCAAATGCATATCATTGTGAAAAATGCAACAAAAAGGTAATGATTATTTATATATAAAATTTGTGTATACTGTATTAATTGTGTACCGAATTCAGTCTTAGTTTGTGTTTAGGAAAATGTTATAATTATGGAATTTGGCTGTTGCTAAGAGTGTACTGAATAGGGACTTCAAAGCTTATAACTGCTCATGTCCTTTTCTTTCCTTAGGTTGATACAGTGAAACGCTTGTTGATTAAGAAGTTGCCTCCAGTTCTTGCCATCCAGTTGAAGCGATTTGATTATGACTGGGAACGGGAATGTGCAATCAAGTTCAATGACTATTTTGAGTTTCCGAGAGAGCTGGACATGGAGCCTTACACAGTAGCAGGTGTAGCTAAATTGGAAGGAGATGATGTAAATCCTGAAAATCAAATAATACAAAACGAACAGTCAGAAAATGAACATTCTGGGAGCACGAAATACAGGCTTGTTGGTGTGCTTGTACATAGTGGCCAGGCCAGTGGCGGACATTATTACTCTTATATTATCCAGAGAAATGGTGGAGACGGTGAGAAAAATCGATGGTATAAATTTGATGATGGAGATGTGACAGAGTGTAAAATGGATGATGATGAAGAAATGAAAAATCAGTGTTTTGGTGGAGAGTACATGGGAGAAGTATTTGATCATATGATGAAGCGTATGTCCTACAGACGCCAGAAGAGGTGGTGGAATGCTTATATTCTTTTTTATGAACGTATGGACACAATAGACAAAGACAGTGAACTAACAAAATACATTTCGGAACTTGCTATCACCACTAAACCACATCAAATTAAAATGCCATCAGCCATTGAACGAAGTGTACGGAAACAGAATGTGCAGTTCATGCATAATCGGATGCAGTACAGCCTGGAATATTTCCAGTTTATAAAGAAGTTGCTTACTTGTAATAGTGTCTACTTAAATCCTCCACCAGGTTAGTATGAGAATGTGGGAATTATTAATTTCTCGTGGGAGAATTTTGCACGTTCTGCTTTGGCTGTTTCTGGACTTCTGCCATTAGACATCTGTTGTTGAGTTGGTCACCAGTGATAACATGCCAGAGTGTTTAGTAACTTCTGTTTAGTTCATTTTAACATAACTTAGTACATATGCCTAATGGGGGTTTCTGCTGAAAATAATTCTTGCAAGTGAGGTGCTGTGTGATTGGTAGGAATGGCCTATAATCTATAAGGGGAGGTTAACATATGCTGATCTAAAAGCTTACATTTTCAAATAAAACAGAAATCTTGATGTTTCCTTTTAAAATTTGAACGTGATGTCAGACAAAATATCAGTTCTGAATCAGTTGAAGTATTGAAACTAAATTACCTTTACTTTGTTTATATGTGAGTATTCTGGTTTTTCTTTAGGACAAGATCATCTGTTGCCAGAAGCAGAAGAAATAACTATGATTAGCATTCAACTTGCTGCTAGATTTCTCTTCACCACAGGATTTCATACAAAGAAAATAGTCCGTGGCCCAGCTAGTGATTGGTATCTTGTCTTTTAACAGCTACTCTTCTGGAAGTTCAATGTCTTTTGAAAGATCCTAGTTTGTGTGCATATGACAATGAAGTGTCAGAGGGCTGTCCCGTCTTGTGCCCCTCCCCCAGATGCGTGGGGGGAAAAAAAAGAGAAAATACTGAGAGGGAACTGAGCCTTAAAATAAGCTGCTGAGTTGAGCAGCTCTAAAAATCATTTTTAAAGAAAGTGTAAATCTGCCCTTTTGTCTGCCTTTGTCATTAGATTCTACATTTTTAGAGCAAAACTAATAAGGTATATATTCTGATGTGAATTCAAAATTTTGTTCATGGTTCAGTTAATTTTAATCAAAACTATTTTCAACCCAGTTATGAAGCTTATATTTGTTTTGTTTCTAAAACTGTTCCTTTCCAATTCTGAAACTGTAGATTCCGTTAGCAGAGTGCTTATATAACTTGCTATGAGGCCTGTAATACAAATCTGTGTGTAGTATAACTAACCACACAGTCTTTTAGTCATCTTTAAACTGTTAGCTTGTTCTGAGGAGAGGAATGTGGGTTACTGTTAGCAAGAACTAGGAATAAAATCTCATGTTTATGAGGAGTTTACCAACAGCTATATAGCATTTCTGTAATACATAGCAAAGATGTGCCTCACTTTTTTTCCTCTAGCAGAAACTTTCAAAACTAAGTTATCCCTCTTTTAAGAGGTGAGATGTTGAAATATTGCTGCTGCAAGGACAGAAGTCCTTGCACGAGTCCTCTCCAAAACAGACATTTTACTGTTCTTTCTAATTATCTGTAAATGAGAACATGAATTCCTAATATGTTATGTATTTAGTTTGTAGTCTTATACATAGCTTATGCGTGTTTTGCTGCTCACCCTCTCCCCCAGTCTGAATACAGAAGAAATAAGAGCTACCTATTTAGGACTGCATTTAGTAGTAGATCGGAGGTCAGGGAATGCAATTCTTTAGTTGTGATTTTACATCCATAACAACAACAGCTTAGTACAGGAGGCTTTTTTTAATTCAAAGTTTTTTGGTTTTGAAGAGTTATCTGTGATTGTAACTAGTCCATCTGACTGTGAACACTTTGTGAGCGAAAATATGTGGGGATCACCTTTATTGTATATTTCCAAGTTCTATAAAAAGAATACAGCTGTCAGTTAATTAGTGTCATGGTCTCTAAGGTGCATCGTCTTCTGTTTCAGGTATGATGCGTTATGCATTCTTCTCCGTCACAGCAAGAATGTACGCTTTTGGTTTGCACACAATGTCCTTTTTAATGTTTCAAACCGTTTCTCTGAGTACCTTTTGGAATGCCCTAGTGCTGAAGTGAGGGGTGCATTTGCGAAACTTATTGTATTTATTGCACATTTTTCGTTGCAAGATGGACCATGTCCTTCACCTTTTGCTTCTCCTGGACCTTCCAGTCAGGTATTTAATTTTCTAATGAAAATCTTTGGAAATGTGTTCTTATTTCTTCATTAATAGCACTTTACTAAATTAATAGCACTATTACTAAAACTAATTCCAGAGTAAGTGTTTATGAAAAAACTGTAAACCCTGTACAAAAGCCTGTTTTGCCCTACTTGGCATTACTTGACCAATTTGAGAGTTGCAGTCAGAAAGGTTCAGTTTCACCTCATTTTTAAATCTCTGTTGAGATTAACTAGTGAGAACTTTGAATTTAGTTAGAAGTACAATACTACAAAATAGAAGTAGGGAATTAGATGATGTGAAAGGAAGTGAACCTTAGTTTTCCATTTAGAATTAAAAAAGACACATAGGAGTTAAAGTACTTTCTCCTGTATTCTGTAACACTGAAATAATCAAAAATCATAACTTTGCATGGGAGCAGAACGCGAATTGCCCAGTTCTACACATCTACAACTACCAAACAGCGCACAATAATAAAGTCAAAATCTTAATGTAATAGTTGTTGTTTTACCTGTCTTAAAATCTAAAAAAGTAAACCTTTGTGGGCTTTTCCTTGGACATATTTTTAAGGTTGTTGATGCCTACAGTGGGGCCTTCATTTGTATTGTTCCTCTTTTTCAGAATGTTTTCATTACCAAATGCAGCAATATATATATACATATACAAGTATATGTATATATGTGTATGTTAATGCTACATAGACTTTTAGCGGTGGTTTTGTTTGTTTTGATTTTGTATGTGTATTTTTTCAAGAGTCTTTTTCAGTCTATAAAGTTCACTGTAGAACTCCATGAGTTTTTCTGAGTATTCAAACCTAGCTGCCATGGGAGAAAAAATTCAGTTGAAGACTTGTGTATGTGTATGATTTCTATGGTGTGTGATATTCAGTGTAGCAAGCATTATTCTCTATGTAATACTAAGATACTGGTGGATTCATGTTTTCTGTCATCATAGAAAGTATAAACTAAATAATTTACATGTTCAACTAGTAATAGTACAACTTTCTTTTATAGGCTTATGATAACTTAAGTTTAAGTGATCACTTACTAAGAGCGGTACTAAATCTTCTGCGAAGGGAAGTATCTGAACATGGGCGTCATTTGCAGCAGTATTTCAATCTGTTTGTGATGTATGCCAACCTAGGTAAGCCTATTACATGCACTATACTGATGCAATGTAATCTTCTTTATTAATGATTTAGTTTTCCAAGTATTTGCACAAGGATCCAGTTTTTTGGATACAGGCAGATTGTTAAGATTAAATCACATGAATGCTCTCTAGAGAATCTTTGCTCCTCCTGTTTGGGCTTTGAGGCTTCTGTCTTTCTGCAGTCTTCAGAAGGATAACACAAGAAGCTTGGAGCTATGAAACTGTCTTTCTTTCTTGTGGGGATGAAAATACAGGAAAATAAATTATTCTTCATGCAGACCTCTTTTGCAGGGAGGTCATGAGATTCAGGAAGTATGTGGGAGTCTTAACTTTTTTGGTCTGAAGAAGTTCAGAAAGATGGAGATTCAGAAAAGGAAGAGATGTTTTTTTCCTTAAAAGTAGAGTAGTACAGCTGGTCATGTTTGTCTGTGTGCTCCAGTTTGTACCCTTTCAGTGTTAATTTCGGTTTAGTTCAAGTAGGAACTTCATAGCTACAAAAAGAAAACACTAGCTCTACTGCACTCTTTCCCTTTAAAGCCTCTTTGGGAGACTGAGGAGATAGCTCTGTGTCTGTTCTTAAGGCATCATCGCTTGCCAGAATGCTTTCAGCAAAGCGTCATATGAGGTAGAAGAATGCACAATTCAGGAAATTCCACTCTAAGTTTATCAAATATTGTCATTCATCCTAGATAAACATAAGCAAGAAAGATCATGTTTTTGCAATATAGGAAGGCTTAAGTGAAATTCTCCCAAGCTTGGAAAAGTGATTCTTTTCCTAAACACTAATGTCCTTAATTTTCTGATGAAGGATTAAATTAGAAATCAAGTGTGATCTCCCATTAAGTTTAACTTCTTTGAATGCAAGTCTTATCTATATTTGCAGATGCTATATTTAAGACTCATCCATCATGCACGTGCTATAATGCAACTGACATGAGGTGATAATCAGTTTTGGAGAAGTAGATGTGAAATACTGGCTATGGCCTCTGCAACATCACCCATTTTTGCTGGGGGTCTTGATTATATCCAGCACTACAAAAATAGTAACAGATACAATTTTAAAAGTATAAAAACAAACAAAGAAAAAAATGGTATAAGTCTAGATTGTGTGTCCTTTGCCCAGACGAAAGTTACTAGCTGGTATTCTAATAACATGATAAAATAATATCCAAAGTAATAATTATAACTGAAAGTAACTTTTGCTGTTAAACTAATGAACCCCATTCACATTAATGTGAACAGCTGTATCATGCTTTCGCATAGCGTTACCCTACCCGCACACTGAAATTCGATGATAAACTGTTTCTCAAGTAGATTAAAGCATTGTGCTTTATACTTGTACACTCAGGAAGAGCAGTTAAGAGGAGTAAAATGCAAATCAAATAAATAAAAGATTGCTTCTGCACTCCCAGATTGATGAAGGTAGTCACAGTTTCTGATGGAGTAAATTTCTCACCAAACTCTGTTTTCACTTTTCCCAGCTTCTCTGTCAGGGGCCATTTCTCTCTCATGTGGCAGCTTATGCAACAAAGCATCTTTCTGTACAGTGTTTTCTACAAAAGATACAGTAGTCTTCCATAGCGATAGTCTATTGGACTCTCCATCGTATTCCAATATAAAATATTCTCTGTAGAGAAGTAGTATGAAGTGAGAAGATCTGTTCCCTTGGGAATTCTACACTTCACAATGTATATTGAGCAGCTCAGCTGCTGCTGGTTATCACCCCATGCAGACTGAGGTTTTGTTGGGTTCCACTATGCCTAAAATGTTAAACGAGTGTATCAAGCCAAACTGAATTGTTTTAGCATTCCCACATAGGAATGACACACATACAGAGTTTTGGATGTTCTTTAAAACTGTCTACCTTCACAAAAGGGATTAAATTTTATATCTATATATAAACATAGATGTAAATTTATACTGTGTATAGGTAATCACTTCAATTTCACCTGTACTGTATGTTATTTTGATAAATCGTACTGTTAGGCAGATATTCCACCATGACTGGACTTAATGTCATTATAGAAAATAAATGGAATTCTTCTGCTTTGACTTATTTTTCTGAATTTTATATGCATTCAGTACATTTGAAACCCCCCCAAAGATAAACATGGAAATATTAAGCAATTTGAGGCAGCCAATTGTGCTTGTACATACTATGGTTAACTGGTGGCATCTGTATGGATGTAGGGTGTACACTCACCAAAAGCTACAGTACATCCTTCCTGCTTCACTCTAAGTACTGCTAATTGCCTGTATTGAGGGATCAACTAATTCATGTCAAAGCAAGAGAGTAACTAAAAGCTGTCTAACATAACTAAAAATGTACTGTAGGAGCGCTCTGATAAGGTGCTCTCTGGATTCCTTCCTCTTATTACAGAGATGGTAGGTAAGATTCAATTGTGTTTTAGAACAAGAAAAAATTTTGCAAATGTGTGAAAAATGGTGACTTTTAACCAAACAGAGAAACAGTATACAAGATCAGAAGGGCTGTATACCAGGTGTAATGGGGGGTATGTGCAATGTACCTTTGAAGTGAAACCAACTGATGTTAAGGTTAGTTGGGTTATTGATTGGCTTTGCAGATTTTTTTCGGTGTTGCTTTTTTGTCTTAAACTGATCTTTGTCGTGCTTACTTGCAACTACTGCATAATATGATGCAGTTGGAAATGTCTTAAATTTGTAACTGATGTATCTGTGACATAATGGAAAAATCACAAAATATACTATTTTGTCAGTATTTTGTCAGGGTATTGTCAGTGCAGAAATAAGAAAAATGTTTTCACTCTGTAGGTGTAGCAGAGAAGACACAACTTCTGAAACTAAATGTCCCTGCAACCTTCATGCTTGTGGCTCTGGATGAGGGTCCAGGCCCTCCAATTAAGTACCAGTATGCTGAACTGGGGAAGCTGTACACTGTTGTGTCACAGCTGATCCGCTGTTGCAATGTGTCATCGCGGATGCAGTCTTCTATCAATGGTAAAGTGAATTTTACATTTTCCTTAGATTAATTTGATGTATCAATAAACGTACTTTGTGTAACCTTTTGTTGCCATGTATAAAATGAATTAGCTGAAAAAATGCTTACCTTCTGTGTTTAGCAGCTCCTTTCATTTGAAGACAGAAATCACTTTTGTACACAAAATTGATTCGATACTGACATACTTCAGATTTTTGGTTTAGATGTCTTTGAGTTTGTACTTCGTAGCTTTATTTAATAAAGATAGAAGAAAACAGGTAGTGAAGTAGTTACTTGTTGATGCAAAATATTACCGATTTTTACAATAGTTCAAACTGATTGCAAAGACTTACATAAAGATTTGTTGGTTCTTAGTAGGAAATAAAATAATAAATGACTTCCATGTTACCAGGACAGAGTAATCTGTGCAAGGAAGAACCCATGCTGGGCTCTGAAGTAGCTAAGTGTTTATTGGAGAAGAGACGTTGCTTTGAATAGCTCTTGAAAGTTCACTTAGTGCACCTTTGCAGTCAGAAAGACAAATAGAATCCAGCACTTTGATTTACAAATGAATCAGCTATAAGTTATAGTAGAATAAATCATTTATATCCTCACTGATTGAAGACAGTGCAGTTACTTTTGAGAAATGGTAACAGAATATTGGGTTAGGTGAATTTTATAGCTTGTCTTATAACCTGTATATGTATGTGTTCTATATTAACTATATTTTAGAAAACCTAATTAGAAATCTCTATCACTGAATGGCTTCTCTAAACTCATTACAGCTCAATGTGTCAGGCAGCAAAGTCAATAGGCTAGAATGTGCTATAGTAAGAATTAATGAACCAAACATTTTACTGTGCTATAATAAGCTGCAGAACCATTTGGCAACTTGGATTTGGTTTTGTTTCCAGTATATTATTTGATGATAACAGCAAGAACATATTCTGCTTTCAAAAATGAATCATATATTCATTGTATTCATAAAAAACTAAAAATGTGTTTTGTGTGAATGTCATTGTGACTATTAATTATTATTACTATTTGCAGAGTTAACTTATTTATTTAGCATAATAAGCTAGGGAACTTCTTCAGACTTTTAATCATCTTCAGAAACTAAAAATACTACACTGCTACATCAAGAAACATCAGGAGCAAATGAACATTCTTTCCTTGTACAAAATTAAACAGTACAAAGGAGCTGTGTTAATTCTGATTTTTTTTTTTCAAACACACTATTCTATCTACACTCTAGAGATTCAGACTGGAGTTTTCTACCAGCTGTTCCCATAGTAGACTTAACGTGTCCTAAAATGCGATAGATTTTGACTGTATTATACAAGCCTGGAAGCAGATTCTGGAATAAGGGGTTTTCATTGAGTAAACTTCCAGCAATTCCTTCTCTTGCGTATGAATCTATCTTCAGCTACTCTGCTTTGGCTGCCACTGTATATAACTTTATTGGAGAGTAGCAGCTTTATCTTGTTCAGCAGGAGTCCAGCTTCACAATCAAAAAGTTATTACATACCGTTGCATGTTTCAAAACTTTTTTTGTTGTGTTTTTTTTTTTTTTGTTGTTTTTTTTTTACTTTCTGTTGTTTATTGATTAGTTACAGGAACTTAGATTTTGTTGTTTACACACTGAAAGTGTTCTGGTACCTTTTCATCTAGAATAACTGCTTGTTGCAGGTAATCCTCCACTTGCCAACCCCTATGGTGATCCTAATTTATCTCAACCTATAATGGCACTTCAGCAGAACGTAGCAGACATTTTGTTTGTGAGAACCAGTTATGTGAAGAAAATTATTGAAGACTGCAGCAATTCTGAAGAGACCATCAAATTGCTTCGTTTCTGCTGTTGGGAGAATCCTCAGTTCTCTTCCACCGTCCTAAGTGAACTTCTCTGGCAGGTAACAACAAATGTTAGGATAAGGATGAGCTTATGAGTGTGTATGATGCCAGATTCTGTATTTATGTATAGGACTGTTGTCTTACTGAATACTGAATAGGTGCTTGATAAGGAGATGTTCCTTATCTTCTTACTCTTGGGGGTATACACAGTAGCGTAGTATTATGAGGAGTCCTTTTATAAATTTAGGAAAGCAATAAATATTTTTAAGTTGGGAGCACAAGGTCAAGGATGAACCTCGGAGCTCTGCATTTTCCCCTTGAGGGTCTATATTAGGACTGATGGTACTTAGTATTGCCATTGGTGACATGGGCAGAATGGGACTGAGTGCACACTCAGCAAATGTGTGATGGCAAACTGAATGATGCACATTGACACTCCATTAGGAATGGATGCCATCCAGAAGAACCTAGACAGATTTGAGAAATGTGCCCTCAGGAACCTAATATGGTTCAATAAGGCCAAGTGCAATATGCTGCACCTGCATCAGGGCAATCTCAGATATAAGTAGACTAGAGGATGAGTGGACTGAGAGCAGCTCTGTGGGAGAAAGGCTTGGGAGTACTTGTGGATGAGAAACTCAGCATGAACCAGCAGTTTGTGCTTGCAGCCCAGGTGACGAAACATGTCCTGGGTTCAGTCAAAAGAGAAGTGGCCAGCAGGGTGAATGGCATGGACCCATTGGGATTGGGTCCAGAGGAGGGCCACAGAGATTATCATAGAATTACCCAGGTTGGAAAAGACCTCGAAGATCATAAAGTCCAACCACAGCCTAACCATAATACCCTAACTCTAACAAACCTCTGCTAAATCATATCCCTGAGCACACATCCAAACGGCTCTTAAACACATCCAGGGACGGCGACTCAACCACCTCCCTGGGGAGCCTATTCCAGTGCTTAACTACTCTTTCTGTAAAGAAGCATTTCCTAACATCCAACCTAAACTTACCTTGGCGTAACTTGAGGCCATAATCAAAGTATTGGATCATCTCTCTTGTGAAGGCAGGCTACTCTTGTGAAGGCAGGCTAAGGGAGTTGTGGTTATTCCACCTTAAGAAGAGAAGGCTGTGGGAAGACCTTAGGGCAATCTCCCAGTAGCTAAAGGGGGCCACAAGAACAGTGGGAAGGAATTGCTTATCTATGAGTGTAGTGATAGACAAAATCTATTAGTTTTAAGCAAAAAGAGGGAAGATTTACATTAGATATGAATAGGAAATAGCTGTGAGGCTGAGGCACTAGAACAAGCTGCCCAGAGTAGGTGTGAATGACATATAACAGCTTATTTCATTAGAATCAAACTTGAGGATATTTTCTAAAATCTCCCTTTTATTTATTTTGACTCTGTATATAAGGTCCTTTTTTATATGTCTGCAAAACATACGTTTTACTGATGTTGTACTTAGCCACATATTTTGCATTTTAGCATACCGTTGAGCATGCTGACTAGAATTAACAGTATCAGTGGAAAATATTATTTTGTAACTTTACTTTCCTAAAGGTACTTTTCGGGATAACTTCTCTGCATATCATGCCTGGCACTTCAGTTGTGTTAGAATCTCATGATGAAACGCTTCTCCTTTGCAAAACCTACTATGTATTTAGAAAAAAAATCTGATGCTACCAGAATTTGAAGTAATAATAGTATGCAATGCATCTTGAAATATGCCCTATGTTACAGTACAGTTCACTTCAAAGTAATTGTACTCTTGCACTATGTAATCTACGTACTTTGAAGAATGCTTTCTTGTTTTCTCTGCATTTTTTTTACTTTTTAAGGTTGCATATTCATACACATATGAGCTTCGACCCTACTTGGATCTGCTTCTGCAAATCCTATTAATTGAGGATTCTTGGCAAACTCACAGGTTTGTAGTTACCCATCTTATTACAATTTGTTACCACTGTGTTTGGTACAGCCTGTTCTCCCAGTGATTCTGCTGCTAATCCTTTCAGGAGGTTAGTTTTAGAACAAAATGTATGGAATAAAGCATTTTTTTTTCCCTTTCATCACACATTTCAAGACAACTTGAATCTATGTTTTTTTTAACCTCTGTCTTCCTTACTACTGAGAAATTTGCTACTCAGTCCTATAAATTCAAGATTTTTCATATGCAGGAGAATTTTACTAATGTGCCAGTTAGGCTAAACATACTGGCATTTACTGTTTGTTGCTTAGACTGATTCCTGCAAGCATCTCATTTTGAGAGGGTCCAGTGATATCCTGGCCCCACTAAAACACTCGGCAGTCATAGGAGTGATGTGTGAACCTGGGAAAAAAGCAGATTTTGTAGTTGTGAATATTTTGTATGATGTCATTTCAATAGAATTTAGTCTTTTAAAATAATAAATATTCAACCAGTTTCAAACCAAGTTTTCACATCTAGGGAATGAGGCTTATGAAAGGTGAGATGAGGAAAATGTACTTATTGCAAATAGTGGCTGTCTGAGAGAATACATAGAGGTTAATTCCTCAGAAGTTTTACACGGTAATTGGTGAGGTAGCACAAAATAAATGTAATCAGCATTCTACTCATCCGTTCCAAAATATCACTATTATGTAATTGATGAATACTGACAATAGTAGATTCACTAAATAATTTGCTACCATGTCCCATTTGTATTTTAAATATTTTGAGTAAGTGCATGCTTTTATATTAAAACTGCCGCAGTGAAGTTGTTGGAGTGAACTCATAAATACTTCAATGTAGACATAAACTACACTCAGGATTTCAACAGTTGCCTAGCCTTACTCTAGAAGATATTCAGAGGGAAGGTGGTAATCTGTCTTACCACACTCCAAAACCTGAAGGCTAGAGTGAATGGGCTTCTTCATTTTCTTTAGAGGAATTACCCCTAAAGTAAGGGATTAGAGTACCTATCATATGTGGGCTTTTCATGTTTGCATATATATGTAATGCTAATATAAAGCAGTTTGTTTAGATGTACTTACTTCTAAGTAGATGTCCTGTCTGAAATCCACTGAACACTGGAGGATGGGCATATTTTAGGAATTGTGAAGTAAAATAAGTCATACTATGGTGAAAATGCAGGTGACAAGAAAGCTTGTTTGGAATAGTACAATGTTAAAAATAATGAAGATAGGAAGGAGGTTAAATGTGGTATGACTTTCGCTATATTCGAAGATATACATTGCTTTGTATGCAAGACTGCAGTCTCAAGAATAACAGCATTCATTGGAATCATGCTAGGCTTCAGCAGAGGAATATGAAGCATCCAACTGTGGTCATTTTCTGATTTGTTGCTGCCATCAAAAAAATAAATAGTGTAACTGTCCATAGTAAATAATAATCTCATATAACTTGCAGAAAATTATAATCTTTAACAGTGTGCATCCTTCAGTGCTTCGTGTATTCTCTTACTGGGATGGCTGCTGCCATTCTTTGGCATCATGATTTGATATGTTAACACCCCAGTTTGGGTATAATAGTTTCACTGCATCCCATTACATTAAATCAACTGAAGTTCATTTTACATTCTTGATGAGTCATAGAACTTAATAGAGAAGAATCATCTAGGTTGGAAAAGACCTTTAAGATCTCTTGTCACCTCAGAAAAGAAGCCCACACTCCATTGCTTTTCAGCCGCACCACAGCAAGAGGAGTCTTCCCTCAGCTTCCTCCTGCAGTCGCAGCTCCCCCAGCCTCCCTACATAACACTTTTTTTCTAGTCCCATCATTGGCTCTGTTGCTCATCACTACACGTGCTAGAGCAATGCAACGCACTTTGTGGAGTGAGGCCTAGGTTATCAGCTGCCTGGAGACTATTTGCTGATTATTGTCAGAGATTAACAGGAAAGAGATCAATAGTTTTTCCTTAAGTGAATGTAGCTCTTAGAGATTTTGACAGTCTAGGTTTTGTGTTCTCCTCCAGTGGTTTTTCAAAACCAAAACTAAGTGAATTGGGAAATAGTGCAAGAACTGAGAGTGTCCTTTTTTTGTTTGAAATTCCTTTATCCGCTGCCTAAAGAGTAGAAGGCAGAGAATGCGTTTGGTTTCAGCGAATGTCTAAGTCTCTTATACACATGGCATGTACCATTCATTTCTCTTCAGAGGGACTGCGTCTAAAAGTCTTTATGTTGAAGGTCTGTAACTGTAACACGGTCCTTCTGTCAAGAATTCAACTGTTCCAACTCTGTCAGAATATAATGAGTTAAAAATAGTTTTGTAAATGTAATTTATATTTTAAAAAAACAAAACAGACACAACAATACAAAAGAAAAAGTCACTGCTATGGTTGGTTTTGTTTTGTTCAAGGGGCTGAAACTTTTGACTGGCTTAAACATTACCAATACTTGCTGAAACTGTTCATTCTGTGTGCAGCCTGTCAAGTTAGTCTTCTAATATCAAAAGTTAGAATATTCAAAATGTAATTTTCCCCTTTTGTAATTACACTGTAAGTGAAGACTGATTTCTAACACTGAAATATTTTTGTAGGATTCACAATGCACTTAAGGGGATCCCAGATGACAGGGATGGACTATTTGACACCATTCAGCGCTCCAAGAACCATTATCAGAAAAGAGCTTACCAGTGTATAAAATGCATGGTGGCCCTCTTCAGCAACTGCCCTGTAGCCTACCAGATCCTTCAGGTGATAAATCTTGACTCTTGCTTCTGCTTTTTTCCTGTTGGTGCCTGCTCTCTTGAAAGAAAAAAGTATTCCTCTCTTGAAGAACAGAGAAAATAATTTCTAAATGCTAACTTTGTATCTGCAGAGTAATGGAGATTTGAAGAGAAAATGGACCTGGGCAGTAGAATGGCTTGGAGATGAGCTTGAGCGTAGACCATACACTGGCAATCCCCAATACACCTATAATAATTGGTCTCCACCAATACAGAGCAATGAAACATCAAATGGCTACTTCCTAGAGAGATCACACAGTGCTAGGATGACTCTTGCAAAAGCTTGTGAACTCTGCCCAGAGGAGGTAAAAAGTTATTTCTACATGGGTGAAAAGCTTGGAGTAAATGTATCTATAAAAAAGTGATTGATAAGGAGTTATACTTTTGTTAGTTACGTACTCATGTTTTTATCCATTTCTATTACTGGTTTTGTAGATGTTTGTCAGTTAAAGAATTAGTCTGGAATTGAAATTAACTGTTTGAAGTAGATCATGTATGATTAAAAAGTCTATTTTTCCAATACTGTGTTGATGGTGGGGATTTTTAATACAAATATATAATAACCCTAATACAAATTATTATTAGATATACGTATTATATCATTTTTGCATTTTTTTTATCCAGTGCAAGCTACAGGTGACACTGGGAGTGGGAGAATGTTTTTTATTAGAGCATGCCTGAAAGTATCGCTTGCACAAAGTGTTGGTTCTGAATGGGATTATTCTTAATATGTTTTACTTGAGTAAATTAATGCTTTTTGAAACTTCAGGAACCAGATGATCCTGATGCTCCAGATGAACACGAATCTTCTCCACCTGAAGATGCACCACTGTATCCTCATTCACCTGGTTCCCAGTATCAACAGGTAAAAGCTTAAGAATTACTCAGAGCCCTGTGTTAGCTTTTAACATTAGCACTCATGGTAACTCTCAGTACAGGCGTATAGCCAGCAGCATGTTACTGTCAAATATCACTAATGGAGAAATAAAGATTCAGATCCGTTTTGCCAGGAACAGTGTCCCCATTGCTTTCATGAGAGAATTTTAGTGTTACCTGATCAGAGATTAGTCATCATAGAAACAGCAGGGGGACAGATGTCGTCATCACAGACTTGTGCATATGAAATTAGATTCTGGGTTATTTGTTTGTCTTGATGTTTTGTGAGTTGCTTTCTCACTTTTTAAATTTAAAATCAAGCCCAGGGTTAGAGTTGATTGCAAGGCTTTCATCAAAGTGGGTACCTTTGCTGCGTGTAACTTGTGCTATGAACACTGATCTCCCAATTTTACATACAAAGCATAAATCTGTTTCAGGCTAAATGGCTGCTTAGTTAAACTTTCAGTAGAGAGACAGATCTGAAAGAAATCATTACCAGATATTTTAACTGACTAAATTAGCAGGTCCCCTATTTAGTTTCTATATTTTTCTTGTTCCAATTAATTTTATTTACTCTGAATCTGCTAATTTAATTTCCTCTCCTGCCCAAACCCATTCTCCCTCCATCTTGCTTTCCTTACTTGGTGTTCTCAGCAGAGCAGTTGGTAAGTTGTGCAGATTTTCCCACTCTCTTCTGAGCTCCTGAGTTCAGACACATACTGTAACCCCACCATTACCCGTGTGATGTGTTCACTTCCTTGCAGTAGGTGGCATTTTCACTAACGCACACAGTTCCTAATTCATGTTTAATTTATCCACAGTTGGTTAAGCTCTGCAAAACAATAGGCAGATGAGGTATTTTTGTTTGCCAGGTGTGTGTATAGCTTTTTAAACTGGGACAGAGCATCTGGAGAAAATGAGGGGTCAAGATTTCATTCAGTTCTGTAACATTAAAGGTTACCCGTACATCAGTGTATGTTACATATGTGCAGGTCTGCTTTTTCCATTGTCATAGGGAAAATATGCACACTGATTGAATCTGTTTATAAAATCTGTGCACAGTTCAGTATCCAGAGCACACAGGCAGCCTTTTTTTCTTGCTTTTGCTTTGCATGTAATGTTCTTTAGTCGAAAGCTAAAAATGACTGTTGGATTCATCATTGTATCTTTACAAGTTGAAAACATAATTACACTGTGTTAGTTAAGAAGGTAAGTGAAGGATGTGATTCAGAGGAATGATGATGCTGTCGTGTACGTTCCTGCAAATAGCATCACACCAGATGTTGGATGTGCTCAGTGATGCTTTTCAGTAGTTTGAAGCTAGAGGTGAAAGCCCGGTAACTGGTTAGGAAACAGTCCAAGGATTTAATGTCCTTTTAAAATGTTTATGCTTTGTTCCAGAATAACCATGTGCATGGACAGCCATATACAGGCCCGGCAGCACATCATATGAACAACCCTCAGCGAACTGGCCAACGAGCACAAGAAAATTATGAAGGCAGTGAAGAAGTTTCCCCGCCTCAGACAAAAGATTAGTGAAATGCACATAATCAATTAACTTGCTCCATCAAGACTGTGCACCCAGGCCTTACAGTCCAACCTTTCTCTGTGTCTGGCTAATATTTAAAACTAGAAAAACTATTCCTAATCAACATGGAGTGGAGAGTCTATTCACTGTCTTATCTGCAGAAAATTGCTGTCAATATATAACCCGCCTGCAGTGGAAAGTGTATAGTGTTTTGTAATAAATGGCCTGATGCTAATGTGTAAATGGCAAAGGTGTATATAGTATATTAATGTTTGACTGTTAATTCTTAAGCAAGAAACATTTTTTTTGTCTTGATGAGACTCACAGATCTACAAAAACAAAAAATAATTTCTTGATATATCTGCTGCGCTCTGCGACCAGTGTTGCCTGCCTCACGGCAGTTGGATCAACTCCTTTATGAAAAAGCCTATCCATGTCAACCACGAGAATAGTTTCATGTTAATTCTTTGCCACTGGAGTCGATTTTACTATGAGCAACGTAATGGCTGGTAACCTTTTAATTATTTGGTTGATGTGGAAAATTGGTGATGTAACATTGTTTCTAGATCTTTTTTCATTGCCTTTTTCATTCTGGTATTAGGTTAATCACTTTGAAGCTATAGTTATGCTGTAACATTTAGCATGGCTTCACACCAAGTTAGTGTAGCCAACGAGGGGGGAAAAAAGTGACAGCGGTTGTCCCAATGTGACAACTGTATTGCTCAGAACTTTTTCTTCTTACACCTAGACTATAAAACGGGGAGGGAAAATGTGACAAACAAACAAGTGGTTTTCAGTTTCACATATGTTCCTCACATCTGATGTTTGACAGTTCTGTCTCTGGGTGGGATAAAGAACACTTAGTTTTCAGTAATAGGAATTTAAAAAGATTTAAAACAAATATGCAAAAATTTGCTATGCCAGGATGCCTGGAGCATAATAGACTGTATTTGGTGTGCTTGTTTTGTTTCTTTGGTAGAGCTTATTAGATAAACTTCTAACACTTTCCTTCTACTGCATCCCAGTGAAGTGGAAGTCTACAAAATCACACAGTACTTGTGAGTGCCACTGCACCAAGTTAACTTGCTGGTTTTCTGCTCGTTCACAGTTCTACTTGAAAGCGAGAATTGTCTTAGCTCTTTATCCATATGCAGGAGATCTTAACGTTAGAAGCAGGGTTTAATGAGAAGAGAAACTACTGGTTAGTCAAATACAATTCTGAGGTATCTCTATTCCAGAATAAACATTTGTTTAAAGACTTTGAGAAACGCATCAGTAAATACTGTATTTAAATGAAAATTGGTAACTTGAATGTGTGTAATTTTTTGGAACCTGTCTAAAAACCAAATACCCCTGCAAAACAGATACAGCCCACCCTATACTATTTAAATATTTTGCTGTTTTATTTTATAGAAATTATTTTGCTGAATTCACAAATAGAATTTGATTTAAGAAGAACGTTTTGTCCTGTGGTGTGTGTTGGTTATTTTGGCTTTTTTTTGGTTTGGTTTTGTTACTCTTTTATTTTTTCTTTTGAATGGTCTACACAGAAAGGCGGATGCTGTGCAGTGGCGCTGTGCTGAGTTCTGGAACAACAGTCACTGTGAGACTTCCGTGCACACACACACACACACACACACACACACACACACACGCAAAAGAAAGAAAGGAAAAGAATTGGCCCATCAGAATAAAATAACCAGGACAATTACACTGTAAAAGTTTCCTAATGTGATTTCTCTTGTACTTTTTGTATGTTTTTATATATACGTATATATTTAATGAGCACAAGCTTGACGGTGTTTTTTTTACAAATGAGTTGACAGAAACGAAGCTGCTTTATCTAATTAAAGGTCTGTAGTTTTGAAATGAACCAAGGAAAATTCAGTCGCAGGCGCATTCTTAGGCATTTTTAGGGACACAGAAGATTTTAGAGTATGCTTATGTAGCAGCGATCACTTTTATGCTTCCATGTTTTCTCAGTGCTCGAGTTAATTCCGATTTTTTTCCACAGTTTTTTAGTAATGCCATTTTACCTGGACTTAGTAAATTTGGGTAAAGTTTCTTCCCATTTCTGTTTGGGAACGCTTCTTGAAAGGTTTAACTCAAAAATTGCTGGCCTGAGTACTCGTGTTGAAATAGTTCCTATTTATTTGGACCAGTAATTGTTAAACGAGCGATCTCAGAGATGATTATTATTACGTATTTTTTACTACGTAGCTAAAATGTATAATATTCTAGTTCAGCCTTGCCAAATGCGTTCACTTTTAATAGTGCAATGATTGTAGAGACGTGTAAAACCTGTGACATTTTAAGGCTGTGACTTTTTCAGTCATCTGCGACCCCTGCCCCTGAATGGAAGGTGACCGCAGCAGCAGCCATTTTTCAGGTGGTAAACTGAGGACTTGCTGCGTCTTTGTGACTTGGAAGAAAGATAGCCAAGTTGTCTGTTGCAGCCACTGCTTTTAAACAGCTACACTAAAAGGTGCAATGCTTTTTGTTTTTATTATTTCTTTCCCCCCCTCGCTCTGGGCAAAGCAGTTTTAAATTGTGTTTAACTAATATTGTACAAGCAAAAAGTGTCACATGCATGTGACTGTCGCAGCATTTTGGCAGTGGTCATTTTCTGGCAACACACGGTACCTCATTGTCGATGGCACACTTTAAAGCAGTAGTCCTCAAAGTGCCTACAGATTGAATTCCCCCGGCACCAATTGCAGTTTCCTGTTTGTTTAGGACAGCTGATAGGGAATCTTTGGTCTTCCGCAAATAAGCCAATCAAATAGTAACGCAAATGCTTGTGTTCCTGACGATGTAACATCCAGCGTGTAGAAACCGAACGTTCCTAAGTGATGTTATATGGCAGTGAATGCGTAGCTTGATGTAGCGGGAAATCTGTAAGCTTACCAAGCAGAATTTCTCCCTCTGTACAATTGGACTGTGGTTGTTTAGTAGCTTTTTAATGCTTCTTACTTTGAGCGTTGAGAAAGCAGTACTGCCATATACGAAAGGAGCTTTGTTGCTGCTGCGTATCAGTAAATGTACTAAGCTTTGGTTGGAGAGGTTGGTCACCTGCACCCATGTCAGCCCATTGACAAATGAGATTGCACAGGGTTCTGCAAGAGCTCATTTGATGCACAGAGCCTTGCTGTGTGGCACCATGCAAGCAGAAAAGAACATAGTTTGGCTTGGAATTCTGCAGAACTGGAATTTTCCCTAAGTACCAGCTCTGGAGAGTCAGGTCCTCTCTTCTTAAAACTGGTGTATCTCACTGAAATTGAGCCAGAAAGAAATGAAATTCCACGGCACCATTTCATGTTTTCAGAGTGGAACTTTGAGAGAACGCGAGAAAACTTTGTTCAGATTATTGTTATTACTGTGCTTCCTCAGCCATTTTGTTGTGCCCAGCTTGTGTGTTTTGGCGGACCTTCCATGAAAAAGCATCCAAGGTTCCAAAACTTTCTCTATATATTTTTAGAAAGTTCCAGGAGAGAACAAGATCAGCCATTCTGCCAAAGCTGAACGGTCAGAAATCGGCTGCTGTAGCAAAACGCTCCGCTTTGGGTTTCAATAAGTTTCTGTCTACCTCCGAGTCTTGTGCTAGGAATGAATAGGCTGATGTACTGTGTGACGGCAGGATGGCTCAGTGCATTTGTTGGTGTGTGTTTCGGTTAGTAGCCATTGCAGCGAGGCTCGCAGCATGGAAACAAAGGGAAACTAAAGATTAGTTCTGTCAATTACAGGGAAAAGCAGCGCGATAGGAAATTGCAGGTTGTTTAAGTATATTTAGTTAAACTTTCTTTGTCCACACTGCAAGCCAAGCCACTCCTATGATAAAAGGCATGTTCCTTAATTTTCAGGAGGGTGAGACACTGGTGCCAACCTCGCTCTTCCCACAGCAGTGCGGCAGTTCCTATCGCTTGTGGCCCTGCTCTGGAATGGTGTGATTCTGTGGATCAGGATGGCAGTAATATCGGCTCCCTCTCTTCTTACCTCCTGTATTCATGTCCTGCTCGCAGCCATGAGGTCTTGGGGATAAGGTCTAAACCTGCCATCTCTCTAGAGCAAAACAAAAGAGGTTTTCTGGGGGACAAGCAGTAGACATCTTGTAAGCACTGCATGCTGCAGAACAGTATTGTAATAAACAATAAGTTGAAAGAAATCCCGCTGTATCGTCGTGCACGGTTGCTGTTCCTCTTGCAAGTAATCTCTGGAGCAAGGCAGCAGCAAGCATTTCCTTCGACTTGCAGCTAGAATCGGACACCAGTGCAGTAAAGTCCTTGCAGCACAAGCAACACACCCTGTGTATGCCCTCAAAACTGCTCAAGGATGTTCTTTGCCTCTTCCTTCTCTTGGTCTTTAGGAATTGCTGCTTTAATGCGTTCATGTGCAGACCAGGAAGTCCTGCTGCACCAGGAGGGCTTTAACCCAGTCTGAGCACTGTCACTTTTTACTCTGTCTACCTTTTGTTTCTAAGGTATAAAAGGTTCGCTTGGACTTGCTGTTTTTAAATACCAAATATCCTTGTTTATTTGATTTATTGTTAAACAGTAGCAAGTGTCCCGTCCTGCCCTTGTAGCTTCTAGCGCACTATGCTGTTCTCAGAAGTGCGCTGGCACAGATTCCAGCGCTCCAACTCACAGATCCTTGTGTCCTGCAGTCAGATTTTCCAATGCAGGCTGCAGTGGCTTCAGGATCCAAGGATTTCAGTGATATCTGTGTGAGTCCTGCTGATGTTGGCTCTTGATTGTCGATGTGCTGTGAGGATCAGCGCACCCCGCATAAGCTGGAGTGAGATGGCAGTATGCTATCTTACTTGCTGCACAGGAGAACCAGTTTCTGGAGGAGAAAAACACTCCTGCACAAGGGCTAACTTTTCATTAAGTACCCAGCTCTGGATTTTTTAGCCTTAGAATTCCTTAAAGCCACTTCTTGAGAGTAGAATCAGACCTACGGACTGTGTCCTTTGGTGAATTTAATATAGCCTTACATTGATCAGCACAATCCTAAAGTGACGAGTGTCATTCTTTAACGTTGGAGATAACGTGCAGATGTCTTCTAGTTTTAAGAACAAGCTAACCTTGAATATTGAAAACGGGATGAAGTTAACAGGTTTGATGAAGTCCTATGAAATCCAACCATGGGTGAGCTGTGCAGGAAAACAAAGATCATTCCCTCCCTAAGCATACAAGCTATGATGCTGGATAACATTGCTTTTTATTCCTTTCTTCCCCCCTTGCTATTTCAGTAGCTGTTTGTATTGCCCTAAGCCATGTCACTTGCATAGTTTGCAGTTTCCTGATGCACGCACAGCCCTTATCAAAGCAAAATCTTCACGCAATTGTTTTTCTCCCAGTGTAAGTCAGTTCCCCACACCTCCTTTCTGTTCCCATTGCTACCATGTGCTGTTTCTGACTTCATAAAGTGACCGGGACTGAACGAATGCTTTACAAGTGTGGTTTCACCTAAGCCACTAAGAGCAGTTAATATTCCTCTTCTATCACAATACCTGTTTGGATGGAGCTTTTAAAAATGTTGGCCTTTAATCACTGAAAGGCTGCTCTGTTCTCATCCATAACTTCACATTCCCATCCATAACTCCTCACAATGTTTTCACACCAACTTTGTCATTCTGGATTGCCGGGTTCATAATATTATCTTATTTCCTATGAGCCAACCTGGCTGGCTCCCTGAGTTTGGAGCCTTTCTGAGTGCTGTGGCAGCAGCCCCCGGTCCAGGCCGGGTGGGTTTTGTCATCTCCTGAATCTCTTCAAAGCTCATTGAGATACGAAAGCTTTGTGGAGCTGATGGTGGTCTTGAATTGAAATAGCTTCTAGCTTATTGTGTACTTTTGTTCTGCTCCATTTTCTGTCCGGAGCAATTAGGTCCTACAGGTGAAAAGCAGAGCTAGAAGGGACCGGCTGGAGTCTGCACTGGCAAAAGAGGGCTGGCTTGAAAGCTTGGGCACTTCATAGTAAACTTGATGATATTTAAATGTCCAACGAGTGCTTTAGAGTCCTTCAAAGTCTGGAAGTAAATCCAAAAACTCAGACACTGAGTCTTCAAAGCAAGACTTAATGTGAGCATCGTAAATTCTATCTCACCTTTGTGCCGAGGAGGAGGTGTAAGAGCAGAAATGGGGGGTGCTTTGCTGCAGGGAGAGGCTGTGCTATTTCGTATACCCACAGGGAGCTGAAACACTGGTGCGCTTGGCCTGGGTTCCCCCTGGTAGCAGAGCCCAAGCCCCCATAAGCCACAGCTTCCCCAGTGCTGAGACATGAGTGTGCAGGAAGGAGACAAAATGATATGTAAAGCATTTCCTACTGTTTTTCCTCCTCTGAGATCCAATGAGCGGAATCCCCTCAGCAAATACAGGCTGAGTGAGAGGCCCCCCGAGTTTTTTCTATCCATACTTTCTACCTCTTGACATTCATTGTATAGAGCCCCCGTGAGCTGCTTGAAGTGGTTCGGGCAGCACAGTGGGTTCCTCAGTGCCGGGCTGGTGGGAGCACAGAAATACCCAGTTGGGCAGAGGGTGAGAGCTGCCTCCTGCAGCGAGGAGCCGGTCGGGGATCGTTTGGATCCGATCCCAAGTGTGCTCACATGGAAACCAAGGAACACACCTTGCCAAGGGGTACCCTGCGATGGGCTCAGGGACGCTTTCACCCAGTCTCTCGTGCTACCTCCGTACCCATCCTGTGCGTCGACATAAAGTAGTTTGCAACAGATGTTGGTTAAATAGCGCAATTGCAGGGAGGTGAACTGGTTTCCAGCTATTCTGACATCTTGAGGGGCCAGAAAGAGAAGGTTTCATAATGAGAAATATCGCTATTCTGTGCTTTGGCCTCGATTGTTCGTTTAGAAAGGAATGTTACCAATTGCTACCCCGGTTGTGTGTAAGACTGAAATGCTGCAAGAAAACTATGTAACCCTTCCACTTGGAGTCTGTGAGGCACCCGGTGCTGGCTTTCTTCTGCAATCTGAACCGAAAAGCTGCTCTTGGAACGTAGTCTTATCATAGAGACGCGGAAGGAAACTGCAGTCGTGTCACTTCTCTCGGTCTTCAGAGCAGTCTAAAGTATTTTGATGTAGGTTTTAGACTATGTATATAAATCTGATTGGAGTACCAACAGCAAACCATAAATAAAATGTGGACTTAACTGAAGAATGGGCTAGTGGAGAAGTTTTGTGTTGAACTCATTAAAATGTGATATGGTGAACTTGTCAATGGAACAGACTGTAATGAAGATGGGAGAATGAAGCTTGAGTCTCCTGATCTCAGAAAAGCAGCCAGGTTCTCTGTAGCCTTAGAATCTGTTCAGGCACCTTAAGACTGGCATGATCGCTTGGTGTTCATTGGAGAGGTCTGCTGCATGGAAACGCTCCCAGGAGCTGGTAGATCTTCATGGCTGCTGAAAGCTGAAGGTTTCTGCTGGTAACGCGTGACCTTCCCTGCTACAAGTGTTCATTCAGGACAGGTGCTCTCCTCATTCATGATTCCTGAGCAGACGAAGGCACTGAGCACCTCCCTAAGGTGCCGATTACTCAGTTGCTTTGTGCTATCGGAGCAAAAGTCTTCATGTAAAATGAATTAGAAATGGGTATAGTGGAAAACCAATGGAAATCCCTGCCCATTGGCACTCACTTGCAGTCACCGTCCCTGGAGGTGTTCCAGAGCCGTGTGGATGTGGCACTGAGGGACGTGGGCAGTGGGCATGGTGGGATGGGCTGCTGGTTGGGCTGGGGGATCTTAGGGGTCTTTTCTAACCTTAATGGTTCTTTGACTCTATGAAAAAATGCTTTAAGCCTTTGGGTGAGTCAGAGGCAGGTGGTGACTGCAGACACACCAGTGGGATGGCATAAGAAGCCCCAAGGCTGAGCCCTGCCTGTCTGCATGTGGGCCTTGCTTGCGCTATCTGCGTCCCAATGCAGTTGGAGCTGTGTGCTGTCTGTACAGTAGGCATCGGGTGGCCAATTGTTGGTGAAGCGGAGTATCAGAAAGGGTTATTAATGTTAATGAGGGTGTTACTTTGTGACAAAAGGGTTTGTGGTACTTGCTAACATATAAAACTTAGTGTTTCATTTCACCAGGTGCAAATGGGAAGCGTTCCTAAAAGAAAACTTCCAGTGCTTCACTGCTGTGTGGCTGGTTTTTGGTTTGGTTTTCCTTCCAGCAAATCCACGTGCTTAAAACAACCAGCAAACACCTCAAATATTTCCAACAGATTTGTTCCACTTCCAGATTTCAGATCCTGCTGATCTTTACTGGGGATTTCAGCTGCCTCCTTCGTTTTCATTCTAATGAGTACGGCTGTAGTGTCTGATGTTTGACGGTGTGTTGTAGTTACATGAGCAAATAACTGCGTGATCCATCACACTGATGGTAACAGCTGGTGCAAGCATGAGGCTGCTCTGTTTGATGCACATTGAAAACACGATTGCTAGGAGCCAGTGAGTTGCTATGGGGATTGAAGGAGAAGCACAGGACAGTACAAGGGGTGCTGTGTTTTTTTCTACTGAGCAAAGCTCGTGCTTATTTTGCTGAGAGTTTTGTATTAAAGCTTCCTCAGTGCAGGCAGCAGTACAGAGGGTGCCCATTTCGGCAGCACGCAGGCAGCCCTCCATGCTGGCTGCAGCCAGGAAAGCCTCAGATCTGGGGGGTATTGGTGCTGGGGCTGCAGGGACCCCTGGCTGTGGATGGAGAGCAGCAGGAAGGTGTGCTGCCCTCAGCAGCTGTGTTGCTGCCCCACCGGTTATGTGTGGAGTAAACCTTTCATGAGTAGATGTGTCTAACGCTGCTTTGCTCGCCTGTCATGAACTCCCTGTTTGACACCATCGTGGGGTACTGGCTGAAATTGATACTCAGGGATGTTTCACAGCCCTGGCTTTTGTTTCCAGGCATCCTGCCAAAGCAGCAGTTAGAATGTGCTGCGTACATGCTGAGGCCTCTATATTAGTTAGCTACGAATTGGAGACCTAAATAAGTCCAACCTCATTGCATGCAGTAAGGGCTCCTTAGTTTAAGAGAATGGAATCAAGTCTACAGACTCCTCAAATGTGTGAATTTAAAGTGAGATTTAGCATTGCATCCAGTGTGTCAACATGAAATGCAGTCGTAGCTGCCTTCAGCAACAGTAAAACAAGAAACCAACCTTCCCCAGAAAACATGGGGCCAACAAATCCGAGTGTGGCTGGAAACCATGGACTCCAAGGTGCATTTGGGTGTATTTAATGCAAACAGTATGGCCAGTTCTTTGAACCACAGCCTTGTTAAGAATCACTCTCGTGTAAGCAAGCTTTCAATGTACTTGAGGTATTCGGAAACCTTTCTTTAATTGGATCTTGCCATGTAGGTCATCAGAACTCTGAAAACTCTTTTAGGATTGTTTGGGAGACTGCATTTATTGATGGGAATCAGAAATACTCCTCACTTTGCATTCTTTTAGGTTGAGGTCCTGTTTGTATGCGGTCTGGCTCTGGTATTTCAGGATCAATGGAATGACTCTGCTGTATGTCAAGCACTCTACACCTCCAAGGGAAAGGATCTTGCTTTGAAGAACTGTTTGATTCTGTCTCTCTCTGTCATGTCTTCCAAAGGATCGTCACCTTATTCTGAGGGCACCTGGCCTAGAGGAATTGGCACCTATTGTGGGACCACGTCCAGCTGTACAAGAACCTGGCCACGATGCCAAGGTAGGAAAACAGGACTGGAGATTCGTTGGAGCTTCAGCAGGTAGGTAACATCCCAACCTCTGCATGTGTTTTTTGCTGCAGTAGGTACATATGTTGGTAAGTCACAGCCAGGTCACCCTGAGGACTGGGTGTCAGCACATACAGGTGCGTGAAGAGCGTGTTGTGGGCTGCCCACCTCCACCAAGAAAACAGGCAAGGAATAGGAACAAGGAAAACAACAGCAACAAGGAATGAAACTCCATTTTAGGAGCGCTCAGAAGAGAACTTCAGTTTTAGGTATGTTAACAGCTGTACTTTTCCAAAGGCCAAATGAGTAAGGCCATGACATTCAACTATTTTGCAGTAACAACTTCAATCTATCTCAGTTCTTGCTGCTGAACCTCTCTCCCTCGCAACAAAAAAGCAAAGCTGCCTTTTCCTAAGACAACGGCTTCTCTTATGAGGCAGAAAACAATGTTGGAGTCCACCAAACTCAGAAAAATCAGCGCCTTGTAATGATTTAGGCAAGATGGACAGACTGAACTGGGCACTCAAGGCATCTCTTGATCAGTTAGAAAAGCTTTGTCAGGCATATACAGCCAGGTAACTTGGCTAAGTGTCAACACAACAATCCCCTTGAACGTCTGGACAGGAGAGCATCTACACGGAGTATTGCTCCAAGCTCTAACTCTGCTTTACAGAGTGAAATCACCGTCTGAAAGAATCCCTGACCTGCTTTTTTAGGGGTTCAGGAGCTGGCAGTGCAAAGAAAGCTACCTGATCTCCACCCAAACCTTCCTCTGTCCAATGTTATCCCCATTTTCAGCAGCCCTCGTAACAGCAGATCACTTCAACTTCACACGAGCTAAGTTTTAAACATTTATTGTTTAAGCTCCATGCTGGGCCTTCAGTTCTCCTTTTCCTGCACAGTCTTTGTTCCACGCAGTCTACCCGTACGACGAGCAGCGATGAGACCGACTTTGCGCCCAGCAGGAGCATCTCTCCTGATGGTTGAAGGCTTGCCGATGTGCTGATGGTTCCCACCACCAAAGGGATGTTCTACAGGCTGAGGAAAAGGAAACGGGATCAAGTCAAGTAATCCGTACCACAAAAGCATCGTTGAGCGGCAATAAACCCATTTGAGGGAACAAGAGGTTCAATTGTTTCATCCGTGACCCAGCACAGTAACTATCAAGCGCCGATAACTACTCTCATTAAAACCTATCTGGTAGCCTGCCCTGTGATAGGCCACGACCCCCCACCGTGCCAAGCAATTCCTTTTTAAGCCATAGAAAGGCAAAGTGAAGACTCACGTTCATGGCCACACCACGGACACGCGGCCAGCAGTTTCTCTTTGCCTTGTATTTATGGTAGGCACGGCCAGCCTTTAGGATGGGCTTGTCGATACGACCTCCACCAGCAACAATCCCTGAAATACATCACAGCAGCAGCGATGCGAGAGGGAGAAAATGCACGAGAACAAAACCAATCCCTACAACATATTCAATCTTAAGAACAAGCTTATGAAGACCACCCTCAAATAATCCAGACTGCCTGTCTCAACCGCTGTTTTGCAGCTGGCACACACAGGATGAAGTTATCCACCTAATGCACGCGAAGAGGTCTGCTAAGTGAAGAGGCCATAGGCTGAATTTCGATGTCGATGATGGTATTGCTGTTCACTGTTAGGCTTTCCAGAGTTTATTTCCCTAAGGGTTCAGTTCATTGGCCAACAGCACTTACTCTTCTGCTCTCCCACTAGCTCAAAGCATCCCCAAATATAAGAAGTTCCCATTACCAAAAGTAAAGCAGGTATGACATACGTTAGGCATCCGTGCCAAGACCATACCTGTGCGTAATCCTGGCTCTAGCCAAATACACCTCTAAATCAGGCTGCTCTTTAGCTAGCATTGGGAACAGGGCCCCTATCTGGACAGCCTGCAGAGCCCCATGCCAGCTGAGCTGAAAGACAAGTTCCTAGTTGTCCTTGCTTACCGACAACAGCTCTGTTTGCAGAAGAAATCACTTTCTTGGAGCCAGAGGGCAGCTTCACTCTGGTCTTCTTGGTCTCGGGGTTGTGAGAGATAACGGTAGCATAGTTGCCAGAAGCACGGGCCAGCTTTCCACGATCACCAGGTTTCTCCTCGAGGCAGCACACGATGGTGCCTTCCGGCATGGTGCCAACAGGCAGGACGTTGCCAATGTTCAGCTGAGCTGCAAAGAGCCATCACAGAACACCAGCTGTTTACTCCAACCACAACGCAATGTAACACGGCTCCCTGCGCACAGAAGGGCACGTGCACATTCACGCACACCAACAGACAGGGGCACTGATTTGAGTTTCAACCCAAGTTTTGGCAGCCACTGTAACCCACAGCCAGGCAAGAGCTGCCTGTGTAGATATAACAACCCAAACGCTTGAGAGCACCGCAGCTAAGCTTGCTTACACAGCCTGCGTGAGGAGACTTCCAGCTCCAAGAAGGAAGTACGTCTGCTTACAGCAAGTTATGGCCTTTGTAAAGGCTCCCAGCAGCACCTCAGCATCCCATCCTCTATGTATTCAGACAACAGCTGCTTTGAGCCTCCTGAAACCTCTCAGGTGACCCCAGTTTGGTGTTCACTCACCTTTCTTGCCACAGTAAACAAACTGACCGGTGTGGATGCCCTCAGCAGCAATGAACAGCTCGGTCCTTTTCTTAAACCTGTATGGGTCGCGGAACATTATCTTGGCAAGGGGAGCACCTCGGCCAGGATCATGAATGATGTCCTGTGGGAACAAAGACGTGCTTTGGAAGAGGACACAGCATTCACCTGAGCTTCAGCAGCCATATAAGGATTACAAAACCTGAAGATGCTTCCTATGAAGGTGATTCTCCCTCGGAGCCCCCTTTTTTTAGGGAAATCTTGGATTCTTCCATAAGAAAGTAAGTTGTAAATAAATTCACGTGTAAGAATCCCACCTCCCCTATTTGTATCACACAACAGTGACTCGGTTTTTATGTGCTTCTAAACTTATCATAGAATCACAGAATGACCCGGCTTGGAAGGGACCTCAAGGATCATGTAGTTCCAACCCCCCTGCCTGGCAGGGCCACCAAACTTCCACCTTTACTAGATCAGGTTGCCCAGAGCCCCATCCAACCTGGCCTTGAACACCTCCAAGGACGGGGCAACCACAACCTCCCTGGGCAGCCTGTTTTTTCTCATCAGACTCAACTATTGAAGCGTCAAAGTGCCTCTTTGTGTGCTCTGAAGACGACTTTGCTCTGAAGGGTTGTGGAGGTGGCTGCATTTTTGGGGGCACCCAACTGGCCGTGGGCACCGTGTCACTGCCTGGAGCTTCCTGCAGCACTCCATGCTATCAGAGCCCAAACAAGAGGTCCCACCTTGCCCCAGCGGGCTGTACTTATGAAGTTTCCTTCTTTTCAGTGCGTCCTACTATCAGCGCAGCTCCCCTCACTCACGCTTCTTGCATCACGGAAAGCTCCCAAGTGACAGAACCGATTCTACGTGACGCCATCAGCCTGCAGGACTCAGCTCCGAGCGCACCCGACGGCCGTTCGGACAGGTGCGGTTTATGGGACGCAGTTTCGTGGCCCAGCGCTCCGTGCGGCTGCTCCCCCCTTACCTTCACGATGCCTTTGATGTATCCGTGCCTCTCGGCGAAGTCAACGGCGCGGAGCTTGGCCGGGCCCTTCCTGTGCTTCACGTGGGCGCGGAAGACGGAGCCCGCGCCCTTCCTCTGGCCCCGGATGACGCGGCCCATGGCGCTCTGAGAAAACAGGCAGCGGGGCCGTTACCGCCGGCGACGGCGAGGCGGCCCTTTCCCCCGCCCATTGCCGGGACGGAGAGGTGACTGACAGGTAGGGAGTAGCAGGGACGGGCAGAAGCGGCGGCTCCGCCGCGGCCCAAGCGCGGATGGCGGCGGATGGGGAACGCGGCGAAATGGCACCCACCTGCGCTGCGGCCTCGCTGGGAAAGAAGGAAGCGCTGACGTCACCGCAGCGCCAAAGCCCTTCCGGCGCGCCGAGCGCAGCTGCTGGTCGCGCTGATGTGACGTCACTTCCTGGCAACGCAGCGTGCGGGGCTGCACGCGGGCTGTGCTCCGCCCGCCCTCAGGCTGTGATGTTATGCGGGCCGTGGTGCAGGACGGGCGGCGGCTGCACGGTACCTGCGGGGTGTTGGGGAACGTTTGTTCTCAGTAAGAGCAGTGCTGCAGCGGCACAGGCTGCACAGGGAGGTGGTGCAGTCACTGACCATGGAGGTGTTCCAGAGCCGTGTGGATGTGGCACTGAGGGACGTGGGCAGTGGGCATGGGGGGATGGGCTGCTGGTTGGACTGGTCACTCCTTTCATGTTGTGTACAGCCAATTAAGGAGCTGGTTATCAATTACACAAGAAGATACATGGTTCTGTCATTATTTACTCGTTCATTTTATTGTCTTGCCTCAACTGTACTTTGTATTAATTTTGTTGTTATCTAATTCACAGCGTAGTCTTATAGTGCTATAGCCAGGAAACTGCAGCCTTCAGTTATATCATAGGCTTGGTCAGACACCTCGCTGCTCAGGCAGTGCTGCAACATGGAGGGTGAGTTTAAAACCAGAGCAGTCTGTTGTTCCTCCCCACCAGCTATTTGGCTATTCTGAACATGGTTAGCAATGTCAGAGGGTGCTGCATGCCCAAAGGTGCCATCCCTCTCTCACACGAACCATTCTGCTGCAAAAGACATCTTAGGTAAACATTTAATCAGCAAGGATTGTGTTTCCTGACCCAGCCACGCATGGGCTGAGCTCACAATAAGATAAAATATGTTGCTTAACTTGTATTAACTTCAAATGCTCACTGATCTGAAGAAGCATAAGGAAGTAGTTTACACCAAACTGCAAGCAAAGAAACTGGCCAGGGTTTGTCTTAAGGGTGTTGCTCTGTGATACCTGGGCTGAAATTGTCTCATTGCTGGTGATTTTGCTGCATGAGGAGGAGGCGGCAGAGGTAAAGTGGGACAATCCTGTGTCAGAAGGATAGCATAAGACACAAAGCTGCTAATCACATGAACAAGACATTATCTGCCAGTCTGAGTGCCGCTGTGCTGTGGTCATTCCCTGCCGCAGCTTTGAGTCCCGAGGTTTTGGACTCTGGGACATTAACTCTGGCAGTTGCAGCTGCATTGGCTGCAGACATGACTGTCTTTACTAATTTTGCCCTGCCTCTCTTCCAGGAGTTACAGCTGTGTGGGAAGAGGAGCAGAGGCAGGATTCCCCTGGAGAAGGTTTCTTTTTCCATCAGAGCTCTGTGTTAGAATCTGAGGAACTTGCTCATTTGCCTGATTACTCCCAGAAACCAGGCGGCAAGCAGGAAGCTGTCCAGATAACCCTGGCACGTCCACTGCATCTGCACAAATCCATTTGGCTACGCAAGGGCCAGAGGTCTAAGGCTTTCCAGAAGCTTTGGCCTCCTTGCACACGCATTATTCCTCCTGGATGCACACACAGAAATCTGGGTCTGATCTGACAGCGCTAGGCAAAATAGGGTATATGTCCTGACCGCTGCTGCTGTGCATCACAGCCTGATATTTTGGCAGCCACTTCCTTCTTTGGCTGTATACACTACTAGACGAAGCTGAGGTGGCTGGGGCATGGCCCCTCATTCTTGCTACCATTCTTTACCACACAGACACTGAGGAAGGCCAGGGCTGCCTCCATTGGATCATGTCTCTCAATGTATCTCCCTGTTGCTGGCCAGTTTGCCAGTATGGACAACAAAAAAATACAGCCTTGATCCTGCAAATGCTGTGCGCCGCTTGCACGGTGGGAACAAGTCAAAGGTGTGTTGCCTTAATCCTTTCATGATGGTCACGGGCTAATTTGCTAAAGGCTAATTGTACTGTAAATTGCAAAAGGGGTGGTGTTCTGCTTGTTATAGGTGGCAGCCAGGGAGAAATTGGGATGAGACTGCTGTTTGCAGAGGAGGAAGGAGAAGCAAATGTTCTGCGGGACCCCACTTTGAAAAGAGAACTGAGGTGAAGCCCCTAATTAATCTGTGCATCTTTCTCAAGTGAAAAGCAGGGAACATAAGGGATGGCTGTAAGATTCTTACACACATTTCTTCTCTGAGATTGATGTGCCCCAATGAAAACAACACTGATCTCTTTCAGGTGGGCACATTCCTCTGTCTGTGGCCTTGCTGACTCCCGTAGGGCTTTGCGTGGGATTAAGAACTGACACATGGACTCCAAGCAGGCTGCAGCACCGCAGTTCCAGCTTGCAAAAATAACGTGTGCTAATCTCAGTGAGCACGCTCAGGGCGATCATATTACTGCACCGCTCCCAGAGCAGGACACAAGGGGTGCAAAACACCTACTGCTACTGAAGCCAAGAGCTAAGGCAGGACTGTGGAGGCAGGTGGAAGTGGCTGCACAGTCTACTGAAGGGGCAACTTCTTGCTTCCTTTCTCCAGAAAGAACCGGGTTCTGTTTGCCATCTTGTAATAAATCTCCCCAGCTGTCCCCAGCTCCCTCCTCCACAGCCTGCTTCATTCCTAAACCCTGGAGAGAGCTCAGGAAAATTACTTGAGCTTTTCCTTCTGCTCTTACATGAAGCAGATGAGCTTTCTGGCCTCACAGCAACCTTTTGAATCATAATTAAATCGTAGCTCCTCTCTAAACCTCTGTAGGAATAAGTGACCTGGAAGGCAACTTTAGTCTTCTCCTGCTTCTTCAGACACTAATTCACAGGGTAAAAAAAGAAGTAGAAAAGTCTTTACCAATTATTTAATACGCACATGCAGCCTGTGCTCTGTTTTGAGTTACTGCTTTCCTGCACCAGTGCTAAGGAAAGAACTGGCATCCTTCATGGTTTGGTGACACTCACAGCATTTAGTGGGCTTACAGATATGGGGCATGAGAGAGCCCAGACTCCAGCTGTACCAGGGCAGGTTTTGTTACAGAGGTGTGCGGGTGAGAGTCTGACAAGAGATGCCAATGTAGTGACTGCTTTCTTATACAAAAGGCACCTGACTTCTGCATAGCAAAGTTTGTCCAGGAGGTATTGCTGGCATCTGATGTTATTCGCTATTTCACGATGTCTGGATTGCTTGTGAGAGGGGACATGGAGAGGTATGAAGTCTGCATGGAAACAAAGCAATTTACACTCCCTATCTGGGCTCAGCTCTGCCTTACTAATTATGTTCTGGTGACCTCTAGAGGTCTCTACCCAAAAGCGCCTGATTTTTCGGGATCAGAAACCCTCAGAACTCACTGTTCTGGAGCAACGGGCAGGACAAGAATTCTGCATTATTTCAGTTTTAGTCTTTCTTTTAATCTTAACACTGACGGTATTGCAGAGTTCATAATTTATGGCTGTTCTTTTCATAGAATCATGGAACCACTGAATATCCCAAGTTGGAAGGGTCCCACAATGATCATAGAATCATAGAATGACCCAGGTTGGAAGGGACCTCAAGGATCATGTAGTTCCAACCCCCCTGCCTAGCAGGGCCACCAAACATACACATTTACTAGATCAGGTTGCCCAGGGCCCCATCCAACCTGGCCTTGAACACCTCCAAGGATGGGGCATCCACAACCTCCCTGGGCAGCCTGTTCCAGGGCCTAACCACTCTACTAGTAAAGAAGATCAGAGTCCAATTCACTCCACACAGCACCACCCAAAATCCAAACCCTGTATTTGAGAGTAGTGTCCAAATGCTCCTCGAGCTCCAGCAGGCTTGGTTCTAGTTCCACATCTGGATATGCTTTTTTCTTAACGAGGTAAATAATAGGGACAGCTGATGGAAGAGGGGAGGAGTCCTCTAAGCTAATTTTCTTTCCTCTTGAGCAGCTGAGATATGGGATTGAAACAGTACCAAGAAACCAAGAGAACTGGAAGGAGAGGCAGAGGAGCACAGAGGCATTGCCCAGAGCGCCACTGGGGAGTCAAGTGGCAGAGGCTTACAGCCACAGAGAGGCTTAGCATGAAGCAGATAGAAAAGCTGGAGGACGTGGAGCATATCTAGAGCAATGCAAGGGTGAATAAACTCTAGCAAGCTTGCAGTTTTACAAAGACTTGTGGGAGACCTCCTAAAGACTCCTGATTTATGTGTGCCCAGCTGTTCTTCCAGACTCCTGCATTGGTTGCTTTTCCTAAAAAGACCCTCCAGCTCCAGCTGTTTTTCTCCTGGCACTTCCTAATGGACCTCCTACCAAGCCTTTAATGACAGCATTTGTGTGGTGACAACATCCCTGGAGGCTACACGCGGAGCAGTTTGCGCATCTAGTTGAGAGAACAAATACAATAGCACGAGATTTTATCCTGATTGATAGATACTGCACATAAGAAAGGGAAAAATACATACGTTCTGCATTTTTGTTGTTGTCGTTTTCTGGTGGCATAACGCTGGATGATTCATTTTTCTTAACCAAGTTTTTATTGTTCTCTCATGTGTTGTTTTTTTTTTTACTCAGCCTCCTGCCTTATTCATGCTCCTTTTGCTGTGTAGGCAAGGGAACTGGGGGGGATTTCACGCCTCAAAAAAGAGTGAGACTCCGAGCTAGTGAGGAGAATTTCAAACACCGAGTAAAGGGGGAAGATTTAAAGCCAAGACTTTAAAAGAATTTTTAGCCAGACTGCGTGAAAACTTGTCTGAGATTGAGGCAGAACTCCTGAGGAGCGTAAGGAGAAAAGCTCCCGCCTTTCAGAGATGGAACGGGTAAAAGGGTAGGTGGGAGAGAGCGTAAAAGGAAAGGAAAGACGAGAGGAAAAAAATAATGGGAAAACAAAGGAGTGAAACTCCTCCTTCCTCCAAATCTTCTTTGTTGGTTGATACTCCATCAGATTTAAGATTTCCATTTGCAGATGGAAAAAAGTGTGATCGGCTCCAAATATAAGAACAATGCTTGCGGGCAGGCCTAAGGAGAACAATAAATCAGAGCAGAAAATAGTTCGCACAGGGAACACACAGTTATTAGAACATAAATAATCTTGTTTTCTCCTATTTACAGCGCAAAACAAACACAGCTGTGTGTGCACAGGCGCACGCACACGCACGTGCTGCACACACACAAGCACACGTCTCAGCCCAGGCTCCCCAGGGCGGTTCTCTGATGGCACTGATGAGAGGCAGAGTGACACTGTGGCACGGTGTCTGCTGCAGCCTTCCGTGGAGAGCAGAAGGCACAGGGAGCACTCAGAGATGAAGCAAGCTGCTGGCCAGCAGGAAGCTCTGGTGCCCCCAGTAAAATGTGACTTCTTTCTTAGCCATTGCCACAGTTCCCCAGTGCTTTCAAATTCTCTGTGGTAGGATTACAGAGTAGATGGTGGCCTTAAATTGGGGCTGTGCTTGGGACCAGGTGGTCTGGGCATGTATCCACTCCAAGTGCTACACCAGAGCATCCGACCACTGCAGAAATCACACAGAAGTTGCCCATGTAAGTCAGATACTCTGATGGGGTGAATCACTGAAGACCCCATTAGAGAAGCTTGCTTGCCTCAGTGTCTTCAGGGATGCTTCCAAAATCCAGCAAATACAGACACAGAGCGAGCCATTCAAGAGGGAGCAATGATGGGACAACTGATTTCCAAGATGAAGATAATTCATTGAATCATAGAATCATTACAGTTGGAAAAGACCACTAAGGTCACCCAGTCCAACCAGCAGCCCATCATGCCATGCCATACAGCTCTTGAACACCTCCAGGGATGGTGACTCCACCACCTCCCTGAGCAGCCTGTGCCACTGCAGCACTGCTCTTGCTGAGGAGTTGTTCCTAATATCCAACCTGAACTTCTCCTGGTACAACTTAAAGCCATTCCCTCTCATCTTAAAATTCAATTCAAAGTGAGTCTGAAGCATCCAGGTGAATCCTGGGTAGGACTAAGCTCTTTTGCAGACAGAGGAGCAAACCCACATACCTTTCAGCAGACCTTGCTGGGATCTGGGTGGCCATTTCCTCCCTCTGAGTGAAATTTTTGGTGACGTGGATAATTCAACATAATCATGTCAGTCTAAGCCAGTTTAATCACTGCTTTTCTGAAACTGACTTCTTATGTGCTTGATAGTAAACAAACAAAGAGGATGCCTCATAAATGATCCTGGAAAATCTCTCCACGTTTCCTAATGCACTCAGTTTTATTTTTTCTCTTAGTTCCCTCACAGTAGTGTTGGTAACTTTTGGGACCTAAACCACAATACATCTTGGGCTTGCTAAGGTAAACATGCTGACTAGCCAGTGACATGATACTAATCACTGGAAACCTAACCTCCCCATGGAAACACATACAAGTGGCTAATTGTCTGAAGATCTTGTGCACCCTCTCTGCCTGGAGCACTGTTTACTCAGGTATTGATCCAGCTATCATGGGCAATTATTTTCCAAGATTTTCAGGATTTGTTTTTGGCTTGTTATTTGGCATCTGACAACCTACAACAAAATGAACTTCGGTTTAGAAGTAACATTTGATCTGAGATTGTCAAGTTACAGCCACTTCTTCCCCCATCTCCTTTTTCCACGGTCATGTTATGAGTGTTTCCTTGTTCTTCTTGGAGTGACGACAGTTCTGTTACACTGTAGTGGTCCTTTCCAACCCATTTTTATTTATATTTATATATATATTTTTATTTGTTTAGTTAGGTTTCAAACCTCACTCTCTGAAACATGCAGCACACTGAACGTCTTCAATGCTTGAAAAAGTCTCACAACCCATGTCTGGGACCCAACAGCAACATCAATTGCCTGATTTATCTCTTTATATCTCACAACCAATTATATCACACTGCCTTCAACAACAAGCTCACCTGATCTTCTTCTGAGATGACAAGCATTTAACATTGTCCATAGGTAGAGTACTTTGCTTAGATCGAACTTGTGAACATGAGAGGTGAGTGGGATCTGGTGTTTGCACAGATCTCTTACCAGGGTGATTTCCTCTTGTGACCCAACCACAGGTGGGTATCAGAGAGCTGGCAGTCTTCCTATCTATTTGCTACAGTTCCTGACTTTTAGCACTGGAAACTTATATAGCAACGTGGTTGTTGGAGGCAGGGTTTCGAATAGCAGATGCTTCTCTTACCAGCCCAAGACCCCCAAACCAGTGAGACTGAAGATGACAGCTGGAGAACAGCTGGAGGACTCTTGCCACCCATGCATTTCTGCTGCAGGAATGGCTGCCAAGGAATGGAAGGCAGTGGAGGTGGATGGTTGGCTCTGGTAGGTGTCGATCCTGGAAAATGACTATTTATAAATAACCAAACAAGGCATTATGTCCCCAGACACACTGTTGGCAGAGAAGCAGGTTGCTTGTGGTGCCTGACTGCTGTCTAGAATGCAAGGACAGTCTGCATTTAATCCTTTTGAAACTTCACAAATAAGAATTCTTTCAGCATGAACTGAAACCTTGGACCACCACAAAACACATGGTAAGGTTACATGTCCTTACTTCCTCCCTATTGCCACAGTATGGCCTTCATACTTGAGTGATTGAATCATCAGATTGCCAATGTTAACACCCAGCCTCCAGCACTGTTACTACACAGTAGGGAAACAGAACACACGTCGGATAAAACCTGACAAAGCAAAACTTGGATTTAGGTCAAGCAGAGCAAACAAGAGTTACTTGTACACTATACCTGGCTCCCAGTCAAACACAAAGCCTGATGAATTCACACTAGCCCAAACATGCAGAATGGTATCTCCCTTTTTTCTTTCTGGAGAGATTTCTTTCGAGATAGTATGTTCAGCTCTTCGTTTCGCTGCCCCCACGACATCCATTTTTGCAGGCTGCCTGGCTGCCACTCACCCTATGGCAAGCAGACAACTTGCATGCTCCACTTATTAACACAAACTGCAGAATTCACGGCTGACACGGGGCATGCCTGAACCATCCAGATATGTGCATGTCTCTTACTGCAGCCTCAGCTCTGCCAGCTTGCCGTTACTCACTCACTTACCACTCAGTACTGCTACAGCTGCTATCACAGAGCAAGCAGCGGGGTGCTCAAACTCAAACTACACGCTGTAAACAGTTCAGACCCAGATTGTCTAGCTTGGTCTCCTCCATAACTCTGACCAAGAAACCCTCTGCTCAACGTAGTACGTTCTGCTGGGCTCCGCAGGGCATGCAGCCTTTGTGCGCTGATGCCTAAGGTGGTGAATACCTCTCATCCCGGTGGTCTCCCACCCCACTCTTCCTTGATCCCTTCCCAATTCCCTCTGGCTGCTCTTGCTTCTGGGACAGCAGACTTTAATTTGAGTTCCAGAGTTGGCAAAGGCTTTCAACTGCATTTTAGTCTGGTTTTGTAGAGGCTTCAGTGAGTAATACCTTAATTCCTCTTTCAGTGGTTGCTGGAGTTTTGAACGTTGTCCTTTCCTGTCCTCTGGGCCACCTCAGGGCTCCTCAGAATAACTCCTGCAGTAAAGAAGACATACAGTACTAATCTTTTGATTGCTGCAAGCATTATTATTCCATAATAAATGCATAACGGGGATTATTTTTTTAGTAGTTATACATTGAAAATAGGAAAGTACAGATATCACAAATGTATAAAATACGCTGAAGTTAGCCACAAAGTATTTCTCAGCTTTGCCAATTCCTGACGGAAAAGCAATTAGATCAGACTGAGAGTTTAGCAACCTCACCTAAAAGTTTAAGATTGATTTGGTGGTTGGAGAGTATAAGGATACCCAGACTTTTATGGGAGCATTTGGGATTAAGTTGCATCCTGAGTGTTTTGTCAGCCTGTACAAGAAACCAATTTAGTACGTTTCTATATGTTCTTCGGCTCATACTGAACATTTAACATGTGCACGCCTCAATCTTGAAACAATTTTCAATGTTTCTATTAAAAACATATGCGATCTAGGCAGTCAGCTGCGGTATGATTTCCCTGGGACATATCTTAAGCACTGGGGTTACTGAAACACTCTCAGACTGTTCTAAGGGAAGCCCACAGCTAATCTCTACAGCACGTCCGCCCCCTGCTTCTGCACCTGCAGGTGGGTCTGGAAGGCCAACGTCGTAAAATGCAGTTAACACTTATCCTTCCAATATCCTCTCCACTTTGTACTTCAAAACAGTTAACTAACATGAGTTTTCTTCACGACACCAATTATATATTGGCTTTCATGTGCTTGGGTACCCTTTCCATCACTGGTAGAATAACTCTACTTTCAGAATACATCTCAAAGTCCAGAGCAGGACAGTGAGTTTGGACACCATGGTTCCTGTGTGCTGTATTTGTTGCTTTGGATGCATTCATCACTTTCCTTTTCTATCTTACCCATCTACTTCCACACAGATTAGGATTCCTGGTGGATATTAGACACAAGGAAAAACTTTTTCTCTCAGAGAGTGGTCAGGCACTGGAATGGCTGCCCAGGGAGGTGGTGGAGTCACCATCCCTGGCAGTGTTCAAGAGGTGTCTGGATGAGGAGCTATGAGAGATGGTTTAGTGGCTTGTGGTAGCAATGGTGATGGGAGGATGGTTGGACTACATGATCCTGTAGGTCCTTTCCAACCTTGTCATTCTATGATTCTATATTCCTAGTGCAGGCTCAAGAACTTGGGATTTTATTGTTCTGTGGTGGGATAATGTTGGCAGGTCAGTAGGTGCCCATCAAGCTGCTCTTTCACTTCCCTTCAGAAAGAGAAAATACAATGGAAGAGCTCATGGGTTGAGAGAAAGACAGGGAGACCACTCAGTGATTACTGTCACAAGCAAAATAGGCTACCTGGGGAAGATTAATTATATTTATGGCCTGATAGTAGTAGGGCACCAAGAAGTAAAAACAGATAGAAAACACCTCTTCTCCACTCACCTTTTCTCAGGCTCAACTTCTACATCCTTCCCTCAGCAGGTGCAGGGGAATAGGGTAAGGGGCCTGTGGTCAGTCCATAAAGCTTCATCTCTTCTGCTCCTCCACGGTCACTCTCTGCTTCTGCTCTATGTGGGTCTCTCCCCATGGGATGCCATCCTTCCTGGTCTGATTCCACATACTGCAGCTCTCCCAGCACTGTTCAAATACAGCTCCATACCACAGAGCCCCCACCCTTCAGGCACTGCTCTACATGGGTCCCACAGGTGGCAGCTCCCTCAGCCCTCCTGCCCCTCTGCAGGCTGCTCTCCATGGGTTACATCTCAGACCCGGGCTGCTCCTACAAGGGCTGTGATCTGACATGGGGCAGCTGCTGGGCTTCTTGCAGGCCTCCCCAATGCCAAAACCTTGCCACATAAATCCAGAGGAGGACTATGAGTTCTTTGTTCACCAATGCATTGTCTGTATTGTTGCCATACGTTAACGGAGCTGGAATAAAATTGGCACGATATCCAGTTTCATGCAGATGAGGCTGTTGAGCAGGATCCAGAAGACTAGTATCCACAGAGGGCAAGCGCAGTGTTTAAACAGAAACAAAGCCCGTGATTTATTTCATTATTTACTAAGTGCCGTCAGGGTACGTGGTACCATATAAACACTGTCTGCCCCAGGTTATTAATACTATTAGACAAAGCGGGTTCATGATTCAAGTACCTTACGTAAATCATTTTCAGAACAAGACTTTTAAGAGCAAATTAAAAGCTTCCTCGTGGCAGGAATCTATGTGTAGAAAATGGTGCTGATTAAACATTAGACATCAGAATAGGTAACTATTCCAGTGCAAAGAAATTCCCGTTCAAGGAGTTAACTTTATACCTGTCTTCTATAATTACACCTCACTAAGTACTGCTGTAATGCATGGTCTGCCCTGTTGAACATACAAGGGATGCCAGCCTAGTCTTTTCAATGCATGATAAGGAACATCCATTCATCCAACAGAGAAGAACTAGTGAGAGATTAGATATCTAGAATTATCAGATTGAAATAACCCTAAGGGTGTGTAATTCCTCAGTGAAGATGTCAGTAAGTGTCAAAAACGTGTCTGCATGCTCAGGTCAGTGAAGATTATATGTCAGATAAGGCTGCTTAAAAGGTAGAGCTCTCACAAGAATTACAGATTATTCTAGTCCCATGAAAATCATCCTGTTTTTAATTATAGCATTAAAGACAAAACCACAATGGTTTAAGTTCTGCTGGCACAGCAAGTGATCATTATAAATCTGGACAAGGGATCACACAGAAATTGTAAATAATGACTGCGAGATATTTCAGTACTATCTATTTTTGTCCATAGGAATGTTTTTCATATCAAAAAACTCATTAACACTTGTGCTTGGCCAAAACTTGGTCACAGGACCTTTCAACATAAACTCTTCTCAAAAGGACGCTGTCAACTCAACAGCTGGTCTGTTTTTCAGAAGGTTTTTCAAGACATTTTAGTATGTGAGTCCCCGTGGCTGTGCCTGTTCTTTTCTCACAATTCTTTACTTATTTCTCAGTGCTTTACCTTGCCCCGCTGCAGCATCAGTCTCTACACAAGCTCAGGGATCCGGGAAACAAGGAGGATAAGGAGAAGCTGACAGCCTCAAAAGCACTATCAAAAGATGAAAATAAGCCAGTGGAGTTACACACAGAAATAAAAAGGTATATTTACTTTTCATTCTCAGCGCCAGGAATAGTTTGGAAAAAGAGAGAACCATGTAACGATGTTCTTACAATTCAGCACTTAATTATAGCAGATGCTGTAATAAAAAGAGGAAGGATGGACAGAATGGAAAATTCTCTCCTGAGATTAAAGTAAGAAAATGACTTTTTGTAAAGAAAAACATTTTTAAAAACACAAAAAAGTCAGCCAAAATAAGAGCGCAGCGCGTTGTGGAACAGTTGTACAACACAGTTTCTCCGTCTTCTTGGCACTCAGAAACAAACATTTGCTGTGAATACCATGATCCAAAGCCAGGATAAACTGCTGGAGTTCATTACACTGACTTCAGTGGGTACTGCAGGCCAAACGGGGAAAGCAGTGCTTCAGGCCACCAGACCTTTGTTGTTTGTGCATTTTATTATGTTGCATTTGTTTCGACTACACTGCTGATAGGATTGGTGTAGCCGAGCCCTTCTTTCTGCAGGAACCCCAAACGATACCAACACAAACATTCAGCACACTTTCAGACACCACAAAGCTGTGGCCTGAGACAGTAAAACAGGATGGAAAGCCCTCCAAACTGAAGGTTCCTAGAGTTTAGGCCTCACTGCTCTACCGGGTTTATCTCAATACTAGTCCAGCATCACACCAGAAAAAAGCTCAGACTGTCTAATTGTGGCTGTGCTGTCAGTTTGCCTGGAGTTTTACAAGCTTCACTGTGTGCTTATCCAACTGTTTCTGATGACTTTCTTGGAAAGTTATTTGCAAGGATGGAAAATCCCTAACTCTTCCTGATTGTTGCGATATTGAGTCGAGATGCCTGGAAATTGGCGACTGACAAGTCAATACATGTACAGCTAGACCTCTGTAAATAAGGAACATGAGCTATTATCGTGTTCTGATAAGTGAGGATTCACTCCATGAAAATACCAGCCAGGAATCATTCCCTATGCAAATGTGTAGAGGTGGGTGAAGAGGTAGAATTGCTGACAGAAGGGCGGATACATCTGCTGTGAAACCCTTTCCCTTATCTCAGCTCCTTTTTAGCAACCAACTTTAGCTGTCTAACTTTAGATGACAAGTAGGCAGAAGCACCCTATGGAGGTGCTGGTGTCTCCTGTTGACTCAGCAGCATGACTAACCTCCACGCTGGTCCCTACAGGCAGGCTGCATGTCTTTCCCCTCCCACCGTACAAGACCCTCACTGGGTAGTTCTCTGCACACAGCAAGCAACTCACGTGCTGCACATGTATCCTCCATAACGTCTGCTGTGGTCTTAAAACACAATTACAAAACTTATTTGGAACAGGGTGCGCTTCTTAAAATGGCAGCCAAAGTAAAAGCTTGGGACACAGCTCTTCTCCTCCACTTTCTTTTTCCTGATTTGTCTTCCCAGCTGTTCTAATTGCTGCACAGTATTTGGCAGTGCAGTTAAAGCTGCTGTTGCTGCAGTGTATGAAAGAAAGGAGATAACCTTCTGCCGTACTTTATACTGGGTCCATTCGTGAAGATCGGAACTTTCTGTCTCACAATGGCAATGAGCTAATATTCCTGAGGTACTCTACTGTACCACAGGCATGAAAAAGAAGCCAAATAAAACCTAAGGGAATTTGTTTTTTTTTTTTCAAATGGAAAACATATTCCAGCTTTAATGACACATTGCTATTTTGTTTTGGTTTCTTTATTGCAATGATTTATGATACGCAAACTTCACACGCGTTTGCTGAAGCCACGTGTCTGCCTTATTTTAGCTTTGAAAATAACAGCCATGCCAATATTCTTTACCGTCATACTGGGCAACCTGAGTAGTTCTGAAAGACATCAACTTTATGGTACCCAAAAAAGCAAATAGTTGCTTTTCTACCCTTTAGCTGAGGAATAAAGTAATAGGTTCTCCAGAAGGGCCCTCTACGCATCAAGACTTTCTATAAATACCTTGACACTGCTAATGCTGGCATGCTTCCACTGTTGTCAGTAAAGGTGGGTTTCCCATTTGGGATCATCTGACAAAATATTGTCTCATTCTGTCTCTGCCTGGCCTGCTTTAAGCCCAGCTGAGCTACAGACAGGTAAAAACACCAGAGTTCTGTTAGTACTGGCAGTTCCAATGCTATGTACATTATTAGAGCTGTACTGATGATTAAACCCTTCAAAATAATAGCAAGCAGAATCCAAAAACATCTCCCCACCCCTCTCCTTACCTTTCAGTTAGGCCCTACAGAGGACTTAAGCTAAGCAGAAAGTCTTCCAGTGCTGTCATTTAAGTCAGTTTCCTGCAACGTACCTCTGCAGTTCTGCAAACAGCTGCAGAGAGAGGGGTGGAAAGGCAGGCAGTAGACTTCGCTGTTTCAGTAAGTGCAATGCTCATTCTTGCAGGTATAAAAGGGCAGCACGCAGTCATCTATATAAAGAATGTTCTTCAGATGGGTTATGTATAACTCCGTGATGGCAAGGGTATCAAATGAAGGTCGAACATCAGAGACCTTTAGGCACTTACGAAACATGACTCATGGATTAGTTAACTGCCTGTCAGATTTTCCATTATAAAACTTTAACCACATTCCATATCTGCACAGAACCAACCAACACCTGTACAAGTACAAACAAACAAGTGGTTAAGGATGCATTTGCACAGCAGTGGGTCAGGAGATGTGCCTTAGTATCACAGGAAGTTTTTTTCTTCATTATAAACTAACTATTAACTGAGGAATAAAAATGAGAGGAAGAAAATGAAGACAATTCAATGGTAGTAAAAACAATATTTGGAAGTGCATATTTTCCAAAGACTCTGCAAGATAGATCTTTAGTGCTCAACTGTATCAGATGAATACAACCCCAAAATTCCTCTCTGCAGAACGTCATTATTTTAGCCTTGGTGAACATCAGTGTTTCCTAATCCAGGTGTTTGCTTTTTCAATTCCACGTGCTGACATAAGCAAAAGTGAAAAAGCAACTAATCCTGTTTTGGAAAAGGTTTATTATTAAGTTTTGTAAGTATTAAAATACTCAGTTAAAAATGAAGACATTACTTTTCAGTTTGAAAATCAGTGAGAAGTCCCAGCTGTCAGACCTTGATACGTCCCTCAGAAGCCATACTATCTTACTGTTTCGAGGTGCCTTCAAAAAGGCAAAAGGTGTGCTCTGAGGATTCCTAACAGGAAGTGGTGCTTTTGAGCTATGCGTCATCAGTTTAATGAACTCAACATGTGACTTTCAGCTCACCTAATTTTAGATGTCTATCTAGACATCTGCTGCCCCACTGACACTTGACCAAGGTATGCCTTATCTGATCTGGTTTAGATATCTACCTTAGGATAAGATGATTCATCACCTCAGCTTGTGATTTTTCTTTCCAGTGGCTGTAACCTTGTTTTGGGCTCTAGCTAGGCTAAGGAGCCTTTATCCATAGCCATCTACAGCTGATAAGATGAGCCTTGCCTGAACGAAAGTTCTGCCCCCACAGAGTTGATAATTTGTGAGAAATAAGTTGGTTACCACTGTTGCTCCTAGGATGTTTTGTCTGTATCGCAACAACACTACCACATCTGGCACAAACAAATCATAATTGTCTGAAACAGCCAGAGGGTAACGACTTTAGAGGAAATCCCAAACACTTAGGTAAATTTCAACACCACTTAATATTTGTGCCTCTAGAGCTATTCCAGATCAGAAATCAGGTATGGAGTTCTCGCTACACCTACCACTGTGGCATCTAATCTGTGAAGACGAAAGTCTCAGTATCCATGCCTGTTAGTCAGGTCATTTCATTAATGCTATTTCCAGGCAAGTGTAAAGCTACTGCTCTGATGGAAGTTCAGAAGACTTGGACTATAAGGGCCTATGAAGAATAATATAGTCTGAGAAGAGGCAAGATGCCATTACATAAATATATAAAACAAAGCTGCAGAGAGGAAGGAAATAAAACTCCCTGTTTACTGTGAGTAGTCGAAAAAGCAATGAATACAAAGAAAATTAAGTTAGAGTAAAGAGAAGTGCCACACAACAAGAAGCCATGCAGCCACTCCTTTGAGCTGAACAGAAGCACCATGCCATCTCTTAGACAAAGGGCTGCGTGGACAGGAAATCGATCCAAGGAGAGCCCAGCAGCTCCTGCTTCCCTGCCTCCTAGGAGAGAGCAGTTCCTGCTGGGGTTGGTAGCCCTCCCCCAGCTTAGGAATGCAGATATTCTGGAGATCCAGTTTGAGAGCATCCATGCGGTGTAAAGGGACATTCCTAGTCTTAAGGCAGCATGATGTGTTTCTCACTTCTCCTCTAACTTACATGATGTGTTGGCTGCAAAGGGTGCGATGTGCAAACTGAAGCCTAAGTGTTATAACATCTTGTAACTGAGTGGACTGGAACTCCAGCTACATCAGTTGCACAGCCAGCCAAAGCGAGCAGAAGGGAGGGAGGGTGGTCTTTGAAGAACTCATCTGGGGAAAAAAAAAATAAAGGCAGTTTTCTCCTAACATAAAAAGAATTACGACTTCTTCCTCTGCTTCCATCGTAAGAGAGATGACTGAAATAAAGATTATGCAGCTGAGCGCTCCTGTTTAATGCTCCTTCTGTAGGAAATACTGTTGCAACACATGTAGAAAATATCAGGGATGCAAGGAAACTTAAAGAGGCAAAAGTGACCTTATTTAAAATAAGAACTGAAGCAAATCAGGCAGCCTCATGCTAAGTGTGCGGTGCCCAAGAAGTCCATCCATAAGCCGATGTACTCAAGCCATCTACCCAAACCCCACCACCATTAAGATCTGTTGTGAAGGAGGAGAAAAAGGACGCCGTCTATCAAAGTTCTCATGTCTCCTGGGTGAATTCTCAGGTTAGTTGCCGCGAACAGGGTTTGGACATCCTTTTGTGTCTTTTCAGAGCTGACGGTATCTCCATGCAGCCTCAGCTCCGGGAGCCATCGGAACTAATCACTCTTCTTTGTCTCCAAATGTGTCTTTGTGAAGCAGCGGGCAGATGCCCCGGGGTCTCGACGACCTGCTAATCAGGCGTCATTAACATAGGCATTCAGAGCCCTTCCTGCTGGGCGCTCCTCCTGGGACCTCCACCCCCAAGCCTCCCCACGCCTCACACCAGTACGAGCCTTTCCAGTTATCGTTATAAATCTCTGTAACACTTTCACTCCCTCGCGGTTGTTGTGAAGAACACACATGCGGGATGGGAACGGTGAGGGAACTAGGAAGGGAGCCTTTGCCCTTTCTCTTGAAGACCAGCACTGTGTTTGGCTCATGGGCCCTCGAGGCATTTAGAACTGGGAACTGGAAGAAGTTTACAGAAACCATATGAAGAAGCAGCAGTGCCTTCTTCAAAGTATAATATTAATGCTGCAATACAAAGAAGTATAGGAGCCGTCTTGACTAGGTGCCTATTTGGATTTAGATAATTGCTAGCTTACCAGTTCAAACCAGTTCAAAATGAGAATGCACAGCATTCAAGATTTACTCATGTGCCTCTTGTTTTTTTCTTTTTTTCTTTTTTTTTTCTTTCCTTCTTTTTTCCCCCTGCCGCTAAACTCTGCCTCGTTTCATCTTCCTTCATCTCCTGTTACTTTGACCCTGCCTACAGGAGAAAGATACACTTGTAAAACCACAGGCTGCTCATAAGCCAGTACAGTCTGGGCATTCACGGAGCGATCAAAGAGGGGCAATAAGATATGTATGACTTTGTTCATATTGGGCATGACTATAATCTTATTTATCGATTTAGTAAAAGGCTGTGTTTCTAAGTATTTAACATCTGTCCCATAGATTGTGCCTTCTGCTGAGGTGAAGACCCCGTCCTGTCTTGTCATTTTGTCCCATTTGGAGGGCACAATCCACAGAAGAAAGTGCTGGACTCTCTTTGTTCTGGTGTAGGGAAACACACTGCTTTGCAAGTTCTTCCTGATCGACCTGATCTAACTTGAAATAAGCCATTTATATTCCTGCAAAGGAATAGCAGGTTATCCACATGGCCTTTTGCCCAGGCTTAACATAATTCCTTTAAGACAAACTGCAAATGAATAGTCGTGCAGTTTTCCTGTGCAGGCAAGCCCTTAATCTAATTGGAGCATGGAAAACAGCATTTGAGAAGGCGAAACAGTGTGTAGACTTGAGGAATGAGAGCGGGAGGTAATGTAATGGGGTGTCCATGGGGGCTGATGGAGAGATCTGGATGCAGAAAGCTAAAAGTGATTAAGGTTTTTAAAATCCAAACTAGCGATATGAATAGGAATAGGAAAAATAGAACCTAAACCTGAACTTTTCCATGTTCTGAGAACTTCTGTCTTCCTTCTTTTTGTTTTGAAACAGACAAGGTTCTGGCAATGCTGAATCTGCAACAAGAAAGGTAGTGCTGCCTCTCAGTATTAACTATTTCAAAATGTAGCTCTCCCTTAATAAGGAGTGCTAGTAACATTGGGCATTCCTCAGATAGCTGAGGCCATGGCTGTTTAACATGAATGCTTTTGGCAGCTGCATTATGTAGCACAACCATCACCTTCAAAGGTCAAAGCTTGTCAGGTGTTCACACCTGTCTGCAACAGAGGGGAGAACACTGGCAAGACACCTCCTTAAAATGGCAGGAAAGATCTGACCCATCCCATACACACAGCGTGACCAGGGCAAATCCTCCACAGCCATAAGAGGCACGTGAGACTGAAGAGACTCCCCGGTGCAGTGAGGACATTTATCTGAGGCATAGGCCTGAGGCTGGAAGTGAAAGACTGGATGTTTCACCAGGCTCTGGTCTGGGTACTAGCCAGTAGCAGCAGCAATTGCTGCGAGGCTGGGCTGAGCACAGCTTTTTTGAGGCTAGCCAACAGATGTGTCAGGAGCCTACAGAGCTAAAACTAACTAATGCTTTTGTTCTTTCCACTGTTTGCCCCATACTTTCATTCTCCTTTCCTGCCCTTTCAGTGGTAGCCTTGTGCAGCACTCAGGTCACCAGTTCCTAGGCCCTGACCTCAGCTCAAGAAGTATCTGCTGTGGGCCTGATCTGCAAGCAGCCCTTGGAGTGATACCCTAGGGAAGCACTCAGCATGGGGATGAAGATAAAAGCTGTGTGGAGTTCATGGGATCATTCCTCTCCATGCCTGATCCGAGCATAACAGAGGAAATAAGGACAAAACTACACTTGTACTTCTTCAGTTCCCACAGACGCCAAGTGACTACTTCCTTGCTTGTGTCTCTATTACAGAAAAGCAATAAGAAGACTCCACCAAAGACGAACAGAAAAGCATCACAAGCTGACCAGCATGTGCTTCAACTGATGAAGTCCTCTCCTTATATCCCTATTTCTATGCTCATAGCTTGCAAAACTTAACTGATTCTGTGTATTCCTTCTGTAAAGGGTCTCTGCTTTCTGTAAACAGTCTTTTGTGGCTTTTCAGAGCAAGATGTGAACCCCTTTGAAGTTTTCAGATGTGCTTCAGGAATCTTTGGTGGGATCACTCTGAATCTGCTCTTCATCAAGGTTTCCCCAGGTCATTATGTACATTCTATTGGCCTCAATCAGCCTTTACCCATCTGGGAGAGGAGGGAGATGAGGGGAGACTGCAAGGCTTAGATGGCAATACACTAACCAAAGAACAAAGAAGCTCTTAAATCAGATTGCCTTTTAATTCTTTGTGCAAGTTAAACACATGATATTCTTCCTAAAAATGAGGATAGAGGTGTACATAGGTAGTGACAGAACAAAGTGCTGCAGCACGATGTGGAAGATACGGTAAATATGCTGTCAAATGCTGTCCAGTTGAGTAATCATATTTGTTATTATTAGCAACTTCCTTTATTTGTTGAAGTAAGATTTTGGATCAAAACAGAGGAAAGGCAGAAGGTGCTAAAACAAATGATGCATTTCTACAGGCAACAGAAGACTTCACAGATTTCCTTGAAATTTCCCAGTTTCTCCTCTAGCTTTGTTTGACATGTACTTCAGGGCATACCTACCCTGAGAAAGTGTGGGTAAGCATCCATCACTCTCCTGTCTGCCCCTGCCGACCCAGGGAACAGGGCTGTGGCTCTGCACGGGCTCCTTTAATAGCAGTGCCAGCTGCAGCAGCTCCAGCTCCCTAGTTGCCCTTGCTCAGGTTGGACTGGGATGGGTGTTTGTGTAGCCACTCCAAACAGGTGGTTTATTTCAGAGACTCAACTGAGCTGGGGGTGCAGAACGAGGTAGGGACTACCTAAACTGATCATGTCAGTGAATGAAATGCTTGGATTAAGTGTACCAGCTTTGCACTGTGCACTGGGTTAAGGCAGGAAATAAACACTCCAAACTGAGGAAAGTCACCGACTATGAAACAATATCCCACAGGTATTTCTTTGGGCAGCAGAGTTGACTTTATTTTTTTTTTTTCCCTGCTCCTATGAACGAAGTTATTTTAAGCTCCTTCATTCACTGCACTGGCTGGCAGCACTAACAGCTACACTGGGACGGTCACGGGGACACTTTGAGGGCAGGAACAAATGGCAAGGCGAGTGCTGGGAACTGCCTCCACCAATGCTCTGTGTGATATATCTATCTGAAGAACAAGCCCCTCAAATGTGAGGAACCAGGAAAGGCCCCCCTTATCCAGTAGATCTGGGCTTGTTTTGAAGTTAGAGTAGTGGTACCACCTTAAAAAATGCTTTTAAATTCATTCTGCCCAAGAATTGCTTTTGCATGCATTATTTAACTCTTCTCCATTGGTGCAAGGAGTTTTCTGGCCACTGCTGTAGGTAAATTGAGAGTTTGTATTCATTAATACCATATCAGCAGTTGCAGGTGCTTCTTCTTTTCATGGTATTGCTCTAAATCTGTAAGATTGCCTTAGAAATCTCTTGTTGCCTATAAGTGTCCCTTGAAATTTGAGAAGGGATCAGCAGCATTAAAAAATTATGCTATTAAAGACAGATACCTGATACTTCTGGGAGATACATCACTGAGTGAAGACTGTTTCTTAGTCACTTTGTTAAAAACGGTCCTGCTTTCGGCTGGAATAGAGTTAAATTTCTCCCTCGCTGCTGCTATGGTGCAGTGTTCTGAACCTGGGATGAGAACAACACCAATATCAGGGCAATAGTGGGTAGTGAGCAATTGCATTGTGTGTCACTAATTTTGTGTATTTGTATTATTTTCCCTTCATTTTCTGTCCTGTTAAATTGTCTTTATCTCAACCCGCAAGCATTATTATTTATTATTATTATTATTATTATTATTATTATTATTATTATTATTATTATTATTATTATTATTATTATTCCATCAGGGGTGAGTGAAACTGGATGCTGCTGAGCTAGCTGCCAGGTTAAACCACAACAACATTAACTTTCTGGTTTTGATTTGTTTTTTAATTGCTCCACCAGTTTTCCAATGTCACTCTAGCTGGCCAAAGTTGTTCAAAATCTTTTGAAGCAAAAGAAAAAAGAAATACACTGCAGCAGAATTGATATTAGGTCAGCTAAAGTCACAAAAAGTATTCTACCTATTCTCTATTGAATTCTCATTACTAGTCCCTCTCTCTTGTCTTTGAGACATTGCTGTGTCTGTGCACTTCAGGTTGGTGATGCCTCTGGCCAAACACTAGTCCTGAACACTGGGAAGAAGAATAGAAGAGAAAGGAAAGGAGCATGTTCTACAATGGGTGTGGAGGGGGTGGTCGTCATGCTCTTAAAATGTGGGATGGAAAGAGGACATTGCAGAGCTAAGAGGAGTCTTGGCAAGATGAACGTAACATCCGTAGCACGGCAATGGACTGTCCAGTGAAACAGATAAATATGTTTTTACACGTTACATGAGAGAGATGGAAGTTCATGGCAGAGCCAATAGCTCTGCTGATAAAAATCAATAGAATACAATAGCACCTCTCTGGAGCTCCCTGCCCCATCATGTCTTTGACTAGGAAAAGGATGGGTGAGATACCTCATGAATCCCATCATCCCCACCAAAATGAAACATATATGATACACAGTGTACAACAGATACTTCTGGCTGACACAGAAGCAGAAACTGAGATGCAGTGAAGAGAATATCTACATGTGGCCCGCTGATAAGTTTCAAAACAGATAAGGAAACTCATGTATGCAAAGTCAGTGCCCATCAGCTTTGAGGAAAAATATTCTAAATTGCAGCTGCAACTTCATAAACATTGCTCAATTTATATGCCAAACTGATCGGTGGTGATCATGGATACCACTTAACTAATGCATGGCAACTATCTTCTGAGTGCTTCGGAAGTTGTTTCTCTAGCTGTTCTGAGGACAACAGCATTGCCTTTGAGAATGAATAACAGAGAAGGCTCTGTAGGTGAGAATATGGCAAATCTAGGAGTCCTGCTGGGACTTAAAATCTGAGTGTCCAAGTACTGACTAGAGGAGCTTTGTCTGAATCCACCAGCAAAAACTCAGTCAGTTACCAGACACTGAACAGGATTTGTGAGGACTCCTGTGTTAGCTAAGCGCTTGACTCAGGTACCTGTTAGCTTCCTCTAGCAAACTGTCTGAGTCAGCTGCAGGAGAATAAAAAGTGAAACAGAGAATGCGTAGTCCTGCCTAATGAGGTCTGTAAAACTTACAGACAAAGGGAAAACTAACTTCCTCGAGCAATGGGAGCACTTATGTGCCTGCAGCACAAGACTCCAAGACTGTAATTTGCTCTGCCTTGGGCAGACTACATCAAAACACACCTCCAGCACAACACAGTATGACACACACACACAGGTCCCCCTGTTATCCTATCACTCCCTCACATTTTGTGGATGATGGAGGCATGTGGGTCCACTTGCTTTCCAGACTGCAAGGCAAAGACTGTTATTACTACGATGCTTCTAAAACTTGTACAGTAAACAAGAATTAATTAATGCCATTTTCTAGGGCATACAAATTACATCAAGCAATGCAGTTGTTTACAAAAGCTCTGCAAACATTGTAGGGATGTGAGCATTACCAAATCGTTAAGAATTTAGAACTGCCTGCAAAGTTATAAGAAAGAAAAGAAAAAAACAAACAAAAGCAAGACTTACTTGAAATTTGCTTTGGAAGAACAAAACAAAACAAATTTGGGCCTAAGGCCAGTAGCTTTCTTTATACTGTAGCGGTTGTTTTTGCTTTCTTTTTTAACTGATCTCAGGCAGCCCTGCTGACCACACCTGCAAGCATTTAAATTATATAAATAGGTGCATGTGGAGACAAATGCAGGCTTAAACCTTTAAGTCTGGAGCTGACCACGGAAACATTAGGGAAGGCCTAAGCAGGAAGATGGTAATTGTTTTGTCTAAAGATAGAGTTTGTCTTGTATAATACTGGCTGTGTTTGTTTGTTTTTTTTAATGAGAAGTATGCATGTTCATTTAAAGGTTTGTTCATGGATGTTTAAGCCCTGTAGGGTTTAAATGGAATGATTTAGACCTTAAAGCCCAAACTTCATGCGCAGCCGCTTAAATGAACTTTGTAAGCAGGATAAACTAAGTAAAGATAGCTGACTATTTTATTTTTCACTTTTCATGTGTGAGTGCTGTGAAAAGGTTTTGTTTTGCTTTTAAATCCCACTGTGAAACTAGCTGAGATTTTTAGAACGGATTTCTTCCTTCTACTTTTGTTCTTGTTGTTGAAAGAGGCAGACTGACAAAGAGGGGAGAAATAGAGGAGTAATTGCTATGTTTGTATAAAGGACAAACAAAACCTATTTCCTCTGCCCTGTGACCTTATAGCCTGAGGTATCCTGGTAATGTAACACGCTTGTCGGTACTTTACTGACCCAAATTCAAGGGAACAGCTTGAGTGTTTTTCTGTGTCACTACACTGTAACGTGGTGGATGGAGTACTGGAGGTGTTGTTTTTTGCTTCTTAAGCAGTGAAAGGAGTCTGGATGGCTATTACTTGACAGGTGTTTCACATACTAACAGCAGGCTTCTGCCTTGATGCGGGCAAGGTGGGGCCTTTTGTGGTTATAATGGAGTAACCTGATAAAAGTTATTGCTTACTGGTGACCTTAGTGTATCACTGAATCTGATAGCTCAACAAGGCTTACAAGGTGAAAGGTGGTATCAGCAGTAACTAATGCTGACCCCCAACCTCAGCACGTTGGGGTGAGTAGCTCAGTTATTGTGTTACCAGGCAGTCAGTGTGATAAAACACTGTGCAGACCAGCAGGTGCAGTCCCACGTTGATCTGTGGGCACACCAGAGGTGTTTAATGTTGGAGAGACGAGAGGCCAGTGTATTTAGTGAAGCAGCCCCTCCCCCGCTGACTGTCGTCACCTGGACCGGGAAGGGGACGCTCAAGCCGGGAAAACACCACAGCGTGCCAATACTGGAGCTCTCCTCCTTCCCACGCCGAGCTTAGGTCCGGCAAGGCGACCCTGCAACGCCTCCATTAGGACCTGCGCCACTGCACAGTGGCAAGCGCACAAGATGGCGGCGGGCGCCGGCAGGGACGGCCACGTGACCTAGAATCCGACTCCTTCTAGAGACATCTCAGAGCGCGCGCAGCGGGCGCTCTCGCGAGCGTGCCGAACAAAAGGAGGGGGCTAGAAGCGGGGGGGGGGGGGCGCCGTAATCTCGCGAGAACTAGCGGCCGACCCTGTAGGGAGAGCAAGAGGTGGGGAACGAGCGGGCCGCCAGCAGGAAACATCGCGGTGTCGCCGCCGGAATCCGAGACAATCTGCCGGCCCGGCGCGCGAAATCTCGCGACACCCCCGTTGCTCCCTTCATCCGGCCCTAAGCTATAGAGACGCGCGCAAATCTCGCGATAGCTTTCCCCCCCCCCCCCCCCCCTCCTTTCGCCGCCGGCGCAGCGCGGTCGGTTTCTCTCTCAACAGCGCGGCGGAGGAGCAGGGAAAGCGAAGGGGGCGGAGCTTAAGTTGCGCGCTGAGGTCAGCGCGCGCCGCCGGGCGGGCGGGGACTATATAAAGGCCGGGGCCGAGGCGGGGGGTGTTCAGTCAGGAAAGCGATTCGTGGTGAACGAGTGGCAGCGGCGGCGAGTTCCCGGCCCGGCGAATCTGAATTTCTTGAGGCGGAGCGGGACATCCCGAGACGATCTCTCGTTATGAGTCATGTGGCGGTGGAAAATGCCCTCAGTCTAGACCAGCAGGTGAGAGACGAGGCCACGGGAACGGACCGGGGGGTGGGTGGGGGAGGGGCGCTCCGTTAATCGGGATATAAGGGGGGGGGGGGCGACAGCGGAGCGATGGCGGCAGCGTGTGCGTGCGTTGTGAGGGGCCGCGCTGCGAGGGGCGGCCCACACGGCCAGCGAGGGGCTGCCTGTGCGATCCGAGGCGGCTGCGTCGTGATTTTCTTTTCTTGCTTTCATTTTATTGCTTTCTACCATCCCATCCCCCCACCGTTTCTCTGGTTCCTTCCTCCCCCCCCGCTTCCCCCCCCCCCCGCAGCGCGGAGGGTTTGTGGCGTGTTCGGTTGTTGCGCAGTTCCCGTCGTGCGGCCCTTTTTTCCCCGCGGAGTGTTGGGGGAGGGGGGGGGGTTGGGGGGGCGGCCGGCCGCCAGCAGCACCATCAACACCGGGCGGGAGGAGCTACATCCCCGCGTGCCCCTGTGGCCTCCTCCTGGCCACGCTCCGCGCCCGGCTTTTGTGTGCCGGGGAAGAGACGATGGTAACACGGCGGGACCCCTGGCGGCGGCGGCGGGGAGCGGCTGCGAAGGGAGAGAGAGCGAGAGGAGGGGGGGCGGGGAGGAAGGGGGAAAGAGGGGGAGGGTAGGGAGGAGGCTGGCTCAATGGCGGCCATTGTGCATGTGACGGAGCCGGGCGGGGGTGGGGGCGCTTTGTGCTGGCGCCCCCGCGGAGGGGGCGGGGAAGGGGGGCGCTCGCGGCCGCCTTTGTTCGGGCTGCGGTAGCGCGGCCCCGCGGCGGGCGGCTCGCCCGCTCCTCCTGGTGGGCCTTGGTGACGCAGTTGCGCTCGGAGCGGCGGTGCTGCGCGGGCGGCTCTCGACCCCGCCGTGTTGTTGTTCTTTTTCTTTATTTCCTTCTTACGTCTTCTATCTTCCCTTCCACTCCCCCCCCCTCCATCTCCCCCCGCACCTGTGGGGCGGAGTCAGGCCCCTGCTTGGAGCGGGGGGACGGATGGTTACCTAACCCTGAGGGAAAGGGGGTGGGGAGGAGATCGCGGCTCTGTAGCGGGGCCCCGAGCGGGCACGAAGCGGCAGAAATAACCTTCGGAGCTCTTAGGTTTCGGGCAGCCGCGGTTCTGGGGCGAAGTAGGTCAGGGAGCCGGTTCCCCCCCCCCCCCTCCTTTCCCCCTCCGGAGATACAGCACGTGACGGGTGCCGGCAGCCGGATTAGCTGGGCGGGCTGCGGCTGCTCCCTGCTGCGCCGAAAATCCCAGCCCGCAGTGCCGGCTGCACCGCCGCACTGAGATGGCGGCCCCGGCCCTGCGCCATCTCCCTGAGCCGCCACGCTGCGGGGGGGGGGGGTGCGCCGGCGCTCTTCTTCTCTACCCGCTTCTTCCTCCTTATACCTACTTCTCCTTATACCTGCTTCTTAGTGACTACCCGAGTAATATTTTTACCTCGTCTTGATGCTCGGATCAGCTAAAGAGTTTAGATTTTAAGCAGCTTTAGAGAGAGCAATCCAAGGCTCCCCATCAGAGGATTTATTTCAAGAAGCTGAATGGTAGCGCATATAATAGAATCATTCAATCGTTGAGGTGGGAAAAGACCTCTTGAAGATTATCTAGTCCAACCATCAGCCCATTGTCACCGTGCTGGACATCTTGGAGGATGATCTTTGATTTGGATTGACTCCTGTTGTGTTGGAAGATGCGCATTGCAATTGGCCTCGCATAAAATTGAGTTGACTTTTAACGTATTTCAGCTCTGCTAATAAGTTCTGCGATGTGCTATGTAGGTAAACAACTGCAGCAAGCTTCTTTGTTATGTGTGGGTTGCCTTCTATTTACATGAGTTGCTTGACCTGAATGCGTTTAAACCAAAACACATTTTGGTAGGCTGAAGGCTGCAAACAAAGCTTGCAAGAAGCAAATGAGAAGTTGTATTTTCCAACAGTGTGAGGGTAGGAGGAATTGGCCTAATGTTCTGGGAGCAGAAACTGCTTCTGACATGAAAATGCTGATGTTTTAGTGATGTTAGTGTAGTCTAAAAGTGGATTCTACAAATGAAGCGTTACCAGAAAACCTGACCTCAGTCAGCATGTATTTTGATAGTCAGGGAGACTGTTCTAGGCTACTGCTCAGCCCTCATTTAGTGCATTAAGCAAGTCAGCAGTACTTGATTTGGTGGGTATACAGTAGTCTTCAGGTTTTGCTGCCTTTTTGGTGCGTGTTTATTGGTGGCTTTGAAGACACCTGAAGATAATTCTGAGTTTTACTGTTACTGTGCTATTGAACATTATAGTATTGGCTTTTCTTCATTACAGGAAATGTACCAAAAAATAAGTTTCTTTGCAGTGCTCACTTCTCAGAAATCTGCTCTTGATCTGCAAATGAGCGTTTTGCATCTTAGCATCAATTCATGATATAACATGTTGATATTAACTTGGCTGTTTTGTTCTTTCCAGTTTTCTGGTCTAGACTTGAATTCCTCAGACTCCCAGAGTGAAGGAAGCTCTACAAACAGTAAGTACATGCAAGTACTTAAAGTTTTCTGGTGCGCAGGAAGTTTCAAAACCAAAGCAGGCTCTTGTACCTGCAGAAATAATTTCTGAAGCAAGATGTACAGACTTCGGGGAAATGCAACGAGGTTACTAGTTACGTGCCTGCTTTAAAATAACATACTTTGGACTGGCACACTTAGTTGCAGTGGTTGTGTAAGTTCAGTGTTTTGGTAGTGCTGTATTGAACCAAATTGAGAGAATCCAGATTCCCGAATTTTCTGTGGCCTCTAGTCAAACAGCTGAGGCCAGTAATTGTAGTAATTTGGTGACCTGGTTTACCAAAGCATTCCGCTAGTGTTGCAGTGTCGGAGGTAAACGGTTTTAGTGGTTATCTGCTCTAATTGAGATTTGTTAGGTAGAAACAGTGTTATTTAGTGTGCCAAAAAGACCAGTATTTTAAGATGAGAGAGAATGTTCAGGGAACTCCTGTTAAGCCCGTGCTTACTACCTTCTACTTTATGCTGCTTAACAATCCAGATGCTTCTGGATTGTAAGTGAAAAATGCTATTCAGAGGCAATTGCACGTGGCTTCTGGTTAGATCTAAGCTGAATTGAGTGGGATGGTTAGATTCAAGGAGAAGGAAAACTACTGGCATTAATACTGTGAGTGCCAGTGTAGGAATGGCATAGTGAACATCGTAAGCTGCTCAAATAACCTGGAGCTATGTGAAGCCTTAATCAGTTCTTGGAAGACAAACTTTCATAACAGGTACTGTATGTCCAGAAAAGGCATGTCTGTATTATCTTTTGAAAGCGAAGCTAATTAAATGTATAAGAATTTTACATTCACTACTTTGGGTTCGCTGTGAGAAATGTAAGTATTCAAAAACTGTTTTTAAAATGCCCTTAAAGGCCTAAAAGCTTGTGAGGCAAACTGTTTCTTCCTTTGCAAAGGGTGCTGTTGAAAAGGCTGTTAACAATAAAGTTACAAACAGTATATAACATTATCTTTAACATTGTCTTTCTTTTGTCCTGCAGAAGGCAGATACATTCCTCCTCACTTAAGGAACAGGGAAGCTTACAAACAGGGTATGTATAAGAAATAGGGGGCAACACTTGTAATTGATTTTTAGCGGCTGTTAAAAGTTCTGGCACTATTGTTTGAAGTGACTCTGCAAGCTGCTTGACTGCTCTGCACAAAATACTGCAACTTCACTTCCTATTTTTAGCATGCTGCTGTTGGTTCCATCTCCAGGTGATGTTCTGAGTTTGAGTTTGGTGTTTGATAGGCAAAATGTCTTCATTATCTTACCATGTAAGTAAGTGACAGGAGCAAGTTGAAGACTTTTATTTGTCTACCTGTGTAACCACTAGTATAAAATTCTAAACTTCTTTGCAGGTACCAGTTTTTTTTCTATTGACTGTGATGTGAAACTTACAGTCCTAGTTACTAGGAGCAAATAGCACAGTTTTTCATCGTAAATGGGTGTTGAACATGTGTGCAAGTAGGGAGCGTGAGAAGCAAAACAATTACAGATGTTGCCTTTGAATGGAAATCTACAAAAGTGGTTGCAAAAAGCATGATAGAATGCTGGAGTATGAAACACGTGCTTAAATAACATGAAGTGCTTGAATAGTGTTTTTGTATAGAAGGACTGCACTGGAAAAGTCAAGCTTACCTTTTGCTTCTAGGATAAAAGAGGATAAAGTGTTTCATGGAGTGCTTCAGTGAAATAAATAATGACCTCTATTTTGGAGAAAGATTTCAGAGCTTGGTAGTGGCCATTGGATCCAATGGTAATGCATTGTGTAGATAACAGTTGCTTGGGGAAATGTTCTTTTACATAGACCAGAGAAACTGAAGTGTTGTACTATGCTACGAATTTAAGAAGTAATAGAAACTGCTCAGAGCTTAAATTTTAAACCTCGTACTGTAAAAACAGTGGGACTTTAAAAGGTTGTCTTTATGGTGCAGGAGGTTTCTTCCTTGAAGGAATAGGTAGGAGAGTATTGAAATACATGCCGATATCTTCTGAAGTTCTTCTAAAGTTCTTCTGGAGCTGCTTAATGACTAGAACAAATATTCTTGCACTTGGAAGAAACAGATCAAAAACGTGAAAATGAAAATGTTTTTAAACATTGAAGAGGCATTAAATTGCCCTAAGGCACCAATTGACGTGAATAGTCTGTAATGGGAGCTGACTTAGGTGAGGAGAGCACAGGGATTCTTTGGCAGCTCCGCTCTCTTGAAGTTCCCAGTAACTTAAGTCTCAAATGTGAGCAGCCTTGGAGGGAATGTCAGAGAAACCCTGGAGGAACTTTGGTTGCAGGAAACAGAGTTTATTAAGAGCTGCTCTCAAAAAAAACCTACTTTGAAACAGAGGCATCTTGTTTCACTAGATATTTGAACTCCACAGTGTACAGTTTTCTCCTTTGAAGTAAGAGAAGTGTGAATGTTGCCTTTTGTATTTGACTAACTAGAAGATAATAAGATGTATTCATTATGTAACTGGATTTTCTTATTCATGCCATTCATTGTAGGCACTAAAATGTCACTCTGCAAAAGGGTAAAGAAGTCATAAACCAACTTAAAGAAACAGTGTGGTAGACCCTGTTCTTAGAGGATGTCAACTTCCATTGGTACCCCTGTTGCTTAGGATTTTCCTTGAAACCATTTAGAGCTCTATACCACTAGATCCCTCCTGGCTCCTTGTGGTAGGAAGTTTGCAATAGTTAAGCTTAGAAAAGCAAATCAGGGCTCATTGTAGCAAAGCGGGTCATCCTCATCATGAGTTGACAGTAGAGCTATTGCATGGCTAGAAGTCTGTAATGCAGTATTCAGTTGTATGCAACAAATGCAAATTAACTCCTTTTTTTAAACAAACAACTTTCTATATATTGGCTGTTGAAGTCCTTTGCAGCTTCTGAAAAGTGTTTGTACACGTTAGCAAGCAACAGGCAAAGCAGTTTTTGGATAGCAGTAGTGATTGACCATATAAGGAAAATCTTGAATGCAGCCTTGGAAGTGTGTTTAGCTGTATTTTGATGTCCCAGTAGAATTCTCACAAACTGTGCCCTCCAACTTAATGAAAGCATTAAGTAATGCTGCATTCAGATGGAGAAGGAACTATTAGTTTATCCTGTGTGCTGTTCCCTTAGATGTGTTTTGGGAATGGATGGTATGTAGTTTCTAGCTTGGGGTTCTCAGTTTCTTCCATAGCTGATTACGGTGCAGTAATGCAGAGAGGCTATTAATGTTGCACAGTATACTTGTGGCTAAGTAAGAAATTGCTTAAGGCAGTGGATGCAGTGATTTAAACATAACAGTTTTTTTTCCTCTATGTGAAGAGTGTCCACTGGATTTAAATAGGTGTTAGCTGGGGAAGAAGGCTAAAACATGGAGAGTATTTGTGTTCCAAAACCTTGTGGTGCATTCCTTGTTTGTTAGGTAAATTACAGTGTGATTTTTTTTTTCCATAGACCTGAGGATATGTCCCTTTTGTGGTACAGATAATGCCAGTTTTATACCTGAGAGCAGGACAGCGCAGAACTGCAGGAGATGATATAATGAATTCAAAATTCTTTAGGCTAATTACTGGCAATTCCGCCTAGAGCTCATAATAAGAGCTATAGAGCTCAGAATAAGCAACCTTGTATACTGATGCATTTGGCTTTAATGAGTTTTGCTTGATAATATTGATATGTTCTCTCACATGACATCCTTGTTGAACATCCTTAAAGCTACTCTTGGGTATTTGAAGTCTGAGTTTATCTAATAGTAGATCAAATGAAAAAATACAGCTTTTCAAGTGGTATAACCATAATTGCTGTTAAAACATCACAAAGTGTGACCTACAATGCTGATTGAAAAGTGTAGCAGCTACTGCTTTTCAAAAGTGCAGAAGCCACAGAATTTCCTTAGATGTTATCATCTCCTTAGGGAAAATATGTGCTGGATAGAATCTTTACAGAATGTTTTTCCTGTAGTAATTTGCTGTCCCAGTTGCTTCCAGTTGTGGGTGACATACAAGTCATCCTCATTGTAGAACATGGAAAGGATATTTTTTTACTGGTAGGATTAATTTTTCTAAGTCCAGTATTTGAGACTCTAATTGGATCTTTTCTGAACTTCTGAAGGTGAAACTAGATAAGTATTGTAGAACTAAACTTTCCAATTTAGTACCAGTGTTTCCATCCATCTCTTGTCCCCTGAGTAAGCACCACCAGAGGCCCAGTTAAGTTCACAGGAATGAAATATGCTGTGAAGAACTTGGATGTTTCTGAATTTTTTTTTTATTCGATATAGTTGAGCTCCCTGCTTGCTGTTAATGACTGCTGTTGGGATGACAATAGTTTCACTGATGTAATGGGTTCAGTTTGTACCTATTTAATATAAATCAGGCATCCAACTTTGTGTAACCTCAGGTGGTTCAGAATCCTCCAGCCATATTGGATTCCTCATTTTTACTTTGAATTTACTCAAATGCACCATGAACTCTGTTGCCTTTGTGACCTTCTTTCCGGAGAAAAACAAATGGTAGCAGTGATGTATGTGCATTTTTAAATGTACTGCTTCTGCGTGCATGGAAGTATTTCAGCAAGTTTGATTGGCAATAAGAGATATTTGGTGCCTGTTGGAGCAAGTCTTGTCTGTTTTTCATATATATATTATATATATATATATTTTTTTTTTTCTTTTAAAGTCTGCCAGTATTTAAACCATGTGGACTTTGTAGTGGAGACTTACTGGACAGACATTTTTCTTACAAAAAGCTGGAGTGTGTAATATATGGCTTAAAATACTTTCTCTCTACTAGGTTTTGATAGTGGTGGCTGGAGTTCCAGCAGAGACAAGGATGCATACAGCAGTTTCGGTGCACGATCTGACCGTGGAGCAAAATCAAGCTTCTTTGACCGTGGAAACGGATCAAGAGGAGGAAGGCAAGTGCTTATTTATATAGGTGCTGAATTCCAAATCTGTTGCAGTTCTATGGCACATATATAATATTGCTGTTGAAAATGGAATTCTAGGTGTGAAGGTTCCCCCTCCCGTCTTAATACTTCATAGCTGTAGGAATTAAATGATGGGAAGCTTGCATGTTGTAGATGTGCCTTCTAGCCCATCACCAGCCAGTACTGCAATTCCTATGACTTCTTGACTTGCCATGTCATCAACAAAATTCTGAATGGGTGGCTACTACCAGATATTGATTTAAGAGCTTTTAGGAGTACATAAAATACATCAGAACTGACTTCTTTTTTCCAGTTTTTTTTTCCTTGTTGAAAAAGTGTAGTTAATAAACCTGGGTGAGACTCTTGCAGGTTCTCTACCTTACTTGATCAGTCTTACACACATCATGCGTTGTATGCACAAGTGTGGTGAGAATGACCTTTGTCAACTAGTAAGGCTGACGGTGGTAGTCCTGTATCCAGACTTTTCTCAAACATGATTTACCAGGCCAAAATCTAAACAGTTGAGGTAAGGACTTTTTCCACCTTCTTTTTAAGTCAATAACACAGGTGAGCTCACTCTTGGTAAAACTGGAAATCTGACATGTTCATTGAGGGATTTAGTTTTATCCTGTGGTGGGGGGGGAGTAGGGGAATAAAATCAAGTTCTTTGGGGAACTGTTTGGGCTTGGAAGATGAATATAACATGAGGCATATACCAAGTGCAGGTTTAAGTTTCAATGTATTAAGCTAAAACTAAGCTGCTAAGTTAATAATTGGAACTAACTTTTCCTGTCTGTAATGCAGAATAACATGACCTAGTCTTATAAGTAGGGCTAAAATCATTTTACTTTAGAAGTCAGTTTGAACATCTGATTATCATCCTGTGGTCATGTATTTAACATACAGACATAATATATTCAGCTAGACTGTAATGGTTTTGGTGTTTTGTTCTTGTGATGGTGGCCTAACACTCATACTGTGTTTAGGTATGAAGAGCGTGGAAGAGGTAGCGACTATGATAGGAGTGGCTTCGGTAGATTTGACCGTGGTGGAAATAGCCGTTGGTGTGACAAGTCCGATGAAGATGATTGGTCAAAACCTCTTCCCCCAAGTGAACGCCTGGAACAGTAAGTAATGGATCTACACGACACAATGTGATATTGCTAATTGGTTCACCTAATAAATAAAACACTTTTTTCCTACTTTCAGAGAGCTCTTTTCAGGAAGCAACACTGGCATTAACTTTGAGAAATATGATGATATTCCCGTTGAAGCAACAGGCAGCAATTGTCCTCCACATATTGAAAGTGTAAGTTGTTTTTTTTAAATCCAATTGGTCTAATCTTCACAGTTTTGCACATGAAACTTGATGTTTTCCTGTGTCAATTTTAGGAAGCTAAAGAAATAACTGTCTCGTTTCCCTACAGCAAAGATTTTTTTTTTTAATGAGAGGAGCTATATATGATAAACTAAAACATAAAAGAGGTTGTATAAAGTTGGCACTTGCAGTTTACTTAACTGTATGATGTATCTTTAAGTAGTAAATGCATAAGTAAGTAGTGGAAATGCTTGGAGGTGCTAGTTTGCAGGAGCTGTTTAAACATTGCCTCTAAGTGAGGTGTTAAGCATTGTATGACTAATGTAGTTTGCTCTTGAGGCTTAGCTGGCTTTTTTAAGAATCACATTGCTGGACTAAGTTGATATCATATTCCCAATTAACTGATTCTTTAGTATCTGACGTTGTAAGCAACTTCCTTAGGAAGAAGTAAACCCAAAAGTATTTCATGAGGAAAATGTGCTTGGACTGAGTGGCTTGTTCAGGGAGGGATGGAGGGTGAGGATCTCAGATTTAATCTTCCGTAATTTTATTTTTAATTATTTTACAGTTCAGTGATGTTGATATGGGAGAAATTATTATGGGAAACATTGAGCTCACACGTTACACTCGTCCTACTCCAGTCCAGAAACATGCAATACCTATTATTAAAGAGAAGAGAGACTTGATGGCCTGTGCTCAGACAGGTAAGTTTGTAACTATTGCTTATTATTAGTCTCTGTCAATGATTATAGGTTTTTTCATTCTGGAACCTTTGGGCAAGGTTTCCTTAAGGTAATAAACCTATTGTTCAGAATGCATTGGAATACCTCTTGGAAATTATGAGATAATCTTGCCATTGATTTGCATGTGCTGTGTCAGGCACACTTGTTACCGTGTCCCTAGAGAGCTGTTAATGCCCTAAATTGCTTCAGAGTGTTACAGTGCTCATTGACTGACCGTTGTCTGTAGACCAAGTTTTCTGGCTGAAAAATACACTCAAATGGCTTGTGCAGTATCCATATATCTAGCACAGATAATACTAGGAATGCTTATGGTACAGGACTGTGTTCAGTAGACACAGTGTGACAGCTTTAAAAATAACTAATAATACTAAATTGTATCTATCAGGGTCTGGGAAAACTGCTGCGTTTCTTCTACCAATATTGAGCCAGATCTATGCAGATGGACCTGGTGATGCCTTGAGAGCTATGAAGGCAAGTATTTTATTACTTAGTCCTGAAGAAGCTGAGTCAAGTGTATGCATTTGCTTCATATGCTGATGCCTGCTACTGGATGCAGTAGTTGAGCTCAAGTGTGTTGTTGTTAGTTTGGGTAGATGGGGGCAGTTTCTCACCTTTCTGAAGCCTTTTCTTGGGCATGGAGAAGCTTGTAACTTTTTCCTCAGCTGAGTAAGAGAAACAAGATTTTGATGAATGACCTTTTTGAGTAGATCCTTGCTACTGGAAAAACTGTTACGTTACTTGTCTACATTGTAGATTTTAAGATGAGGTGGTACCCCTCTTGTTTTCCATGGGTAGGCTTAACTCCTAGTTGTAGGTGTTACAGGTTTTAGAGGACAAGCTTGTGCTGCAGTTACGCAGTTGTTAACATAATTAACCAAAAGTTTAATCTTGGGCACTGCAGCAGGGCAGTCAGATGTAGTATCTAAAACAAGTTGATGCTGAACTGTTTGCTTTTTTTGTGTTTTTATTCACCTTTTATCTGGGGATTTTTCTTCCTGTTGTAGGAGAATGGAAGGTATGGACGCCGTAAGCAATATCCAATCTCACTGGTCCTGGCTCCAACTAGAGAACTGGCTGTGCAGATCTATGAGGAGGCCAGGAAGGTATGTCTAGGGGTTTATTAGAACACAGCACTTTGTGTGTTGTTCTTCTTAGCACTAACTTGCTTGTTTTGTAGTTTGCATACCGTTCCCGAGTTCGTCCCTGTGTTGTGTATGGTGGTGCAGACATTGGGCAACAAATACGTGACCTGGAACGTGGATGTCACTTGCTTGTAGCAACTCCAGGTCGACTGGTTGATATGATGGAGAGGGGGAAGATTGGACTGGATTTTTGCAAGTAAGTGAAGTTCTGTCCGTAACATGAGTTGCTGATGTGAAACTGAATCCCTTTTGAGATCTAGAGAGAACTCTATAGCACTTAAACTCTAAATGTCTGGTTGAGAAATGTAGTCTAGTGTCTGTAGTGAGCTGTTATCTCTAAAACCATCTGAAAAAACCTCTTGTTATTACTTTAGATACCTAGTGCTTGATGAAGCTGATAGAATGCTTGACATGGGTTTCGAACCTCAGATTAGACGAATTGTTGAACAAGATACAATGCCGCCAAAGGGGGTTCGCCATACCATGATGTTCAGTGCTACTTTCCCCAAGGAAATCCAGGTACTTCATGATAGTTCAAATACCTTAACGTTTAGTCTAATCCTGTCTCTGAAAGGGGGGAAAATGCTCATTTTTTGCCTTTCCTTCTTTAGATGCTTGCTCGTGACTTCCTTGATGAATATATCTTCCTGGCTGTTGGCAGAGTAGGTTCTACATCTGAGAATATCACACAGAAAGTAGTCTGGGTGGAAGAGTTGGACAAACGATCATTTCTGCTTGACCTACTAAATGCTACAGGTAAGTTACCAGTTTCGGATAAGTGAATAATGCAGTTTAAGGTGAGGTAAATTGAACAGCTCAAAATAGTGAGAACTTTGAGTAGGTATATGGAGGAAAGTAGTATCTTCTTGTATTTCTTAAGCATCCCGTGAATTTCTTGCATTGGCTGAATGATGGTTTTATGTTGATGAAAACTTTCAGTAAGTTCTTCAGTTTATAGAGTAATTGGGAGGTAAACTGATGTATTAATCAATGCAACTTTTCTCTTGTAAACTTGTGGTTCATTTATTCTTAGGCAAGGATTCCTTGACTCTGGTGTTTGTGGAAACGAAAAAAGGAGCAGATGCTCTCGAGGACTTCCTCTACCATGAAGGGTATGCCTGTACAAGTATACATGGGGATCGTTCTCAAAGAGACCGAGAGGAAGCACTCCATCAGTTCCGTTCTGGCAAGAGCCCAATTCTTGTTGCCACAGCCGTAAGTCCAGTTTTTTGAAGTTTGTGTCAGTAGGCACATCATCTCACTGAACTTAGCTCAGGGATGGATTTTTCTTTTACTCTTTTAACTACTAGGTAGCAGCAAGAGGACTGGATATATCAAATGTAAAGCACGTCATCAACTTTGACTTGCCAAGTGACATTGAAGAATATGTGCACCGCATTGGTCGTACGGGCCGTGTAGGAAATCTTGGTAAGTATAGACACGTAGTAACTGATTTTTGAGTGTAGTGATATAGGATAAATAACAAACTGAAGCTACACAGGACTTGAAAGGAGGGGAGCCCTTGTGCCTTCTGTGCCAACACAGAATTGCTAAGAAATTGTGCAGTGTGGAGTGTAGCCTTTTTTTTTTTCCTTTGGGATTCTGGAGGTTATTTACAACTGGATAAATGAGTGAGGAGACTGAAACTGAAGCCTAAGCTATATTCTAGCACTCTGTTTTTAGCTTTTTAGCTTGGTTCTGCAGGGTCCTCTTTTTGTTCCTGCAGTTTTACTGAGTTTCAAAAATCCCTTCAAAAAGGGAATATTAAGATGTGGAATACTTGCCTTTGTGGTAGGAAAAGCCTGTCTGAAGCCTGTTCTAATTTCCTGCTCTGTAAGAATGTTTCTAGAGGATCACATGTATTATGATCACATGTATTATGCTTTGCTGAGGAAGGATGGGATGAACAGTCTGAGCAGTTTTCTTACAGTTCTTTTTTGTGCTTATGAGATCTCAGTACACCTTAGAACTTTAAGTGCAGACAAAGTGCCACTGAAAACTAATGCTAAGATTTGATACCATATGTAAAATAGGTATCTGTCTTCAGTGTCTGTCAGTAAATAGGAGACCTGTGTGAGTGGCTAGAGTGGAAAAATGAGCATTTTCTGTTCAGATAATTCTAATGCTCTTCACGATTGAGTTTGAGAATATGATGTGCTTGATATGGAATGGGATTAAGTGCTGTAGAGTATCTACTTCACGTGGAGCTAAAATTTAATGTGTTTTTCAGGTCTTGCCACCTCATTCTTCAATGAGAGAAATATAAACATCACCAAGGATTTACTTGATCTTCTTGTTGAGGCTAAGCAAGAAGTTCCGTCTTGGCTGGAAAACATGGCTTATGAACAGCATCACAAAGGAGGTGGCAGCCGTGGACGGTCTAAGAGGTAATGAAATAAGCTTTGGCTAAAGGTGTATTTCAATGACTTGTGAGGGGCAGTTCTATCTGAAAGCAGTTAATTTTTGAGGAGTACAAGCCAGTGCACGCTGGTGTCCTCTTCACCCATAGGTTTGTGTGTTCTCTACAGTAATTTTTTTCCTTCTAAACTAACCAGGTAACTGCTAACATTTGCTAGCAGAAATAGCTCTAAACTCATTAAAAGCATTTAAATACCTGAGAGAAGTTCTTAACTGTGTGAGCCACACTTGTGCTTGAGCACCTGTTGAAATGTTAAAGAGATAGTAGTGCTTGTCTGTTAACATTAAAGTATAAGGTAATGTGTAGATGTGAGAATACTTGTGAAGTAGTTTTGGTACAGAAAGCTGAAATGTCTCCCACAAATTGGAACCAATAATGTTAATGACTATAGTAATAGGGATGGGGGACTGTCACCTTGCCTTTCAATTTAGCCAGTGTGAGTAGACCTTATGAATTTTAGTTGAAACATGCTAAGAAAGTGGTTGTCAACAAAAAAAATGGGCATGAATAAATCACTGAAACTATCACTTAACAGCCCTGTGGAATAGAGGTTAGACTGAATCAAATCTTAGCAGGTCCCGATAGCGTAATTCTTAGTGTAACATGACAAGTTGACTGCGGACAGTAAGTTTTCCTTTGCTACATTGAATGTCCTTTCTAGATTGTATTGGGTGCTCATTAAAAAGAGCATTGAAATCGAATTTGCACTGATTGGGCAACTGTAACCTTTGGTGAAGAAACTTTGTGCTTGAGCTTATAGTGGTTAAAATATCACTGACTAATGTGGTTTTTATTCCTTTATAAAGCAGTAGGTTTAGTGGAGGATTTGGTGCCAGAGACTACCGAACAAGTAGTGGTGCTGGCACCAACAGCTTTAGCAGCAGTCGAACAGCCAGCGGCCGTACTGGAGGAAGTGGCAGCAGAGGATTTGGAGGTAAGGAAAAAGAGGGCAGATATGACTGGCAGCTACAAAACAAGACTTAAAGTACTTGGTATGGTAGTACTTCTGCAAGTTACATGGGTAATTGCAGAAAATATTAAGAGGTCATCTGGTGTGTTGTATGTAAAGTTCAGCATTCTTATTGGTTCTGTATTAGCACGAGTTACGTGTGTCTGTTTGATGCAACCTGTCTCTTTTGTTTACATGTAGCAGAACTTTTGGGGTGGGTTTCTTTAATGGACTGTAGATGTCTTGTTTGTGCTCTGAGCTGCTTTCTGTTGTGAAGGTGCTGCAAGTTACCTTTAGCAGGTTAATTAAGCATCGCTTTCTCTTGCCTTTCATAGGTGGTGGTTATGGAGGCTTCTACAACAGTGATGGATATGGAGGAAACTATAACTCCCAGGGGGTTGACTGGTGGGGCAACTGAATCTGCTTGCAGCAGATAACCTACCAAACAAGCTAATATGGAAACCACATGTAACTTAGCCAGACTATACCTTGTGTAGCTTCAAGAACTCGCAGTACATTACCAGCTGTGATTCTCCACTGAAATTTTTTTTAAGGGAGCTCAAGGTCACAAGATGGAAACAAAGGAACAAGTAGCCCTATCTTGAAGGTGGTTTTGAAGACTCTATTGCTGTAGTCAGGATTAACTCCCCTCCCACCCATCCCCACCCAGAAACTGCATTTATAATTTTGTGACTGAGGATCATTTGTTTGTTAATGTACTGTGCCTTTAACTTTAGACAACTTTTATTTTGATGTCCTGTTGGCTCAGTAATGCTCAAGATATCAATTGTTTAGACAAAATAAAAATTACTGAACTTGGGCTAAAATCAAACCTTGGCACACAGGTGTGATACAACTTAAACAGGAATCACTGATTCATCCATAATATTACAAAGAAAAACTTATGCGGTAGCCTGCATTAGGGCTTTTGGTATCTGCAGATTTGAAAAATAAAAACATCTTGAAGCATATCAATGCAATTAGTTTCTAATGTGGCAAAACTGTACTAAGTTAAAGTTCTGATTTGCTCACTCTATCCTGGATAGGTACTTAGAACCTGATAGCCTTTAATAAGCCATTCCAGTCATGATGAGATGATGTATGGATACATGCATACATTAAAAGCACTGTTTTTGAAGTTAATGCAAGTAAATACAGCAATTCCTTTTTCAATATTTAGGCAGATCATTAATGTGAGCTAGCCAAACGTGGGCAGAATATTACAGGGAACGTTTAAAGGTCTGATAACTTGAAATAGTTTTTAGGAGAATTCATCTATTTAGACTTTTTAAAAATGCCTGCCATATGAAATTGAAATGGTAGAATGGCTGACCATGGCAGTGATGGGTCCTCCTTCAGGGCCTGACTGAATTTTTGGTCTAATAACGCATGCTAGTGTTGATGTTTTTTGGTCAAGAGGGTATGAACAGGAAGAATTATGCAGCAGGCTTTATTTTAATGCAGATTCACATTACTCTGTTCAAGCTGCGTGGAGATGTTAAACTGGCTTACTGTAGACTTTGTAAAATGGCTCCAGAAGAGTAACAAACAAACCTGAGATCACAGAGGTTGGAAATGTACATAAACTGCACAAGGTTTCAATTCTGCTATTAAAGTGCAGTTTTAGTCAGTTTTAGTTGCATAGGTTTCCATTGTATTTATAGTCTGTTTATGCTAAATCTGGCCAAAGATATAAGTATCGTCCACCAGAAAAATGCCTAAGCCACTTGGAATTTCTGTGCTGACTTTGTGGCCAGAGCGGTTAACAACTCTGATCTACAGTGGCGTAGGAAAAGAGGCAAAAATCTCCTAAAGTGCAATAGATTTTTTCAAGTGTATTGTGCCTTGTTCTAAAACTTTTATTAAGTAGGTGCACTTGACAGTATTGAGGTCATTTGTTATGGTGCTATTTCAAGTCTAGGTTTAGGCCCTTGTACATTTTGCCCATAACTTTTTACAAAATACTTCTTTTATTGCACATTCAGAGAATTTTATATATGTCTTGTGTGCGTGTCTTTAACTTCCAATCTTATTTTGTCTCTTGGAGATTTGAACGCAGCTTGTTTAAGGAGAAGGAAATAGATTCTAAAACTTATTTGGGACCACGGGAATGATAGCTGGGAAGAAAACTATTTGCACACGACAGATTTCTAGATACTTTTTGCTGCTAGTTTTGTGTAATATTTATTGAACATTTTTGACAAATATTTATTTTTGTAAGCCTAAAAGTGATTCTTTGAAAGTTTAAAGAAACTTGACCAAAAGACAGTACAAAAACACTGGCACTTGAATGTTGAATGTCACCGTATGCGTGAAATTATATATTTCGGGGTAGTGTGAGCTTTTAATGTTTAAGTCATATTAAACTCTTAAGTCAAATTAAGCAGACCCGGCATTGGCAGTATAGCCATAACTTTCTGATAGTAAAACAAAAATTGGCAACTTAAAATTAAACATGCCAAGGTTTTGATACACTTGTCTTAAGATATTAATGAAACACTTCGAAACACTGATGTGAAGTGTCCAGATTCTCAGATGTTTGTTGCGTGAGTTTTGTTTAGTTGTGTGTTTCTTTTTTTTTCGGTTTGTTTTTTTTTTTTCCAGTGAATGTCTGGCACATTGCAATCCTCAAACATGTGGTTATCTTTGTTGTATTGGCGTAATCAGTGACTTGTGCATTTTAGCAAGTTTGATCAGCCAGCAATACTTTTCAGTTCAGTTACAAGGATTCCAAACAATATGCAAGAATGGATTTAAACTTGCTGAATGTGAAAATTGAATTTCAAGTCACTGTAGGTTTAGAATTGCTTATTGTATTAGTTTAGATGCTAGCACTGCATGTGCTGTGCATATTCTTGATTTTATTAAAATAAAAAAGTTGAACTGCATAGTTGATTCATTTGTGAAGCGTCACTCTCCTGGTTTATGAGATGTAGCTCGAGCAGTTTCATCCGCATGCAAATCTGGAAGCAGGTGAATATAGTGTGGTACACGTCAGCGTGCTTATCAAATGGGAGCTGAACCCAGGCTCACTGAGCAGAGAATTGCTTGTACCTAGCAGTGTTGGGTACTTGTTCAAGCCTTCTAAAGAAGCTGAAGTGGGGGCAGGACTGATGAGATTTCCTTCCTCTCCCTTAGTGGTGACAAGTTCCAGCTGTAATGGAATTTGATTGAGGTTTATGTTACAGACCTCAGTTCCTCAGCCATAGGTATTCAGACCCCATCTCGTGGTTGCGTTGCATCTTAGTGGAGATAGCTTGTAAAGGGTGTCACCTGTTGATAGTTGCTTGGTAGCCGTGTTGAGAATAAGTGTGCAGTTGTGTGAGAAAGCTGCAGTACATAGTGGGTCACAATTGGAGGGTGATAACTTGTCCATCTTCCCTCTAGAGTCACTGCCCTCATAAGGTAGCACAACCTGTGCTTGTAGTTCTGCCTTAGCTTCAGAAAATTGAAGCGTGGGATTATGAGCTCTATGAATAGACTGGAGTGAGCTTGTGTGCTGAGATAACCATGGGGAGGCAGTGAAAGGAATAGATTCACATGTTCAAGTCTATTGATCTATTGTAGAAAGAAATCTAAATGCTATACTGGAATGATTTAAGTGGATTCCTGCTGAGAAGGAAGAGGGAGTGAAAGTGAATCTGCTACAGATCCATGGAGTGGGTTAAGGAAGGTGTGATGTGTACCTGTAGTCCTGTGTCCACAAATGCCCACCTACGAGTCTTCCTTGCCTTGTGAAACACCGCTCAGTAGAGCATGTGTGCTTTGAAGCATTGAAGTACTGTGGAGGAGACAGCTATGTTTACCTGCTTGCTTCCTTGTGCCTCGCTGTTTTGAACACACTGAGCGTGGACCACACTAAATTTACCTGCTTTAGACTTGCGCTAATTCCCAACTTCATCCTGCAGGGCTTCATGTTGTCATGCTATGTCCCTGGATGTGCAGCATGCACTTGCCTTCCAAAAGCTCTAACCTGGCAGTTATTCCTCCCTTTGCTTTTTATTAGTCATAGGAATTCCATACTGTAGTTGGGACATAACTGATTGAAGCATAGTATAGTTGGAGGTGGTGCATAGGGCATGCAAGTTGAGCCTCAGGCGTAGAGGTTTGTGTTTGCTGAGGTTGAGGCTGGTTCAAAGTGAAGGTTACTACAGGCAGTGCAGGCATGACAGAATTCACTTGGGTGACTGAAGAGCACAGTGGAGCAGCCTTTAGGCCAGACATGCGTAAACAATGCTCTGGACTAGGAAACGTGCTCATTAGTGGTAATGATTATTGTAAAGTAGGGGGAAGTCTGATATGTGAGAACTGGAGTTTCCTGTGTTTTGACAAAACTATTCAGAAGTTCAATACAAGATAGGAAGTGGAGAAAGTAATTTCCCTCTAGTGGTATGAGACTGAAACTAGATATCTGGGAAATGGCAGGTATGAGAGTTAGGATGCTGATAAGCTTTCAACATCTTCCCACAGAGGTGGGGAAGGGTGCCTCATTAGTTCTCGGTGTAGCGGGCCCTGTGGTTCTGATGTTTTGTGTGATAACTGGGAAAGAGGATTGATGGAGAAGTTAGAGAGGAGTTGTGAAATTAAATGGTAAGAGTTACTCATCTGAGGATTCTTGTTTTCCTTTAGTGAGGTTTCTGTGGCTGTGGTGGTGGATAGAGGGTGGGGTTATAGATCAATGTCATGGAACTTTGAGAGTGTGGGAGAGCAGAGGGGTTAGCAGAGGACTTGTTGAGGACTAAAGGGTTAGTTTCATTAGGTGCAAGTGTGAGATCTAGGCAACAACTGTACAAGAAAGACTTGAACAAGCAGGATGTAGCTGAGGATCTCCTTATGGCCAGCAAAAGTTATGCTGTATACCTCATTAAAGTTGTGTGTCTGTAGCCTGCTGAGTTTGTGAATCCTCCCATCAAATGCAGTGTTCACTGTTGCTCACATTGGTCAGTGTGTTCATAAAAATAACCTGTGGCTATATCCTGCAGTCTTGAATGACAGAGCTTGAGTGTTAGCTCATCTTTTGGTGGAGGAGAACAAATGAGAAGTCTGTAGTTTTGCTATTTTGTTGTGAGCTCGTCCACTATGAGTGAACCTGTTGTGTGATCACGCAAGTCAACTCCCAGGACAACTGTAACTGAATTATTTCTGAGGGGAAGATTGCCAAGGCTATAGAGGTGACAAAGTAATGCCCAAAACACCTGTCTGGAAACATATCAGATCTTTGTGGTTCTATCAGCCTCCTGATTGGTTGGTTGCTTTTGTTGCAGCGAGCCTCGTACACAGCACTGCTCACGTGTAAGCACTTACGTAAGTAGTCCCCAGAAAGTCATTGGTCTAGAAATCCTTAGTCTGCAGAAACGTTATGAAATAAGGAACCACTATGTGGGAGTGGAGGAGCAGGCACTGATCTCTGGTGACGGATGATGAGTCCAAAGGAATGGTGTGGAGCTGCATCAGGAAGGGCAGGGTGGTGGCTGTTAGGGAAAGGTTCTTCACCAGAGTGTGGCAGGCATGACCCCAAGTGCTGGAGTTCAAGGAGCGTTTGGACAGCGCTCTCAAATGTAGGGGTTGAATTTTGAGTGGTCCTTTGTGGAGCCTGGAGCTGGCTTTGATCATTGAGGAGTCTCTTCTAACTGTTCAGTAATTCTAGCTGGAGTAACTTGCTGACTGTTAACAAGGCAGGCCTGGAGCAGGACTGAGGTTAGGAAACGTCTGAGCGATGGCAGTCTTTGCTCACTTCATCTAGGAGAATGTGGTGGTTCTGAAGAGAGAACATTGGTTCTTGGCGTTACTTAGAGAAGATACGGAATGGCTGTCAGCGCTGTGGATCTCCTGAAGTCTTGGCGATCTGTTCAGGATAAGGTTGGAAGGAAATTCTGTCGTGTATTTAATTGTGAGAGGCACTGTTCCTCTGCAAACAAGCAATTGAAATCCTGCTCTAAACCGAGCATTTTGCCAACAACAGATCTGCTATTAATCCTGCCGTTTGACTGGAGATTTACCGTGTGTATCATCTGAATTGGTTAGCGGAGAAATATTGCTGTTAAATGAATTACACTGCTCAAATAAACGTTCAAACAGCATGTTCGGAGCACAGAGTACGCCGTGCTGAATCTGATTAATAACTCATACAGGTTTCGGTACAGTGACAGTGGCAACGTATGCGGTCTGAATGAAAACTGCTTTGTGTAAGCTAGATATTTCAAAGGGACTGTTTATCGTTCTTCCAGGGGCAAGCTCTGGTAGGCCAGGGATACTGATTGCACAGGGAAGGCTTAAGCATAAGCCAGAGTAAACTGGTAGAAATCTGTTGGCATTATGTAATTCAATATGTTCAGTATAGAAACTGCAAGCGTTATTTCTGAGTATTGGAGCTTTTTCAGGAGTGAGGGGGCTTATCTAATTTCCTTGAGTAGGTGTCTCAGAGGGGAAGAAGGTAGTGATAAACTTGAGGGAGCAGTAAGAATAAAGGTTAGACAGAGGCCTAAAACAGCTGACAACCTTTCTGAGCTGCACAGCTGATCTTGGTTACCTGGGGTCAATCACATCATCGTGCTGCAACTGTTCTTGCATCTTGTTCCTCTGAACTGTTTCAGATGTGAGCTTTTTCAGGCATGGACTGCAGCAGCCCATCCCATCTCATCTGCCATCTGAGCTGGGACTTCTAATTGCAACTTACTGAGAGCATGGATCTCTTCAGCGTATCCCTTGTGACGCCGTAATAAGAAAAACTGATTTCTGACAGCATTTCTTAGTCACTTTTTATTTCTAGTTCAATTCCTATTGCTTTGTTTTCTGCCTTTTCTTTGTAAATCCTTCTTGTTCTCCATACAGTGCTTCTGTGATCAAAGTAACCACCAGTGTGCTAAGCCTAGTCAGAGATGAGGTTCAACTCTCTGGAAGTGTTCTCTGAGTGAGTGCAAAACACTTGTACAGAGAGAACTAGCTCATGGAAAGAGAGCACTTCATTATTGATTTTATCTAGCTAATCTCATTTTTGTCTGTGTATGAAGAAGATGAGGATTCTCTGGTAGAAATGACTATATAATTAGGCTTCCAGTTGCACAAGTCTAAGAATATAATGGGAACATGTAGTTGAAAACTTGCATGAGTCTTCAATCTTCCTTTCCAAAGGAGGATACATCCTTTCCTCTTCCATCCCTTTAACAGCTGAGAAATCTGCTAATTAGGCTGCTGTGGAATTGCGACATACTTTATGGACGAAATGGAGTAATTCCCAAAGGGAACTCCAGTACGTGCCCACTTCATAGAGATAAATGATGGCCCCACCCAGCCGCTACAGTTCCCTGCTACTTCTCACAAGTCTCAGCAGGCTTTGAGAAAAGGAGGTCATTGATACCAGGAAACAGACCCAAAGCAGCTAAGCAAGAGGCCACTGCTGCAGTCAGAAGTAGAACCCGGAAGCCCTGAGTGTCAGTGCTCTCTTCTGACAATGACCCTTCTGTGCTCTTGTGCAAACAGCAACTTCCCTTCTTTAGTAACCTGGTGAACAGGGAGCAGCATGGGGCACTCTGCCTTAGCATGGGAACTAACAGGCTGCAGTTAGAGCTCTTTCCTTCAAAGTGTAGTCATTCCTTTAGTAGCAGCTCCCCGGGAATCAAAGTTCCTCACGCAAGACTAGTTTTATGTGATCTTTAAGGTTTTAGGAGGTGCTTGCTGCTGCCCTCATCTTCAGTTTAGCACCAGGGTGGTGTAGCCTTGCTTCAGATGATAGGCCCCTTGCTGTAAAACTCTTGAGTGGTTCTGAAAGGAGGTAATCATGAATTTGAGATGTGCATGGCAGGAACTGCTTGTGAAATGGAGGCAGGTTTCCCAGTAAGTACTGCAGTACAAGACAGCGCTCCCATGACTTGTAGCACTTAAGGAGTTGTACTGTGCAGCACTGTTAAATTTTCAGGCATGGGCCATGCTATAGGATTGTGACCGCTTGTGGACAAGGCTGTGGGTACCATATGCAGGTTCACCCCCAAGCTCACAGTCAGTTCCTTCAGCTGCTGGCACTGGACTGAAGGTGAAACACATCAGAGGAACCCTCTAAGAGGAGAGCAGATGAAAATATATTAATAATTACATAGATACCATAAGGAACGAGTTTCCATGTGGATGGTTTAATTGGAGATGTGTATTTCTGTGTGGCATGGAGTCTTCTGGCTACCCTGGTTGTTGAGTGTATTTTTCTGCTATTGATCACCTGATGCTCTGTGATGATTAATTCTGTGCTAGGTCTTAACCTCTAGCAGCTTTAGGTGGGCTACGTTGCTAACCATGAAGTCAAGGACCAGGAGCTACTTATTGCTGCATATTTGTGCCATTTGTCCCGCTGTCTTAAATCCATTGTTTTCCTTCAGTCTTCAGAAGGAAAGGTAGCTCAGAAACCTATACCTCCCTCTGAGACCCAAAGATCTGCCCTCATCCTTCCGAACCAGGAAAAGCCTATTTTTTTTTACCTTGAGCTCTTGGCCATCATTTGCAACCTCTGTATGAATATTTTCAGACCTACTTCCTCAAAAGTCAGAGATTTTATACCACTGCTTTCATTCAAGTTCCTGCTCCCAGAGGCCTATTTCTTCTGTACATCATACTGCCTCAAGTAGGCTCTTTGACAGTTGTGAAGGGCTCGTTTTGCGTAGAGACTATAGCTGCCCTGCTCTTCAGGGTAACTAATCCATGCCTTCAAATGAGGAGTTGGCAGGGCTACTTGGGCAGGACCTTGTAAGTAATAGGTTCTGAGTTACAGGATGATTGCTGCTCAAGGCTTTTTTCTCTGCAAAATTATGACTTCAGATTATTTAAACAGCTCTCGAAGGCCCCAGAGCTCTTTTAGCACAGAGCAGTAGCTGGTAGAACTGTAATGGGTAAGGCTATAAAATCTGTATGCAGTCCTCAGAAGCAGCTTTATGAACCACTCAGCATATGACTTCTTAGCAGTTAGCCCCAAAACAGTTTGGCTGAAGACTTTCTTACCAGCTCTATAACTGTTCCTTTTCATTTTGTATATTCATTTTGCCACCAGTACATGAAAGCACGGCTTCAGCAGCCAACGTGCTCAGTGTGAAGAAAGCTGAGCAGAGCATCCCTGGAAGCACCGCTTGTGCTTTTGTGTTGCCATGGGGCAGCTGTGACCAGTCCTTCCACCGTTGCTCACAAGGCTGAGTTAAGTAAGGGACAGCGTTCTTTTAAGCCTTGAAGGCAGCAGGTGGTTGATAGTACCACTGTTATGTGCTACTGTAGGTGAGGCTTCTACTGAGTCTGCCACAGAGGGGGGAACAGGGCAACTCAACCTTGCTGCAGCAAGACTGTGTTCCCTGGTGTCAATAGCAAAGCAAGAATAGGATTAAAGCTTTGGCTCTTCCTGCTTTAAGGGTGGGAGAGGAACACGACTCTTTCACTTCAGAAACGTCTGGGTTTCCTTCTTGGTGCAAGGGTGATTTAGCCATTTAACTTGTGGTGCCTGGTGTTACCCATCATCACTGTTGTTCCTCCTAATGGTCAGGTTGGTGTTCCCTCATGTTAGGAGAAGGCTTCTGGATATGGGATGACACCTTCCATCATGCTTGATCCTCCTTTGTTGCTGCCCTCAGAGGTCTCGAGCAGATTGTTCTTTTTTTGCCCCTTTTCTTCTCCCAGTGGAAAGCTACTGCCATCTCACTGTTGGGCTGAGATCACAGAGATGGTCTTTGAAGTGCTGACCTGGACCAACACTGAATATGGAAGAGAAAACAACAGCATCTAAAATGAAGATGTCAGGTGGTTTGACTTCAGTTCTTGCACAGTGTGTCACCAGTGACTTCGGGAGCACGTGCTCAAGTATATCAAACTGTAAGAGAAGCAGATAGGGAATAAGGGAACAGTGAGATTGTTAATTTAACTCAGTACCTCTTCATCCAGTTCAAAAAGCCAGGTGCTTTGTGACCGTGCTGTTTTGATAGAAGATGCTGTTCTTCAAGAGCCAGAAACCCCCACCCTGTACAACTCAGTGTAAGTCCAGTGTAAGATACAGAGCTGTGCTTACCTGTATGGACAGGCCTGCTGGTAAAGTTATTTGCAGAAACTTAAAGGCAAGCTGTTTGTGCAGGAAGACTGGGAAGTGTTTTCCTTCTGGGCACTTGGCTTGGGCAGCACCTGCTCCTTTGCAGAGACTGCCCCATCCAGGGCTACAAGCAGCCCTGCAGTGTTCTGTTCAACTGCTGCTCTGTGAGCTGAGTTCTCGGTCTTCCACAGCTTGCACATGGGAGAGGGTTTGTACAACACATGTGCTATTGATTTTGGAACAGTGCACTTGGAGAGTGTCAGGGAGTTTCCCTGTCTCTGTAACTGGGGATAATTCAGTTTGCCTTGGACAAGGCTTTAATATGTTCAAATATAACCTTTCCTCCCTTTCAGCGTTCGTGTTTTTGTGTACGGTCACGTGTCATATGTATTACGGACTGCTTGTGTTCCTATGTATTTGATGGAATGAAGTAAGGTCACAGGGAACTTGAGGCTTCAGCATGCACAAGACCCAGCCTTCAAGCTCCTTTCATCTGCTTCGCTCTCTCTTACCTTGTTCCCAGTTTTACTAACCACAGGGCTCCTGCCTAAACTCTTCCAGACCATCTTTTCCCCTGTCCCATCTTACTATGGCTATGCTTAGTTTCCATCATTTACTTCCTCAACCCTGGTGGCGTTACAGTGTCTCTAGTAAGGAGCTGTGAGACACCAGGAAATCTGCATGGCATGCAGGAAAATGCAGGTGCTCTATAGCCTCTTGTTCCTTGTTTGTATAGCATCTGTTGGAGCAGTGTCTTATCGGAAGTGCAGTACAAATACATAGTATTGCTCATGAGAATATGGGGATTAACTCCATAATTCACACAAGTTGATGCTATTAAGAGAGCTGCTTAGCTCTGCCTTTCCTCTGATCTCTCGGAAGGTATCACCTGTAGGCTTTGAGGGGGTGACTGGCAAACCATAGTCAGGGTTGCTCCAGACCTCAGCTGGTGAAATGAATGGCTAAGGGGAAATGAATATAAACAAGTGGTGTTGCATGCTTTGCTGTAGGAAATTCCAGGATTATCTGTATTTTAAACCTCCTCCACCCACAGAATCCAGCTGTGAGAACCCTGCGATCCGAACCCCTCTCCCTCTGAGCTGCTGTGCCAAAATAGAAACAGGCTTTTTCCTGGTCAAGCTTTATCCTGAGATGATCTCTCAGTTTGTGAATGTGCTCTGACTTGGCAAAAATACAGCCATGTAAAATATGCAGCCTGACAGCTGGGACACTGTGCACACTACGGTCTGATGACCGACCGGACGAGTAACAAGTGCCCTCTGCAGAGAAATGCTGTCAGCACTGGAGTCAGTCCCCGTGATGGCAGCCCTGCTGGTTTGCAAACCCAGCACCCCTCATCTCTGAGACACAAATATGAGGCTTTGGCAGCGAGCTAGGGAGGGAGAGAGATGCGAGGTCATAAAATCCATTGGTGACCTGGAATGCACTGGTGTTTGCCTTGCAGCCTTTGATGTGCATGGCTAAAATAGGGTACCAGAGACAAAGCACTCCAGTGACCTTCCGAGGCTGTAAAACTACAGATTGGATTGTTTTTTCTATTAACAGGTAAAGAGCCAAATATTCGGGCTGGAAAGGTGTGTAAACAAATTGACAAAAGAAACCCCAGATTTGTATAAATCTCCATTCAGTTGTTTTTTTAGTGGAAAAGAAAGGCCAGCCCTTCCACAAACCCCATGGCAGTGCATGCATGACAGTCTAAGTGAGGTGAATAAAGGTATTTGAAGGATTGATTCCTGCAAGCTGCAGTCACTGCAACTGTGCCACCAGTTTAAGTTCACATTCAGCACTACAGTGAGTATGCTGGGATGGTTGGAATAATGCACCTTCCCTTGTTTAGGGATGTTTACTTATCCTTCCACAAGGACACACACGTCCCAGCTGACAGCACTGAGTTTTCCAGACTTAGCAGTGGACCCAAGATCATAGTATCATAGTATCGTGCGAGTTGGAAGGGACCTTAGAGATCATTGAGTCCAACTCCCAGGATTCGAGCCCTCTAGTGTAGCAGAGCGGCACCGGGGGGCACACAAGATGGTAGGAAAGGCCTGCTGGTAAAGTTATACCATACAAGATGGTAGGGAAGGCCTGCTGGTAAAGTTATACCATACAAGATGGTAGGAAAGCTGAAAACCCAGTCATTTCTTTTAGTTAGCTTATGATATATAATGCAGCACTGTTTCTGTTTCTTCCCAAACGAGGAATGTCAGCTAGGCCTTTCCCATCTCTCCTAAGAATACGGCGTGGGAGGTCTCAGAAGTACAGAATTGCTTTTCCTTAATCAAAACGACAGCAGCCTTGGAGCTTTAATAGAGACATATTTTCTTCCCAGCAGTTCTCATACATTTGTGCTACGTTTAATTTGATGATGGAGAAGTTTTAAAGGGGCTGAATAAATCATTCGTGTGTGTTAATTGAGTGACACGCAGATGATGTATCCTGTGCCAGGGATCTGGTAGGTCTTTCAAGAAAGAAGAAACAATGATTAAAAGCAGACTCGATTTACTGTGTTTAAACAACAGGAGTGGAAAACATGCCTCACGTACATAAATGTTCCCGTTGAGAGAAAAAAGCAAAATGGGCATGAGGGCTCTTCAGCTAGACTGGGCCAATGCATTCAGTTACCAGGGGTAACTTGGAAGATGTTGAAGTGTGGGGAAGAGGAGGAGGGCTGGTCCAACACAAGGCTGTCATGTAGGTGCAGCAGGGCTGAAGCTGCTGCCTCGCAGGGCAGGGATGGCTTAAAGCTGGGGTAGGTCATGGCACAGCTTGCTCTTTCTGAATTATGGATGCCGTGCTCAGGGTATGCTTTTGCTTTGCTGTGTTAATGGCTTCAGTGTGTATGTCTTAACCAGGCACTTGTATGTCCTATATACATCAGTCAGCAGGCAGTGGCAATGCGCACAGATGGATTGCAACCCTTGCACCCACTTGAAGCTTCACAGCACTTTAAGCCAGAGTTCCATCACTGCATATATTCCAAACTCAACCCTAAAGAGATGCAGTTAGTACTCAGAAAGGACACAAACAGCTCATATTTGCTCTATGTTTAAATCAAGCTTCTGGTGCATTACCATACAAACCTGTATTTCCAGCAGAGTCGCTCAGCTCTCATGCATAGATGCTGTCAAGTCAGGGAGAAGGAAAATGAAGTACACCACAAAATAAATAAAACATGATGCTCGCACATGCTGCAGCTGCATCACATCTTGTTTATTACATGCAGCTCTTCTTCTGCAGCTCCTCCCACCCCGGTAATGACATGCTCTGAAGGTTTCAGTGTGGAAAGCTCAGCAGCCGCCGATGCAAAATGACAGCAGTAAAGCCATTATGATTTATACCGCCTCCACATCAAGTCTGCAGGCTTTGTTTACGAACGGCAGGGCTGTTTGTGCAAGGCCGTGCCCTATTTGGTGTATGGGAAATCTGGTGGTGCAATGATGTATTCGGTTGCATTGGGAAATAAAGAAGCATTCTAAAGACTTAAGGCACTCAGTGCTCCTTGTGTGCTGCTGCATTTCATTTATAACATATCCAGGCCTGGCTCTGATTGGCTATAAACAAACTCTCGGTGAAAAATAAAAGCACAGACTGCCTGGGAGAATGTCTTCCAGATTTCTCATACAGACTTCATTAGCAAAGCTAGTCCTAATGAACGCACAGCAAGCTTTACGTTACGCCCTGCAGATACTGGGGCAGGACTTTGATATTTACAATATCACTACTAATATTTACACACAGGCTATAGGCTAGAACGATAGGAAGTGCAAGACTAGCCACGAGAGCTAGGGTGGGGTATCATTTAGAATGGGAAGATAAACAAAGTTATTCCTACCAAGAATGTGGGAATTCAGAGCTGTGTGGGCTGAGTTTTGTCCTCACTTGGCTTGGGGGAATGATATGATTTTATTCTATGACTCACAGTTGTTTCTAACAGCATTTGCGTCACCCAAAGAAGTTGAATCTGCATAAGACCCAGTGTGTTCCAGGAGGGAATATTTTGTTCTGTAACGTGAACTCGCGAGCACAGACTGGCAGCTTTCTTGTTTTGCTTCTTTCTTGTCGTTATCACTCGGGCACAAACAGCAGAGTTTCTCGGAGCCGACAGATTGTGTTATCACAGGAAAGCAAATGCGGCAGCAGGGAAAATCCAAGCACTGAGAGATTCATCTGCAATTCAGAGGGAGTGAATTTCTCTTACCCAGAGCTCTAAGACTCCGGTGTGCCTCCCTTGGACTCCGTTCACATGTGGAAAAACACAGCGCTTGCATTAGTTAGGTAACCGAACTGCTTTCCTCAGTTCCACCCGGATTCGGCCTTATTTCACTTTCAGAGCCTCTCCCATTATAAGTCATCCCATCATAAGGTTGCCACAGTTTAGTCACTGCCCTGGAGTGGTTGGGGTTTTTCCACCCAGGAGAGCTGCTGTGGGGTTTGGCACACAGAAGAAAGGGATGTCAGAAGTGGAAGGTGAGCTCAGCCATTGGTTTGGAGGTACAGCAAATCCAAATGTAGGGCTCTTTGGGCTGGATCAGGACTACTGCCCTGTGGCACAAAGTGCTGACCCAGCCCTGGCTCGCTCTGCTTGTTCAGACGTGTTCGAGTGTTTCTGAGAAGTTATATTTGTGCTGGCAGGCTGTACGGCAGTCAGGTGGTGTCTATCCACGCGGCTCTGCTTTTCTGCAAGGCTGGATTGCGTTTCTTTTCCTTCAGCTGGCACATTGCTGTCAGACAAGTATGATGTTGACATAAAACACCGTGCCAGCTAATTTGACAGAAATGAGCTGGCGTGACCTGGAACCTTGCAGATGGGGTTATATTAAGAGCCGTGGGAGTGCCTCAACCCCCCACCTATGGCTTGGGAGCAAGCAGTGGCTCAGACATAGCTGAAATCCCAAGCAAAATGAGGCTTTTCTTGCACCAAGCGCCTCGTACAAGGTGCCACCGTTTTGTTTTCCACTTGGTCAGGATTTGCCAAGGCCAGGTCCTGAGGCCCAGTGTAAGGCGCAGGCATCTCAGAGTGTGTCCTGGCAGGAGCTGCGTTAATCCCCGCTCTCCTTCTCTTGTGTCCAAAGGAGAGGGAAATGCAGCTGATGCAATTACCAGCTCATTAACCAAATCCCATCACGACCGGTCACTCTGCACATTCTTGGTGATTTAATTCCCCCATTTAATTAATTCCTCCCCTAGACGTGATTAGCTCACATTAGAGACTAATTACCTGTTAATTTTCAATTTGATAGTTAAGTGCTCTTCCAGGCTTTGGCTAAGCTTCCTTGGTGGTGCTGGGTTTGCTTAGAAGCAGCCACTTATGCCTCTCGATCCAGGTTCCTGCTGACCTTGCTGTCTCCTGCACCACAAGCAGGCTGACTGCAGCCCCACCATGATGGCAATGCGTGCTGATGCTGGGGAATCCTGAGGGCACTGACCTTTCCCATCACTGCTGGGCTCTTCCCACATGCCCAGGAGCAGCCCGAGGGATGTGAGAACCCAAACTGGGAAATATTTACAGTGCACAGCTTTGACCCTCTGCCCCACTGGTGCCCAAAGCCTGTGAGCTTTGAATGTTCATATCTGCTTGTGTGTTTGTCGGGTGCCCTGGGGATGTGCATGAAGCCAAGGGCTGGCTGCTGCAAGGGTTCTTGGTGCATGGGGAGCTTTCCTTGTGATCTGCTCTCTGCTCCCGAGACTTGTGCATTTTATCCACAGGATGGTTCAGTACAAAATGCAGAAGCTGAACAGGAAGCAGAAGGCAATGCTTCCTCCCCGCCTCTCCCCCCCAATGTGTCTGCAAAACTGCTTTCTCAGTGTGCTTCTGCCACGTGGAGGCCTCCTGGCCTCATTTGTGAACTGTGCAGCACAGTGTCATGCTTTGGACAGGAGGGGGTGACAGTCCTCTTCTGATCCACTCCAGCATGCAGCAACTGCTGTCAGGGCACTCCTTCATGGGCTGTGTGTGGGTTTGCCTCCCCCCACACAGCAGAAAGCAAAACCTCGCTCTCGCAGACCCCTACAGCTGTTCCCATGAAAGCAACCCGAGCTCTGACAGGCAGCCTGGACCTGCAGTTTGCTCTGGAACACAGAGCCCTGGGCAGCTTGGGGTGTAATGTCCGGATGGCACTTGGGTTGAATGAAGCCCCAGAAGCTGAAAGCTGTCAGCTGGGGCCTCAGACAAGGCTCTGCAGGCATGGGCTGACCCTGCTGTGCCTCGGGCACCAGGCAGGAACTAAGGGATGCCCCAACCCTTCAGGTGGAGGCCTGCAGGAAATGCAGATTGATTTCCTCTCTCACTTTCCTATCCCACACTCGTGAGCCCATTGCTCTGACAGCACTGTGTGCAGAATGCTGTTCCCAAATGCACCTAGGCAGCTGCTGGCAGTATTCACTGGGTAGCAAGGAGAGTGAGGATGTGTTTTGGGTGCCCTGCAGGGTGGAGGGATGTATGGCGGGAGCTGTGCACTGGGGACATGCCAGATGTGAGCAGGAAAGGTGTCCTGCCAGCAGCCTAGTGGGCAAGGGGAAAAATTATGAGTTTAGGAGGTGTGTGGGAGCATGAGAAATTGATTAAATGGCTTCCTAGATGTGAGTTGGTCCGAGGTGACAAGCCAGGACAAGGAGCAAGTTCCCCCCTAGAATCATAGAATCGTTTCAGTTGGAATGTACCCCTAAAGGCCATCTGGTCCAGCTTCCCTCCAATGAACAGGGACACCTACATCTCCATCAGGTTTTGCCCAGAGCCCCGTCCAGCCTGACCTTGGGTGTCTCCACAGATGGGGCATCCATCACCTCTCTGGGCAACCTGTGCCAGTGCCTCATCTAGAAAAAATGTTCTTCCTTATTTCCAATCTAAATCTCCCCTCTTTTAGTTTAAAACCACTTCCCCCTTGTCCTGTCACAACAGATACTGCAAAATGTGTCTGTCCCTATTTCCTCCACCCGTCTGTGCCATAGAAGCTGAGACAAGAAGACAATGGCTTTTGGTGGCCTTTGGTGGTCTTTCAATCTGCCATGCTTCTTTTTGGGCACTGTGGGGTATCAGGGTGAAGGCAGGCACAGCCCTGTGTAGTTACAAACAGTGCCACTTCCCCATCCCACACCTGAACATGCTAAACGTGAATCCCCAACACAGCTTCTTGGAGGAGAAGTGCGAAAGCTCTGCTGAAATCAAAAGGAACTAAGAGCCATAGCAAGAAATTCTTAGTAGAACCAATATTTGTTTGTTTGTTTTTTAGAGCTGATGAGTCTTGCAGAACCCCAGTGTGATTTATTTTTAATGCCGCATGTTTAGCCCTCCTTCACCTTTCCTACAGCTCAGCTTGAGCACTGTTGAGTTGTTGAGGTTGCAGAGCAACCTCAACCTTCCCCTGCCTTGTATGTGTGGTGTTTACCTCATTGGTTTTCTGCTTCCCACCATACACAGCATATGTTCTTATTTATAACTCAAACCAGGCACGGTAGCTCAAGCAACTTGTTGCAATGCACTTGTTGCTAAAGTGCAGCTAATGCTATCACGGCTTCTCCCCGCTCTTATCAGGATCAAGCAAACTCGATGCAACGTGCACAGCCTCAGTGGGTAGCTCAGTACAACCTAGAAGGGGTGAAGTGACTGACCAACTGCAGCTTTGCTGCTGTTGAGTTTGTGGGAGTTGAGCTGTCTTTTTGCCGGTTGCAAGGCTGAAGACCTGGCACTGATCTCAGCCAAGAGTGCAGCAGCACTCATTGTGTGGGCATTGCTTCCTTTGTCACCATTGGCTTGGTGTTTAAGAAAAAGCCATTGCTCTTCTTCTTCCATTTGGACAAATTTAGGTTGCCCGAGTTTGTTTGTCCCTTGCACAGTGCCCATGTTTCCTCTGTACAGGCTTCCTCCTGCCTGGCCTTTGCTAGGAGGGGTGGAAGGCATGTGCATGGCTGCTTGTGTTGAAACCTGTTAGCCTGAGGGAGGACTCGGCCACAACAAACAGCCTTTAACAGGCTCTCCTGCTGTGTTTTCAGCCAAGTCGTTGATGTGGGCTTGATTATTCGGTGAATGAATGCATTTCCATTTTGATTATGCGCTTGACAAAGTACAATAAGTTCATTTAACGAATCTTCCAGATCATCTGCAAGAAAAAAAACTGCTCTAAACCTTCTGATCATTATGTTATTGAAGTATTTATTCTGTGCAAGGGGGAGAAGGTGGCACCGTTCCTGTCCCCTTCGTGGGGGATGTGAATGACCAGGAGGCAAATAACCTGTCTGGTGAGGCCTGGCAGGGCTGTTGGCTTGAACAACCTATGTGGTGCCATGAGTTTGCTGTAGAGTGGCTATTTCAAAAGACATTTGCATGGCTGTGGAAGCAACTCTATTTACTGACTCATCAGCTGTGAGGGAACTGTGCCGCATTTCCACCAGATAACAAGGAACTGAAAGTAGCCATTGCCAGCAGCCCATGGAAAGCACAGTGCTAGGTGAGCAGGATGAGGCAGCTCTGGGCTTGTTACACTGGACAGAAGTGACCCCATGTCTGTGGGTCTGTGCTGTGAACAGCAGCTGCTCCAAGGCAGAAGTGAGAGCAAGGGGAAGATGACAAGGTAACTCAGCCCCAGTTCAGGTTTCACCAGCAGCCATTTGTCCCCAAAGTTAAACCTAGAATGTGGTGTTCCCTTTCAGATGACACTTCTGCTGCTGGTTTTGCACTTTCAGGTCTCTGCTCCTGCTGCAAAGTTTGGCCATGGTGCAGGACTGGGCTCTTAGATCCAGATCTGAGAGCTGGTGCCCACCCTGACCCTCTCCTCCTGCTGTTTCACAGGCTTCGCTTCTTGGCCCTCCTGGTGCAGCAGAAAGATAGGAAAATCTGCTCTTCTGGCTGCAGCATACAGGATTTTCTGGGACCTGCTGGCACACAGCTAGGCTGATGTTTCTCAGTAACTTCAATGGGAGGCAGCCTCATATGCAGATAGGGAAATCGTCCCTGTTAAGACCAGCCCAGAATTGAAAAAAACCTCTTATTTTTCACCTAGATTAGTTTCACTATGACAGCTCATGCTTGGGCAGCATGCAATGCTGATGTGGGGATGCAAGCAGTGGGGGTGCAATGTGACCTGTGATGTGGAAGCCCAGGCCAGCATGGTGAACGTGAGGCCTCATAATGGGCAGTGCTTTGGTCTGCCATGCTCTCCAGGGCTTGGAGGGTGCTGTGTGCACCCAGCAGTGAAGTGTGGACATTGACAGAGGCTGCTGGAGATATTGCTTTTTTTTTTTTTTAAAATAAAACCAAGCACGAGTTTCTTTTATCTGCCATTCAGAATTGCAGCTTTTCTACATAAGAGGACTGAAACTTCTCCCCACTGAACCGCTTTCTCACGTTGCCATCTCATTTCGGCCCCCGGGACGATCAGAACGTGAAGCTGGTGTTGCGGGGGCTGGCAGAAGAGCTCAGTGTTCCTGCAGCCTTCTCCCCGAGGTGCCTGCAGAATGAAACTCCCCAGCCAGCTGGCTGCCCACAGATGGGTATTTCCCAGAAAAGGTGATCTCAGTGCCACCCCCCCCGACAGCCTCCCCACTGCGCATTGTGCCGAGGCATCTTCTCAGTGCTGTGGTTGAGAAGGGACCACAGGAGGGCTTGTGCGGGTGGATAGCACAGAGCTGAGCCCTGCTGGAGGCAGCTTCTGCAGCACTGCTGTCAGGGTTGAGGCTGCTGACATTGCAACAGGCACATCCTGCCTCCATCGCCCCCGAACGTGGCTGCTGGAGTGAAGCTTTCCTGCTGCACTGAGCATAAATTCGTCAGGTATTCCATTTCCTAAGGGGGCTGCGAAAAGAAGCTTTTCACTTAGAAATAAAGCGTAGAGCCATTTTCCCTCTGACATGGTGAGTGCAATTACCTGAGGCATGGAGGGCTGAGATAACTCACTCAATCAGCTCCCTCTCTCCACAGAGACCATCATCATTCTGTCAGAAAAGGCTTTAAGAAGCAATTCACATCCCGAATGCAGAGTCTCCACATACTGGACCCGGCCTCGTGATTTCCACGCGGCAGCTGTAGCATCACAAGCAAAACTGTCTTTCAGACAGTGCAGTGCTCATTATTTTGAGGGCCTTACCCACCACACAAGCTCTCTGTGTTTGCAGTCCTTTTTCCCAGAGCTGCTGTTGTCTCCTCGTCCTTTAGGATCAAAGCTTATTGGCATCCTATTTGGAAAGCTCAATTAACTGCAGCCATAAGCCTGTGCTTGTCCCCAAATATAATCACGTTTAGGCTGCGCCCTCTGCCCCCACCTCCTCAGCCATTATCTAATAGGCAGTGGAGTAATGGCTTTCGTTAATGCTGTTTGAATGGCAGCAGTTCAGTTCTGGGCTTAATTTTTTTCTGATGGTGGATTGGCAGGGGGAGAAAGCGGCAGTTTGGATTGCCTGCAATCCCTGTTTTGCTTTTGGAGCTTTAGGGGATGGACATGTTCTTCCATCTCCACTAATCTCCCTCTGATATCGAGGATTTTCCTGCCATTAAATGATAGCTTGTAAGAAAAAAAATATATAAAAAATGCCAGCTTCCCAGAGGCAGAATGCAGCTAATGGCATCCCTGTGAGCAGGAGGGAGAGCACAGCCACTGCCCAGCCAGGTAAGCCATGTCTCTAGGTGCTTTCTGTTGGGAATTGTAGCTTTGGCTGCTCAGTGTGATGACCTGTTGCCCGGGAAGGTGGCCAGTCCCTGACCGTTGGTCATCTCTCCCCACCTCAGCCAGGAGCACAGCACCGTCAGCACAGCTGGAAGGAAGGAAAACCTGCAGGGTTGGCTGAGAAGGTGGATGGTGGAAGGAAGGCACCCAGCAGGGACGTGTGGAGTTCTGGGGACCTTCAAAAACCGCGCGCAAGAGGATCGTCTTCCTCAGTCTTCTTTGTAAATATAGACCTGGCAATGGGAAAATGATGCAGGCAAACAAGAGGGTGAAACCTGTCTCTGCTTTTCCCGTGTGCTTTTAGATCCCCCAAGTTTGCTTGCCAGACCTGAAATGCCACTAGTGAATAATCAAGGTAATGTTTGTCGTCATTTTAAATGGTGAGTAGCACTCTTATTCTGCATTACCCAGTAGTGGGTTGAATGGATTGTTCTGTAGGTTAGATATGGAATTACTGCAAGCATTGCCTCTTCCCTCTTCTGAAATCTCTGGCAAACACTTTTTCCATCTCTCATTCTTTCAAATTATAGTAAAGCAAAAGAGATCATCCCTGCATGGAATTTTTCTATTCCTTAATCTCGCTAATATTTGTTACATTAATGCTGAATTAAGGTACACACATCTTATCCTCATGCTGTGTCAATGAGTTGAGGGTATCATCAGCTGCCGCTCTGTCTGACAGTGTTAAAAGCCAAGAGCATCCATTGTGGGGGGGAGGGAAGGACTAAGGATGGCAAGGTGGGATGTTTCATGCTGAGAGGAGATGCATGTTTCATGGTGAGAGGAGATCTGACTGTCCGGGTGAGACTGCTTTCCTGTGATCGCAGCAGGGGGGATTTGGGAACACCTCCTTTGCATGAGAAAAAAGGAGAATGCAACAAAGGTGCTGAGGGGCTCCTCTGAACTCCTGTTGCCTGGGGGATGTTTTCCAGTTGGCTGCTCCTCAGGCATTTGCTTTCCATGTACTGCGCAGCACAGTTACACTTGTAGATCTTTCTTAGATGTGTGCTGTGAAATGCCACTAGCAGAAGACATAAATTTGGCTCTAAAAAACTTTGTGCCTAAGGAGAACATGCAGGAAATGGTTTGGGTGCAGACATCTCCTTTAATCAAGAGATCAGAGAGCAGGCAGGGAGGGGAAGGAGGGGATTTCTACACAGCACACAGTGCACACAGCTGCTGGGGGTGGTTTGCTCCAAAGGCCATGGATGGGACCAAGGTTGGAGTAGATGTAGCTGAATGCTGAGCTTGCTTGGGACAGTCTCACATATGGGGCAACCTATGCACATATGTCCCCGTGGATGTCATCCTGAACCCATGCGAGGCTCTTGTTCCAGCAACAGTACTTCCATCAGATGTTTCCAGACAGCCACCTGCAGCCAAACATTTGGGAACAGGCAAATCCTTAATCTGGCTGAACCTCAGTTTATGTAACAGCATCAAAAAAATAACATATGCCCCTGTTTGCACACAGTGATGAGGAACAGTGAAGAGGGGAGCAAAAGAAACAGCTCCTGTGCAAAGACAGAAACAACTGAGGCCAGTGCCTTGTCCCCACACTTGTCCCTTGGATCCTCATCCACCGCCTACCCAGTGCCCTGTTAAAGTCAGTAGAAGGGTTTAGGAAAAAAGGGGAATAGAATATGAAGAAATGTCAGATTGCATAAAATCCTTCTTACCTCTCCAAGTCCTTCCCTGTTTCTTTTTGAATGTCCTTTTTGCTAATTCTCCAGTCAGCATAGCATGGCCAGGCTTGGTGGGACCTCATTCCAACAGAAGCCAGAGCCGAAGTCCTTCTGGGATGCACCCTCTATTTACCTCAATCTGCCTTCCAGCCCAGTGACCAAGGGACAATTTGGGCTGACGTGGGTGGAGAGGCTGCTGGGTTGGTGCCAATGGGCACCTGCTCCTAGGTGAAGAAACTTCAGGCACTGCAAACCATACTATGTGTGTTGCTTTCCAAAAGGATGAAAGGCAGAGCAATTGTTGCTCACATTGCCATTTGATCTGTGCAGTGGAACCTTGGGTACTGTGAAAATAACAAATGGATGCTTGCTGAAAGTGATCCTTCCTTGCACAGCACCTCACAAATGTCTCTTAATCAGGAACACAGCTCAATAAGGAACAAACAGTGCAGATGTAGTGGGCCATCACTTCAATGTATGGTAGCAGGGAGAGGTGGTCCAGCTGCTGGGAGCCTCCCTCAGACAGTAAGACAGAGAATGGGGAGAAGCCCCTTCCTTGCCCTTTGGCCCCTGGGACTAGCCAGGAACACATCAGTGCTCATGTGGTCCTTACAATGCTGTTAATAAAGGTGGTTAATGGAAAAGATGATATTATTTCCAGTGGAAAAATACATGAAAGGATTTAACTTCTGTGAGGGGCAACGAACAGCAGCAGAAAAACCACCATTTGGGTGAGAAGCAGGTAAGATATGCCTTTGAGAGAGGTTACAAATCCAGATCTGTAGTATTCAGTTCTGGCTCTAATGAGTTTGTTATTTTGTCATCTTGCTGCTAGGAGTTTCCACAAGAAGTTCCAGCCTATGCTGGAACTCGTTCCCTTCATTCTTCTCTGATTTATCCCCAACAGCTTTTACATTCTTGGACATCCACCTGCTTGGGACTAACTTGACAAGAAACCACACATCACTCAGGTGGCAGACTGATAAAATGACTGGAAGTGTCTCCTCCCACCAAACCCATGACACTATGGTGGCTGTCTTAAGAACTGGCAAAACCATTCCCCTGGTGCAACTTGAGGCCATTCCCTCTCGTTCCATCTCTAGTTACATGGGAGAAGAGGTCGACCTTCATCTCACCACAGCCTCCTTTCAGGTGGCTGTAGAGAGTGATAAGGTCTCTCTCTTAAGCTTCCTCTTCTCCAATGGAAGATGGAACAATCCCAGTTCCCTCAGCTGCTCCCCATAAGACTTGTTCTCCAGACCACTCACAGCTTCATTGCTAGAGCTGCAATGTCTTTCCTGCAGTGAGGGGCCCAAAACTGAGCACAGTATTCAAGGTGTGGCCTCACCAGAGCTGCGTGCAGAGGGACGATCACTTCCCTGCACCTGCTGGCAACACTATTTCTGATACAAGCCAGGATACCATTGGCCTTCTTGGTCACCTGGGCACACTGCTGGCTCAGCTGAACACTGAACAATACCTCCAGGTCTGTTTCCTCTATACAGTCTTCCGTCCATCTGTCTCAGACCTGTAGAGTTGCCTGAGGTTGTTGTGACCAAAGTGCAGGATCCATCACTTGGCGTTGTTGAACTTCATCCCATTGGCCTCAGTCCAGTGATCCAGCCTGTCCAGATCAATAGCATACACTTACTGCCCTCCTCTGTTCTCCACCCAGAAACACTGCAGCCCCACAGTTACTGTCCTTCAAAGTATCTCTGCAGGCCCTGTGGCCAAGCTCTATCCCCACCAGCTTGCTAAGACCAAGCATGGGAATGCTGAGTCCATGTGGCCCAACCCTCATTCCAGCAGTGACATCCAGATCAGGGTGGCCAGGACCATGTCCATGTGGCTTCTGAAGTTTTCTATGGAGGACACTCCACAGCCACTCTGGGCAACCTGCTCCAATCAGGCTGGATGATTTCCCCTCTTAGGGAAAGAAATTCCACAGAAAGGATGCAGTAGGAAACTCAGGCTTTCCCAGAGGGTCTATAAACACCAGCAGATTCCTAGGAATTGTTCACAAGGGCTTCTTAGCACAGGCATACAAATACCATGTGACAATTAGCCTTCCTAGAAGGGAGGCAGAGGCAGCATAATATTTCTTCTTGTGTCATAACTAATATGTTTGCTAATGTCTCCTGTTTTTCTCTTCTCACACCTTCATGGGGTCGGAACAATCCTTGCTGTCAGTGATCCTTTGGGTGCCCCATGTCCACGCGGTGTGGGCCTGCGTGCGGTCCTGCCCTGCCAACTGTGTGTGCACCCAGGAACGGAGCTGCTCTGTCCTCTGTGACCGTGCCGGCCTGGGGCAGATCCCCAGTGAATTCCCTTGCGAAGCTTCCTCTATTAACCTGGACAAAAACAGCATCAAGTTCCTCTCTGAGAGAGCCTTCGGTACTTTGCCTTCCCTTAAATCACTGTCCCTCAACCACAACAATATCTCCTTCATCACTCCGGGGGCTTTCAAAGGGTTGCCCAGCCTGACAGAGCTGAAGATGGCCCACAACGAATACATCCGCTACCTGCACACACGGACATTCACTGCTCTCAGGCGGCTGGTCAAGTTGGACCTGGCGGACTGCAACCTCTTCAACATCCCAGACAGGATCTTCATTGAGCTGCCCTCTCTGCAGGAGCTTTTCTGCTTCCAGAACAACTTCCGAAGGATCCCAGGTGCCATCAGGGGCATGGAGAATCTGACCCATGTCTACCTGGAGAGAAACAGGATCGAAGCGGTAGCCTACAACTCCCTGCAGGGCCTGACCAGGCTGAAATATCTGAATCTGCAAGACAACAGGATAAATGTTGTTCATGAGCGAGCTTTTCAGGGCTGCCGAAAGATGGAGTACCTGTACCTGAATGACAATTTGATCAGCGAGCTTCCAGAAAATTCCTTTGATGGCCTGAGGTGCCTGAAAATGCTCAACCTAGGGGGGAATTTCCTCAGGAACGTTTCCAACACTTGGTTCAGGGACCTGGTGGAGCTGGAGGTCCTCTATCTGGACCGCAACAGGATCAACTACATTGAGGAGGGGGCTTTTGAGAACCTCACCAGCCTGGTCTCCTTGCACTTGAACAGCAACAACCTGACGACCTTGCCCTTCTCTGTCTTCCAGCCTGTGTACTTCCTGGGGCGGTTGTACCTCTTCCGCAACCCCTGGGAGTGCGATTGCCGCATTGAATGGCTGAAGGAGTGGATGGAGAACTACAGACTTGTCAGGGACATTCCCTGTGCCTCCCCGTCCTCTGTAGCAGGGATTGACCTAATGGATGTGCTCTACGATAGATCACCAGAAGGTTACTGTCTTGACCCCGTGGAGCTAAATGTCACATCTGACAGCCCAACCCCAAGTGGCGAGCCTTTCTCTACCACAGAGAGCAGGTTCAACAGCCTTATTTCTAAACTCTTGCTTCAGATGGGCCTTCCTGAAGAGGTGGAGAACGCTACTGAAGTCTTCAGTAATGCTACGCAACTGGATGGACTTGCTGATGGGGTTACTTCTGGCACAAGGGAAGACAGGAGCAAAGCCATCTCCCTCTCTTTCCACCTTCCAGCACTTCTTACAGTGGTTATTTTCCAGGGCAAGTAATGCAAAGGCTGCCTGAATCATGTGTCCTGCTGGAGCTTTTAGTCTTTGTCCCTTCTTTGCCTTGGGCACTGCCCAGTGTTGCTACAAAACATTGCTGTCCCTTTTAAACAGGAGGATGGTACCTGTGGAGGGTCTGGGGTGAACATGGTGTTTTGGGTTTGATGTCAGATAGGGATTTTGTTCTTCTTCTCCCTGCTATCCTGACACATCTGGTTGGAAAACCAGAGATACCCATTTTTGTCAAAACAGTCTTCCCCGAGGAAAAGCTTTCAACACAACAGTTCACTCCTCAATGTCTGTTTCAAATGTTCAGTTCATTTTTCAATGAATATATTGTTTCAAGGAATATACTGTTTTTATTTATTGGTTATTTCATGTCCTGATAGCAGGAGAGGAATATGGCAATGACAAATGTAGACAGGCTGTACTGTACTGTTTTATATTTCTATCAGTCATTAATATTTATCACACAATACTTACCATACATGACTTATCATATTGTGGTATACATGTTCATATGAAATGATGGGACATATACAATCCCTTATTACTACTAAAATGTCACAAAATTAGAATAAAAATTGAAATGCATTTAAACTACCCTTTCTAACATTTCCCTAAACCTTTTTTTTCTCCACCCTTGCTTTTTCACAAAAAATTCAGTGTAAACATGAACTTCAGAGACCATCGAATCACAGAATGGTTTGAGCTGGAAGGGACCTCAAAGCCCACCCACCCCAACCCCTGCTGTGGGCAGGGCTGCCCCCACCAGCTCAGGCTGCCCAGGGCCCCATCCAACCTGGCCTTGAGATGTTGAAGATATCCATGGGTTGGTAGCCCTGGACACAGCCATTTCTGACACACAACTGGTTTTGTTCACCTGCAGAAAGCAAGAAGGGTCAGTGCTACTGGATGGTTGGACAGGGATCCTGTGGATATCATGGAACCCAAGATCTGTAGGTGAGAGCCTGGTGTGAGGTGGCACATCCATTAGCTCCCCATCCCTTCCCCATATCACACTCCAGTGGCCACTCAAAAACAGAAGCAAAGGACAGGACACCTGGAGATAGACTTTGGCCTTTAAACAGTATTGGGTTACATGGAAGTTTCATGCAAGAAACTTCTTACAAAAGAGTTCAATGCTTTGAATCATAGCATCATAGAATGTTGGAAAAGACCGCAAACACTCTCCACAATAGAATATCCCGAGTTGGAAGAGACATGTAAGGATCACTGAATCCATAAGGAGCATCAGAAAAGATACGTTGGGCCAGGTCTTTGACACTGGCCAGTCCAGAGCAGCTGTGACTAGGAGCAGATCCCTTGGTCTCAAACAGTGCCAGCACTTGAGCATGCCAGGGGAACAACCCGCAAAGTGTCCCACAGACCTTGTAGCAAACTGCTGTGGTGAAAGCTGACACGAACTCACACAAAATAACTATGCATTCCTAACCTGCCACAGCAGCTGCTTCCTTAAAATGGATGCTCCTTTTTTTCTCCCTGTCTGAATATGTCCATGTATTTTGTCACCAAAAAGGCTTCAGGACTTGCTCCTCAGGGCTGCCTGGTTTCGTGTGCAGAGAAAATGATCTGCTGCTTTGTAATTAGCACCAGGAATTTCTAAGAGTGGTCAACACCAAGCAATCCCTGTCAGAATGGCCCCTCAGCTATCTGTAATTAGACCACAGCTTTTTCCCTCAGTGAAGAAAGATGGCAGATGGTTTGATAAATGCCTGTTTGACCTGTTCCATGAACTAAATGCAATGAGTTTGGATTTCCAGGCTATTTATGAATCCATTAATCTTCTTAAAAGCTAAATTCATCTCTGTATTATGAAAGGCTGTTTTTCAAACCCAGTCCAGCCAAATGCTGTAGATGCGCATTATGTTAAGGATGCTTCTACAGGAGCAGTGCTTCATCCTGTCAGGAAAGGTTTGTCAATAGGTTTGACACAGATGGTGGCACTCTGGGAACAAAAGGTCATGTTTCACTTCCTGTAGGATGGATGTTCAATGAGTGAATTGTTTTATGACCCATGCTTTCATTTTCTGTGCTGAAATGCATTAGAGCTGAGGATTGTCTTACTGTGTAATTGAAAGAGTGTGGCTTTCAAGTTAATTATTGCTTCAGATATGCTTCTTTATCTGCAAGAATGACAGATAGATTAGAGCTGAATGTGAAATGCCTGAAAATGGCAGAGATTCCTCTGTGAAGCAAAGGACAAGGAGAGTGTCTGTAATATACTGCAGCATGACCATAGAATTATGGAACCAGAGGATCATAGAATCCTAGAATCACCAAGGTTGGAAAAGACAGTAGCTGGCAAGTGAGCCCTTTGGCTCCACCAGCAGAAGCCTGAGTCTGTGCATGACACTTCCCCTTTCTTCCCTCTCCTACATCATTTTTTCATCCCCATAGCTCTCTGTGCTCAGCTTGAGCATCACTTTTGGTCTGCACTTACCTGAAGCAGAAGCCACTCAAATCCTGAGAGGACTTCCAGTATCCTGAAAGCTTGAATTAGACTCCAAGTGCCCAGTTCATTGTGCCACAAGCCTTGTTTCTGAGGTCACAGCAAAGTGCTGGTGTAGTTAGATGTCAACCCATAACTGATTTTATGTTATTTTCAAATTCTCAATTAGAAAACAAGATGAAGTAGGGATCTGCCTTTTGACTGAATACTTTGTCCTTCTACTACTTGATGGAAGGTTTCTCAGAATGTTGTATTTGCTGTTCTGCTTATCTCGTGGAGTCTTACCGTGTCTTTCTGCTTTGGCAAGAGATGTGAAATTCAGGGTAAGAAAAATCACTGTAATGATAACTACTGCTAGAATGGCAGAAAATGCCCTCCAGCTGACACTGGAGCCTCACTGCCAGTTTTGAAGTGAGTGCTGTCATTCAGTATTCGGATAATTCTTGGTTTGATGACATCTTGCTATTAGCTCTTAAAAAAATTAGATCTTGAAATTGGTGTTTTCCCTTGATAATAGTTGTGATCATAAATTCAAGAGGAGCCAAATGAACTGAGACAAAATGGCTTACTCTACAAAACTGCTATTCCTCCACTGCAGTACATGAAGCCTTGCAGGAAAGTAGCCTGCTGTAGTCACTGCTGCCCTAGTGAGAACTTCATAGGACGGGGCTGGCTTGGGTAAGAAAAGAACACTTTCTAGTTACATTAAACACAGCGTTTAAAATGCCCACTTTATTAGAATCAATATATGAGTTTGTTGCACTAACACTAATAATATAAATCCCTCCTCTCTTCTTGCCCACTGCCCGAATCTGATTGATAAAGACCCACGGAGTTTGAGATTTCCATTGTGAAGAATCAGCTGTGCCCGCCTCAATGGGTCCTTCTTTTGGAACAAAACAGGCCTTCTAGACTGCAATCTCTAAAATAAAACGAGTACAAATATGGCAAATACCAGATGCTTCTCAACAGACTAGATCTTAACCAAAGCCTGATTTTGTTGACCCCGTGGTTAGCCTGTCTGATCTTGTACTCTGTGGTTAGTCTCAGCCTTGAATGTGAAAAGTTCATTACTTCTGCAGTTTTTCTCACTTTGACCTTTACCACATCCTTCGATTTTTATTATACTTCCCTCTTAATTTCTCTCTCTTAAAGATTGATTTAAAGCCTTAATATAAAGCATAAAGCTTATATTCCCTACAAAGGATCCCAAAGCATTTAAAAAAGACCTAAAAACTTCCATTCATTTTACTATACTTCCTCAACCCACTCTTTACTTTGTGTGGACACCCCACTTATTTGATTTTTTGGATTAAGAGAGAATTTCATTTAGCACTCATTCAGTTTCTAAGAGCAGGACAGGGAGGGGTGAGATGACCTGTGACCTAGACCAGCTTAAACTGTCCTTCTGAACCTCACAAACCATCTCTTAGCCTCCTGTAACTGCTTGCTCCTCTTCCAAGCTGCTTTTGCTGGTACCTCTGCTAAGCTGCTGCAACAGAGCTGTGCTTGAAGCTGAGTTTCTGATTTTACTGAGTGACTTACTCATGCCCACGTGGGCCTGGTGAAAAGGCTTAAGTGTTTCTGTTAATAGGCCCCACACTATAGTTAAAGACACTGTACAAGGACTTCTATCATTAGTTCTATTTACTGCAGACAGGTTGATTTGAAGATTACGTTTCTGCAGCTCTTCTACCTTGTCCCACAATTTCCTGGCACCAGGACATGAGCAGTCTCTGAGTTGGTTAAAGCACTCAGCTGCCCTCATTGAGAGGATGAGCAAGAAGTGAGCATCCAGCAACTGCTAAGACCTGACGGTGTACAATGAAATGTCTATGGGAAATATCTGTCTTCAACTGGAATAAGGTCAAGTTTTTAAGTCATACCCGGTATAATAAAAATTAGGAGGACTTTCCTTCCCCAGTGTACTGCGCTGTGGTTGTGTGAGACCACGACATGAAGCACTGGTTGTGTGGGGTCCCCTGGGATGTTCATCCTGACACAGCCCTGACCTGCCCCGCAGCCCAGAGGTGGCGGAGGCCTCAGGAGGGCGCTTGTTCATGCATCTCCTGGGTTACTGTAGACATAGCCCAGCTTGTGACAGCTGGGCAGGAACTGCTGCTTCTCACAACCTAATGCCTAATGCCCCTCCTGGGTGCTCACTGCAGGAGCTGGGTGGCTCAAAGGACAGCAGAGGCCAGGCGGTGAGGTACAGGAGGTGATACCAGAAGGCCAGCTGCATCCTGGGCTGCATCAAAGGAGGGGTGGCCAGCAGGGAGAGGGTGGGGATTGTCTGCCTCTGGTCTGCTCTCATGAGGACTCACTTGTAGTACTGCATCTGGGTCTGAGGCCCCCAGCATAAGGAAGACTTAGAGCTGTTGGAGCAGGTCCAGAGGAGACCATGGAGATGATCAGAGGGCTGGAGAACTTATATGAAGAAAGGCTGAGGGAACTGAAGTTGTTCAGCCTGGAGAAGGATCTGGGGAGACCTCAGTGCTGCCTTCTGGTCCTTAAAAGGAGCTTATAAACAGCAGGGCGGCTGACTCCTTACACAGTCTAACAGTGATAGGATAAGGGGAATGGTTTTAACTAAAAGAAGGAAGATTTAGGTTAGCTGTTAGGGGGGAATTCTTTCCCCAGAGGGCGGTGAGGCGCTGGCACAGCTGCCCAGAGAAGCTGTGGTGTCCCATCCCTGGAGGTGCTCAAGTCCAGGTTGGATGGGGCTCTGGGCAGTCTGAGCTGGCGGAGGGCAGCCCTGCTCATGGCAGGGGTTGGGGCTTTGAGGTCCCTTCCAGCCCAAACCATTCAGTGATTCTATAATCTGCCCAGTACTTGCTCCAGATCTGGGTGGGCACTGGGAACTCTGCAGAATATGCCTGCAGCTGAAAGGATGTGGACTGTATGCAAGCAAAACTTCTCCATATTTGAAGGCATAGAGATACTGCGGAGGCAGAAGGGGAGGCTGAGGGAGGCTCTGGCAGGCACGGAGGGGCACCATCCTGTATCATGCTGTATAATTATAAAAATGTAAAAACATAGAAAATTAAAATGTTGAAAGATAAGTTTATCATATATTCTAATTATAATACTGCAGTATAGACATATTGTACTGGTGATGATGGTACAACTTGAGCAAGCAGAATTCATCAGTTATGCCTACAGAGAGGAATGGGAATTTCCCAGGCTGGCCTTTAAAACAAATTGTATTGGCCAAATGCTCTGGATTAGATACATTCCCAAAACAACACCAGGTTATGTTACATTTGTAAAGTCTTACAGCAGTAAAACCATTTATCTGTGTGTGACTTCACATGATTTTATGCTAAAGCATATGAATGCAACAAATATTTTAAACACTGAACTTAAGATTTCAGTATAAAGTTTCAACAGGCTGGTGTTAATGGCAAAATCAACCAGTGAAAACCTGCAAGGGAACTCTGTGCTCAGACTCATGGATTTCCCTGCAGCATTCCCCACGGAATGCAAACTTCCCTGTGCAGCAGCTACTGTCTACCCAGAGAAGGCCAGGCCCTCCTTCAGGAGACAACGGACACCAGTCACAGAGCTCTGATGCCTGAGCCCATTGTATTTAGCTCTATTTAGTCCATTCTGAACAGCAACATGAAGCTTTTCGCATTTCTGGTTTCCATATGCAACCAAGAGTAGAGTTTGTGTAACTCTAGGTGGAGACTGATTGCTGTCTGAATCACCCTCAGTGATCTCCCTCTTCTAAACTAATTGTTTTAACAATGGAAACCAGATAAAGATGTGGAAAACAATCTAATGAAAACACAAGACTGGAATGAAAGTCAAAGCTTCTTGGAATTACTGGAAGTCCCTCCATTGCCTTCATAAACCTTTTTGACAGAGCTGTTGTTTTTGTTACATCTACCCCAGCAGACACAACTGGGTGTAAGGCACAGTGAGGAGACATCTAAGACATTCAATTCAGTGAAAAGGGAATTAGTTTAAAAAGGAATGAAAAAATCCCATAAACCCAGAACCCCTTAATTTCCACCTATATAGGATGGATTGGTTAGAATTCAGTATTATGTTCTGCAACACTACTGCAAACTGTAACATCTCCATTTTTTTTATATATAAAATATTCAACAAAATTACTAATCAAACTCTCCCCAGCTCCTTCTGGTTCATATGGATATTGATCATCAAATGACTTTTGTAATAAGGATATTAAGTATTACAGAGGTGAAGGATGTTAGGAAAATGCATTAAGTTTGTGAGTGCGAAGCCACCCACTCCCTCCTCTCACTCACCCAGAGATGAACTCCAGAATAACCCAATTCTGCACTCCTGTGTCTGTGTGAACTTCCTCCACACATCCAGTGGATTAGTGCAATAGCAGATCTGGGCATGGGTTGAGTTGCCCCTGCTCTGCTGTGTCTCTTTTAAAAGTTGGCTCATTCCTTGTTTCTTTGACTGTGACACTGAGCACAATCCGCATGCTGCCTCTGCTTTTCTCAAGGCTTGCCCCACTACCACAGCCATTTTGTGAAGAAGAAGTCTCCATCTGGACGGCTGGACATGGGGGAAAACAGACTCATGTTTCAGCTCCAAGATGAATTATACTTCAAAGCCAACTGCTACCAGCTCAACTTCCACAACACAGGTACAGCTTCAAGTCATGTATTAATCATAAGAACAGAGAGATGTGGCCCAATTTATTTTACTTATTTCTAATACTCCCATACTACAGAATGCATGGCCGTGCATATACATGCACTGTTTTATTTCTTCTTAGAAAGAGAAGGGTAAAACTGCATGAAAAGCGATCAATTTCCTTACTGTCTAGAATATTAACTGAGGTCTCAGTTAGAGGAAAGTCATCTGTCTCCCGGATAAGAACTAATTATTTATGTACTTTTCCAAATATTCATTTCAATGATGACATTATGAAGTCATTTCCTTAGAGGCTAAGAACAAGAATGGATGGAATATTGAATTCAGTTTGTACATCAGATTACTGGCTTCAGTATCCAGTTACAAAACATCCACCCCCCTTCAATGCTGCTTAGGCCCTTACGTCTCACTTTCTGTTTGTCCTCTCAGAATCAAGTGGGTAACCTTGTTAGTGATGTTTCTGAAGTAAGTGGAGATCTTTTCACTCAGAACCTTGTAGTGCTGCATCTTTCTCCACCAAAATTAAATAAAAAGATGGAAGAATAAAGTTTTACTGGTAAGATCAAAAACGTCCGTCTGATTTTCAATAGCTGCATGACAGTACCCAGGATCATCTATATTAAGTTACCATTTCAATACAATAATCTTACCACTCTGAGACATAGAATAACCTAGTGTACTTTCATTATGCTGAGGGAAACAGAGGTTAATGAACACTTACTGGGCCAACTTAACATCTGAAATCACAGTCATCAGACTGAGGAAGCATACTGGTAAGATCAAGTTTTCTCTACAAATCTATGAGCTCCTGTACAACAGTAAACTATTAAAGGGGCAAACGGGAACACTTGTTTTTTCCCAACCCCAGGGCTGCTTCTGAGGTCACATGCAGCACAACTTTAGAGAAGTCCAAGAGGCACTCCAAATTATGCAGTGATTCTTACAACACTAGGAGTCCCTTCTCCAGTTGGAAGATGGAAAAGAGATTCTAACATTAGCTCTGTACCTTCATGAGCTTTCCCTGTGTGAGCAAAACTGCCTGCTGAATTTATGGCAGCTTTTTGTCTTCTATTTACCACACAAATAACCTAGATGTACCAACAGGGTTTGGGCAGGAGGCTGGGAGGTGTGGATGGGGTGAACTGAGGCACTGCGGGCTTGCTCTATGCTGTCTGTGACTGTGCTGAAACTGCTTCGAGGAGCTCAGGGGCTGTATGACAGGGCTGCCTGGGTGCATTCTAAGTGAATTTCTTGCTGCTTAAGGTTCCTACTAGGAAAACAGTCTCTGGTGAAGCAGTAATGCTAACTGCATCCAGTTAGTGATGTGCCTTACTGCATCCAGGTCTGGAGCCTCCAATACAAGAAAGACAAGGAACGGTTGGAGAGGGTCCAGAGGAGGGCCAGTAAGATGATCAGATCTGGGGCTGGAGCACCTCCCCTATGAAGACAGGCTGAGGGAGATGGGCTTGTTCAGTCTGGAGTAGAGAAGGCTGTAGGGTGACCTCATTGCAGCCTGTCAGCACTTAAAGGGAGCCTGTAAACAGGAGGGGAGTCAACTCTTTACAAGGGTAGATAGTGGCAGGACAAGGGGAAATAGTTTTAAGTTGAAGGAGGGAAGATTTAGATTGGATGTCAGAGACAAGTTCTTTACTATGAGAATGGTGAGGTGATGGCACAGCTGCCCAGAGAGGTTGTGGATGCCCCATCCCTGGAGGTGTTCAAGGCCAGGTTGGATGGGGCCCTGGGCTGCCTGGTCTAGTATTAGATATGGAGGTTGGTGGCCCCACATGCAGCAGGGGGTTGGAGCTTCGTGATCCTTGAGGTCCCTTCCAACCCAAACCATTCTATGATTCCAGTTTTTATCTCTTGATAAAAGGCTATACAATGGGAATTGAAGACACGAAGATTTCCGAGTTAGTCTTTTTACAGCATAATATTAACTGAATAGTAGCTCCACTTAGGAGAAGAAAAGTATACTGATTCTATTCAGTCACCACTTAAGTCATCTACATAAGGCAGAAGCACCTTTGGGGGCTTTATGAGTTTTCTTTCCTTACAGGCTGGATATACAGAATCTTCAAGAAATTCACATGAACAGAGCCAAAAGTTTGCAGTCAAAACATTTATGGTGAGCTGAATCCCAATTATTGCATTTAACTCACTTGTTCAGTGTTGTAAACAGTTGAGACAAAGAATGCGTCACTGAAGTCAAATACCTGTGCTTACCAGATAAGTCTGTATTTCCAGCATCAGAAACACTCCACCGCATGGCTCTCAGCAAGTCTTCTTGTCTTTCTATTTTCTTGGGATAAGAAGTGGTTGAGAATGAACGAAGGCAGCACCTGGGTGAGCTGTTAGTGTGCAGTGCTACCGCTGCAACAGTCAATCTACAAGAACACCAGCTAGGATGCATCCAGAACTAAAATGACACAAAACTACCTGAATGAAAAATTATATTTTATGCTCAACACAGCACACAGCTTGTACCCCTCCACTTTTAGAGGGGCCAAATTCAGCCTGGGTGCGCAGCTGCTATCAGTCTGATCAGTTCCCTCTTGTTGACTGGCTTCCTTATGCCTGGCCTACATAGACCATTTCTCATCATTTTGCTTCCAGTCCTCCACACACTGTACACTCAAGGGATGTGGTTATGGTACTCTACTCATTTTGGGACTAGGGCACAGATCTGTGAATCCAGTCATGGCATAAACGAGTTCTGCATCAGAGTAAAGCTATGGATGGAGTTCCTTGCTGTCTTGCACACTGCCAGCTGTGCTGTGCGGGCTGCATGAAGGAAACACACTGCCTGATTTGGCTGGAGCCTCACAAGAGGAATAGATTTGGCCACCTGACCTGCAGGAGTAGGCAGGAGAAAATGAGCAGCTTTTGCACTTGATGATTATTGCCCCGATAATAAAGTGAGAATATTTTCTGATGACAGAAAAATTCTGATTACAGGAAATGTGGTCCCACACAACTGAACCAGCCTACGGATAATTATGGCTCACAGTTCAACTTAAGGACAAATCCTTCGAGAACATTGTGATTTTAACATAAATGTTGAACTTCATACTATAAAACAGTGCATCCAGCAGAGCTTTTAACACAAACCGTGCTAAGAAACACTTCTGACACCTAGAAATAAGCTGTAATGCTTGCTTCTGTTAAGCTTTTTCAGGAAAAACATAAACCATCTGGGCCAGTGAGGGCATGAAGAAAGGAAACAAAACATAAGGTCAGCACATTTAATTGCTTTTTCTTCCTTGGCTCTGCTCTGATTCTAAGCTGTGCTCGGAAAGGCCCAGCAGAGCCCCTGAGCTCCTCCGCCACGGCCTTCACTGAACAGACGTCAAGAAACCTCTTCTCGCTGCAAGAAGCACTGATTTGCTCTTGGAACTCCCTGCGATGAAATGAAGGACCCAAAAGCATTTGGTTGTTGAACACATAAAAGGAAGTATATTTAAAATAAAAAAACTTGGTCAGACTGTAGCGTCAATTACCATTTTGAAGGAATTTACAGGGCTGTTTTAGATGAGTCTTTTGGAATAGTCAAGTTTATCGCAATGCCTAAACTGGTTTCTTCATTGCACAGTATTTTCTTTTAAAATGTGTGCATTTTTAAACAATTACATACATATTAAAAATCAGCATTTCTTTGCTTAAACTTAATTAAAACGTTAATACTCTCAGACAACACAGATCTGAAATGGTGAAACCAGTAATTGCCCCCTCCCACCTTACAACAAATTAAATTGAGACAAAATTACAAACACATTTCACTACATGATTATTATTAATAAAAATCGGTTTTTCTTTTTTTTTTTTCCTTTTTTTTTATAAAGTTGCCCAAAATGCAAGGGATGTGCATAGGTTTACAACTTAAGTCAGAATAATATTTCACTTTATTCCCTTGGGTACTTTTTCCCATGAACGGAATGTACTTTGCTGTAGATTACAGTTTTTTTTTTCAACACAGATACACCAACGGCATGAACGCTTGCGACTGTCCACATGCATTAAGAGTCAAGACCCAATTTCAGATTTCTAAAAGAAGTTTTACAGAGTTCTTCAAAGAGACAGTATCACATTATCTGGATGTTACACAAAAGTATTTAAAAACGCTACCCTAAAAACAAACAAACAAACAACAACATCAACAAAAAAAAAAAAGAGCGAAGAAAGGCCTTTAAGATTTATGAATTTGTTTGGTAACCGCTAGACTAATTATTTCAAATAAATAAAGGAAAGTATTCCGATCCATAAAATCAGACTCTAAAAAGAATGTAGTGTTCCACCCCCAAGTTAAGGTAACAGAATCATATTATTATTACTATTAAAATAGATTATAGAAAGCAGCATCTATTTTGTGCAGTTTTTAGGGGCCCTTGAAATAAAAAGCTATGATTTCCAAAAATATAACATTCCAAAGGACTGAATAATACATACATTTAAAGATACACTTTATTAAATTTTAGGAGAAATGATTTAAAAAAAAAAAAAAAAGAAAAAAGATACTGTCTCTTTAAATTAGTGTTTAATTTTTTATTTTTTTTCCCCCTCCTCCTATCTATTAGGACATGACAATAATTATAAATTTAGGTCACACTACATCTAGGTAGTCTCTAGGGGCCAAGACCTGCTGACACAAGGTCAATAACAAAGAGGTTTCCCATGTATGAGGTGGTTCCCAGTAACGCCAGGCTTTTTCAATGATCTCGCGAGCGGCCTAATAGACCCAGGAGACCGGCACCCACTGTGACGCTGTACAAACGAGCTCAATGGCTTCCTCCAGGTGCCTGATTGTTTCATCGATTTCATTGTTGATAATTGTAAGGTCAAAGTAGTGTGCATATGTTCTCTGTAAGATTTCAGACTCCTTTTGCAGGCGCTGAAGAGATTCATCCTAGTCAATGATGAGAAAAGGAAATGGGAGAGGTAAGTTAGATCGTTTCCTCTACTTCTATGGCAGCTTTCTAGCTGTTGCTTACAGAGAAGAAAGCAGGCAAAAAAAGCGTAAATTGTCTAGAGACCCTGCCTAATTCCCTGGAGATTACAAGGAAGAACTTACACAGTTTCTGTCTTGAAGCTGACATTCAAATACAAGTTATTTACTGACGTTACTTGAGACAAAAGACAAGTCTAGAACTAAAAAGGCAAGGATGAAAGCTAATAAAAGCAGCACAGACATGGAACTAAAAAGACCATACGTGAGTTAAACAAACAAACTGCACAAATTCAAGCTACGTGGCCTATGTCCAGGGAGGAGAACAAGAAACAGGATAGGGTATTTTGTCAAATATCAGCTCTTCTCAGTTTTGGTAACAATTCACTGTTCAACATCAGTCTTCTGGGGTTTACTTTCTTTAACCACCATTTGCCGATGAGGAAGTTCTCACTCCATGTTGCCCAGCAGTTCCTATTTCAGTATTTCCTGTATCACTTCTGGAAGCTCTTAGCGTCTTGTACTGAAGACCCAATCCCACGGTTCACACTTGAGAAGGGTCAGCCACTACAGGGTCAGCACTTCCCTTGGCTTTGTGTCCATTCCTTATGGGATTGGCTACTGCCAGTTTGGGAGGTGTGATGACTAATTCTCTGTAGCTGGCAATGCTATCATAGTGGGCTTGTTAGCTGGGCCTGCATTTCTGAGAGACTGCAAAAGGCTTTCCTCTTGGGTCCTGCAGTGATTGTGTTATACACTCAAATTCTGTTCCTGCAAATTCCCTACAAAATTAAAAGAATCATTTCCTGCTTTTAGGAACTTTGAAATGGCTTCATTTCCCTCCTCACATGTTTGGAGTGGAAATGGAATTAAACCACGTATGTACAACACAGATTCCTGCTGTATTAGTATCTATATTGTCAGCTTACTTGCTCAGTCAACTGGGATGCACTTTACTGAAACAGTTCTAGGCTGTATGAAGTATAGAGGGAGTGTCTATAGCTGGCTTCACAAGAAACTATTCTGGGAATGGAAGTATATCCACTAATATGAGATACTCCTTCCATGCCTTGCTTTTTTTTGGTATGTATTTGTGTTTTCTTTGAACTTCCCAAGCATCTGTAGATATAGCGACATGTTGCTGTGAAATGGTGGCTTTCAGATCCTCTGGGAATAACCAGTGTTGAGATAGTTCTCCTTCTCCGACACCATGAAACCAACCGCTTCCGGAAGGTGCCTTATGAACCAAGTTACAGTTCTGCTTCTTTCTGAAGCTGCAGCCCTAGACGGGGTGCAAATGTGGCCTCCATCTGATAATCACTTAAGACGTCATTCAAGGTCAGACAAATACTTTTCCCATGCACTTCTGTATAGGGCATGCTCCCTTTATGGAGCACTGTGCACCTATAGCAAAGCTTGGCACTTCTGTAGAAAAAAGCAGCGTGTGCTGTTCTTGTCAATTTCCTTAAAATTCCTTAATTTTGACAGTGAAGATCCCAGAAGATTCTCAAGAAGAATCATCTCCATCGGCTGCGCTCTCAATAGTGCCAAGGAATAAGATATTTACCAAAAAGTTCAGACAGCTGAGGGGAGCAGAATGTCTGCCTCTTCTTCTACAGTCAGTTCTCATGTAACACGTACTACCCATGGGACCACTGCAGTGTGTTCATTATCTGGAAGAGACTTTTCTTCCCTATCACTAGCATTCAGTCTGCTTTCCTAATCCTATTTCAATCTCCTGCAAACCTGGGACAGAAGGGAGTGAAACATGACTGTCATCCATGGCATCCCTTGCACATGCATAATGGCTGCCAGTGATGTTTTCAGCCTCCTCTATCTCTGAGGGCTTTTTTTTTTTTCTTTTTTTTCTTTCAATTTCAATAGAAGTTGAGAAAAATTTCTTCAGAAACATTTATATTTAAGCTATTGGAAAAGAGAAAGAAGTTACACATCGCTCAATGAATATTTGAATAAAAAGACTGGAGCCTGCTAATTCCTCTTTGCTGCTGAACAGGAAGATAGAAAACAACTAGAGGAGAGAGGAACTACTCAGCTGTTCCATGTTATGCACTCTCCTCTTTCTGTTTCACCATACCAATGACATGATTTACATTTTCTTGGTGATGAGATAGGTGGGTACACTCTGAGATTTCCTATATGATTCAAATAGGTTTTGTGCTTTGAGGAATTGCTTATAATAATAATACATTCAGAAAATAAGCACAGTATTTTGCTTCCTAATTCATTCCTACCATGTGATCCTTGTTTACTGAAGTATTTTATGTGTTCTATAGTAGGCTAAAGCATCTCAAGATAATTACCTTTAAGACCGGGTCTTTGCTTTGATTTTTACCACGATGTTCAGATGTCCAGCTCTAATAGCAGAAACTTTACTTTCTTGTTTCTTCTTAGCAAATCTTATCACAGCTATTCCAGCATAGATATGTAAAGCCTTTTTTGTGTTACATTTTTATCCCAGTGGTAAAAAGTAATGTTGAACGTGAATGAGCAAATCTACATTCTAAAACTACTAAAATAACCGGAACTACCTTGTCAGCCCCTAGCTGGTACTTACAGGCAATTTTCTGCACCATTTTGGCAGCTATGTACAATTAGTACGAGTGCAGGAAAATGAAAAAAAAAAAAAAAAAGCAAAGATGAAATTCAAGAAAGCATAAGGGGAAAAAAAGGACAGTCATTTACAGAAGTGTTCTCAAAAGACGTATGTAAAATAAACAAAGTGGGACAAGAGGATAAGCAGAAAGGGATACTCAATATGCATATGAAGCTTTCCAAAAGTAAGAATGAATGAGAAATATGAAACACCCTCTGGAATCTTGTTTGCTGCCACACAGGCTGCTAATGCGCAGACATAACTTGCATCTCTTTCTTCACTCAGCAGAGAAAATCTTGGAAAACAGGACACTGTATTTTGGTAGATTCTGTTGCTACTTCCATTTCACATCCCCCTCCCTTTCCTTAAGTTTAATTGATTCATAAATTAGGATGTCATTTAAGTGTGGCCCAGTCCAGCAGTTCACACGCCTGAGGATCATTGTGTGCAGTGACTTCAGTCACAAGAACTTAAAAAAAAAGACACGCTTATAGGGCATGAATGCAAATACTTAAAATGTAGTATCTTATTTCTATTAACGTGTTCCCACCACAACTGTTATAGGTATATTTCTGTCTTCTTCCCAGTATGCCATGGAGAGCATTTTCTCCGACAGATTAGCTGCCTTGAATCTCTCTGCATTGTATCCTACAGCTAGAAGACTAAAAGGTAAATAGCTCTTGCAAGTGAGTGAGGCAGCAAAAGACCATTTGGGAGCTAAAATACAAAGGAATAAAACGAAGTATTTACATAATTCCACAGCATACCTAGTCTAGCATTACATGTGCAATGATTTACAGATCCTAAGAATATATATATATTTTAAAGAGATGCTATTTGCTTGCACAAAGGCATTCAGTGTGGACTACAAATCTGTAGTGTTACTGCAAAATCATATTGATTTATAGCATATCCCAGCATCAGCAGCTAGACAATCACTTCACTAATATTGTTAATTTTCGTGTCTTGAGACGGTTTATACAGTCATGGCATTCATCAAGTAATGTCACAGGACACACTGAAATGATATATTTCACTTCTTCCTTCTCTCATCTCTTTCCTTGGCTACATGCTTTCACTGTTTGTTCTGGCATTGGTGATTGTCAGAGTCTTTTTGAGCTGCTTGCAAACTGACAGAACCCCAATTTAGAGCAGTGAACAGTAGCTCACTGAAGGACCTGATATGTGCTGTGGCCAATGCAGATGGGCAGTACCAGTCCAGAAACTAGAGAGAACCACTCCATTCAGAAACAGTGAACTAGGAGATCGCCTCAGCTGCCAGTAAAACTGCAGCTTAAGGCCAGCGTTTATTGCTCTCCACTTGCCCTGAAGGATGATTATTTGCATTTAAATATATTTGTCTCGTTCCTTATTTCCTGCAAGCCTCTAGAGTGATGCTGCAGTTTTGTATTTGTGATACTGTAATTACATTTCTGTGGAAACAGCTGTAGAAACAAAGCTGACTTTATTTTTGTGAGAAAAAGGAACACCTAGGAGGTTTGGAACAGATTCATGCTTAAATCCAATTAATTAAGTACCTTAGTAATGGAGTTTAAAAAGGCTGAGCAGATCAAGTATTTGTACAAACTCTGCCTGTCCTGTTGTGAACTAAAAGCAGAACTGCTTGATAATCTCTTAGAAATCAGCAGCAGCTGTGAAACTCCACACAAACTAAGTAGGAAATTCAGGATGTGTACTTGCACAAATACTTAACATTATTCCACAAGCAAGTAACCCTCTGGTAAAAGCTTACGTCCAGTTCTTATGAGAATGATTTTTGAAATTAAGAAGCTTATTTCTGATATACATTTGCTGGTTAGAAAAAAATATTACAAGATGAAGGTGGGATGACACTGCACATGCATTCTGCAGTTCATGCCAGCTGTAGTCCAGCGGTAGCACTGCAACTCAAAATTGAGTAAATTCTGTTGACTGAATTATTTGTGCTAATGATTTGTCACATATTTGGAAATGAAACTTTGGGGTAGGGCAGGGAATAAAGAAAAGAATATATATACTTAGAATACATCATGTGGGTCCTTTAACTTGAAATTCATATTCTGAATTAGAAATATCAGTTATTAAAGAATGAATACATCTCAACTGACTTACTTAATAATGCTGCCCTTCAACTGTCCTTCTACCTCTCCAGCTACAGACAGAGAAACTCCTATCTGCATCTTTGAATTCCATCCTTAATTTTGTCTCTGATAAGACATTAATTTGTAAGATGCCATACCTCATTAATGCCTGGGGTAATCGTAGGTGCAGCAATAAAAACAACAAAAGGAGCAAACTCTGCAGTTCTCAGGACCTTCAACGCCTAGGGTAAAAGAAAAAATAATCTTGAGAAGGATCCCCCAGCAGTCAGTGTCAAAACAGTCACATAAGCAGAAGATGGAAAGAAGATGGACTTATATCAGCAATTATTTGTTTTTTTGCTGATCTGGAGTCACAACCTTAGTAATGCAGACACTTTTTGTGTTATTTTACGTTTTCTGGTACTCAAACAATACATTTATAATTAAAGTATGTATAAATTTCAAGACAATGAAAGCTTCTGCAGAGAGGCTCTTCCAGTAGCCTGAAAGTGTACAGAATTCTGTTTACATTTCAAAGGAATGGTTAACACCACATTAAAAAAAAAAGACAGGAAAGAAAGAAGGGAAAGGAAAGAAAGGAAAGAAAGGAAAGAAAGGAAAGAAAGGAAAGAAAGGAAAGAAAGGAAAGAAAGGAAAGAAAGGAAAGAAAGGAAAGAAAGGAAAGAAAGGAAAGAAAGGAAAGAAAGGAAAGAAAGGAAAGAAAGAGATGTCATGAACAAGGGACAAAAAGCAAGCTGTATTAAATATTTATTCATTTATCTTATTTTCTGAAGCAAACGAAAAGGAGAGGTCTTTAAAACACTAAAAGCAGTAGTGAGCATTGCATTATTGCAGTAAATACTGCGCTGGGCACCTGAACTACACAAAAGATGAGTGTTCTTATCCAAACCTTGGCTTAGTTGTAACTTAGCTGCCATAGGTGAAACTTTGCTTCAAACTTGTATGGAAAACCGTTGATCACAGCCTGAACCTCTGATTAACCATATGAGGCAAGAGATGAGTCAGCTGCGGGAGCACAGGTGAAGGTAATTCAGCTGTGCTACCAGAAGGGGTGGAGCTTGGCTCCACCTCTCCTAGATTCCATTTAAAGGCTGACCACCACTAAGGCAGCATCTCTTTCTAGAGATTGTTCCTTTGTAAAGTTCTTGTGGTGAGCCTTGATATAAGCAAGCACCTATCTTGAGTTGGTGAGTCCTTTTCCTTAGTTACACTTTGGCTATTTATTTCTAACTATGTTTGTACTATTCCAATTGTACGTTATTCTTGAATTATTTCAACTGTATGATACCATACTTGTATTATTTCCCCTGTACAAAGCTACAGGCTGAAGTGTAGAATAGCAACTAAACACACCTTAGCTCAACTGAAATAATGTGGACAAGAAAGTGAGAAACTAAAGGTCCTCCACTTTCTTTTTAAGAAGCAATCCTTCATTTTTCCCAGCCTAATGAGTTTTAATTGCATGTGTTGAACCAGCAGTGTGCCCAGGTGGCTGAGAAGGCCAGTGTTTTCCTGGCTTGTATCAGGAATGGTGAGCAGGACTGGGGAAGTAATCCTGTCTCTGTACTTGGCACTGGTGAGGCCTCACCTCAAGTACTGTGTGGAGTTTTGGGCACGTCAGTACAGAAAGGATGTTGAGGTGCTGGATCAGGTCCAGAGAAGGGCAATGAAGCTTGTGAAGGGCTTGGAACATCTGCCCTGTGAGGAGAGGCTGAGGAAACTTGGGCTGTTTAGTCTGGGGAAAGGAGACTGAGGGGAGACCTTATTGCTCTCTTCTAGAACCAGAAAGGTACTTACAGTGAGAGCGGGGTTGGTTTCTTCTCACAGGATGAGGGGAAAGCTGTGCCAGAGTAAATTTAGGTTGGATATTGGGAAGAACTTCTTTACAGAAAGGGTTGTCAAGCACTGGAATAGGCTCCCCAGGGAAGTGGTTGAGTCACCATCCCTGGATGTGTTTAAAAACTGTTTGGATGTGGTGCTCAGAGACATGATTTAGCAGAAGGTTGTTAGTTAGGGTAGTATGGTTAGGTTAGACTTGATGATCTTTAAGGTCTTTTCCAACCTGGGTGATTCTGTGCTTGAAACTGGCATATGAGGGCTACTCTGAAAGCAATGTCTCCTATTTTAATATGCTGGCTCACAACATCAGATGCACATTTTGGTGGGATGGCAGTAGAGGTTGAACATTCTCAGCAATGTTCTATTACATTTTGTTGCTGTGAGACTGATGGCAGCAGAGGGGTGGTCTGACAAAACCCAGTGGCACTCACTGATGTTTGCTGGACATTTATGGATATCAAATGGCGGCTCTGAGCACAGTCAAGTGGTGGGTCATGCATTTCAGCAGTGGTGAGGAAGACAAGCCATGTTCCAGACAGCTGTGTGCATGTTTATAAGTATGGCATGGAGGCACTTGTTCATCAGTGGTGAAAATGCACAGCTAGTGCTGGTGACTATGTTGAAAAAAAAAAAAAGTGTTTTGTAGCTGAGAATTTGCTCTATCAAATAGTGTTACTGCTTTGTATCTGCTGGAATTTCCATGCAAATAAATAGGAGGCATTACTTTCAGAGTGTCCATCAAACTCCTCAAAACAAAAGAGATAAAACCCATATATGAATTCCATGGAGACACACATAACAAGGAATACCAAAGGAAAACAGGCAAGTGGTGTTAAGATAGCTACTAATCGATCCATGCGCATGTTGGCATAAAGACAGATGCATGAGGAAGCTGGTAAAAAAAGAGGCTTGTCCTTTGATGGCAGAAGTGCAGGAATAGCAGCTGTTACCAAATGTGAATTACTTGAGCTGTTATCAAATGTAAATACATTCTAATCAAGATTAAGATGGTTTCTGAACAATCCAAATTGAAATGCTGTATCAAGAGATCTCATTTTAAACAGCTGCTCCATTTAAACTAGTGATAAATGCTTTCTCCAAAAACTGTTCAATGCGGGATTCTTTTTCAGAACAGCACTACATCAGCACTCGATGTGAACCATGCAAAGTAATTTAGCTGTTTCTGTTCTTAAATGAATTTCTGAATCAAAGAAGAAAGTAGCAAGCAAAAATAAATAGTTAACACTGGTCACAGTTTTAACTTCTTTCCTCCCATTTCTTTTGATCTGCACATATGATACAAACATCACTTTTGTCCATATTCATGTAGTTCCACTTAACAAAGCATACATCACTGTGAACTAAAATTCACAATTACATTGATGCTTCAAAGGAAATATACCAGATTTTTTCACTGAAGACTTTATATAATGAATTAACAATTTTTTCTTGAGAGCCTTATTTTCTGTCCTTCTCTCTTTTGAAAAGTATAATACACAAAAGGAGTGTCTAAAATAATGATGCTGTTCTGCTCATATCTAGTATACAATCATTGATGAAAACAAACGTATCTCAATAAAATCGTGTTGAAGAGTTTGCGATAACTCCCATTTTCATCTACTTCTAATGAGTTACCTGAGGTTCTACATCAAGTATTGCAATTAGTCCCTGCTCATGGATCTTCCGTATTGTTTCCAGTTTTGTCCCATACATTGCATCCTCATGGCTGCCATATTCCAAATATTCATTGTTTGATATATCCTGCATCATTTGGTCATGTGATACAAAGTAGTAATTTTTTCCATTTTCTTCATCTTTCTTTGGAGGTCGGGTTGTGTCTGAAAATAAAACGTATTTTTAACTCAAAAGCAGTACTAGGCTTACATGTGGCATATTGATTGGTTTATCAATATTTATTCACTGAATGATTTGGCCTGCTAATTTGTATGTAGAACAATGAAGTGTGAGCGGAGGGGAGTCAGAGTAACAAGGTCTAGGGAAAGTGGAAGGCAGAGGGGTGTGCTGAAGAAAGCAGGAGACTAAGGGATGTGGAAAAGATAAAAGAAAGGAAGAATGGGAGGCTATAATTAACCTTTATTTGGTGAAGATGGTAAGATTCTATGTTGCTTTCAAGAGCAAACAAACTTTTTTATTCTACAGTTTGTTCTTCAGCTTTGATTGATAGGCTTGATCTCAGTGCTTTTATAGTTTCTAAACCATTCCCTTAAAATCCCCTAGGCTGTAGGGCCCCTTTTTACCCCAGAGACCAATACTAGGTCCAATCCTGTTTCTTTAATGACCTGGATGACGGGGAAGAGTGCACCCTTACTAAGTGACACAAAATTAGGACATTCAGTCATGCTGCCATCCAGAGGGATCTCAACAGGCTGGAAAAAATTGAATATGAACCCCTGATGTGCCCCTGCTGCTAAAACGTCTAACAGTATCCTGGTTTGCATTAGGCAAAATATTGACAGCAACTGCAGGGAGTTGAACCCTCTCCTGTAACTGAGCATTGGTGGGGCCAAATGAGAGCATTTTTTAAGGAATTCAAGAAGAAATGGACTATACGAAACTTATAATATCACCATTCTACTCACTGCTGTCATAGGTCTACCAGAACTTACATGCTCTCCTACTTTTCTCTTCAACTGTCTACATTTGTTAAAACTTTTTTTGTAAACACATGTATTTTTCTGTGGTTTTCTTCAGAGTATGGAAGTATAAAAAGCGTGTGAAGGCCTAGCTACTTGTGGTCAAGACAGATAAAAGCTAGTTAACAGTGACTTACTTTTCAAATATATTGCTTCTTCAAACCTATGTGGTAAGAGATGTATGGCCTACTAATTCTTAAACCACCAGCATGTGACATGACCTTCTGCCCTTTAAGATCAAGTTTTCAGTAGCTAGATAACTTTTCCATAGTGCATGCTGATAAATACAACATACAACTCACAGCCCGCCTCAGGAGTTACCTATTCTTACCATGATTTTTCAAAAGAATGAAGAAAATGCAGTAAAAATCTGTCCCTGAGAGCTGAAGAGAATGAGTTCAATTACCTACAATCAGCTGAAATACAGGTGAGGTTCCCATAACACTTAAAGTGTATGATGTATTTTACATGATTTATTTCAGATAGCTAAAATAAGGGATTAATTTAGGTCCCTAAAAGCAAGCATAAGGTACTACATTAAGTACCCTAAATGTGCCTAAACCTGTTGTATCCGTTCAGTCCCAACAAGCATGACACAGGAGCTAATACAGATGACTGCTCTTCCAAAGTGGGGCCAAAGGTTAAACGATGTCTAAAACAGTTATCTAAACATTAGAGTGACGCTTAAGCACCTGGACTGCACCCTGATTTGAGCTAGTCTCTTCAGTTTTTCCATATAATCGGTAAAGCAATTTAAATGCTTCCACAGAACAGGAACCTAATGCAGGCAATCCAAAGTATGGCCTTCATAGCATATGTGAGTCCATTTGATAAATGATTTTGAAGACAAAGTAAATATTTCAGCTTCTGCCTCCACAGAACAATACACATAGTACTTGAGAGAGCCTGGGTGAAAGGTACATTGAAAACCATTTATTACTCTCTGCTTTAGATCTTTGTAATGGAATACACATATCCTGATTTCCTATAGCTTCTGAAGTTAGCCTGAAACAAGGGTGGGCAGATTTAGCTACTGGATGGGCTTGTTTTAGAACGCCTATGCTTGAGGAAAAAAGCTGCATCTCCAACAAATAATGTAAAATATACAGGTCTTGCCATGGGACTAGCTGAGACTGCTGCTCTTGGTAACAACCCATTTGGTGAGCTGTGAAGTTAACCGCATTTTCTTATTGTCATCTCTGGAAACTTGGTGCTACTTACTACACTCTCCTCTGACAAACCAAAACAAGAAATATTCCCAGTCCTTTCACAATTCACTCTTCCTTAACAGAAGATTCTGTTAATGGAACTTCTGTCAAGGATGCTACATACAATTTTGCACTACATCGAACACTGCTACTTACGAGGAATGGGGTACGCAAATCTGTCCGGGTGTTTTGTGATGAGTGTGTTTTTTATGTGTCGCCTTCCAACGCCATGTGCACCTAACCCACAACACAAAAGTCATCTATTAGTTTTCCACCACAAGAGGTTAAAAATTATGCTCTTACGTTTGAAATAATAACTCAAAATTACCTAGTAAGACTAGCGTTTTCCTTTTGAATGCTGGCAGTTTTACTACTTCTTCATATGTGACGAGATCTAATTGATCAAACACTACAACACAAAAGAAACCCCCAGAGGGATAAGAAAAAAAATCATTATTAAGGATGATAATAAACTGTGCTACAAATTGTCATTTTAGCAAGTGTTAGATTCACAATACAAAGCAATATGCTATGGAAAGTAAAACCATTTCCTTAGGTAATTTTAAGGAAAGTGTCCATTAAGAAAACTGTTAAAAAAGCAATAACACAGCTACTGAAATGCTCAGGAAAATTTGCATGTCCTTTCATGCAGTATTCAGCAGACCACAAAAATCAGCTAAAATGGCATGCTATTCACATTTGCATTCCTAAGAGGTAGCAATACTAAAGAAAATCTGTAGACAGTGACCAACATGAGTACAGTATGAGAACATCTATTTACACTGAAGATACGGATACTTTCACATTCATGTTTAACGAGATCTTTGAGTAATCATGATTTTTAAGGGTTAATTCTTTGTGATATTTCTTCTTCGAAACAACTACCACATTATTTGTAATTAGAGTTCTCTTTGAACACACGTGCTTGTTAAATTGACATGCTTTTAAAACTTCTGATAGAACAAAAAAGTTTAACAGAAAGTGATGACGTTACATAAAAGAACCTCCACCATATTTAGGGAAAAATTGTAAAAGTATTGTTTCAGAAATGATTTCAACTGCAGTGAATGAATTCCATCATGCCTATCAATCTATTGTGAATTGCCAAGATATGTAATGATTGACAAATCAAGTTTTGTTCATACAAACAACTTCTTACTTTGCCCAACAAGATCTGTGGTTGTTTTTGTAGAATTTTGATTAAAAGAAAAAAAAGCCAGGAGGCAGTTGATTTTATTTCTAAAGATCAGAGCAACCAGAAGTTAGGAACAGAATAACCTACAAGAGTTTACAGTTCTGTATTTGAATGCACTGTAAACAGAAGGGAGAGACTGCATTTTAAGTATGACGTCTTTGAGTGTTTCCAAGTCCCAAGGTGGTATATTCACTTCAACTACATCCTGTCCATTATTATTATTATTATTTTTTTAATTTAATTTTTTTTTTTTTTAAGCAAAAATTTGGATATATTTATCTCCTCCTCATGGTCTAAAACCCCTGTGGTTAAGTAGGCAGGGGAAGGAGCCTGTGTTTGCTTGCTCCAGTTGTCACCAACCTCCAAGGTCTGGAGACATTCTGACTGTAGAGCCTATCAGAAAGCACATGCTTTGTACTATAGCCAAAGCAACAAAGGGTTTAACATTTCTTTTTATAGGGCAGATGTTAAACCCAATGGCACTATTTCCACCCTAGAAAAAAAGTACAATTACTTTAATTTAGTCCAAATACAAATTAGTCAGTTGACACACTTGACTCTTTAAGGACTTGAAAAGGTATGCATTTGAAAACTTCCTAAGTTCCTTTGAAGCATTTTGCACTTCATGGTGAAGAAAAACCTCTTTCAACCTTTCCCCAAATATTACAAGATAAAACAAGCAAGAAGTTAGTCATATTTTTCTTCCTTTTCACAAGCTACCAATATGGAATTCTTCATTTTTGCAACTTTGCACTAAATTATCTAAATTCATTTCATATCAGAAAGATATAAAGATCTACAACATGTTGAACAGTTTTACCATTCTAACCATTCTAGCTTTACCATTCTAACTATCTACTGGGAAAGGTGTCTTCTCCCGTTAAAAAAAAGTCAGTCCTTTATTTTTTCTTGAACAAAACCATGTTATGTTAGATACAAACAACAGGAGCAAACAACAGAAATGGTACATATTAGTGCCTTCATCACAAATTAGTAGCATGAAGAAGATATGTCTCAGTCTACATGGAGTTACCTAATGATTGTAGGGTTTTCAAGCACAAAAGAAAATGAATATTTTAAAAATATACACGAGATATGAGGAATACGGGATACATATAAAGACTGAACTTGTAATGCTCCTGTGTTACTAGCTAGTAAAGAAAAGGAGTTTTGAAAGGAAACAGTAAGAAGCAAATAAAGAGGCATTGTCACTTGACAGGTTACTTACATGCACAGAGGCCATTGGGAGTAAGACAGCATGAAAAATGTACAGGGGTCATTGAGATATGGCTTGTAATATATTAGTAAAATAAAAAGTATATGCACAAAATAAACTTTACCATGCAGTAGTCTAAACACGAGGCAAATAAATCACATTAAGAAATGATAAACATATTTTATAAAAGCTTGGCAATTTTTACATTATGCATAATATGACGCATAGCTCTAGTATGTTCTGAAGAGTGTTCTTTTATGAAGTCCTGCAATAACACTTTTAAAAATGTAAATATCACTGCAGTATATCTCTAGAGATAATCTCTGGAGCGTTTATAGAAATGCTAATGAATCTTAAAATGATTTTTGTTTTTTTTCTGTAGGTTTTGGTTCTAAACAGATTTTACAATGATAAGTGGTATGATCAAGAAGATATCTCTTGAAGGACATGCTATTCTATTATCAAGTATGGAGGAAAGTAAAATTGGATGAGTTATTTTTCTTATAAAGGAGAATATACTTGCTGAAGACATGTTTTTAATTCTGAAACACACACACTGAAAATCTGCAACAAGTAATGTTGCGATATTTCTGACTAACAATACCATGTGATATTTCAGAGATGGTAAATTCAGTACTGAGTTCATTAAACTAAATAAATTCACAAAAGCATCACATCAATTCATTGATCCTCTTAATATCTATGTACTACTTAATTCTCTGGAATGTTATTGGCATCAACTTAAGTACTTCAAGGATACAATGACCAATAAACGTTGCTAAGTGAAATATTAATCCCAGTTTGTCCTTTCATTAACTTTTTGACTTCTTAGGAGGAAGGGCAAGTGTCATACTGTTACTTTGAAATGAATGTGATTTAATGATTATGACCACTTCAAATGTTCACATCTCTAATTTCTGGCAAACTCTGATAAAAAGTTCCAAAAGCATTACCATGGGTAAGCACTAAGGCCATCAAATCATGCAATCAAACATCTGTCAGCCTCCTCCAAAACGACTGCCTCTTGTCAAGATTGTGTTGTCTATATTTACCCTCCTTTGATGAGGGCTTAATTGATACAAAGTCTCCAGGAAAAAAATTAGCTCAATGTATTGTCTGTTCCTACCCTGGACATACTCATTCCTTCAAAGCATGCCATGTGTAGTAGCACGCATTCACATTATTAACTGCATAGTTGTAGTTGTGAACTGTACTATGAAACTTGTCTGTTTTAAAGAAAAAGTGTTTTTTGTTAGGTTGTTCTTCAGCTAGTCCAGTTAACAACATGACCATGCAAAGTTATACTGGCACAACTGAAGGGAGTAGCATGCTGTGGAAATGTACAACGGGAGCAAGCGGTAACAATCTGAGTACTGCCAGAGTATAGGTGACAAAATCCAGTTCATTTGCAATAGTTTCTAGAAAGGTCATGATTAGTAAAACATGGTTTAGTGTTACTGCAGTGCAATGGAAACATTAAAACAACAATAATAGGAAGCCAGCAAAAGCGAGTAAACCAGTTAAGCTTTCAGTCTCTACTTCCCTCATTAATTAAATATTTAGAGACAATGCAAAACAGGTTTCAGGATAACAGGTAATTTTTATATTTGACTGTGAATGTCTTAAATGTGACTGTGAATTAGAAGTATATATGGTAATTGTTGTTCTTTGACTGTCTTACATTTTATTTTCAAGTAATGAAAGTTCCATAGTACAGAAATATTATGAGCTCTGATTCTACACAAATAATGTACAAAGAGAAATGTGAAAATACAGATTTGTATCTCTTTCACAACAGCTCAGTTTTTCAGCATGTTAGATAAAAATTCAAAAATCAGGATTCAGGCAGAAATCCCTGCAAGACTGCCAGTTTGTCAGATTTGACAGCTGTTACATAATAGCCTGACTACACAACGACTCTTATGTTTGCAGCTATAACAGTTCAAGAAAAGCATCCTTTTAATGATGTTTTCACATACACAATCCAGAACTATAAACACACACCAACAAGAATGCTAGCAAAAAGTGTTCTGTAGCGCACAGTGCAGTATCTGATTGTAAAATTCATATCCTGTTTGTTTCTAGTTCTTGTTTAAACACAAAGACAAACAAACAATAAAATGTAAAGTCACTGTAGGGTACATGATGATGCATTTATTTTCTTGCAGCACGCTTCTAACTGCCTCAGCTCTATAGCCTAAACAGCAAAGAACAAGTAGAGTGTCGTTGGCATAATCAAGTTAATAGTGCCAGCTGAACACTTAATGGCAAGGTTTAGATGGTAAGAATTTCAACCTTCTTATAAATATACCTGCTTTTTTTTTTTTTTGCTTTTTTTTTTTTTTTTTTCCTACCTGCATTGTGCTTTGCCAAATATTTATCTTTGTACTGCTTTTTTTTCTTCCCAAACCAAGTACAGCTGGCCTGTTGTTCCTGTTTGGTCTTCTCCATGGCAATACAAGCAACCCGCCTGGCATATGGAGCAGAAAAAAAAAGTTGTTAATAACTGTATTTAAAAAACATCATGCATGATGAATTAGAAAAATAAGGCTGTTTAATAGCATAAGAGCACAGTAAGACTTCTCCAAACTTTGTTTTTGATGACTTAAATGCACTTACATACTGATATATTTTGATATAAATAATATTCTTAATGGTTCATCATAAAAGCTCACATATCACTGGGACATGTGAGGAAGGGCAGCTACTAAAATGACTGTAAACCAGCACAGTAGACTAGACTGGAAGAGCAAAATCTGGATGGGCTGCTGCTGTGTTCTAAAGCTCAAGGCAAATGTGTTGTGTTGAGGAATGCCTTGAGGCTGACCTTCAGGATGAAGTATTGCATATATTCCTATGCCAATATATACCAGTCTCTATGCCCATAAGGGCTTGCAAGAGATGCAATGAAATAGATACCTGCCTTTGTTTTTATTGTAGCAGAATTTCCCCTAGACAGCAGAGGTGGTACAGGTGCTGTTAAACCTTTACAGTACACTAATTTTTTACATAGCTAATCTTGCATGAAACATTTTGGGCTAGATTTTCCACACCAATAAATTTCCCTGAGTTGTGGTCCTAACATTCATGCTCAAGGGACTTACTTGCCAGAGCTTGTGTCAATATACTTAAAACATCTGCTAGATAGGCTCTGCAAGGGGTTGTTTAAATGCTCTACATTGCTTTTGTGGAACTGGGTGCAGTGCTCTTCATTAAATCTGTTCTTTGTTAAGTTTTCGCCCTGCGGTTTCTTTCTACTATTTGGCTTTCACATGAAAAAGGAAAAGGAGAGAAAAAGCTCAAACTCCTTCAGTGCTTGACAGTTAGTTACCACCTTATTCCAGTACCACTTACACTTAAGTATTATCAATGACAACTGTTTAGAACCTGAAGGGGAAACAGATTTGACTGGCTTATATAAATGAACTGTACATAGGCTTCAGTTCTACTTTCCCAAAGTGTATCAGAAAGACAAATAATGTTTATAAAACAGGTGTAAACATATGATATTACATGCAACTCTTATTGTTAAGCAGATGTGTGAGAAAAAAAAAATCAACTCCATAGGAACTGAGGCAATATAGACTTTTTTTTTAAGGAAAGATTACACCAAAATTAGCCATATAACAACGACAAGCATGAAGGACAAAAATACAAGCAAAATTAAATTATTTTTAATAGAAAACATAAGCCATACCATTCTTGAAGTTCAGGAGAAGGAATAAGACCTGCAGTACCGTTTTTGGAGTTCTCCAGTTTACCCTGCCACCAGTTGTGATCGTCTTTGCTAATGATTTGGATAATATCACCAACTCGGAATCTGATGCCAGCTTCTTTGCAAGGAATGAGGTCATCCTTTGCTGGATCATATTCAAATTGTGCTCTTACATATATCTACAAAGGAGAGTTTATAAAAGACGCTGCCATATTATTCCTAATACAGTATTAAGAGAAGTAGGTGAAAATTGGTGAATGTAGCTATATGCACAGTTTGCAACAGGAAGAAACAGAAGGGCAAAAGCATGAGCGATAGTTGAAAATGAAACAAAAAAAAACCAAAACCAGCCAACAATGGAGACATGTGATGTTATTCTGCAAGCTCATGTCTTCTATGTACTGTAAAATTTGAACAGAAAAAATGAAGGTATGCTTTTGAAGACTTTATGCAGATCTGTAACAAACGGCCACGGTTCCTCAACTCTATTAATTACTGTAAATCATTACAGAGCCAGCAGCTTATAACTTGAACTGTGCTGCAATTTCCAACTGAAGTTCCAAGATATGTCTTAAAATGTGTACAATGAGAAATATTATTGGATAGTACAAAGGATTTAGGCTACATTATTGATCATCAATATCTACACTGGAAAATTAGTATCACATTTTTTTAGACTAAATACAAATCTGGTGTTGCCCCTATCACATTTAGTCACCTGGGTGGAATCTGAGACTTCTCTATACAGGGATTTCAGTAGAAGTCTAGTCCCATATAAATCCCAGTATTATAAAATCTTCTGAGTTTGAAGAGACCCTTAAAGGCCATCTAGTCCAACTCCCCTGCAATGAACAGGGACACCTACAGCTACATGAGGTTGTTCAGAGCCCCATCCAGCCTGACCTTGGATGTCTCCAGGAACGGAGCATCGGCACATATCTGGGCAACCTGTGCCAGTGTCTCACCACCCTTACTGTAAACAATCTTCTTCCTTATGTCCAATCTAAATCCCCCTTCTTTACTTTGAAACCATTTCCCCTTGTCCTATCACCACAGACCCTGCTAAAGAATCTTTCACCTTCTTTCTTACAGCCCCCCCTTTAGATACTGACAGGCTGCTCTCAGGTCTCCTAGGAGCCTTCTTCAGGCTGAACAGGTCCAGCTCTCTCAGCCTGTCCTTGTAGCAGAGGCGTTCCATCCCTTGGGCCTTTTTTTGGCTCCAACAGGTCCACACCTCTGCTGTACTGTCACATTAATAAGGATTGAAATGAGTTATTCTCCAAGGAATATTAACAGAAGGAATTTGGACTTTAACTTCACGTTTTAATATAATATACAAATTCTTGCTTTGTGTGTTAGTGTGGTCTCAACCACTGAAAAATTATAGCCCTAATGCATCAAAGATCTTAGAATTAATATCATGCCCAAAACAGGTAATTGGGTAACTTCTACAGTTCATGAACAAACACCACCCTACAGGGACTCTGGCAGTCATGTTCTCCACTGCTGATTTTCTTACTAAATTAAAAGAAGATAGTTTTAAATTGCAACGTAATATCCTTCATTTAAACTGCAATACTTTTAAACCTTTGTTCAGAAATATGTAGCTATGGAACGACTCGCAGCTCTCAAAAAAGTTAATTTCTACAGTAATCTGCTACCCAACATATATTGACTTACAATGACCAGTCACTACTACAGTGCACCTGAATTTTTGTATGTTTAGAGTGGAACTGATGGTAACATCAGTTTAGTACCCAACCCCACTTCTAATGTTTCCCACTTGACTTTTATTACACTGTGTATTGAGTGTGTGATTTTACATCAGCAACCCAAGCTCTTATTTTCCGCAAGAAAAAAAATAGGTATTTTAAAACAAAGTTCTTTTTGTTACTTGCTTTCTGTGAAGTCATCAGTACTGAACTACTTCCTTGATTTACCTCAACCTAATCTAATACAGGCCTACAAAAGTGACCAGCATTTTTACTATGTAGAAACTTTTCCCTGCCTTTCAATTTTCTGCTGCAGTTGGAGCCATTATCTACTAAATCTCCATCCAAAGACAATACTGGTTGCTCACAAAGCATCACACACTTCCTTATTAATATCAGTGTATCTGTTATCTTAGCCCTTGCTATAACAAGAATGACAAGCTACCAGAGAAATGATAGCATTCCCTCTGGAGCTGAGGGAAAAGAAACTTGAAGAAAAGGCTAACTATGAATGGTACAAGTATGAGGGACAGCATTACTTTGATAGTTTTGAACAAACTCTCCTCTCCTGGAAAAACTACCTAATGAGAGAAAAAACAAACCATGACATTACAGCTTGAAAGGTCCTCCAAAGAGCTTTCTCTATATTCAGGCAGCCTGAAATTTCAGAAGACAACTGAAAGCTGAAAGAACCATATAGCTGTAAACTTCAAAAATGGGAAACGAAGTGTGAAAAATATATTCTTGCAATATGCATTCCAGACAACATAACTAGAAAATCATACAAAAAGATGCTCAAAGACAAGAGCTTATGGGGTTCATTGACTCTTCTGAATCAAACTACAATAAAAAATATTACATAAATAAGAGGTTGAATCCACATTCTTTGGATGGAAGATCTTTTTTTTTGGTCAGTGAACCTGCAACTTGGGACTGAAAATATACTATCTTCAGACTTACCATACAAACTGTCCTTCATGTATTTCTTTGAAAAGCTTTGTTTATGTTAATAATTAATAATAAATCAACTCAAGATACAGAAACTTAGTGTTTTAGAGCATTATGCACTTGCCCTTCGTTTCAGCTAAAACACAACACTGAGCCTTTTCTAAGATGAAAATCTGCATAAGTCACATCTTGCCTACACAACATATCGTGTTAAAGTTAAAATGACTTTATAACTCTTGCATACACAGACACATGAAAAAAATGCTATTTTGAATTAGCTGCAAACAAATGAGTTAAAAAGAAAAATGAAACAAACAAAAAATAAACTACACAGATTTTCAAAGCTTAAATGGTTTAGTCCAGCACACACAGAATATGAGGGGAAACATAAGCAGGGATGTTCACTAGCAACTAAACTGATACATTCCCATGGAGGATAGCTATTCACCTGTCGTCCTTTTGGTTGTGTTGTCGACGGCAAGTCCTGCAGAATAAAGCCAACCCAGGAAAAGAAATTTTCATTTTACTTGTTAAGAGCATACAACACCATTTGTTAGTGATTCAGACTATATTACGGTAAAGTGGTAAGTCAGATAAAAGTATAAAGCATTGACCCGTATTTATGAAAACCTTTTTCTTAAAGAAAAATCAAACTCAGGCTGTTTAGCAGCAAGCTGAAGAAAGCAGGTAAATAGTTTAAGCAGATAGAGAATGTGCTTTTTAATATACAATTCAGCATCTTCAACACAAAAGCACTGTCAAGTGAAAGAGGCTCTTTATATGAATGCCTTTCCCACTTAATATTTCATCTTGTTTTTAAAATACAAGAATGACTATAATAAATACTAATTATTTTATGGTTAGGAGTAAGTTGCACCAAAGAATAAGATTATAACTAGTAGTCATCTTGTTACTTAATTCACAAGAATTTCTTAATTTTTTTTAATCCACACAATTATTTCTCGTCGTATTAATTAATAAGTACATTACCTTGTGGCAAATCATTTCTCAGGTGTAATGCTGTAATTTTTTTAATAATTAAAGCACTTTAAAATTTTTTTTTAGCTAGTTCCATGACTCATGATATGGACAGCACTCTTACTAAGGGAACTTGCAAGTACAGTTACTACATTGGTCTGAACAATGACAAATGGTAAACAACACAAATTTCAACACTACTATACATTAGAAAAACAGGAGATAACAGCACCTTTCTACCTGAATACGTATGAAACAGGAAGTACTTTGTGTTAAAGATGTGATGAAAATAGCTTGGTTTGTAGTGCAATTTAAAGCCTTTTGCTATTCATATCCAGCCAAGGCTTGTATTTCACAAAGTATGTGCACGTACCACAACAGCAGAGGGCACACCAATTCGTTAACTCAGATAGCGGAAACCAGTACACGTTCCAGAGGTCGCTCAAAACACAAAGCTTATGGAGTCTAGCAGGTCTTGTTGTATCAACTGCACAGTTACTTTTTCTTCAAACACTGCTTCCACAGTTTAGGACAGAAATAAGACTTCCAACTGAAACCTTTTCTTAGCTTTGAGGAAATTGCTAACTATGATTTAAGACTAACCAGAGTGTCACATTACAGTTATTAACATTTAACTCACTGTATGGCCTTTAATGAGAAGAATACACTGGAAAAAAACTCTCATAAAAACAAAAACGGGGAGTTACATATGTAATAACGTTGGTTCTATCAGGACAAAATTTTCCACTGACCACACGATAAGTATAACAGTAATGGCAGATGAGCACCAACAAAACTTTCACACTCTCTCTGTGTGGAACTGGAAATCTTACCGAAACAGAATTGTTAGTGCTGCTATGGCCATTAGCTGGGGACTGTCTGGATGTAGAGGGGGAATCTCTCTGAAATAAGACACAAGGTTCATTAACAACACAACACTATCACAGGAACACAGATAAATTTTTAAAAGAACAGTTACATCCACAGCCTTATAACCATTTGTTTTGCTGCTTTATCTGTGAAAGTTTCCACACTACTGTGTACATCTGAAGTTTGTTCAGAGTTTGAGATTCACATTTGACATTTTGATGTGTCTTATGTAATATTTATTTTTATGCTGCCTCAGCAGCTTTTTAGTATCAGGGGTCTCCTATATGTTCTGTAGCTGACAATGTTGAAGACTATTAATCATATTGTTGCTTTTGCTAAAGGCAATTACCTAAAGTTACATGCTGCATATTTGAACTACAAGGCACATATTTCATTTTAAAGAAGCTTCTAAATCTGTTTTTCAGCTATGTGGAGGTCAGTGTTGATCACCTTCTACTCCTTTAGAAATAACTCTCTATAGTGTCTTAAAGACACTGCTGCTAATACAGGAGCAGGAAATTGGACACTCTCTTGTCTTCTCATTCATTTTACAGTATATTAAGTTTTTTTTTTTTTTTTCTTTTTTTGCCCACCAACATTCTTATGAGCTTAAAAACATTAAACTTTGCAAAAATATATAATTTATAAAAGCCACCTTTCTTGTTTCACACTACCACTATGATCCTGTATTTTAATGAGGAGAAAGCAGATGAGACATTCTACAGAAGGGATGATTGAACTTTCTGATTGGGTCTTGAAGAGCCAAGAGAGTCACCTGCTGAGCAATCTCCTTCACATGTCATTTTGATCACTATGTCCTTAATACCACAATACCAGACAACTGTGTTTAACTAGCTGTGTCTTCAGAAAATCAAATAATTCACTAAAACACTGTGATAAAAATTCTCATCTCTTTTAGCCCCAAAGGAACTTTGGAATATACTATTCCAAATCAAGGGTCAACTGAGGAATGACTGGTAACTTTGTGTAACATGAAGGATAGAAGATAAAAGAGGTAAAACAGTTTTCAAAGAACACAAAGTTACCCTGCCACATTTTATCAATACCCGTGCCTTTGGTGAACAGATTAAAAAACAGAACTGGAGCTGAACTGCTTATGCAACAGTATTAATCAGCTGAAGGTCCACCAATATATTCTCCTGCTTCTATTGCTATATATATGTGATAGCACACAGCTACTCTAAATCACACACAAAAATTAAAAAGGCAAGCAATACTTTACTTTTGCTGCCTGTATTCTTGATGTACAACAAACTCATCTAGAACATGCACTTTTTTTGGGCTCACTGCATGAAATAAAGTTTATACACAGCTATCTGAAAGTAATACAAATGCAAAATCATTTAGGTCTGTGTAAGTAAGTCTGCTAAACATGTAAGACCAAAAAACTCATTTGCTGCTAAAAGTTTTCTGCAACACATAATAAACTGGAGGGAATTGGTTCTAATTATACTTAGAAAAATCACTCCAGCACAAATTCCAAATGAACTACTAATTACTGCAATAGCCAATTTGCTCAAAAGAACCATTATTCCTTTTCTAGGGAATTGCATATTGGTACCACCTTTATTATCAAACAGCAGCTAGGAGATACTTCTTTGCAAAAAAGCAGCAAGTTCTTCCTTTCATAAACAGATATCCTGCTTACTCAGCAATTCAAGCTCTACCAATTTCTCTCATCTTCAAAAAGAGATGGAAGGATGAAATTTACTTCTGCTATTGTTTGTTGTTGTTGTTGCTGCTTTATTTTTAGAACTAGTTTGTCATCATCTACTAGTCCAGTAATGATTTGGCTGGGAAAGGTTTGGAAAGTGACGTAAGCACTCAAGACTTTTGGAGAAAAACATGTTTAGAGCAATGATGCTATTTCTGGACACTCTTGAAGGCTTTTCCCTTTATAGGAAATTTCTTGGTTTGAGAATACTTTGATTTTATTCCTCCAACAATTCTCAGCAGAAGACAGAACACTATTCAAAGAAAATGCTTGTCAAAACATATTGAGGAAAATCAACATTTTCAGTGCTATTGGTGATTTTGTACTAATTGTAAGAAACTGCAATGATATCATGCTAGTCAAGAAGCATATGTATGTTTTTAAATATTTAGCTAATTCGGGCACATTTTCAAATACATTTAGGTTCCTGATTTCCCAGGGACCTCATCTTTTGCTCCAAAAAGACTCAAAATTTAAGAGGAAATCTGTAAAAGCAACGAGTAGGGAGATCCTTGTAGAAAGTCAGGGCTGCTTAGACCTGGATTCAAATACTTCATCACTGATTCTCAGTTTGTTCCTCCACTGAACTAGGCAAATCACTCGTTCTCCTGATCAGAATCTTTTGTGACTAGACACTCCAGACAGAAAAGCACTCAGAGAATTAAATGATACTGAGTAGTGTGGAAATGATATTTCAGCACTACTGAACTAGAATTCCCTATCTTATCTAGCCAAAAGCAAAATAATAAAATGATAGAATTCAAGATCATCACTATTTAGTTCATTTAGTTCATACATTATCAGCCGAAGTTTTAGAAAAAACAATTGCAGTGATTTCCAAATGATGGCAAAATTACTTTCACTTTGGTTCCTTGTTCTAATGGATGGATTCTGAATGATAAATCAATGTGTCTGAGACAACAGTCCCATAGAAGAAATCAATTACATCTACTAAATGTAGTCCAATCAAATTAGACAGACTCACAAAATCACCAGGATTGGAAAGAACGTCTTGAGATCCCCTAGTCCTATCCCCTTGCTAAAGCAGGTTCCCTACAATAGGTTCCACAGGAAATGATGGATTTTGAGTTATCTCCAGTAAGGGAGACTCATCACCTTTCTGGGCAGCCTGTTCCATGATATTCAAAAAATCTCCAAATGCATTTCAACTCCAGTTTTGCTCAAGCACTTTTTCTGTAAGTCTGAGGTTATAGAAAGGTCTAAGACTATAAAAAGTCTTATCATCTTAGCCCTAATAGCGACATTCCAAGGCTAAGTACATAAATCTATGATTATATATGTGAGATTTTTAAAATCCACTGGTAAAGTTTTTTTTTCCTAATGAAACAGCTTAAGTGTTTCACAAGATAATCTGAAACAAGGGGTGCTGATTGCAAGGAAGGTTTTTTCTTAAGAAAAGTACTTCCCTTACCATTCTTACATATCCAGCAATATAAGAAGTTAGGACATTTTGTCAGTTCAAAGTGTTTAAATGTAGCTAAAGGGCTTCAGTTGGATAAAGTACTAGCTGAAATGTATACTGAGCATTCACAACTGTTCTAAATCATTACTCAAGTTTGTTCTTATGTAAAAATAAGTTTGTAGTGGAAGCAGACAAAACAACATCCCAGCCAGTGTGTTATCTATATATCTGCGTCATGTGTTCCATGTAACACATTAATAAGCAGGTGTTCTTACAGTAGAATGACTAGATCAAGATTTTCCAAAGGTAGAACTCACAAATGCTATGTTTTCAAGCAAAGTTTACTCCTAAACAACTTGAAATTAGTCAGTTGAAATTCAGAATATTGCCTAGGGACACTGAAATGCTTTACAAACTACAGGGACAGGACTTCCCTAAATATGGAAAATGGTATAATATTTAGAAAATACCACTACAACACTTCTCTTAGATGCTCACAAAAGAAGAAAAACATGGCAAGTGGGATTGTAAGAAACGTTTAATAAATAAGTTCCCTCAAAACTAACACCCGCATACCTTTGTATTATAAAGGGATATGAACAGCTTTTATATAAGAGCAAATAGGGAGATGACGTCTGATTGTACTAACATTTACTTCTGTTTATTCAAGATTATCAAGGTGTTTTTTCACCCCGATGATGTTATTATCATAAAAATTACCTTAAAAAAACCAAAACCAATTACTGATTCTGTTTCACCTTCCTCTTCTAGTAAAACTACATGACATCAGCAACCATCTGTGTGTGAAGGTGGGCAGGAAAAGAAAACCAACATAATTTTCTAGAAATACTTGAAATACAGCCCAAAATAGCTTATAGTTAGTTTTACTACTATAGACCTAACATATCTGAATTTATCTTGCTGGAGCACATAGTAGCAAGTTATCTTGCTAGAGAGCATAGAAGCTAGAGTGCCAGAAGCAAGTTTTCCATGTTCTAAAAATATAATTGAGCATCCATTTTAAGCCTGTATCAGTGGCAAATAATTTGATTCCTCATTTGAATCACAATTCTGAAAAATTCTCTGAAAGAAATTCTCTCTGTACCAAAGAACTAAAGGTGATTTAATAGCATAATATGAAATGCTGTCTTTTTATGAATAATTGTAACAGCTGGAACACTAGTCAAAGTCATAGATATGGCCAAACAATTGGAACAGACTTAGGCATCTGATCAACTGAATGCAGAGTGCCATGAAGTGTGATAATAAAACATTGTGGTTTTTTGTTTGTTTGTTTTTCTTCCGTCTTTGATCACACATTTCCAGTTCCAGTGTTTTGTTCAAAGAAAGCAAAGAAAATTAAGTCTTCTGTGAAAAACTGTCACGAAGAACCCAAGTACAGAAAGCTAAGAAAATCAAGGACCTTATACTACTAAAATGTCACCTAATGGTATTAAAGTTGTATGCTGCATTTAATTTTCTCCAAGTGATTGTATTTCTAAGGAGAACCATAGTTTCACCAGTTTTTGTGTTAAAATAAGAGGAAGAGGGTTATGTTTTATTTTAACTACTACTTACAGTACCAAACTCAATACATAAATGTATCAGCACACTCTAGAATTTCTATTTGATTTTTTTTTTTAGCCTTTGTGTTTCATGAAAAACTGTTGTTTTCATATTTATACCTGACAGGTGAAATTTTGTTGAACCTTCTGTCTCTAAAAGCTTCTTATTCTTGCTGACTTTCATTAAAAGCACAGAAGGCAACCCAAAATCAGTATATATTTTTTTCCAAACAGACCTTTCTGACAATCACAACAGCTTCTGTTGTGTTCTAGCATCTTTTGAGACTTAAAACAATAAGTGTGAAACTACAGATCCAATCATGTTAAGGTGCTTAACTTCAACAGGGTCTGTGTTTTCACTCTTGGAATTCTAATTTGGAATTCTGTGCAGTGAAGCATGTGGCACAGAAAGACTGGCATCATCTACACAGTGCATTTGCCATCTGTATACTTAAATTGGAACAGTACCTCTGAAGTAGTCATTTTCTAGAATTTAATTCCCTATATTTGCAAATTGGAACATAACTTTGTGAGCAAGAACGAGGGAATTCGACAGCGCTACTGTGCGAGAACCATAACACCAAGTTTCTAGTTCAATGGGAATTGAACACCAAATCTGTTTTTCTTCTGTAATGACAAATACCATTTTTGCATGGAAACATAATATTTAGCCACGTGTAACTGTTACAGACAACCATCACAAATTTACCTCAACAGGGTAGTACAGAAACAGATTATTCAATTAACCCTTAACAGCCCAAAGTAGCAAAATAATGTTTCATGCTTGAAAAGGGAGGACAGCTCCTCAGATTAGGAACTTTAATAGACTTCCTGGAAAATGTGTTTAACATATAATTTTTAAAGGGGCTTTCTAAATGCACCAGTTGAGGATGCCTCCTTCTCTTTTTTTACTTTCTTTTCTTTTTTTAAAATTTAAGTAGGCTGTAAAGAGTTATTTAAGGTGTTGATGACATGAATATGAAGGCAAGGCTGAGTAGGTAGGTGAGACCTACTCATGTTCCGTTATCTTTGTTGTAAAATTGGTGTGCGTGATCTAACAGGACAGGCAGAAACAATTTCCCAGAAAGCAGTAACATTCAGCCATCAGCAGGCAGTTAGTTACAGGACTGAGGAAGAAACAGGATGGTTCATTAAATTCATTACCTCACAGGATGAAGATTGTGTGCGGTAACTTGGCACTATCTTAAAAGTGATACTTCCACGCATTTCCCTCTGCAAAAAGAAAAGCACTTCATTAAAGACTAAAGTTGCCCAACATAGAATCTCCAAATCACTGATATGTGATAGGAAAGCATCAAACTTAGTCTAAGAGCAGTTGTACGCTTTCCTAAAAGAAATAATCAGGGAAGATGAAATGCTATGGAAATTTGTAATTTCACTGTTTAGCTAATCTCTCGCTGATCTAAAGAATGAACATACGTTATCAGTTTGTTCACCTGACCAGTTTTTGAATCTCTACATACAGACATACTTTAAGTTGAAAAATTCACAGGCTTCTTTCAGTTCAGTCCTTCTTTTGTAGACACATGCTTGTGACCTACACAATACCTGCTACAAAAGTGACATTTTCTTCTATCCTAATTACTCGTGTTAAACAGTTTCTGGAAAAGCTGCATGTCACTTCAATAAAGGTAGAAACACAAATAGTCTTATGTCAAAAAAGAAGATGGGGTCTGTTGGCTTGCATTTGCTACAGTTATATTTGCTACATATTCACGACAAGTAGTAACTGTAGAACAGTAGTACGCTACGGCAACATATTTGCACAGGCATAATTTCTTAAAGAACAGTTGAAATCTAAGTGCCACCATATGTCTGACAGCCACAGGACTTGACCTGAGCAGAAAGGTAAGGAGATCACTTCAAACGTTCCTGAAGTTTTTCCCTTTTCCTCTGGCTGGCTTATTGTGAGACTACAACATACTATTTGCCTGGACTTGCTTAAGCTTGTCTGTTAGGTCCTGAGAATAACAAAAGGAATAGTAATTACCATTCAAGACCCCAAGATTAGGGTTGCAAGCAAAAAAAAATCAGAATATCAAACTGACTAAGACAAGATGCCATTTTCCTCCAAAAAGCCAGACTGTTTGAGCTTGGTGTATATAGACATATACATTTTTTTTTTGTTAACACCAGTAACTGTGGATTACGAGAGTTGTAAGTTGAAACTTAAAACTTATTAACAGCTGAATGCAGAACGATTTTGCATTACGCGTACAAGTAGACTAGCAAGAATAGAAGAAAAAGGGGATGTCACTATACGATTTTGCAAAGTTTTGTAAAAGTATGACAAATTGTTTTATAAAGAACAAGGGAAAGACATCAGGTACTTACAAGCATTTTTTGAAGTTGTTCTACTGTTTGATTTGCCACACTGATGCCGTTTATTTCTCGGATTTCATCCCCTACATGTAATGTACCTGCAGAATTCACAAAACACACAATCAACACAATTACTCACACAAACTAAGAATTGTAAGCCAGTACTAATATTCATACAAAGGCATAAATGTGTAATAATGTTATTGTTATTATTATTATTTCTAGATTCATAAAGGAACACTGGTAATGATGCATTAGAATCTGCCTTTGAGACTGCATTCAGTATGCCAGCATGAGGTGCCCAGCCTCCTTATACAGTGTGTAGAAAGAAAACATCAGCTTCCTTACAGGTACACTGAAAAAACTCACACATTAAATAGAAATTCCCCTGCAAATAGTTGGCTGGCAAAGTTCAGCAGAGATATTCAACCAGTATTTTATCAGACTATTGCTTAATGTAATCTGGCTTCTGGACACTGTCTTAATATTATCAGTCAGGCTGTTTTTTCATGTCTCCGATTTACATTTGCCACAGTTACAGAATGCATTTTCTGCAGATACTCTTGACCATAACTTGACTCTGAATGACTGGTATGACTACCTACAAACTCAGATGTTGAAACAAATATCCACTCAGCTAAGGCAAGTCACAAACTGACCTCCTGAAAATGAGATGGGAATGGCATGCCACAAGGCTCTGAGACACTACTAAAGACAAATCAGGGAGGCAGCACCAGATTATCTTCAGGATTAGAAGCAACGTAGGAAGCTCTTTTGGATGACAATTTTAGATTTGAGTAGTTCAAGCCCACATGATTTTCTAGCAGTTCTTGAAAACTTCCACGGTATTTTCAGAAACATCTTAGTTTAAAAATATATTCTTGTTAGAAGGGAGTACACTTGACATTAAGTAATTCCATATCATTAGTAGTTCCCATGGTAGCTATACTTATCCATCTAATTTCAGTACCTTTTCTATTGGCTGTGCTATGTTTACTCAGGACCTAAGCTATCCAAATGTATAATGCATTTGTGGTAACATGGAATGAACATATTTCTAGATTTAATGTGTTTGTCTTTTTAAGTCAAAATGAAGACAGCTTTAGGAAGCATGTACTTTTCCTCTGCAGAGAAGAGTAAGAAATCCTATCTTATTAGGGAGAAGACAGAACAAATCCTGTGAGCCCCTAATCAGAAACACATTCTGTAGTCAAAAGGAGACTCTTCAGCTTGAAAAGTTAAGGGCTGTGAACAAATCACTGTGTTTTCACCAAGCCATCACCTGCATTATCTTGGAATTCAATAAGTCTTGCCAGGGATGTCAGTGTAACTCTGCCTGGGTGAATTTCACAATAAGACACTTCAAAAATGCAGCACAGACCGTGTACAACTTCTATTTTTCCAGTGGGCTAAACAGGCAGGCAACAAAATCCTCTCTCTTCTTTGGAAATCCTACATTTTTAATGCAATATTAAGACCTTTTCTTAAATGTATTTTAAAAATGAATTTGCTTTTTAACATGTATGAGCCCAAACTAGTCAGCAGGAAAAAAAAAAAGTAGGAGTTAAGATACTGCCCCTAAAAACAGTATTCAGAGCATGAGGGGTCTTATGAGAAACCACAGGTAAAATTGAATGGACACCTGAGGTAAGTCAAACCACATATACAAAAGAGAAAACCAAGACATAGCCAAAAGCCTGAGATCTGAGATAAAATTCATTTACTTATCCTAAAAATACAGACAAGTAAATTAAAAGACAATTTTTAATAGCTGAAATTGGTGTTTTGCTTTCATAACATTGAATTCCCTGGGAGGTGAAAGTTGACAGCATTTGTACAAGCTTATCTTCCTAATTCCTTTCCTATCTTTTGAATAATGACAGCTCTAATCAAGAGAGCTAAATACATCTGATATATGGATGGAGGCAGACTTCAATGCAGTTCCTATTTTATGACTGGAAATTGTGTGGTTTGTGCTTAATAGTGCTAGACCTGGAATAATATAGCTCCTGTAATACTCTCCATAGATCTGTTATATAGTAATAGCCATTACTGCCTGGCACTTCTCCATATAGCAAGTGGGGATAGAAAAAACAATAAAATTAGAACCAAATGAAAGCAACAGACCTTTTCAGTAGGATTCAAAAACACGTTGTGCTCAAGATCACTGTCATCATTTGCGTTGTTCTATTCAGTAAAAATGTTCTATATACAGGCAGTGAAATGACGTGGTAAAACGTCAAAGAGGCAGCGAGAGCACTAACAAAACTAGAAACACTAAGAAAATATGAGAATATTACAGAACCATTGAAATATGGTTCATTTCCATTTAAATCTACGTGCAGAAGAGCTACCTCAGTTAGATGAAGTACATATGAAATAGGTTACATCTCCCAAAGTTTAAGAAGTAAAAGACACTTTGTAATCTTAAAGAAGTGAAGAGAGCTCTAATGAACATAGCTGGATTTTCTAACAGGTTTTAAAAGGTTTCTATAACTCCCATTATAGAACAGTCACATGAAACAATACCTTGCACGAGATCATTACTACCAAAGAAGTTAGAAGCAAACTTCCATCCTAAACTAAGTTTTTCTTTTTCTTTCTTTTTTTTTTTTTTTTTTTTTTTTTTTTTTTGATCCTTAATATTCAAAGTACAAAGATCATCAATAATTGCTTGAAAATACATGGAGAAGTTTAATTTTTTAGTAGAACAAGGTTTGCCCAATTCTGCAAGGAAAAGTACTGCAAATAATTTAAGGACTTTTTCTAAAGATGATTAACTAAGTATGGCTTGAAAAATTAGTGGCATTTCAATCTCTCACTGAGCTATAATCACATTCCCTTAATAAAAGCCTATGTGAAACACAGGGGGCTGCAATACACAAAGAAAAGGAGATGAGGGCAGTTAATAGATTCCCTCTAGACAGAAGTCCATAATACCATGGAACAGCGACAATCAAAATGAGAAATATATGGTGTTACACAATTAAAACAAAATGATCTAAATAACTATTTATGACACATAATTACCTTGCCGGTGAATCATTCCTCCGTGCATTATTCTTGCCACAATACAATGGTTCAGCTCATTCATTTTTAAAGTGATTCCCTAGGAGAAGAAGTGTATTATACTCCTAACATAAAACACTCAGCATCATGACTCTTTGGTGGATAAGAACAGTCACTGTTCCTAAAAAGCTTGAAGACAGGATGCATATTATAAGGTAATAAGCTTTGCCTCTCCCTTAAATATGAGCAATGAAAACATGCTATTTATAAGACAAAGATGCAATAATTTATTAAATCATTGTTTAAGATTCTGATTTGTTAAAAATGTAATTCTGTATTCAAGTGCAAACTGTCCAGTTCAGTTTGACATGGTAAAGCCTAATCAGGTATAACTACAAGTTTGTTTTCAAACAAAAACAGCTAAAGCTGTACTACTGCGGCATTTGAATGGAAGGGTATAGACAGGAAGGTAAGCATATACAATGGTGCTGAACTATTCCAACTATAATGCCAACTGCAAAGTGCAGGAACTTTTAACGAAATCAATATAATGTTGATCTTTATCAGTACAGCGTGAAGCAGAATACTGAGGTTCTCCCCATACCATTGGCTCATCTGTGTTCTTCTGGAACTGCACCAGTCGAACTCGCGTTACATTCTCCATATCCATGTCGCCGTTGGCGCTTTCTGGAGAATCTCCGTTTAAGTATGGAGAGGTGGGAGGAGGTGTAACTCTCAGCGCTTCATCACTGTAAACTTCATGTGCCACTACATCATGAGTTTGAAGTAAGGCCTAGAGAAGATTACAGTAACAAAATAGCATCGTTTCCCACCATCTCTGATGCTCCCCATTCATTCTTTATAAATACTTTGTAAACTCCAGAAATAAGAGGTAAAACTCAAGGTATTTATGCCTCAATTTCTATACAGAGACTTTTCTATTAAGTGGGTATAAGTTAAACTTAATCAGACTGAAAATCCGTGTACACATACTGAACCTTCAAAATCTGCATGAGTAAACATAATTTTCTAATGTACGTGCCTTACTGAGAATGAGGTTATTTCCCTCTCCCTTATCTTTCTAATACCTTTAAGGTATCAGAATTAAGCTACCTTTATTTATGTGCATAGACAGAGAATTAGGAAGTTACCTTTTTAAGCAGTTTATTCCATAATAATTACTTTAGAAAAACAAGGCATTCAGTTTCCACGGTACTTCATTAAAATAAGGTCAGTCTATAAATCACTACCAAATGAAACAATGAAATACTGTGCTTTTTGTTTATTATTAGCATAACCACTTCCATACTCTCCCCTTCTGCTAGAGCACAGACCCAGCACAGCTGCACCGAGTTCAAATTACTGGATGAAAATAACAGTGTAAAAGAAGAAAATGGCCAAATACGACCTTATTAGTTTTACTCTTTTTCCCAATACAAAGAACAGTACAGCAAGTGATTGACTACATGTTATTAGATGTATTTGATAAGCAGAACAACTGGCTGTGTAAGCATACTAAACTAGGGCAAAGACAAGGAGCCTGCATGGCAGTTAAAAGCGTAACATACTAACATAAGATGAATTTAGAGAAAGTATAATAACCATTTGCAAAACAGTAATCAACAGCACCAAGCTTTTTATGATATGTCATTTTACTTTTCTCCAGGGTATCTTTAAGACCCCTGGATCATCTCCATTTCATACCTGCATTTAACACTTTATGAGAAGTATATTACAGCTAAATTGCTTCTATCAAAATAAATACAATTTATATGTGAACGTGTTTGTACTACGTCTGTATTTACTCATCAAGGAGCAGAGAAAGATCCCACCTCTGTACCAAAAAAGCTGGGCTTCTCAGAGAAGGACTGATAAGTAAAGGCTCACAATTTACAGTAGAGATATTAGCCACTATTGCAGATAGGTCAATCTGTATTATAGTTAACATCTCGCTAATTGTCATTTAAATGCTCTTGCAAAGCCCATCAGTCTTGCAAGGCTTTAATTCTTTTTGGCAGGGAAATTTGACTCTGCAACATCTTCATCTTCAATTACAATGTTTAAACAAAACATACTGCAATAGTGATTAAAAAAACATCCCCACGAGATGTATTTCTTAAGAGGAACCCAAGGCAGAAATGGGAACTCATGGCCTCTGTTAGACTCTTAATGTGTTCCCAAGACATTGCTTCGAACATGCATCATGTCATAAAAGATAACTTAATTAACAGTTTAAGTTCACTTTCCTCAAATCAAACTGCAGAAAGGAATTCAGCATTGTAATGGTGGAACAGAATTTCCTTAACTAGAAATGCTCTGCTCCCATTCTTGCCTGTTTTTCCAGTGTTTTAAGACCATCTACATAAATACTATTTCAGTTAAATATTCAAGCATTTTATTTCTTAATTTATTTAGTCTGCCGCTGAGTTGAAACTTGCAACAATTCCTTAAAAACTTCTCTGCTTCCAACTGTACGAATTTAATAATGTTCTGTTTAGAGGTCTGGACTATAAATCTAAGTCAAACTACTTCAGCTAAATCAATTCTAAATTTTGATTTAACTTACAAGTAAACATTCCTAAATAGGAGTCAAATTCTAGTATCTGGAAGCTGTTCACAGTTACCTCAAATAAGATGAGAAAACTACTTGTTCAACTTCACGCACTTGCCTGTACCTGTACTCTCCACCCTTTAATGCTGCATTTCTTATGTATGTCATGGTCTTAAATTTGCTTTGCTTGCCCTGCTTGTCATGTTCCATTTACAGAAGCTAAGTACCAGTTATTCCACAAAGCTCCCTGCATATAATCCTTGTGTTAGGGAAAGTCACATTTCATTATTTTAAACGGACAACAGTGTACAGCAGATCGAACGAAACACTGAGTTTGGAATTCATGACTTTTATCCACAGAATAAACAAAAGAAATCCTTTAACTGCTTTCAAAATACTGACCTTCAGTAACTTGTTATAAAGCAAGGACATCCCTGAACTCAGGCCAATGGCTGCACACAAGTCAGGCAGACACAATAGGAACTGATACGTAATGTCAATTCACTAGATTGTAACAAGCTATTCATTTATTGTAAAATAATGTTAAATGAACTTTAATGTTGCAATGACTTCACAATCTATCATGTTAGAACATACCTTTATCCTAACAAGAATTAGGGAAAAAGAAAAAAAAAAAAAGAATCCCTGCTCTGTCTGTTGATATCCCAAAAGGTTCACTCCTACCTCAACATATCTCCCAGATCCCCCAAAATAGAACACAGCTCTTCACTATGAGTAGGCTTACTACATACTGCAGCCTATAGGCCTTTTCAGTGACCTATGGAAGTGTTCAGCAGCTTAACCAGTCAAGTAATTTTATGCAAGACAAATAACTGCCTGATGCTGTGTAGGAGAAAAAAAAAATTCCTCCTGTATTATCATTATACAAAGCAGTGAAAATATCTAAAATCAGTAATATGTGACTTCTGTTATCAGCACAGCTTTTTTTGCTGCTCACTCTTCTTAATACAGAAGTAATGAGAGCAAAATATTTCAATCAGTCTGCTCTGATGAGAACTGGCTTTCTGAAAAAGCATTCCTAAAATCTGCTGGTTACTTTTGTGACAATTATAAACAACAGGCTCAATATTTTGTGGCCCCACAATAGTGGAGACCAACAGCAGTACTAGCAGTTAACAGTAGTAGCTATTTTGCCAGGTCAACAGATTAGAATCATTTATTAATAGGTATATTGCATTGTAAACAGTTTTGTCACCTGCTGATTCTAGGCAGATGTTAGTGAACTAAATTTTTTAAATAAAATAAATATTTTTCAGAAAAATTAAAGGCAAGGAGTAGTATTTGCTTACCATGAAATGAGGTTGTGTTAAAATACGCTTTAGCTCCTTTGCATCATTGTTTTCTGGGTAACATGAAATTTCTTCCAATACCTGCAAAATACATATGAAAGATAGTCATAGTAACTGACCCTCACGCTGGTCAGTTCTCTGGAAGATTATAAATAATATTTTTGGCAGATAAGGGCATTTGAGACTGTCACCACAAGAAAACAAAACACCTAATTTCAATGTCCTTATTTTCTGAGGCATTAAAGGAATGTGATGGAAACAGCTGCTCCTTTTTTTCAACTGATGGTATTACTTTAACAGCTAAACCTGGAGACAGAAGTAAAGTGCTAACCTATAGGTCACATACATCACCTACCACCAATTGTTACTTTCACACATGATCTCAGTTTATTAAAACAATCACCTTAAAAGCGGAATTAAAAATAGTCATAAGAATGTTATCTGCACAAATTGAATGTTTAAAGACAAGAAGTGCTGCTATCCCACCTTCAAGCTCAAGTTTTTTATAAAATCTGGGCCATGCTTCAGCTTGTTACACTTATCCAGCAGGGTGGAGAAGGAAGAAGTAAGTTCTATCTCCTTTGCCAGCAAATGGATACAGTCACATTGATGTTCAACATGTAATTGCTTGAGCAGCTCCTGGGATTAACTGCTGGGAAATATTCTACAGAACTTTGTGGTTTTCATCACTGTGACTTCAGTTATTTCACTGTTTTAAAGTCTTTCTGTCCATTGTATTTTAAGAACACTGTAAACATATTTTTCTATGACTTCATCCCCCTCAACTACATTTATTCCTACTGACAACAGATAATACAACTATTTCTTTTATTTTACTATTTGCCAGGTGTAAGAAAATCTGTAGTCTTTATCTTTTGTAACAATGGGCCAATTTTACTGTACCTCTAGGTTTATACTTCTTGAAATCATTCATGCTACTCTTCTTTTTCCCCAATTTAAAGAAGCCGATGCCTAGTAATATATCTAATTTTTGTGCAGAAGTTGAATCAGACTTTTGCTGCAGAGATTTATATTGAAAGTAAAATATACTGCATTAACCTAATGAGTATTCCATTTTAATACTGATAGTGCTGCAACAAAAGTTAAACGATGAAACTGAATAATACATCTATATAATCCTTACAGATACAATGGAATTCTACAAGTTTATGTAACATGTTATGAAACTTAAGCAAGCAGTGGTAGAATTCCAGAATAACTCAGATTATGAGGGAGGATACGTATCTTAATAAAAATAAAAACTACTGCATGTTGTATACAATAAAACATTCTAGGTTAAAATATATATATTTGAACTATTACCTCTTTGGCTCTCTGTACAGCATCACTTGGAGGATTCCTGATCTGTGGTGAAGATTTTGTGTTTATTTTGTCATAAAGCTGTAAGAACAAGAAAACAAACTATTGAAATCATATGCTACTTTATATAAAGTAATGATGAGTTCTAATAATATCCGGTTTATGTTACCATGATAAAGATGATAGTTGAGCTGCAAGTTCCACGGCTGTTTTGTATATAAAATCTAGCAGCCTAGGGTTTTGGCCTTTCATTTTTAAACATTTCCTGATTTGAACAGTGCCATACACCCAGAGTTTGTACGATGACATGGGAAAGTTCGGGAGGTTAAGGGATTCTGCAAACCTCCCATGCTTTTGGAGCAGATTTACAAAAACTATGTACTCTTTAACCAGAAGTGGTCTATGAATCCTGAATAAATACATCATACAATCCACTATAAAATCAAATTAAACTGCATATTCTACTTCTCTCAATAGATCAACCATCAAACACCGTAAACAATATCTTAAGTAAAGCTCAAAGTATGGGAAAATACTCTTGAAGACAGAAAGTTACAAAAACCCAAGTCTTTGAAAGAGAGAAAAAGAAACTGTTCCAAGAAAAACATTCACAAAAGACTACTATCCTTCAAATAGAAAATTCTGGTTCCTACAACATAATACGGTTCCTACAATATAAAGATGGTTACACCTGTAATCGTTTTTGGTTAACCAATTTACAATCGTTTTTGTTAGATGAGATAAAAGACATCTATTTTCAGGATATTAGAGACATTTCTTTCACAGATAGGCTGGTGATATTCTGGGACAAAAAGTGCAGCTTTCCTCTCAGACCTAACAGCCCCATTGGCTGGCAGAGACAGACCTTCAATGCCTAAAACTGTCAAGCCACAGAAATGCTTTCATATGCCTTTGTCACATACAACACCATTAAGTTTTAGAAGTCAGATAAACTGCAATGCATACAAAAGCAACTAAGCCTTCCTTGTGGTCCAACGCAAATGTTGAACATTAAATAAATAAATACAAAAAGAGTGAATGGTGTCACTTCCCCCAAAAAACACTGCTCAGAGGACAGTTATACCTCTGTCTTGCAGAAAGAAAAGAGAAATCAGGATAAATCAGTTTATTTCAAATACAGCTTCACCGTCTGCTACCAAAACATTGCTATACTTAGTATCCTCAGTAGTCTCAGTGATCACACTGCTGAAGTTCTTAAAAGCAAAACTTCCTGTTATTTGATAGTTTAAGAGAAAACTCAGTTCTATGCACAATTATTTGTATTTACCTTTTCCTAAATAAATAAATATAATCCATCAAAACTCCATCAACCCCAAATTACTAGGTTTCATATTTACACACCTGTTAAGAAAACACAGCAAGTTTCAGCTGTATACTTATTGAAGTGAAGGATGACTTGCTGAAAATGCATGACAAGCAGCACGATTATTTAACATCCACAGTAAAAATGAAGATGTATGATAAAAATAAGTATCTTTTCAGCTCTGGTTATCTTACTGTCGGTTTTTTTGATACCAAAAATAACAGAAAACACAATGAAAAATCCCAAGAAAAAAATGAAATTAGCACTCAGTCTGTTTTAACAAATTAAGGAGGAAAAAGAGGCAAAGTTAACTCAAGTTGTACTCCTCCTCTTTACTATTTTAATACTTGAAGGGTATGCAGTACTCTTTTACAACACATACTGTATGGTATGAAACAGAAATCAAAGAAGACAATTGTAAAATGCCACAGCAAATGAAACCTTAAGAATTCCCAGGATTTTGAGCACTTGGCATCTCAGTCTCACTCCACAATCTGAATTTTCAGCACTTGTCACCCAGAAAATTACCAAAATTAAGCACTTGCTCTAAAGTTTAACAGTCACAACCAATACTATCACAAATCTTGATATGAAAACATAAACTAGCACTATAATTAACAGAATAAAACTGCTTCTTAAAAGCTTTGCTTTTAATTTTGCATGCTATAAAACAAATGCTATGCACATCTACAACCAGTCAAGAAGCACCGTCATTATTAGTTTACCAGCTTTCTTCTCAGGAGTCAAGACATTTGTCTTCTGTCTGTAAAGCAGGAGTCTGTTTCTTCTGATATGAAAAAGTAGACAGCGCAGAAGCCTAATCCACAATCAGGCAGGCAAGACAAAACAACAAATTCTTCTCTTCTGACTACTTTTTCAGATGTGCACAGATTCCTTTTTAACCCTTCCCTGTAACAGAAGTCAGAATACTGTCCAAACACAATCCCCATTTTACCTCACACTCAGAAATGAGGTACTGGAAATTTAATCCCACTGTATGGTCTAATTTTAAATGCAATCAATGTTTGACTATATGGAAAAATCACTAAATATTTTTATCTATCCAGAATTTGGAAGTTTCTTTGATGTAAAGGAGAAACTTTTCTTAAAACATGACCTATTGAACTGCTGGGATATTAAAAAAAAACAACATAATTTTTAAAGAGAAATACACATTTTGTGAGGAGCTGGTTATAATCCAAACAGACAGTGGGCTGCCAGCCTGAAATATTAAAACCTTGAAAGAAACATCTATAAATAATTATTAAAACACGTGTCCTTACATATCTGACTTTTCCTTTCTGAATGATATGCTTAACATTACTGTGTTTTTCTCCCTTTTTTAGTAGTGACACAGAAGTACTGATAGTATTCAATTATTTCACCCTTCAGAATCACACAAGACATTATTACCTTGTGCTCATTTTCAGGTGCCCCTAAAATGTGAAGAGCCTTCTTTTCTCCACTGACTCCCTTAGCTATCTCATTCATGCATAATTCATGCATAATCAATCCAGACTCCAGTATCTAACAGCATTAGATTTCTGTGCTTTATCCTGAAGATTGATTCCCTGATGAAGTAAAGTAGGACTCCAGTCTAGTGATTTGCCTCAGAGCTTAAGAAAACTTACATTAATGATCATCACAAAAACTCCATTGACTGTGAAAGGAGCAGCTCTCAAGAAATAACAGCAGCTTCTAAAAGGTACGCCAGACAGTACATGTAGATGGCTTGCCAATTGGACAGGTTGCAAAATTTGACATCATATCACGTAGGAAAGCATATGTTTTCTTGAACTAGAAAATGTGTTAAGCAAAGCCAGGGATTGAATTATCTTAAATAAACACATGCAACAATTTAAACCATTCTGGTAAAAAAAACCCAACCAAATGAACAACCGAATAAATAAATAAATAAATAATCCCCAATCACCTTTAGATTTAACTACACCAAAGACTGAAAGAAATAAACTTAATGTGAGGCAATGTTACTGCTTTCACTTAGTATCAACAGAACGAGCACAATGTGAAAATCAACACAATGAAATCCTTTAGTCCCAATAAAAAGAAAACACCACACACTTAATTCTGGGATGTACCCATGGCAGTAGTGTAAAAGACATGGGTAGTTATTATATAGTTCAAAAAAGTATCATATGATACCCTCCTACATTATTATTTCTTTGAGAATTACTCTTCCAAGTGGATATAAAACAATGCAAAAAATCTGAGTGAAGAGCAATAAAGCCACGAAATTTTAGAAAACATCATTATGGGAACATACTCAATGAATTAAGTCTTATCTAACAGAAAGTACTGAAGGAGAGTAAAACAATCAAAACATGCTACCAGCTTTCTAATCAAGGAAATGTCAGTGATCAGTTCTTCAATTTCATTGATAACAAAATAAGAAAAAATTTTCATAATGTGTACCAGGGATGCAAGAAAAAAATTATGTCTAGAAAGTTAATGAAGCATTGAAATGAGCTACTGTGAGGAAGGAAGGAATTCCCTTTACTGCATTTTTTAACAACATGTTAGCAAAGCATCAGTTGAAACCCCTTCCAATTCTATTTCTATGTGTTCACCTTTGATACTCTCTACAGAATAACCTACATCCTCTTCTTACCCCCATATTTAAAAATGGGCTAGCGATCTATAGTGTAAGTATAGATACAGGTAAGCCTAAATGGGTGACACTAACTGTATTTTGCAATAGGGGGTCTCAATGTTGAGGTTACAAACATTTTTGTTTCCCCCTATCCATGTAAGTCTCTTGTAATGACATACTGAGAATTAAAATATAATGCAGTGAGCTCATTTGGAAAGAAAACAGTCAATGTATATCAGCCAACTGCTTGAATGAACAGAAGCAGGATGTAGGGAGGCCTGACAGACTTCAAAGGCAGAAGCATATTTTACTGAGACATTACTACATTGCCCTTGGGTATCTTAGACTTATTGTAGACTAAGTGCAAACTGAGATAAAAGTCTGAAGAAAACTTGCAACACCAGCAAAGTGGAGATGCTACCAAACATTTGCAGACCATATCCTAGACACTGCAGCATTTATTTTTGACACTTGTCAAAGTAAGCCCCAAGCTCTCAGAGAAAGAAAATTGTCTGGGAATACTAAGTTTTATCAGAAAAAAAAAAGGTAGCCCTTATGCTTAAAAACTGAAACTAATCTGAATCATACCCAACAACAAGTACAACAAAAAGAATTAAAGAGAATATGCAAAGTCAAATACAACAATGATCCTCTGTACCTTAAAACAGTATCAGTGATGTTATCTAAATATTCCACAAGCATGAGGAATGTCCTTTAGTGTTCTCTGACAGATGTGGGCCTAACACCATAAAATTACACTGTAATCACAGGATTTTTTAGATTCAATATACTAAAAAAGATGTGCAAGTAAATGCTTTTGGAATAAGACAATGCTAGTTGCACAGACACACATATGTGCACATACACAATGACACACTCAATGCTGGAGACATAACATTAGGCCAACAGGAATGGGCTAAAAAGTGCTATCCTCATTCTACATATGCATTTTTAAGCTGTATTTCTCTTGGAGATTCACCATATCAGTACTATGCCTATAAATATTCAGAAGTGACAGAACTTTAGTTAGAAAGAAGACAAGTTAAGTGCAACACAACAACTGTTGCAGTGCCTTGAAACCCAACCCAGAATTTTGCAGTTGTAAAGTGATGGATACACACACTTCTCAAATAAAATAAAATAAAAATCATAATCGACATAAATGTAGGTTTTAGATCTTATTTGCATTAGTCTTGTGTTTAAGAGACCTCATCACACATCAATATTATATATATTAACAAAGTACAGAACAATAATGGTTTCTGCTCTGGAGGCTACCTATAACGGATTATCTCTATAAAATTGTAAAACAGAGAAACAAGAAGAGCAAGAAAACAATGAGATGATGCTGAATGGCAGGATGATATACAACATACCCCGAGAACACAGAAAATAAAATTCAAATATATGAAGTTGAAAATTGAAGATATTTTAGAGAACAAAACAATGCAGAAGACATTCTAGAATTGTCTCTGCTTCTAGTACTCTTTCAAATATGGCCTTTGGGACAATTTACCTTTTAGAGAAAAAATACACTCTGCTGGTGATGAGGATTCAGCCCACTTACTGAGAGAATTCTTCCAACAGTTCTCCCTAAGGCTTGGTTGCTGCTCCTGCTATTCTACTTGGGAAATGAGTTTCCACTGCAGTGTGGGAGACAGGCCCTCCCACTCCCTCTGGCTGAGTGTGCTGCCTCTGCTGGTCTAGGATAAAAGCCAGATCTGGTTCCCCAAATAGCAAGGTGTTCTCCTGCCAACAGTTTATTTCTTTCTTTTCTCTAATCAAGTATTTTCCATTTGCTTTTGTCTAACAAACATATCAATTATAATATAATTAAAAATAGGAAATCAAGGTGATCAAAGAATAAGAAAGGTTTATTTCCTGTATGCATAGAGGGAGTTTGGCAAGATATCTAGTGCGAATACACTGTCTGATTTACATTTGGGACAGAAATGCATTCATATTTCACTAAAACATATTCCACTTATTAGTTCTAGCATTATCAGTATTCAGGAGAGTAAGTACAAATCATGTTCCAAAAAACCTGAACCACATTGTGTGCTTCACATAGAAAGCCATAGTTAAAGGAAAACACAGAAAAATGAGACAATAAAGGAAAATATTTAAGCTTTCTAGCCTCAGCCTGAAAATAGAAATACCTTTTGCTTTGCTTTTCTAAAGTGTATAGCAGAATTTTCAAATTAACACACTTTGCTCAGAAAATAGCAAAGGAGGAGTAAATACATGGAGAGTTTCAAATATTTTCAAATAGAGAATTGGAGTGCCAGTCACGGTGGGGCACTTTAATACACTTTCATACACTTGAATATGAGACATTCAAACATCCTCATCCTGCCAACATCCAACACTGAGTGGGTAAATAGAACAAAACAAAATAAACACGGTTGGAAGTTTAAGCCAACGATGTAAGAGGCTAAACTGAGAACCCAACAGCATTCTTTTTAGCAGAAGCAAAAGTATGTTTCCTTAAAAGTCTGGACTCCAGGACTGAATCTGTTCAGATGACCGAGTTCAAAAGAAATATTAAGGGAATTCTGAGATGTGCATGCACGCATGTTCCTTTGATACGTTACCATTAGCAGCAGAGGCTAGCAGACACAAAAAAAGAGATTCTCTTGAAAAATCAATATACCTTAAATATATCCACCATGAATAAAAATTCATCTCTAAGGGGAAGAAGTGGCTACACATAAATGTATGTTTCATATAACTACACCAAAAATCAGCAGTTTCATTACATTTAAGTAAAGCTTTATGCATGTAATATATTACACTGGAAGGTAAAATAAAATTTCTTCAAAACTCATGATGCTTTCACTGCAGATACATTTACAGAAATAATACTTACCTTAAATATTCCATCTATGAAAATAATGCAACTTCTTAAACTAACCGCCAAAATTTACCAGCCTAGAGCACTATCTGACTGAGGACAGAGAGACAGAGACAAAGCTAGCAGCAAAGAGAGGCCCCCAGTCACACAAAAGCTGATATTGTTCTCCTGCTGAGCAAAAATCTCACTTGTAAATTAAACGACATCTGCATTCAGAATCACCCACAGAAACTGTCCCTGGAGAGGTGACCAAACTACTTGACTCAACAGTTGAGAAAGATAGCAGCCTCTAGTTTTGCTTTTTCGCAAACTTGGCATCCTTTGATGTATTAATAGAAAACACAGTTTGTTAAGACCTTCCTCCTTGAAGCCCAGTATACTTTTCAAAACAAATGATCATTAATTAACTTTTTTGGTCACGACACAGAAAATAGCCCAACACAAAAGCCTCCAGAATCAGTAATCTCCTCACATTCATTTCTAACTTTGTGACCGGTACTGCTGGCAAAAAACAGCAAGGCGTCCTTGGATCTTAAACATGAAAGTCAATCAAAAAAACTTAAATAATTTTGTACGTTTTAAAAAATCTGTCAGTGATGATAAAAGGCTGTTCCACTACTCCAATTTAACTTCTTTTCTTCATAAAGTTATTTATATCCTTCACTTCATTATGTTCTCCGTGAGCTAAACTGGATACCAAAATGAAAAAATCAATAGATTTATATATCCCTAAACCCAGAAATTTCTAAGTTCCAAACAGGAATGTCATACAGCATTCACAATTATGATCATCAGATTTCTAAAAGGAGTGTGAAAAAGCACCTGTCCAATCCAAAGCTATTCTTTTACTTTATAAGAAATAACATCTATTAAACTAGCATATATACATATATATATATCTCCTAATAAATACACTTATTTCTAGGTCTCTTTTTTTTTTTTTTTTTTTTACTCTCCCTTGTGAACAAAATTAAGATTTTAAGAATCAACTGTTTAACTTTTGTACAGTAAAAAAATCCCAAACAATCCCAAAAACATTCTACTCAGAATTACGTAACAGTCGTGTGATGAAAATATTTAATAAGATCACATAAGGATATGCGGGTATATTGAAGGACTGGGCCCAGAGAGAACATATATTACTTTGTAAGCAAATGTCACCTTTTCCTCCTTTGTTTTGAACTGCTTTGGCACCCAAGTTGAAAGAGTCTTATGACAGTTAATCAAAGTAGATAAAAATAAATCAATTAAAATCAATGGGATGATAAGGATCTCCATTTCTATGGCTTTCAGTCCTGCTTTCTACAGCTTTCAGAAATGCACCTCAGTTAATGATTCACTGACATAATCAACTTTGTGGTTTATTATCCAGAAAAAAACAAACGAACTTATGCTCTTAATACAAAGATTATTATTATTATTATTATTATTCCCAGAAAAAAAATGTGTTAGTTCAGCAGCAAAAGAAGGCATTTCTGCTGAAGGAATGATCTATCATCATGCGCCTAATCTAAAAATAAGAATAACTCTTGAGAAAGAGTAGGAACATGAGAACAAATCTAACTGCAGTAGAAGGCCAAGAAAGAGGAACAGCAGTTTTTAGTGCAAAGTGACAGCCACAACTTCATGATGGTATAGAAAATTCCTACATATTGGAATATAATGCTTCACAGGTGACTTGTTCAGGTGGCCTTGTTAGCCTCAGATATTTTGAAAGGAATAAACTGTTTCCCAAACAGAACTTCATTCAAATACAAATGATGAATTTTTCAGAGTTCAGAGAGAAACTGGCATAGCATTAACACATAAGAAGAAGTTAAAGCTCCCTCTAGTTACTGAAACATAACCTTCTCTTTCAAATAATAGTCTGTATCTCACTTCAGTCTTTCACATGCAACTGCTACTGTAAACAGAAAAAAGCAAAACCATCACAGAAGCCTGAGTTAATGCTTATAAGATCTATCACTCAGCAAAATACTTCCACTAAGGCCATGTAGTTTAAAAAAACCAAGAGATTACATTATGATATAAGATATAATAATCATAGAATCAGTTAGAACTGATTCCATATAGACACAGAAGCCAATGAAAACTTGCTTCTGAATTTGTCCTTCCCAGAAGGTCTTGGAATTGAATGTGAGGGATGAACTATAACCTTGCAGTGATGTTGAAGGTCCCTGTTGAAGTCAATAGTTGAAGCTGAGGAAACAGCTCTACCTCAAAATTGTATGTTTTCACAAATTCACACATTTTTCAGAGATAGTACAGTATGTTCACTTATTAGGTCTGCTTAGTTAAGAACTATTAAGAAATATAAATCGGATTTCTGTATGTGACTAACAAAATATTGTCCAATGAACAACAGATACAGAAACTGCTTATCCAAGAAAACTTACATCTAGTAGCGTGTGAAGATGTTGATCCTGGAAAACACTGTGAAGAAAATCTAAGTCTTTTTCACTGCAATCTGTAAGTGCATGAATTTCCTCCAGGCTGTCCAGCACCTGTGAGACTGCTCCTGTGGGGCAATAAACAGGAGGAAAAGAAAATCAATACAGCATAGACGCACAGTAAACTGAAGTTCTGAAATGGAAATTCACTTAGTCTGACAGGAACTTAAAAAAGTCACAGTCTTATAGCAAAACACATCAAATAAACTTCAGTATAACAATAGTACCCACTCATAGTGCAATTATTCTTAAGAACTGGTTTAACTGAAGAGAGGTCAAAACCTTCCTTTATTAAGCTTTGCTTGGATTTTTTTAGGGTGGCTTCCAACAATGTCTTATGAAGTCACTTGGATTATCTGTGCAACTGTGAGTCTAATCATTTTTACTCCAGCCTTTCCTTTCTTCAGTTTTTTGATTATTGGCCCAACTCAAATACGTATTCCAAACTGGTAGAAATTTCAGGAAAAAAAAAACACAACAATGCTTTCACAAATTTGTTTTAAAATCAGCATCTGTATAAAGGAAGGAAGGAAGACCTGGCTGCTGTGTCCTCTGGAGTAGGAAAAAAAAAAAGGCTGTAACATTAGCTCAGTTTTTTGTTCAGTTTGTTCTGTTTGTCTTAGTACCTCAGACCCAGATAAAACAATTACTATGTTTCAAGTCATAGGAAGATGGGATGATATTTAATGGGTAAGCGTGAAAGGAGAAATGAGGTATACAGGGACATAATGGAGAATTAAGAAGCATTATGGAAGGTGAAAATCCACGAGGAAAGTTGAACTCATAGTTGGAAAGGATTAAGAAACACAACATAAATCCACCGAAAAACAGTCCATTTTGGTTCTTTGTGAAATACCTCCTCTCAAAAATCAGGTATCGATTATAGCTACCACTTGTGTGCACTACAAGAATGCAAATCCTGGCTTGTCTAAACACCTACAGCTCATGTCTTCAGATTTTCCACAGTGCTATGAGCAACAGGAAAGACAGTATCTTATTTAGTGTTAGCCTGCAAAAATGTCAGCACCTGACAGTATACTGCTGAATGCTTTGTGAAAAATAAATCCTTAACTCTGGATACAAAATTCTACACACTGCATTCAGCAATTTCTTATTAATGTATTTCTTTTGTTTACTTACTTATTTGCCAGTGTCCTGTTGCCATAAGAGTCAGATAATAAATAAAATTCTAAAAAAAAAAAAGCTGTATTTCTTGAAATTCCACCTCCTATTACATTAACACTTTTTTCCAGCCTTCCGTACCTTAGGCCCTTTTGTCATTTCATTTTCAAAAAGTTTCAGCTTTAATAAAAGCAAAAAAACCAGCTTTCTTCCAAACACGCAAAAAGTCAAACTGAATTCAGTTTTTTCTCAGAAAACTGTGAAAACTTGGAATAAAGTTAATGAAATGCACAACTATGCAAGCTCTGTGACCTGAGTGCTCAGAAAGATGAACAAATTACAAATATTGAAAACTTTATATTCTAAAAAAAGAATAAAAAAACCTTTATATTCTAAAAAATTTTATATTTACTAAAAAAATTCAACCTAAGGTGTATAGGAAACTGGTAATCACAGCCTGAACCTCTGATTAATCAGCTTAGGCAAGTGTTGGGTCAGCTGTGGGAGCACAGGTGAGGGTAATTCAGCTGTGCTCCTGAAAGGGGTGGAGCTTGACTCCACCTCTTCTAGACTTCATTTAAGGGCTGACCACCACTAAGGGAGCATCTCTTGGTGACTGTTCCTCTGTGGAGATTACCTTAGTGTTTTCTGGCCAGACTGAAGGCATCTATACTGGTGAGTTTTTCCTATAGACAACCTTTTGGATATTTATCACCATCCTTCTTGTATTACTACCATCTCTGTATTATTTTCACTTTACACTAAGGTTCTTCTCTGTTACTGAACAGCAAGGTTGCAAGTTATGGGACATGAGCAGTAAGACTTAATTCTCTGCCATGGGATGTGTCTCACTGCTTTTTTGCGGCTGATTTATCAGTGCAAGTTATGTTCCTCAAAAAAGCGGTGGCTTCATCTTAAGGAATAAGGTATTGTAGCTGATGGACACTGGATCTGGTGTGCCAAAGAGGAGAAAAATCTGCTGCATCTTTGACAGTGAAAAATCATGTTCAGCTGAAAGGAATCTTCCTTACTCTTCTATCTGTACTACACCTTGTACACTGGGAGACACAGCAGGAAAAGTACAAAGGAAATACAAGGACCTGGTGCTGGTAAGAGCAAAGAGATACTCACAACTAAGCCTCAAGGGTATGGAATAAACTTATTACCTAAGGACAAAATGATGTTGTGCTTAGTTCTTTCTAACATTTTCAGGATATCCATTATAGGTTGATGGACTTAAGAGATTCTCAAGCCTAAAGGATAGTGCTTGACTTTCTAGAATGCGATTAGCAGAAAGCAACTTATAAGAGTTTATTTTTATTTCTGTTCTTGCCAAGCTCGGATTTTAAATTGACTATTTTCTAGCAAAATTTTGCTTTCCAGGCTCAAAGCTCTTTCCATCTATTTGGAGTTTCTACTTTAAGGAAAACTTGAGAGAAGATACAATTCAAACGCACAGATATTTCAGAGTCTCATGACACTTCCTGAAAGTGCTCATAATCACAAGAACTGGAGCCAGAACCAGTAAGTATGCTAGATGCTGTCTTTTTTCACTTGCAAATGACTGAATATTCTGGACCATCTTATTGTTTATTTGACAGTAATATTTAACCTAGAATGTGATTATTATGGAATCAGATTCCACAAGTGTGGCCTTTCAGAAGGAAATAAAAGTTACATTCTAATATTGCATCTGAAAAGCCTTTTGAGTATCTGGAAACTGCAGAACACTTAACATTGAGCTCTTGTTTCTTTTCGTGCCCACTGACTGCATTGACTAGGTGGCTGTAGTAGAAAGTTTTCAAGAATATCCTTAACAACTTTGATGTCAAGTTCTGATAGTGACTTTGCTAATCTCTCAAAATTACAGATTCAGTAGGTTTTTTTTATTGTTGTTTGTTTCCTACAGTCTTGTGGTTTATCTGCTACCGTATCTTTCAACATCGTCATACATTTACACATCATGGTATACATTTGCCTGAGCAAATGGCATAACAGTAATGGACTGACAGCGTATTATTGTTTAAAATAGTGACAGAATGTTTCTACAGGCACCTCTCTGAACATCTAGCTCTGTTATAAACACTTAGTTAAAGGCCTAACAATACCATTCAGATAAAAGATACTAAATAAAACACAACAATTTCTGTGGAACATTCATCCCCAAAAAAATTCTCCAGAATTAAAATTTCATCTCTTTTCATAACTGAAAATGCAGCCATTTTAGCATCAGCATAGAGAATGAAAGACTTACATACTTATACAATCCAAAGCTTAGATTTCAAATAATCTATACCAGTTAGACTCTACATGTGAAAAATTAGAAAGAAAATATAAATATTAGGAAACCAAGAAAAAAAAAAGAAATTAATCAACCTGACTTCCTTTTAAAGACTCTGTAAACTTGGCTATAAAATGCTGATTACTGCCACTGAGCTTGCCCATGCTAATTAGGTCAGAAGAGCCTCATCCTGCCCATCAAATTACTATAAAGATACAGACACAAATGATTGTGAAGGAAAGGTTGTAATGACAGTGACAAAAGCAGAAAATTCTTCTCTTACTGATGTAGAAACAAAACCCGCACCAAATGTGTTTGTGAGAAGACTGTTGTGAGATCTACTGTAACTGGACATGTGTTCTCAGCGTGCATGAGAGATGGTATCTTGGGCCATGCATATGACTTCACTTTTTCTGTACTTTTCTAAGACTGCATAAGAAAGTACAGATGAGACTATTCACAGTTCCCTCTGTGTTGACACCTCCAAAAGGCAGAAAATGATGGGTTCTCGCATTAAAGACAAAGAAACAGTACAGCCAGAATGCTTAAAATAGACTTCTGCAGTCATTAGTAGTACACTAAATTTTTTTTAGTTAATAGAATGAATTCCGAAGGATAATATTAAACTGCTTAAAAGAAGACAGGAGTTTAGACTGAGTACTTTTCTGCACACTGAGGCAGTTCTAGTATTTGTCAGACTTATTTGCTATATAAGACAATAACTTGGATCCCTTTTTTTGTCCAGTGTGTGCTCAAAGTCATCACAGGTACTTCCCTAATTTATGGAGGTAATCATTCAGATACAGATCTGTCTTAAACTGCATTCTGCTTGCAGAGATGTTGTTGTTCTCAGGCAGAGCTGGTCATCACTGGAGGCTAGATCATCACGGTTCATCAATTTACAAGTAGAAGAAGATTTGATAAAATAGAATGCTGTTACCTTGTCCTTGGATCTAGCTATTCCAGCCTTATTCCAGCTTGGAACAGGTAATTTTGCTAGAGGACTATCTTTAGAGATAGAAAGCAGTTCTTTAATCCTTCTCTTGAACATTGGAAAAAAAAAAACAAAAAAAGAAAATAATAAAAAATTCTTGAAAATACTGATCTAAGAAACAGACTCCACTTTCTGCAATAGAAATATGTCTCCACCACCAAACACCCCCAAAAGTTTGTTCTTCTGAGGCCCAGAAGACATGATGGGTAGAAATGACTTCCTGTCTCATGCAACAGGCAGCACAACTACAGGCTTCTTTTTATGTGGTCCCAATTCTCTGACTAAAAGATTGTTTAGATAAAAAGACTTAGATCTTGCTGAAAAACAGTCAGGAAAAGGAGAAATCTTGTTTTTATTTAATACTGATGATTAGATGTTTATTTAAATTTTGCTCAGTCATAAACCCTCCTCTGAGCACTGTAAACTTGTGAAAGGAAGCCTGATCTTCTCTAAATACAGAACTATACAATTGTGACCTTTTTCCAAGCCTCCTGCAATTAGTGTTCCAGAAAATGACTCTGCAGAAGATGTTGTAATAACCATTATAATAATAGTACAGTTTTATTAAAGTCACACTGGCAAGATTCAACCTCCTTGGATCTGTAGAACTGTACAGTACTATTTTTAGTTCCCCATGTCAACTACTCATTTTTATTCAGTTCATTCTCTTTCTTAATTTGGAATAGGATGTCAACTACTTTATGTTATATATAGGTAAATATGCTTTGGAGATTTTTACAGTGGCTTTTAAATGACTAACCAATGATTGGCTGTTATCAGTGGTTTCCCTATATATCACAATTATGTTCTTAAGCCATTTAATCTACAGTCAACGTGAGCAACTTTATCCTGTTTCATCTCATGGCTGCCTTCTTGTGTGCAGTCAGTGGAAAAGAAAATAAAGAACAACCCTGTCTCTCTAAGCACACACATTTTAGAAGGCACTTTGTTTACGAAGAGCTCTGAGGCTAGTACATCCAGTAAAGACAACAAAAAATGCTAGAAATTCTGAGGTTTCAGGAAGACTAACAAAGACACAAGATGGTATCTCATTAAAAAAAATAATCTTTTGGTATTATCAAGTGCAGTTAGTTTCAAAAACAAAAAGAGATCTTGTAAATATCATGAGATTCTGGCAGAGCTCATCTGCTGAAGTGATGTCATGCTTACAAACTCTGCAGTGCGAGATTCAAGCTTCATGTATTAAAAAAAAAATGAACATGACAAGTCATTCAAAGATTCCTTCCTCCTGCACTAAGACTCCTGTGAGACTTATATACTGAAACTACCTTTTTAGTGATGACAGTACAAATCTGTGCCTCCATTAGCTTTGTTCTGTTGGCATCTGATTAGAATGAACTACAAGGCTTAAATGTTTAACGTAGCAGGCAATTAAGAAAAACATCAAAATGTTGCAGAAATGATGGCATGTCTTTCTGCTGAGATTTTCAAATCATGCTGAGACACACATGGGAGGTTGTCTATTTCAGCAATACATGAATGCTTATGCTCAATAGCAGCATAATTATAAAATTCTACACCCATGCTATATATAAAAAGCCACATTTGTCTCAGTAGCATCCGACAGAAGCTAATAGTGTACAAGAAAGAACCCCTCTATTTCCTCTTGGTCCTATGAAGCAAATGATAAACATATCCTGTTTTCATTAAAGGCGAGAAAAGAATATTTTACAAATGACAGGACTTATCCACTACTTGTGCAGATGTAACTCTTTAGGTTAATGGAAAGCCAACTGAGGATAAGATGCTCTTCATTACTTTAAACCACATCTGCATGAATCACTGGAGCTCAGATGACTCTAACTTCACATTGTTAAGTCGCTGCTCTTTGCTGCTCATTCCAGAGCAACCATCTCTGTAAGGACAGAAGACAGCTGAAGTATGCATATATATTATAGTTCAAAATAAGGTAGGAGATGCATGTTTCACATATATACACAACAGTTGAATGAAACCTAAAGGCAGACAAGGACTCATCTAATTTCAGATATCGAGTGTTCAGTGACTTCTTGCTTCCTGTACTGAAACCAAAGAGCTAAGTTTAGGTACTCTCTACCTTTACAAATACTCTCTCCTTCAATCTAATTCTATTTAATTCTAATTCTATCTATTCTATCTAATATTCTATGAATATTACTGGGAAGCATTTAAGTGAGTAATGATTTATGTATGTATGTACATATATATTTAATATATACATAAAAATCAGGAAAAGGGAGAGAACTAGAAAGAGACTATATGGAGATTATAATGAAACCATACAAAAAAAGCAGTTGGTGCGATGGAAGAGTATGGTTAAGAAAGTAAGATAATTTAAAAAAAAGGGGGGAGGAGGAGAGGGAGGGGAATAATATCTCAGGAATACAAAGAAGGAAAGAAAGGCAAGTAAACTTTGGAGAAAATGAAAAGAAATAGTCCCTTGTTTTATTCTGCACACACAGGGGCACTACGAGTTCATGTATCTCTGGCTTTCTTCTCCTTCTGTAATTGGGACCTTTACACAAAGGTTGCCAATCCCTTTTCCCAGCTTCTCTCTCCCAAAAACTAGGCACAAGCGGGATGGGTAACAGCCTCGGGTTAGAACAGACCCTTACCTCACATACTGCATGCTTACATGCAACTAAACAAAGAAGTTCTTTAACAAATGAGTGCCCTTCACTACTACTTCTTTAGGTACTTTCTTCCTCATCACAAAAATGTATGGAAACACTCTTCTGACCAGTAAGAGGGCAGCACTGATTTTTATTCAGTAGATTTACTGAAGGTGGCTCATTTCAAAACCAAATCATAGGCTGAGGTTTTACACAACAGCTTCTTTTTTTATTGCAACTATATACAAATAACAGTTTCAGAAATTTAATATAAAAATCTACTGAGCTCTCGTTCATATATTATTGGATGGGGATTCTGAGAGAGGGCAGTAGGAGGTACAGGAACAAGCTCCATGATCTCTAAGATCAAAAGAATCAAATAAACAACAACTTTGATCAGAGATGGAGACACAGACATGTGCCTTGCTGCCCTGACCTAGGATGGTAGAACTGTTAGTCTATGAACCTTATTACGGTGCAGGAAACGAAACACTTTGATAGCTCATCTTTTCAGATGCTGCATTTGTTGGTTTTGAAATGTTTGTGGTTTGTATTAAAGGTTTAACATTTCACACTTGTTCTACTGTCTATCACATACTGCATGTTTAGAATTACTTGTGCTTTCAGTCTGCACAAAGCGTGCAGCTAACTTGCAGCAGAACATCCGCCCTACATCTCAGTAATATTTCTTCATTAAGAAGACACAGACTGTATAGTTATTTAAATCCACTGTACATGTATACGTATAGAATGCATATGCATATGTCACATACCACTGTCAATACAGAACGATAAGAAACTTCATGCAAAGGTACAGCGAGAAAATAATATGGGACTAATGCTACAGTTTATGTTTAGTGTTCAGGAGAAAAAGGTCGTTAGTCCATGAAATCATTAATTTGGGAATTCAAATGCAAAACCAAACAACTTTATTTTCTATTAATTTAATGAAAATTTAACTGTATTTCAATTGTGTTGCAAATATCAGAAACAATTAGACAAAAATCCCAGTTAATTTTAATACTGCCTCTAACCTACAGCACTCGGAATTCCCTGGAAAATGATAGTATTTCAGGTTAATTACATTTTGAAGGTTATAGATAGATTTAAGCACAACATAAAGGCTATTTTTCTTGAGCAGGCAGTATTAAAACTGAAAATAGTAAAAGAGAAAGAAAGCTGATTTTTAAACATGCAAAGACACGCACTATAGCTGAATGCTATGCTTTAAAGGAAAACAAAGGGATACCTACTTTCTGCTGCTAGAAGTCCTAGTAGGAAGGCAGCATTTGGACAAACAACAAACAGTATGAAGATTTCAGAACAAGCAATTTATAAAGCTGCAGCCTAGCATACTACTTTAGCCACAAAACAGTATGAACAAACCGTCAATACTTCCCCCACCTCCTTTTTTTAATTTTTAATAACATGGTTTCCATGTGTCGAGCAAGTGGGACTTGCAGAGTGGGATAGGAGGAAAACAAGCACTTGGCATTGGAAGAGTAGCACATATACTCAGTGTTAAGCATCTGTAATAGCAGTTTTTTTTCCAACACTGTTACACTATTTAAAATAAACACAACTCCTGGACAAAAATGATTTAAAATAACAGGATCATAGCAAATGAAATCATAAACTATTATAACATACTGTCAGTGAAGTGTAACTTGCTATTAATTACTTAACACGCTTATATTTACTAATTAGAATTTAGCAGCATTGTACTGAAATAATTTAATGAAAGTTTCAGTGATTTAATTACAAGAAACATTTGGAAATATACACACTTTATTTCTGATTTTAATAGCTGACTTGTAATACTGATACTTCATTTTTGTACCTAAACACACCAGAACAAAGATAAATAACTGAATAATCGACAATAATAATGAAGTATTGGACATACTCTGACTTAGGATCTTGACACCGACAGTCAATTATACTTGCACAACTAGTTGAGCAATAGTAACAGTAAATTATAGGGTGAATACGATTTATTACCTTTTCCCATATACTTTAAAACATTACAGAATTTTGCAAATATTTAGAAAATCAGGGGTTGTATTTGCATACTATGCATTTTGCATAGTATCTTTCTTCCTCACACAGCTGAGACAGAGTTCTTAAGCTAAGAGTTTACACTGCTCATATTTTATAGTATGTAAATTCCACAAAAATACGTGTGAACTGAACTAGTTCCATGGATGTTTAAAACTGATCTGACGACATGGCCAAATGTTTGTTGTTTGATCCCACTGTGAAAGCCTGTCAGATTAACACAGCCTGTCAGATTAAGAGTCTAATAAGAGAAAAGGTATGAACATTACTATTTACATGAAGCAATAACATAAAATGTTAAAAAGTATTTGTAAAGAAATGTCATATGAAACATTTCCCTTGCAATTTGAAGAAACATGCCAGAAACACTAGTGCAAACTTAAAATACCTGCTTACTCTACAATAATAAAGCACTGCTTCTGTGTTTCTCATACTATACATTTACTGCAGAGCTCAGAGAGCATGTAAATGCTCAGAAGTGATGAAACAGTGCTATTTGGTAGCCTAAGTTAACCACTAAGTTAATGATTTGGTCAGTATGTCTTGCATCAAATATAGTGTTCTACTTTCTGTGCGGTTATACCAAAATACAGCAATATAAAATGCCTTACAAGAACTTCATAAGCTACTCTGAAATAGTTAGTCACGTACCAGAACACCAATACCACAAACCAAGAAATTAAAGCATGCATTATAGAGGAAAGGTTTTTAACTAAAAGGCAAGCTGTGTTTTAATCTAGAATTCAATTATGCAGCTATCCACAGGCTTAACTCCTATAGTGACTCAGTAGATCTGAAAATGTGGCAACAAAAAGGTTGCTGGAAAAACAAAGTTATAAGAAAAACCTTCATTTCATGGGCTTCACCAACTGTTGGCATAAAACCCTAAACATCCTGAATGTACCTAAGACTCCAGAGTGAACTCAATGGCCGTCCTATACTCAAATTCCCAGCTCAAAACTTCAAACAATTCCACACTTTTTCCTTGGTCTGCAACAAATTTGGCAACTGTTGAAGTAAAATTCAGAAAAATCTGAAGTTTTTGTTCTGATGATGCTCATTCTTTAGCCTGAGAAACTCTTGAAAATTATACATGTGGTCTCTTCCATCACAGAACAAACAGTTACCATATGATTTGAGAGGAAAACCTCTGTCTTCTCTGCCTTATCTACTATGCAATCAAAAAAAAAAACCCTAATACGGAAATCAAAACGGAAATCTGTTTCTGTGTTTAAAAAGATGTAGAAGAGCGTAGGATATACAATTTACATAACAATACACATTTAAATTTCTGCATCTTTATCTTAGTATGAGTTCGCTCATTCCTGACAAACCATTTAATTTGAATGATACGCTCCATGGAATTTTATGGGAGCAACACTTAAAATATTAAATGCTATTCATTAGAGTCCACGATCTGAAATAACATCATGAGATGTTAGGAAGGAAACTTCAACTACCTGAAGACAGTCAAGTTTCTACTACAGATTGAGAGTTTAATGTCAGATTTTTATGAACTATTTCAGCTTCACAAGACTCTGCTATCTTTGTGTGACAGAAAAATTTGAAAACATCACTACTGCAATTCTGAAGAAGAAACAACATAGATTTCCATATCTAGCAATTTCTGAAGCTCAAAGTTGTAATATCTCTTCTTGGAAGGCTCACTGTTTATCACAGAAAGTACTCACTAAGTATGGTTTCCTGATCACTGTGATCTCCCATCAGCGAGATCAATGTAATTTTAAAGAATTATAACACTTTTCTAAGAAATACAATCTGCTGCTTCAGTTATTTCAGAGGTGAACACAAGGTAACAAAGGATACAGCACAGATATTCTGTAGAATGTATGTATGTACTGGATTCTTGTGTTCTGTGAGCAGCAAAAATAGACTGTACCTTTGCTGTACACCAATATCTGCAATTACATCACCCTATGAGGAAAACACATGTCCTGTTGATGTGAGACTGAAACAGGGAAGAGGAACTGCAGCTTTTAGTCTACTGCTAAACATGTTGGTAGTCATTCTATTGAAATGGAGGAAGTAGCTGGAAACTAACATTAAAGCACTGAAAGAAATTCTGGGTGAAGTCAAATGAACTTATTTTCTTTAAAACCACATATGGATCTTTACCTACAGGCTTTCCTAGTATTTAAAAGCTCACTGCATGAAGTTAAGTCATGAGTCATTAATTACCCACAATCTGAGATGAAAGTTATGATTAGTAAGCAACTCTATGCAAATCTTTGTATTTAAGTACTCAAATTTGAATTGCAAGAAATAAAATTTCAGAGTTTCAACAAAAATATTGCTGAATTTGTGTATTAATAACATTGAAGTAGTTCCTCAAATGACATGATCCTATAAAAAAGCAGAAAAGCATTACATAACATTTGCAGTCGCTCACTAATTTTGTCACTCATGAAAATATTGGGAAAGAGAATTCACTGTAATAAAGAAGTTCTGCACTTAAAAGTGCACTTACTTAGAGTAAGCTTTATAAGCATCAATAGATCAAATATTCTGCCAGTATTATTTAGCTGTTTAGAAAAATAAGAGAGAGAGAGAGTCGTATTGCCTTACATTTTCTTAAAGAGTTCATTTAACTTGATTCTAATTCCTAATTTTAGGACAGACAAATCCATACTTTTGGATTATAGACTTTACACATAATGTCTTGGCAAAATTAAGATACATATTTATGTCAGGGCTGCCAATTTAGGGACTGACAGATGATTCAAATATACAGGTATGGGTCAAGGACAAAAGTACTGGTGGAAGCTGTATCGCTGTACTGCCCAATGCACAGCTCTATGCTAACAGCATTTATTGCTTCCCTTTGCTATTGAAGATTCAGGGGGTCTGGCTCATAATGCCAAAAATAATACCAGAGCCCAGTTGGACAGGCCCTGCATAGTCTGATGACCTAGAGGGTGGAAACCCTGCCAACAGCAGGAGGGTTGGAACTAGATGATCTTTAAGGTCCCTTCCAATTCAAGCCATGCTATGGTCTATGATTATAACTGAAAACTACTCATACTTTCACATCTAAGGGTTCACTTAACATCAAACTTTATGAAATTATAAGAAATTGTTAAATGCTTGGTATTCTAGTCAGCAAAGAATAAAGACAGATTGACTGCAGGAAATACACTTTCTGTTACAATACCTGAGGAGGTAGGATCTTCAGAGAAGTCTGGCAACTCTTCAGGGGGGTCACCATAGAAGGAGTTGAATTTGTGGCTTGACACAGCTGCTAGTACTGCCCCCTAGATAAAAATACCCATAAAGTCTAAATTACACAAAGTAGTTTAATAAAACATTTCCATACATGCTTGGTCACTGAACTTCCCAAGCTTTCTTGTGTGCTGACCTTCCTGGTGAAGAGTAAATAAATTTCATAGTATTCATCTGATTTGCTATTATCAGTAATCATATGTAAGAGCTGGTCATACACTACTTTCATGGTCAGTAACTATATTCTTTGTGAGGGATTTCATGAGAACAGTTCTTTTTTGGAAAGCACTTTGATAAGCCCTAACTCAGAGCCGATGCTCTCAGTAGAAGCAAGAACAGTCTTCCACTGTGGAAGGTGGAAGCTAAACTAGTTTGCAATGTTGCTAAATAACCAACTAAAAAGCTTGAAGAAAAAAGTAATTTTTCTCAGATCACATGCTAGTTTCTTCAGCACAATTCAAAATTGCAAGTTGGGATAATTAAAAATTTAATTTAACAAGAGAGGTTCTAAACCATGCCAATATATACAGGTCTATACAATGAGTAAGATTTAACACCAAATGATACTTGGTTTGTAACATAACATGCACTGCTCTTTAAAATTTTTTAGATCCATGTCCTTATACATCTGTAATGGATCATATTCAGGCTGGGAGGACATAATGAAGTAGAACCCTTTAAGCTCTGGAAAACAGAAAAGAATTCAGGAAAGGTCCTTGAAACCTTGAGAAATCCCAGTGAATCTACACAAAACACAATTCAGGATAGTCTGAGGTACAAAACTTACTTTGAGTAAGCAAAGAAACATTGGATTTTCTTCCCCCAAATAGACTCCTCTTATAATTAAACCTTTTGAAGGAATTATACTCTTTCAAGTTTATTTATCATTGTTATTCATGGTGTTGCAGCCATGGAAAAATCTTTTTAGAATGTATTGTTGAGCACTGTGATTGGCAGGACATTTCTGGTAGAAACAGCAGGTACTGTGCAGGTTTCCATTAAATGCACTAAATTAACTGCACCTTGTATAAAAACTTTAAACATGCCCAACATATTTAGGAGCCAAGAACAACAGAGAAATCTTTAATGCCCAGAAAAGTTACAACTCTGGCTGCCTACAGATATTCTCAACATGTTTTACATTTTTAGCTCCAAACATTAGACAGCAAGTAACTCAACTATATGGATCTAATGTTCAATTATATAGTGAATTTCTATGAAGGCTGCTCGAAAAGTAATGTCTCCAATTTTATTAAGTTGGCCCATAATGCCAGAGAAGGATGATGGTGTCACGGCAGTAGATGTTGAACTTTCCTGCCAATGCTCCACTCCTTCTTGTTGCCACATGGCAGATGCAGTAGAAGGGCAGTGTGATGTAATGGCGTCTGACATGGAAATGAGTATGAAGCAAATGTGTGTCACTGAATTCCTCCATGCAGAAAAAGTGGCACTCACAGACATTCACTGACACTTGCTGAATGTTTATCGTGGAGAGCAAACAATGGTTGTGAGCACAGTGAGACAATGGGTGGTGTGTTTCAGCAGTGGTGACAGTGATGTGGAAGACAGGTTACATTCTATGTGGCCACGGACAGATGTATCACCACGAGATGAATACTGTCTTGATCAGCTCATCTGTGTGAATCAGTGGATTACAAACTGGGAACTGTGTATGGAGCTGAATATCAGCTTCAGTGCATTGGAAATGATGGTGGCAACACTGAAATATTGCAAAGTTTGCAGCAGGCAAGTCCCACAAATGCTCACACAGGAACAGAAAGAACATCGTATGCAAGTTTGTCAGGACTTATTGACCCAAATCAAGGCTGAAAATGACCATTTCCTGTATTGCATCATTACCAGGGATGATGTGATGTCACTGCTATGTGCCAGAGTCAAAACAGCAGTCCATGGAATGGCAACATGCAGATTTCCCATTGAAGAATAAGAACAAGGTGCAGTTTTGAGCAGGTAGAGGGATGCACATTGTCTTATGGGATAGGAAAGAGGTAATTCTTCCGGATTTCCTGGAATCTGGGCAAACCATCAACTCTGCTACATCATGACACTGACTAAGCTGAAGGCTCAAACCTCCAGAGTCAGGCCAGAGAAGAAGACAACCTTTATCTTGCAACATGATAATGCCAGGCTGCATAACAGTTTGAAGACTCTGGAGCACATTGTCCATTGTGGCTGGACTGTAAAACCATACCTATCATGTAGTTCAGATTTGGCACTTTCTGAATTCTATCTGTTCAGGCCAATTAAAGACAGACTGAGCGGGCAACATTTTCCTGTCAATGACACCCTCAGAGCAGAAGTGAAACACGGTGAAATATGGCAGATCTTTATAAGCATGGTATGCAGGTTCTTGTTCATTGCTGGCAAAAATACACAGTTAATGATGATGACTGTGTTGATAATCAGTGTTTTGTAGCTGAGAATTTATTTAACAGCATTATTGTGCTCTTTGTATCTGATGTAGTTTCCATGAAAATACATAGGAGGCATTACTTTTGGAGTGACTTATGTAATCTGCATCAGCTGTCACTAAAAATTTTTCATTTTGTGTTCAGTTAGTACAGTTTCATGTTGTGTTCATTTAGTACAGTTCAACATATTCCAGACTCAAATACATAATTTTAAAAATACCTACCCAATTAATTCCTATCTTATTTGATAGAAATGAAAAATGCCATGCAGACGCTACAGTAAAAAGTAAGGGTGACAGGAACTGGGATGGAAATTGTAGAAAGAAAACCCTGGATATATGTTGTGCTCATATAAATAGGAGAAAATTTCTCAACTTCTATCTGAAATTTCTAAAAGATTCAGTTGTCAGAAAAAAATATTCTCTTCCAACATAGAAGAAACTTTATCATCTCTGTCTTTCCTAGACCGAATGGATTAGCAAGTATAAAAATTTACTCTTTAAAGCCAACCAATACATTGCTATTTGAGCAATTGTCATAATCAGACATCCAGCATTAGGATATTTGACATCCATGATGTATCTACATGAAAATGTTATAATCTTGGACAGCAAAAATGAGAAATTAGATGGGAAGTTACAAAGCTAGAGAAATGCTCATCTGCTTGCATTTATATATTTAAACAAACTAGAGTTTAATAACTCCATTTTTAATGTCTTGCAGGTGTGGCAGTATGCAAACTAGACAGCAATTTCAGAAAACATTCTGCAAAACAGTGGTGGATTGGATAAAATGGTAGAAAACAAGTAGCACTTTAAAGGCTCTCTAGACACTAAAAATAGCGGTTCCCCAAAAAAGACATTTGTAAATGATCTGAAACTGTGTCTGGAGTAGGGAAACTGGTCATACTCTAAAATGTAATGGAGCTAACATTTTAATTAAAACATTATGTGGACATACAAACTGCCTAAGAGAAAGTGCTGTCTATCAGAAACCACTGCAACTACGTCACCTTAATCATTAATTGCTTTGTAGCTACATGAAACTTTGCAAAGCATCTACTCAATACAAATCTGATTCTGCGTTTATTACAAATTTAAAAACAACTCACAAAAAGTAATGTTGTACGCTTCTGTTAAAGTTATATTGGTCTTTCAGTAGATTTAAAAATGTTTCTGTTAACCTTTCTAAGATAGGAATAGTTACTGTTTTGAAGGGAAATCATGCTATTTTGGGCTATAAAATGTCAACATTCTTTTTGATTTGGATGAGAATAATCTTGTGTATAGAACTGAAGAAGGCATTTCCGCTCTCCTCAAAGAAAAGTAGTGAACATTATTATATTCCTTTAACCATAAACTTCACAGCAATACTATAAGTCACTGTACTATTCTCTCCCTTCTAGTATGTCATATTACCTTGAATTACCATATTAATGTGAAATGAAGACTTCTTACATACACGACTTGGTTGACACCAGGCACTTTGTGCTGGAGTTCAGTTTGAAAATTATAAACTAAGATAGAAGGGATGAACATCCTTAACAAGGCATCTTTCTGATAAGCTATTGTGAAGATCAGTTTCACCTCTGTTATTTTTGCTGACTGCAGAGCATAGATTTCTCTCTGTGCTTGTAAAATTAATAACATCACTTAAAATTCAAATTATGTAACTATGTTAAGACCACGTTCACTTTACCTTTAGTTTTCGTCTTGCGTTGAATTTTCTCAATTGTTCTACTGTCTCTGGAAGATGAATCTTGTATGCATAGCGATCTCTCTCCTTAAAACACAACAAAAGATAACAAAGGTTAAATGTAAGTTCTTAATATTGCCTCAGCATTAAGAAACTAGGCAAGTAATGTATCAGCTACTAAGTATCATAAGGAGAATAAGGACTCAAAGGAATCTAAGTAAAATATAACTTCAAAAAACTGACAGGGATTGAAGAATTCTGAAATAATCCTTAACTTGGGGCCAGGGATATTTTTGTTTTGTGATTTTGTTTCTCACTTTGTAGTAAGACTCTAGCCTTCTGTTTTATGCTTTAAGTTAGTTTGTGGCTAGCACTGAACTTTGAAGCTGGCAAGTACAAAGTAGTTCTGCTTCCTGGAGTACAATGCCAGTAAAGCAACATGTTCAAACACTCTTGTAAAGGGTTGCTGATATCTGAAGACAGCCCATGAGTTGGGGTTTCTTCAAGATAGAACAGAAATTGACAGCTCAGTGGATGGTAACACCAGGTGCTAACTTACACAAAGAATACTTCACTGTAGATCAAAAATTTACAAGTATACAGTGAGATGCATATACTTTCTCTCAGGGGTATATATTCTCTCAGGGGTGAGAACTTCCAGTAGCTAAGTATTCTCTTTCCTTTCCCCAAATCGTCACAGAAGCAACATGCACTTGTTAACTTAATGCAAATGTTTATCATAGGGAACTCCTGAATTGAAGTGAAATCAATAGCAGAAACAATCTCTATATAGTGTTAGATTGCTCTATTTCGTGCTGTATTTGGCTCCATCTATAAAAAGAGTTAGAAGAAAATTCTGAGTCAACAGGGAAGGCAGTTTACCTTAGGCAAACATAAAAGAGAACAGACTGACAGAATGCTAGCCTAAGCCTGGAAATAAGACTGTCTCAAACTACATTTTCGCTCCTGTCTTTCAACAGTCAATGGCAAAATCAGCAACAGGACCACAGACATGAAAATTGTATTATAAACAAAATCTACACATTTGCACAAAACCCTTGCTTTGGCATCTAAATATAGGTAAGCCCATGTGAGAAAAAGTCAAAGTGCAGGCAAACACAGACCATGTATGTTTACTACAGACTCAATTAAAGGACTGTTACTTGTGTATTACTTGGGTTTCCCAAACATGGTGTCCATTCCTATGCTCATACTTGATTCAGAAGGAAAGCAGATAGTGGAAAAACAACCTTATTTACCAGCAGTTAGACCACTTGCTTGGAGGGAAAAAATCATACCAAATTGTGCTTCCCAGTCCCCCTTTTTCCACTGATATTTGTCTAATTCAAAAAAGAAGCAGACACCAGAATCCCAGCTTTTTGAAATGGGTGCCCTATTAAAGTTGATGGCACTGTGCTTATCTTGGGTCCACACTATACTTCTGTAGTGTATAAAAAAGGAAAATAACAAATTGATGAGGTTCCATTGAAGAAAATACAGTGCTTTGGATCAAGTTGTGCTGTAAATTCTGCCACCACCAGAAAATAATTTGGTAACCAGATGCCATGTAATTTTATGTAGTTACAGCAGAATTCAGCAACCTACCACTGCATACTTTTTTTTTACTCAATGGGACATTTCAGGAATCTAATTAAGAGAGCAAGCAGTTAAGCAGTGCAATACACTGTATAGCTACATGTTGCATACTAGGAAAGAGATTTAGATGGAATGGACCTATAAAGAGTTCAGAAATCACTTCTCTGGATTTTGAGAGCCACAGGAAGACATACAAATAGCTTCTTCAGGCTACATCTAGTCCTACCATGTATGCTCTGATGCTGTCCAAGATGCTTAAGTAAATTTGCTCTTCTGGCTAAACAAGGGTTCAGGGTTAGATATTACAAAAAAACTCAGGATCCAATCTCTCAAAGAATTTAAAGCATATTATCACACATCTTATACAATGTCGTGTCTACTTTGAAAAGTTTAAACAAACAAATCTTTTTAGCCCTTCAAGAATGAACTGATATGCAAACAACTGGTTTTACTACCTTCAACCAGGGATGATTCAGTGCTTCATATACTGTTATTCTTTCTGCTGGATCCAGCATAAGCATGCGGCGTACCAGATCTTTGGCACTTTCAGAAATATGGCTCCACTGCCGAGGATTCATCTGATTACAAGAAAGAAAAAAATAAATTAAATTAGTCATCAAAATTTAGAACAGAATCGATTATTTGTGTAAAATAGATAATAAGCAGCAGTTGGTATTATGAAGCAATGTGAAGGATTATTTAGAATATATATTCATACTGTATATATAGAGGTTTATGTCCAACTATTCAAGAAATGTCAAGATGGAAACCCAATAATACCATACTAAAGTAGGAAAATTCTTTCTGTGCTAAAGGATTCTATATTTAAGCTATTTCTAGTATTTTCTTTAATTAATGAAGAGCTTAGGTTTTATTTAGATAGTACATTACTGTTTTATGAATTCAACATAATATCCAACCTTTTTTCAATAATTTAATCTGCTCATTTAAAGAAGTCAACTTTATTTAAAAACAGACTCTGGAACGTTATCTGGCTATGAAATGCACATTTATAATTGTCATTTGTCATTTCTTTTTTCAGCTCTAATGAAATGAAGGTATCTGCAAATCTGTAGCAAGACGGTTTTGAAATCCTTTACACTGTTTTCACTGAACAGGCATATAATTGGGGAAACAGGAACAGGAAGGGAACTGAGAAGACACAATGTTCCAGCCATGACTTTTTTACTTTTTTTTTTTTATAATTAATAAAGAAAAAAATAATTTGCAAGCTTCCAAAAAGTTTTTGCTGTTTGACAGATTACAGAAAGAAATCTTCCACAGAGTAAAACTGGAACATCTACATGTCTATGAAATTCAAAACCTAGTGCCACTAAGAAATCTCTAAGAATAAAACATTTGAAGAAAGAAGACTGTGCTCTTGACCAAATGCAGTGCCACAGTTGTCACATTTTAGCAGACTACTAAAATAAAAACCCAACTTCCTGAAACCCATTACAGACTGTCAGGCAGTCTTAGGATTTTCCACTCCTTCCCTGCTAATGCACAGATCATGTATGACCTTTCGTGCAAAGCAGAGCAGAAGTGCGTGATCACATAGAAAGCAGCTGTAGGATGACTACACTGTGAAGTGTGCTTTTTTTTTTGCATGGACACCAATATGCTTTCAGCTGCAAGTGGCTCCTTTTGAACAGTCAGTTTCACTTTAATACATTCTATTCTAAAAATGACTATGTGTTCACAATAACATTCATCTTGCTTTAAATCAAAGAAATACGATACTCAGCCTTTGTGGTAGTTCTTTTTTTTTGCTAAAAATGTAAGATTTGTAAAATGAAGGCAATATATACTATGTTATATTTCACACCTGAACTTCTTGTAGTGCTACTGAGTTCAAGATACAATTAGGAGCAAACTGTTGCACTCATTATTTTCTATGCATAAATATTCCTGTATTCTAATTCCTAGCATTATACAAAACAGAGTACAAACAAGACAGAATGAAGAGAAAGAATCATCTCCCCCTGTGTAAAACAGGCAGCTTTCTACAAGCTTCAAATTTAAGCCAGGCTAAATACAAAAATCAACTTCCCAAATTTTACAAGCAGAATTCAGCTCACTGCAAAAGGACTCAGACATACTGCCATTTACCTTGTATTTTCCTTTAATAATGCCTTCAAACAATCTTTCCTTGGTTCCATAAAAAGGCAAACAACCGCTTAGCAGGATAAAAAGGATGACACCACAACCCCAAACATCTACAGGCTTCCCATAAGGTTCCCTTTTCACCACTTCTGGAGCCATAAAATGAGGTGTTCCTACACGTCCTAAATAGAAACAGAAAAAAAACACAGAGTGAAAGCAATATGTGCCAAACATGGAAATAAAGAACATCACTGCATTAAACTAGAACAATTTTAGTAAGTTTTCAGAGATGAGCATTTTATTATTTACCCAGTGAGACATATTGCTAAGTTCTCTTTTGCTTGGTTTACTCATTTACAAATTGAATAATATTCTATCCTAGATCAGAAAATGTGAAACGGCATCTATTTAAAAGCACTAAGATTCTCAAGTGGAACAGGGCATGTAAACATAAAAAAATATCTGTTGGTCAATCTTGGAAACAGGAATTACTTATCCAGAGGGCACATATACAGAAAGTGAATAATTCTAACCTACACTGCTTATTTGGAAAAGCTGCCTCCACCAGGCAAGGCCATACTTTGCCTGCTAAACTGTCCAGACTAGACAGTCTGCTGACATTGTCAACATGAATGCAAGATACTTTTAATTTATTTGCAGCAGATGCTATCTTCCTACAGATAAAAAGATAATGCTAATGTGTTTTAACTAGTGCTTTCAATGATTGCCACACAGTAAATGTACTGGGCCACTTCTGACTTTTGATTGGCATGGAATGTACACGCAAGGAAAAAGGACATATTTAGCATCAACTAATCTTATGAGTGGATAAATTAATTAGAATTACTTCATTCAATTGCTGTATTGCACATTAAAACTCATGAAACCAATAAACATTTTCTCTCTCCTCATAAATATTTCCCATTCTGAAGATGTTTGTTTTCACAGCAAAATATTTGCAGAGATACAGGCATTACATTTTGAATGATTAGGTCATCGCTGATGCTGAACGAACAAGACAGTCTTTAGACAACGGTGGTTTGACCATGCATAGAAATGAAAAAAAAAAATAAATCTTGCTAGTTATACACAAAGTACAGGCTCACACCCATCTTCTAGCCTAACTGATAAGCTTCAAAGGCAATTCTTAAAGTTCACAAATAAAGGGGAAAAATTATCTGCCTGGATGATCCAAAGTCTCTCTCTTTTGGATACTTTGGGACAGGGAAGGGAATGAAAAAGGAAAACAGATACATCCAGTATGCTTAAATATGCTGAGAACTCTATATTCTTTCTTTCCATGAGCCTATAATTATCTAGCTATAAGGGTTTCCTAAGTCTTTTCCCTAGAATTCCAACATTGGCGTATCAGTATTTCAACCTCTGTATGAGGCAACATATGTACAAAGGAAGCAACAGCTCCTGCTGAAAGTATCTGCATGTAGCTTCACTTACTCACGTGATGTTAGTGGTATGCGCACCACAGTCTGAACATTTTGTATATCAAAGGCATCTTGCAAGACCACAAGGCAGCCTAGCTTACCCAAGTCTTGTTTATTTCAGAAGTAAACTTCCTGGCATTTGGGTTCAGATATACCCATCTGCAATTGTGGAGAAGGTGTAACCTGTCTTACACACAGCAAGAAACCAAACACTGGTGGTAATAAAGCTGTTGTTAAAATCTTTTTTTTTTTTTTTTTAAATGAATGGAAAATATATATATATATACACTGAAGCTATTAGGCTTTCTAATTGCTGTTGTGAATCTAGGAAGTCAAGAGAAAAGTGATGATTCAAAAGAAAACAGAAAGAGAAGATATAATAAGGACAAACAAACCTATTTGAACGAAGCATTAATCTTCAGAGTGAGTTGTCTGGATCAAGTAGCCAATGAAACTAATAAGCCAAGTGATATCATTTTTCTGTTACAAGGAAGTAACAGTTGCAGGGATTTAAAAAATGACTGTGCTATCACAGAAGTGAACATGAACTTGAAGTGATATGTATATATATGTATATACATGTATATATATAGCCAATGTAGCTGTTTGGTGGCATTTGTACTACAGGCCTACTGACAGAAGGCCTCACAACAGAATAATGTGTTATGAGGAAATGTGTCCTTGGCAAACAGCTACTGGCCCTATATTTTCTCCCATGTTTTAAAAGCCTATTTAGTAGCAACACATGCTACATGAGCAATTTAATACATTACTGGGTGCTGGTGCGAGGTTCTAGCAGCAGAGGACTGCAAGGATGTCTTCAGAGAGAAGCAGCAGTAGCTCCCCCATATTGGATGTGGCTCCAATATGGACTCACTTCTGGCTCATTGGTGCTCAGCCAAGTTGGCAGAGCCTCTGGGAAAGCACATTCAAGAAAATATGCTGCACTACAGCGTAATGAATGTGGGAAAACATGTGAGAAACAACCCTGTGGCCACCAAGGTCAGAGAAGGAGAAGGGGCAGATGTTCTCCAGGTGTTGGGGTATAAGTTTCCTTTTCAGACTGTGGAAAATATCACAGTGGAGCAGATACTTGTGCTGCAAGCCACAGAGGACCCATGCAGGAGCAGGCTTATCTGGGAAGACTGCAGCCAGTAGGAAGCTCCCATGCTTGAGTTGGGGAAAAGTGAGCAGAAGAAAGAGAGCCAGAAATGATGGACCTCAGGGAGGCTGGCCCTTAGCTGAGGCCAACCCATCACACTGGGTTATGCTAATTTTGATGCGCAGAATGCAGATGAAATGGGGAAAAATAAGTTGAACCTCTTAATGTAAATCCAAGATACAGCCTGCTCCTTTTCATCTGTTAATTTTCCGTTCTCAAATATTAAGCATCATTTTGCCTGAATTAATCATGGGCTGCACAAAATAAGTAATTTAAACTGTCAAGATACCATCAAAAGTACATGTTTTTGGCTTCCTTTTCTCCTTAGTAAAATGTTTCAAGTTAAATTACTTTGCAGAAATTCATTAGCAAGAAAAATCCTTCATTATTCAAACGTACTCATAAATGTATGCAGAGCAGGATACTTATTTCAAATTGAGCATTAATCATCTTCCCTAAATTTTGAAAGTGGTGTATTGACAGTGGATAAACTTCCTTTCTCCTTTAATTCTCTTCCTGACTACAGTGATAAGAAATACAAAAGTACTTACTGAACTAATGAACATCAACAAGAAGCAAATGGCTCGCAAATTTACACATATCAAAATTGCAGACAAAACATAACATGCAAGCATCTTATGCTGTTCCAGTCCACTGTCAGCACTGTTCATTGTTCACCACATTATGATTTTTTACATATATATTTCCAACAGAACAAGAGAAGTACAAAAGCTTCTTGAGGTTCCTTTTGTATTTTCTATGCAGCATTGGACAAATTACAACCTTTTGATATCCCAAGTTTCCTATTTTGCTTTATCTGATGCCCATTCAGAGTATGCCACCAGAACGTGAAGCTACATGTCACTTAATACCCAACAGCCCTTACAAACTCAAACAGACTTAGAGATAAGAGATCATCCCAAGTCTACATTTTCCTCCCTCAGAAGTTAAGAATTTTGGATCTCAGGAACAGGATCTTTGCTTCCCTGGTGCAAAACCAGTATATTATACAAATTAATTGTAAGGCACGGCTTGATGTTAAGCAGAATCACCAGACTAGTAAAGTAACAAGCAACATTTTATACATCTTTGTAAGAACCCACCAGATTTCTGCTGTTACTAGATTTAAAATGATGCTACTTCACAGAATGCTGAAAAATCAGTACTACTAAACCTCAGTATTCACTCGTAAAATGAAAAAATGTATGTGAGAAGATGTATTAGAAACTATTAAAAAAACTAGGGTCATTTCTGGGACAGCTGTCATCCTCACGACAAGTTACTGCTGGCTTCATCAGAAGAGGAAATGGTGATTTTGAGGTTATTTTAGAAATGTATCAGGGCAAGTATTACTGCACTTTGCTCAGCAAATTGGAGTGCACGTATGAACTCAAATTAGATATGATCTTTCTTGTTTTGCAACTACAGGACAGTAACAAGATAAACAAAGTCTAAAGACAACAGAGTTTGCGAAAATTGTGGCTCCTAAATAACCTTTAAAACAAATATGACCTGTGCTGATAGTTACTAAGTAGAAAGCTTGTATCTTACACAAAATCCAGTGTAAGGTTTTAGAAAATCTTACTTTTTTTGTGTGTGTGTTTCACAGCAGCTTTCCATATTTTTGGAAACAGGATGAGACAGAACAGTAAGCAAAGTCATTTCTCCCTTTATTTAAATGTACTTTCCTTTATTCTAAGAAAAACCCATGGATATATTCTAACAATTCCCCATGAAAAAGAACTTTATTTGCATAATAAAGCTTATTTGCTTAAGGCCTGAACAGGCACAGCCATTATACATCTTACTTCTGCACACAAGTTTTTTTTGTCTACCAGTTTTGAGGCATATTTGTATTGTGAAAATTTGTAAAATTGCTAATTCAGCTGATTTTTTTTTCCTGTGGATAAGGAGCTTCAGTCTTCAGATGTTGTCACTGTGATATCATTCACAAGCACTGAAGATAAATTTTGACTTACCTTTGATAATTTAGTTTCTATGACTCTTTCCATATTATTCCAGACAATAGGGCTATGCTTTCCACAAGAAGAAGAGTATATAGAGAGACCCAATCAGATTTTGTCATCCCTAAGGCAGGGGAATGATGACCAAGATATCAGAAGAGTCTTTCAACAGCAGTAGTATCTGAACGATGTATAAGGAAACAACTGGAACAAATAATTTTTAGGAAAAAAATGTGAGGTACTAATAAACATCACCATCGGACCTCTCACAATAGTGTAATAAGAATATGTTCTTAAATTAAGAAGCTTCTAAAAGACTGGGATGTCCAGAATAATGTGGAAGGAATCGAAGAATCACACACGACATCAGATAGATCATACTTTATTACTTTTAATTCCTTTCCACATTACTCCAGACAATAGAGATGTTTAAAGCTGGTGCATGGAGAAGATGGGGAAAATTAAAAAACAGGCAATTCAGCCTCAGCACAGAAGACTGTCAAAAGAAAGCGTATTTTAGAAGATGTATTATCAGACAATTGAGCACCTGGACATTAGTGCTGGGAAAATGAACAAGCAAAGATTGCATGATATCCAGAAAAATTATAATAATTGATTTACTGGCCTTTTCAGGTATAATGCTATTATGGAGGAAATAAATCTAAGCTGACTTCTAAACACATTAGCCTCCTCTGAGTCCTCTCAAAACAACCCAGATGTGAAGAGGAATTTCTGAGAGATAGTAAACTTCAACTGTAGCTTTTAAATACAACAAATTCTATCGGAGGCAAAGCTTTGAAGAGGGTCAGTAGCTTTCATTAAAAATAAAAAATAGTGAAATAGTGCTTTTGCTTTGCAGAGGAATGAAACACATTCATTTGAGTGAAAGAATACTAGTATATGACCTCAGTTTACAAACATTTACTTGTCCTTGGAAAAAGATTTGCTGCATAATTCAGACACTGATGATGAAAAAAAAAAAAGAAAAAAAAAAGGCTACACAATATCAGAAAAATAAAGAAATACAAGTTTAAACTGGTTCTTAGAAAATCACCAAGAGAATTATCTCACACTATTTTCCTTACATTATTTCATGGTCTTATTTGTCTTATTTGCAGGGAAAGTTATGGTAATGCCTTCCTTTGCCATTTTAGTAATAACTTTTGGAGTAGAAGACCAGCTTACAGAGAACCAAGAGCACCTGGTATTTGTGTGCTGAATTTCTATTAATAACTTTTAAAGTTATTAGTTAAACTTAAGAATTCTGAAGAAATTTAGGGGAGCTAACTAACAGTACCTAAAAATAAATCCTGGACTGGATCAGCAGTGACATTTTACTGCTAAGAGAAAAAGTAAAATAGGTCAACTATCCATTGCTAAAGAAGGCTTAGCAGCTAGCACAGAACCTCATACCATTTAGGTCTATATACAGTTATTCTGCGCTAAATTAATGAAATAGCAGTTGTGAATTCAATTGCTTTTTATTCATTGTCTGGAAGGGTCCTCTGTGTCCATCTGCTCCAACCCTTACTCAAGCAGGGACCCAGAGCAGGTTGCTCATAACCCCACCCAGGTGGCTTTTGGAGATTTCCATAGAGGAAACTCCACAGCCTCACTGGGCAACCTGTGGCAGTAACCCACCGCCTAGACAGAATGGAAGTAGTGATGTTCAGATGGAGCCTCCTACATTCCAGTTAGTTGCATTTAGTCCTGGCATGGGCAGCACTGAAGTTTCTTCAGACTTTTATACCACAAACTAGCTAATAAGTCTGAGGAGACTAAGATATTTGATATCTGCTAAGTTGGACACCATCACACTAGTTAAGAGAATACTGTGATAATTTATGTCATGTGCTGAAAGAAAAATCATCCAAGGAAGAAGACAGAAATTATAATACGAGATTGCTCTATTAAATCACTGACTTCTCAGGTTCCAGTACTCCAACTGCACAATAGCCATAAAAATATGGGCTGCTTAATGCCAACAACCCGTTACTTAGAAGAGTTTCGCTTACAAATTCCAATGATCTTTATCTACTGTGTATACAGGCAGACTTCCATCTTTAAGTATCTACTTGAATCTTTCAAATGAATATACTTCAGCAAAATTTTCTACTGCTGATTGCAAGAACATCAAGAAAAAGAGGCCTTCAGAAACAGATAGTTCACGAAAACAATTTCCAGCAGCTCAGAAAATGACAGTTTCTGTTCATTGCACTGCAACTTACAGGGAAACATGGTGGAACAAGAAAGTATTTCCTAAAAGTTTTCCTTTTGGTCTTATGGAAAATAAGTTCCAGCTACATTGATTTTTTTCATGCTTAGAAATAATTAAATTCTCTTAAAAATAAACTCCACTGGGTTGTTAGCTGTTAACTATAATGTTCCTAAAATCTATTCTATACATTTTCATTAATGACATCTAGTATGATGTCTTATCTTATTATCGGGAGATAAATGTAGACTTCTGTAAAATAACCCTCTGTTTGAAAGAACACGGTAATTACACTCCTTCCAAACAGCACAACTTGATTTTTCACATATGTTCAAAGATTGAGACTGGTCTACTTTCAATTCCTGGAACTTACTTTATTACAAAAATCCCCAAATGTTTGTTTTTCTTAATATATTTATTTATTTTTTCCGAAGATTTATGTACACTGGAAGAAGCTTTGTTTTGCTAAGTTCAAAAAATCCCACAGTCACAGATAAAGCAAAAGCTGACCCTAGAAGGTATGCCTGGTAGAAACCAAGGGAGCAAATTCCATCCTATTGTGTGTTATCCTGGGCTACACGCAATCTTGTCAGGCACAGTTACATCAATAAAAAAGGTGAGTAAAAAACAGGCACAAATGGAAATGCATGAAAGTAAGAAAAAAAGATCAATGCACTGCTAACCTCTGAATATTTTAGATACAACAGCTCCTATTTTAGGCAAAAAACTAGCAAATAAAACAGTGACCACCACCGAAATAGAAGAGCTTGTAGAGTGGCTTGGTTTTGTATGCAAGAGAAAGGGAAGTTGAACTTCGCTACAGCCATGCTACTTTCAATGCGGATGTGCTTTTTCTAAAGGAAAGCTATCTTATTCTGTCTTAAATGATAAACTACTCCAAGCATTTATCTTCTTGAACATCAGGATCATCTGTGTAGGAATTTATACCAATAAGGAATATATCCTGCTCAGATATTGTAGTAATACATATTAGATACAGAAAGGTAAGCAAACATTGCATTTCCAGCTTGTATAAGACAGCACTGGAGAAGTTATACAGTACAGTGAAAACCAAAATGGGTTCGGAGTATTGTGGTTTTTAAGGACAGTAAGAGAAACTTAATCTCCTAATAGTTCTTGTTTAAGTAAGAATTTATTTTTTGATGTGATATAGATGAAAATAACCAGCAAATATAGGAATCATCATGCTGGTGTGGAAATAATTGAACATGTTAAGGAGAAGCAATTTTACTTTTAAACTAAAAATTAGAAAAAGAACGTGAACATAAATATACTTACTACAAAACGGAATTTTTATTTAGGGCATAGCAATAACTTAAACAATTACATTGATACACAATCTATTACAAGAAACCTACAGCCCAGTATGTGCAGTACCATTAATCTTTCTATAATACATATAGGACATTACTGTGCAGTTGCAGAAATAGAAGCTTGCAAGTGCTCTATAGGGAAGTGTTAAGTACTGTGCTTTCACGAAGTACTCCGGAAAGGAAAAGAACTGCCAGATGTAGTCTGAAGTACAAAAACCAGAATGGAAGATCAGAAGATAGAGATATGGAGTCTGTTAAGGAGAAAAATTGAAACATGTAGTGGTATTAAAACATTATATGGTATATAAATGTAGTGTAAATGCTCTAGGTAGCCCTGAAAGTTAGATGAATATGAAGGTGAAGATAACGAGCGCTAATGAAAAGACTGCAAACTCGAAATGACAGTTGAGAGAGTGGAAAAAATAATACAAAGGCAGATTGGTAAGAGATTGAGACAAATCAGGCAAAGCATACAGAGAAATATTATGCTGATGGGGCTTAAGGGAAAAAAAAAAAAAAAAAAAGAAGCTTCTGTAAGTACCGCAAGCTGAACTATAAAGGAATGAAAACGTTTACATCGGAAAGGAAGGATCAGGCCAGCATTGACAACTACAAGACAGCTGAGTACATGAATGATGGAGTGGGGCTGCAGAAAAGGAAAGGAAGGATATGATGAATTCTGGGCAGAATGCAGGACTTTTTTCTAAAGTGAACTTCAAAGTTCTGGTGAGAGAGCTGGGAGTCTGAAAGTAAGTTCAATGTAACTGATTAGCTGCAAAACAGTAGCTGAAATTGAATAAAAACTGAAAGAGTTGCTCAGTGAGAACAAAGAAAAAAAATGAGGGAATCATAAATGAAATGGTAGGAACAATCACTGAAAAAAAAAGCAATGATTTGAGAAACAGGAACAGCAAAGAAAGAAATTAGCTCATTTAGGAAAAAAAAACCAACAGCCTCTAAACTGAATGGGTATTTTCTTAGAAAAAGACTTATCTAGGACTGTAGGTAATAAGAAATATCCAGGTATTTGTAGTTACTGGAAGAGTGTAGAAGATGTTGGTATGTTTAAACTGGGTTTGCTCTATATTTAAAAAAATCATATAAAAGCTAAATTGACAAAGATCTTTTACGTGTTTAGATAAGAAAATGTGAGTTTTTGAAGAAGATACTGAGGCATACTGAGAGGAAGTTACTCCCTTTTGAAGAAAAAAAACCACCCACAGTTAATGAAATCTTTTGTTGTGGTCTCCTACTCTGGCAATGAAAACACCAGAAAACTGATTGGGTCTTCATCTGTGCAGGCTGATTAGAGCATAACCCTATTGTCTGGAACAATATGGAAGGTAGCTAGAGGAAATAAAATGCACAGAAAACAAAACACACAGTCAAAAAATACACATTATCAAGATCTTGGTGTCTTATGCAATAATTACAATGAAATATTAAAACATAGGGAAGAATCACATGAAAGCTAGTAAGATTTTGCTATTAAGCAGAGTATAGTATAATGACAGTCTAAAAAACATACAGGAGCATTAAGGACGCTGTACTAAACTTTTAGTCAATTGCTTTGACACACATTTCAATCTTGATGGCGTTGTATGTTGTGTGCTTTGCCAAGCATGGACTAACTCTGCCAAGGACTGTATCAAAATGAAAAAAAATTTGCATTTTTCAATTTCATTTTGATCAAAACAGTGTAAGCTGTTGCTGAGAAACGTTTAGACACTTTTACAACTCAGTATATGTACACACAGTGCAGTATGTTTTTACAGTTCAGATACTCGTGTACATATATTGCTGACAAAGTCTTTAGTAAAGATTATTTTTGGAGTCCTTGTTTTGCAGCCCAAGCTATGTTGGAAGCACAGAACTCTGCAGGAAAACTTCTGTAACATTATATAAGTTTGAAGGACAATTTCTTACCTCCAGCAACTAGCCCAGATTCTCCTAATTGAATTGCTACCCCGAAGCCACCAAGCTTTACCGGGGCTGAATTCTCTTTTGAGGCAAGCAGTACACAGTGTGGCTGAAAACAACAACAATGAAAGAGCAAATTATTGTATTATTTGAAAAGTACAATTGGCATCTTAGAATTTACATTCAAAAACTCGCCAACAGAAGTTAGATTTTTTTTTCTTTTTTTTTAAAGAAATTCTTAATTTGTAATATTTTTGGAAGGAGATCCTCTCTCTCCACTGGCTTCTTGGTAACTTGTCCTAGGTACAGCAAAACCATTTCAGGACTTAGCTCAAAAGGAACACAAAGTAAAATCACAGCAGCATGGAGATAATGAATGTTGGCATTTTCTTACTTAGTTTTTATTTTCACGTTTCACTCTTACGCTTTACACTGTTCTAGTTCTTCAGTAGATACATCCTGCCCTATGACACAGTGCATGTGATCTTATTCTTAACACTTTGAGCCCCGACTGCAGTAGGATCACTTTCCAGCTGTGCAGAAACAACATTGCTGTGATATTTCTATTAAGTTACAGGGTAACCTGTTCAGGTTTCTAACTGCATTCCATGCAAAGTCATCCACATTTTTAATTTTCCACAGTTTTTCCACTAGTAATATTAAGATGCAACATATAAAAATACAGTGATAGCATTATTTGGAAGAGTGGTGACTGATGTGAGAGGAAGCAAGAAAGTCTACTTAAAAATACAATATAGTGTTTAATACAATTTATGTAGAATGACTTTCTACATTTACACAGAGCCTCCTTTTGCACAATCAGCTCTGTTATTTAAAAGGATATCAGATCTGTCTGTACACTACTTCTTGAGAAAACATCACTGCTTACATTGCAAAACAAGGAACTTCAAATAGGTTACCCTATATCTTCATATTTTTTCTTCTTCTCTAAGAAGGTAAGCATGCGCTGCCTTAAGTTTGGTTTTCTTTTACACTTGTCCTCCTGCAAAGAACTTGAGAGAACACAGCTGCTCACTACAGAGATGATCTAAGGTTAAATTGCTTTTGGGGGAAACTTAACTATATTGCTCAAATCTGGAACAGCAAAATTACAACCTCCCTGCACACATAACTAATCAAGCTGTGGAAGAATCCATACACAATTTCCTTCTGCATTACTTGTGTGCATTACCTGTACTACACAGTTTTAATTTAGGTTGATGATCACTTTGTAAAAAAGTACAGAAAATACTCAGACTTTTGAAAGTTGTAATTATCATTATATATTAGAAGTCTATGAGAGCTTATCTTTCCTAAAGTCTAATCTATGTATTCACCAAGGGTCATGAACTGTTTATCTTTGATGCTTCCTTAACATTCATTTGTTTTTATAGTAAAGCACTCAGATTTTGTGACATGACTGTAAATATGTGAGAGAAAATACATGAACAAATCTTCCCAATTCTTCTGGTACTATTAAATATCAGGATGAAATAATGATAACATACTAACATCAACCTAAGATTGTTTAAAAGTCCAGAATAAATCTGCAGTTGAAACAAGCTTGATTCTCAGACAGATGATATGTTAAGAATGTTAACATAAACACTCTCATTTCAAATACTAAGGAAAATACCAAGTCAATATAACATTCCTGTTATTAAATTTACACTAAGTCATATTAGGACTTCTAGAATCAATTTTTAAATTTGCAATTTAAAAATGTAATTTAAAATCTCTTACATCCTATTTTAAATAGTATTACCAGCTGGTATTATCTCCGAGTACTTAATTTCTGCCTTATTGAAACCATTAGGCTGCTCCAAAAGTAATGCCTCCTGTTTTATTATGTTGGCCCGTGACATCAGAGCTGGATGTGGAAGGGACGATGGTAGAGGTTGAACATCTTCTCAGTTCCATTCAGCTTCATTCCGTTGCCATGTGACAGATGGCAGCAGACGGGCAGTCTGACACACTGACGTCTGACATGGAAATGAAGAATTTCTGCATGCAGAAAAAATTGTACCCACTGACACCCATCAACGTTTGCTGAACATTTATGGAGACCAAACAGCAGATGTGAGCACAGTGAGGAGCATTTCTATAGTGGTGACAGCCACCAGTGGGTCACCTCCAGAGATACAGATTTCTCACAAGCGTGGCATGCAGGCTCTTGCTCACTGCTGGCAAAAATGCATAGCTATTGGTGGTAAGTACATTAAAAAATAGTGTTTTGTAACTGAGAGTTTTCTCTATCAAACAGTATTACTGCTTTCTTTGTATCTGATGTGGTTTTCATGCAAATAAGCAAGAGGCATTACTTTCAGAGTGACCTATCTATCATCACTGCTGGTTTAAGTGAAAAAAAAAAATCAACCTTAGATTTCTCTCTTAGAGCTAAATGGTGGGTAGATGGATGAGAGCTGCATCAGGGTAACGAAAATGTGCCACTTCAATGTGGTATTCATTTTTCTTCACTCTATGCTTGAATCTTGAAGAAGTGATACTACTTTCATGCCAGCATCAAGACATGGTGTACCAACATAACTGTTTACCAAAAAGGAAGACACTGAGGTTGGTAACAAGAAACAAAGTTTCTGTGAAAAAAAATCCCAATCTCTTATTCAGATTGAAATTCAGTAAAAGTTTATGATATAACCAGCAAAGGCCAAGTTAACAGCAAAGTCGATCTTTCCAATAAGTTTGGTTTTGCTACCTAAAAATATCTTTAAAAAAATAGTTGCAACACTAGTTAAAACTTCCCCTTGTAGCTAATTGCACTGTGTCAGCTGATTCTTGAGCTTTCATAGAGAAGCTGATACTCCAGCTTTCTAATAAGAGGACATGCTACATGTTACTCCTCCCTCTCTTCAGCAGTGGTTTTCACAGTCAGCAGAAGTTCTTAAAACACAAATGGTAAGTGGCTCCTTTTATACTTAAGATACAATAAAATACATTCTTATTAAAATTTCTTTTAATTACAAAGGTACTAATGACCTTTGCAATTAATTGCATGTAATTAAATATTTCTTAGTTTAAGTATGCATGCCTACTTAGAGACGACAAAACTTTGGATAAAGTTGTGTTTCTGAAGTATCTGCAGTGTAACTGATTTTTTCCAGCCCTCATTCACCTAAAAGATGCTATTAATTATGCAATTCATGACATCAAGAATTTTTTGCAACAAAAAAAGCAATGTAAACATAACATTTAAAGCAGCAGAGAGGTTTCAATGTGTATTTGAAGGTACTGTATTTTTTTAACAAGATTAAATTTTTATAATTACTTTTAGCCCACGCCATCCTGAATGGTTAATATGAAAAGACAGCTGTTCTTGTAAAACTGGAACATACTGCCCACATCTAATGCAATTTTAAGATCATCCAACAGGAGATGTTACAATACTTTATTATTAATGTCTTCTCAATAATTCACATTCTGTATGTACATCACTTCTTACTAAGCTTCTTATCTAAAATGTTCCAATTTTCACTGCCTTACCTATATCAGGCATTTCTAAGACCTGGAATGTTTTTTTTTTTTTCCTTGTTACTGTTGCTGGAGATATACATATAGAATACCAAATATGATTTTTCAGCTCTTCTTAGATTAGGGAAATATTAGCTTATCCCTTTAAAAAAAAAATATATATATATATAAATAAACTAATTTATATAATCTTCTAACATCATGGCATATAAACTTAGGTAAAAAAAACGTATTGTTAATAATTGGTTGTTAACTACCTCTCTAAACAGCTAGCTGCTGTTCTGCCATACTGATCAAGTGTTTTCTTTTGGTTTTCCTTCTTCAGCCAAAGCTGATTTTTATCTTCCAGATTATACCTCACTGGTTAGCAATATACTCTCACTGACATTAAAAACTTTATGAAAACAAGGGAAGATGTGAAAACAATCCATTACTGAATTAATGTAATTTTAAGCTAACATCGGTTACCTTGCACAATTTTGATTTACAAATATTGCACAAAAGGAAAAGACACCTAACTTTACACAAAGATACAAATAATAAAAAAGAAGCTAATATAATAGTGCTGACTCTGTGCTGTTTATATTATGTAAATGCTTCATAGGCAATAAAGTGTAACAGTGTTCCTGTGGTGACTTAATATTTACAATTTCTCTTTGCATCCCAACAGAACAGCTAAGAAAATCCTCACAAATGGCTGCATCTTCAGTTGATTTACTGACCATTCTTCCACACAAGGAAGGCTTTTGGGGTAACCAAACTGATCTAGCCACGAATGCATCTGAAATTCAACACAATGCAAGCTGTTTCTTAGAAGACAATGCACTGTCATTTGCTTTCATACTTTTCTACTCTGTTATTTTTGTCGTTGGATTGGTTGGAAATATTATAGCCCTGTTTGCATTCCTGTGCATTCACCAGAAAAGGAATTCCATCCAAGTTTACTTGCTAAACGTAGCCATTGCTGATCTTTTGCTGATCTTCTGTCTTCCCTTCCGAATACTGTACCACATCAGCAACAACACGTGGATGTTTGGACGGATTTTATGCAAAATTGTAGGAACTCTATTTTACATGAACATGTACATTAGCATAGTGCTGTTGGGACTAATTAGCCTAGATCGTTACATAAAAATAAATAAGTCTGTGAAACGACCTAACATGTTAACTACTACCCGAAGTATACATATCTGCTGCATTGTGTGGGCAGTTGCACTAACAGGATTTTCATTAGTAGTTGTACCATCTCTCTTCAGGAGCGAGGTCAGCAATTCTACCTTGTGCTTTCATTATCGGCATAAAAAGAATGCAATGACAGAAGCAATTTTAAATTATATCACTGTCATCATTTTTTGGACAGTTTTTTTCCTTTTGATACTTTCCTATGTTAAAATTGCCAAGAACCTGCTGAGAATTTCAAGGAAAAGAGCTAATTTTCCCAATGCAGTAAAATACACCCAGACAGCAAGGAATTCCTTCATTGTACTCATTATTTTCACTGTATGTTTTGTTCCATACCACATGTTTCGATTTGTCTACATTACATCACAATTACAAAATCCATCTTGTTACTGGAAGGGAATCATTCACACGTGCAATGAGGTTATGCTCATATTTTCATCTTTTAATAGCTGCTTAGACCCTGTTATGTATTTCCTAATGTCCAGGAGCGTACGTAAGACTGTCCTCCAACTTATTTGTAGAAGAATTCATGGAGATTCAAGTTTGACTCTGGAAAGTACTTCAGAAATAAAACTTGGACAATATATGCAAGAGCGATTATCTACTACCACTCCGCATTCAAGTTCTGTAAAGAAGAAGTCTGACTTAATCAAGTAAACAGATAACAGCTTCTCTCACTGTCACTTTAGAACACCAGCATATGATGTACCAAATGCAACACTTAATGGATATTAACCTTGTTTTGTTGTTCCCATTACAAAATGAGAAGTCTTACTTCTGTTTGTGAAAATGAGAAGTAACTTTTCAGAAGCACTTCACTTTTGTTTATCCAAGAAAACAAAACACGAAACTTCCTTCTGGTTATCTCAGGCATCTTCTGTGGGACTAACCTAGAACACTAAGTCTTTGGGGAGATGTCCACAAAGTGGTTTGAGCCTGTGTAAGGAATCTTGTATACAGATGTTAATATTAGTAATCTGTGTATATAAACAAATGCATTTTGCAGAAGAAATGTGTCCTATTCAAAAGAGCTATATGAAACATTAAAGGCTTTACATACTTTCTGCTTTAACAGGTTTCACAGAGATCAGCATTTAACTGTATTTACAGAACTATTTTTGCAAGGAAATGAGAATTTAGCAACATATGTGGCTCAAAACTGAGGTGAAGAACACATCTGCCATTGATTCAGTTATAATTACTGAAGATTCGCTTCATTAAATACCAATACTAAAATATTAAAGCCTCCTTTATTATTCAAGCCCTTTATTATATTTTCAATATTTTAATGAATGCCGAGGTTGAGTACTTGAGGTAAAGTTAAGCACTGGTTAGGACACTGGTTAGAAATTTGTGAATAAGAGATGACATGCGTATTTTCAGCTATCTAGGATTTCCTTCAAAATCTGAGCAACAAATTTGGAAGCTTCAGCTACACACGGTATTTCAACAAGGGAAAAACTGAGCATACAGAGCAGAACAGGAAAATTAGCTGCTGTGAACACCAGAAGCATCACCTCTGATCTTTGTTTAGGATCCATCATCCAGTCTACTTATAGGTTTATGGATTCAGGCAAAAAACAAAATTATGAACTGTAAGGTTGTTTAAAACAGGAGAGCTGAAGGTGGAGCTTCTTAAGACCAAAAGACATGCAAACAGATGTTTATACTGAGAGCAATTTACATGCTTAGCACAAGAATCCAGAAAGATGAACTGATTAGATACTAGATGTTAGATACTATTTCTGCCAAAGAAGATTCTATTATGCTTAACACATAACAATATTGTTCAGGTTAACTGAAACACTTTTATACTAATATGATTACCAGTAACTCCGTCTAATAGATCACATAATCTATTAGTTCTAGCTTTATGCCTAATTTGTCACAAAATGTGCAGATATTTATTAATCCAGCAAAATATTCTGATTTTATAGAAGCTAGTTATAAAATTCCTATTGAACTAAGGAAGTATAACACTTCATCTCTGCTAGATATCACTGTGGTTTAATTTTTGTGTGCTTTTGCTTCAGTTTCAGTGTCCTAGATTTGGATAGGATAGAGGTAATTTTTTTCCTAGTAGCTGATATAGTGCCTCATTTTGGATTTGTGATGAAAACAATAACACACCAACGTTCTGTTTGTCTAAGCAGTGCTGTACAGAGTCAAGGACTCTCTTGACACTCATGCTGCCCTGCCAGTGAAGAACTGAGGGTGCACAAGAAGCAAGAAGTGAAAAGAACCAGGACACCAACCCAAACTGGCCAATGGGATGTCCCATTCCATACAAGGTCACGCTCAGCAATAAAAGTTGAGGTAAAGAGGAGAAGGAGGACATGTTCAGGGTGATGGTACTTGTCTTTCAAGAAACAGTAAGGTGTGATAAGCTATTTTGGAGGTGGCTGAACTTCTATCTGCCCATGGGAAGCAGCAAATGAATTCCTTGCTTTGTTTTGCCTGCATGTGTGGCTACTGCTTTACCTAGTAAAATTGTTTTTACCTCAATACAAATTCTGACATTTTCACCTTCCCCATCATCTCCACCAGCTATGGGGGGAGGTGAGTAAGCAGCTGCATGGGGCTAAGCCACCTGCTGGGTTAAACCACAATATTTCCTGAAAATGGTTTAAACACATTGTCAAATCAAAATACAATGATTAGGCCATGTGTGTTACCCTATTTGTTTGTTCTTACCAAAAAAAAAAAAAAAAAAAAAGAGCTGGGCTTTCTTAAGAGAGTTCTCTGTTTAAGGCTGGAATTTCATCATAAGGATTACCATTCATGGACACCACACTACTGCAAAAAAAAGCCATTTTAGAATTTCAGACGTGCTTTAGCAAACACTTGCTTACTAAAACTTTATTTTGTGAACAACTAAATTCATGAACAGGCAACAGGAAAATGTCACTACTGTAGAGCAAGCTCTGATTCTGATCCGTTATGTGAACACTATTATGTAGGCTTGTTTGTTACACTTTTTATAGTGAAAACTTTGAAGTATATTTTCAAGAAGAAGTGCATTTCACATTACAGCCATTCTTACAGATTGTAGAGAAGGAGAACCAGAAGCCATGTATAATGTCAACAGATGATTTTAAAAAAAAATAAAATTAAAAATTTAGAAGTAACATTAAAGAGTAATACATTCCCAGGACCACATACTACATTACATACTGCTTCACTTTAATTAACCTCTGTGCATAAGGAATGAAAAGCATATGTGATTTAAAACTTTCAGAAGTTACAGTTTAGTGTTCGTATTAGGCAACTGCAGCACCTACAAAGACATAAAATTAGGCAAGCTTGGGTAGGTAATGATTATCTAGATTATGATTTAGCAGAGGGTTGTTAGAGTTAGGGTACTATGGTTAGGCTGCGGTTGGACTTGATGATCTTTGAGGTCTTTTCCAACCTGAGTAATTCTATGATTCTGTGATTTTATGATTCTAAGGGAAATGTGAATGAATTTGTTTGAAAAAAATCATCTACCATAAAATCAGCTCTAGCAGTCATGTTACAGAGGAGTCAGCAGAGGAGCTCTCCAGTAGACTTGAGAAGTATCAGGATAAAGGGTATAATGTTGTACACGGACTGTAGCAAGATCGTTTACAAAAGGTCCTAAAGAACTTAGAATGCTAAATGCTATTTCTTATTTTGGAACTAGTTAAAAAATGCTAATAAAACTTAAAAAAAAATAATTAAAAAATATATATTTTCTTCAGGATATTATCTAAGAATATCCACATAGATTCACTTACAAACACGTTGAGTACTATCTGGAATGACTGAGAGTAAGGAGACAACAAAGTTTTTAAGGTAGATGTGGGTAAGGGGTATGGTAACAACCCTGCTCAACTGCAATAAAACAGCAAAGTCACTGTTAAAATTAGGAGAAAAAACCACACTGATAAACTATCATTGTGATATTCCATAATCTATACAGTACAGTTTCTATGCAGAAGACATAAAACAAACTCTTGAGCTCAGAAACAGAAACCTGAAAGAGGACACAGTAAGTCTGTATGACCAGGTATGGCATGTAAAAGGGGAAATGGGAAAAACTAATTATATGCTCTTTGTCAGAATCTGATATTAAGGGAAAAGCAGTTACAACAACAGCAACAAAAAACAATACAAACAAACAAACAAACAAAAACCCAACCCAAAAAACACCAACATAAGTGAAAATATTTCATGACAGATATTCACAAGTGTGCTTCAAGGTATCAAAGGCCTGGCTCAGAACAGGATCTGAAACTAGACAGTGCTGTCATGTAGGAAACAACTACTACTGAACAAAATCCAAACACTTTATTATTATTATTATTATTATTTTCCCTGAAATCAATTTTACCAGCTTCAGAGGGTGAATGGCAGGCACTGCAAGCCTCTATACTGAAGTGTAAAGAATCTTGAAGCTCTTGGGAGATCTGCTGAAAATTACAATGCGACATTTCAGGTGATTCTATAACTAGTCACCTCAGTAGCGTTACTATGTTTGTTACTTCTCATTTTAGCAACGCTTCCTAAGTGATAGGAGGGCCAACTATAGTAATGTATTGAATCTTCAACTAAATCTCAACATAAAATGCTAAAAGAAACTTGCTAAATAAACTAGGCTCCATCCTCTTCATTCTCCAATTATGTCAATTCATTCTCATTCTCCTACTATTCTCCCACTATAACTAAACTAAAACTTGCTAAATAATCTAGGCTCCATCCTCTTTATTCTCCTATTATGTCAATTCATTCTCATTCTCCTACATTCTCCTACTAATCCTTCATTCTCCTACTATGGCAAGCAGCAAATCTGATTGTGATGTTGTATCTGTACAATACACATTTAAAGACTCTGAATAGTGTGAACCATAAAACAAGACTGCATGCCAGAAACAAACTAATAACTTGAATTATTAGCATATCCAACTGTATTGATTTGAATAATCATTTTTTATTTCTACATTGAAACTCACTCTTATTACCTTTGGCATCTTCTATGAGGTAAGAAAATTATAGCCCAAATCCGAAAACTTTAGTTGAAAACTTCTTTCACAATACTGGTCAATGAAACCACAAGAGAGAAATATAACTTATGTTACTGAGTTATACAGTACAGATAAATAAGTAAGAGCCATATTATTCCTTGAACTGGAAAATATATGTGTGGACACCTTAGTTTAATGCTGTCTCTGAAAGCACATACAGAATCAGAGTGGGTAGAAGGAGTTTAGTTGTACAGAATACATAAAACATACAAAGGAAAAGAAACCAATGTTTTAAATACATTTTCAACGTATTCTTTGTAAGGCTGAGAATCTTCTGCCAGCCTTTTTTCCATCTCTTACAAATATTCCCTATTACTGATGGCACCCTGATGAGGGAATCCCAGAAAACAGAGAAGGTACTACAAAGATGTTACCACTCACCGCTTGTAAATATTAATAGATAGGAAAAATCCATGTACAGAAGTTGTTCACAGACTTCATGAGGGCAATAGCTGAGGGGAAAGGATGAAGATGAAAGAAGCCTTAACATTCAGACTCTGTTGTTAAGAGTGTTGAGTATGGATATAAGAGTATGAAAAGAAATGGCTGACTGCATTATCAAACAAAATGAGATATAAAATGAGGAAGAAAATAGTGCTAGGGTTTATTTCTAAGCTTATATTTTTGTGAGAGGAATCAATTACTTGAAGTACACCAGAAAGGAACATTGTGCTACATGCTGCCTTCACAAGTCCTTGTTCCCTAATGTTTGCATACAGATGGTCAGTATACCTTTGCACCTATTAAAAAGCAAGGTCAGCTACTTCAGAATATCTCAAACCACAGACATGTGACAGACCGTGTGCTTTTAAAAGAAAGACATATCCACTGTTTCTCCCACAAAAAGAATTCTGCAAGCGTATTGTCAACAATGCATCAAAAGTCGGATGAAAATACCTGACAGGGACCTAACAATGTTCCTTACCAGCAAGAAATTCATTTTGGAGACAAAGCTTTCTAGTTTACAGCCAATAAAATCTACCTTTTGTAGATTTTGCCTTTGTCACCATGCTTCAGATTTTTATTTTTGCTTTAGTACATTTGCATTTTCTTCCTATGAAAGATAAAAAGCTCTTACAAATATTTAACTTGAAAATGCACAAGTTACAGCACAGTGCAAGAAAACAACAGAGAAAGCTGCCTGTTTATCTACACTAATCAGTACAGTTCTCATGTTAAAAACTGTTTTTAGAAAATAAAAATCATCCCAACCAATACACACCCAATGACTTTTGGAAAACAAACATAGTAAAAGAGACCTCTGGAGGCTTCACAGAGTATTTCACCAAGGAAAAATGTTGAAGCTTTTAGCAGTGAAGTTCTGAAGTCTAAAAATATTGAAAGATGATTTTTTCAAAGTATTGTCAACTGAAAGCTATGTTTTCCAGCTTAAAAGGTATCGCTTAGTTCGTTCTTATCTATGGAAAACAACTACTCAGTGGACATAATCATGTTTATTTAATGACAACCAAATAACTGAAGGTATGGGTGCAATATTATCCCTTTTCTGTATCACAAAGGATGCTAGAAATGCCAGAGTTATATTGCATATTCTCACAATTCATCAAACAGTGTAAGAACTACAATTTTGGACCTAGTCTGCTGAACTGTAATGGCAATTCTAAAGCTGCTGAAAGTAAATCATCAATGAACAGCAAAAAAGACAGTCTAACAAAGACCAAATTAAAATCTGCTATCTATTTTATATCCACTGATCTAGCATGGTACTTGGCTCAAGCTTACAACTTGAACTTAGAGAACTTTGATTTGGTTAGTATTTCTCACAATATTAAATACACTGCTCCAAAAGTCATGTCTCTCATTTAATGCCATGGAAACTATAAGACATACAAAGAGCACAGTAACACTACTTGATAGAGAAAATTCTCAGCTACAAAACACTATTTTTCAAAATAGTTATCACCATTAGCTATGCATTTTTGCCAGCGATGAACAAGACCCTGAATATCGTGCCTGAAAAAATCTTCATGGCTGTCAAGAATGTGACTGGATTTCTCACATTGCTGTCACCACTGCTGAAAAGCACCAACCCACTGTCTCACTCTGCTCACATCTACTGTTTGGTCTCCATAAATATTCAGCAAGCATCAATGAATGTCAATGGGTACAATTTCATCCGCATGGAGGAACCCAGTGACACATCTTTGCTTCATCTGCACTTCAATGTCAGATGCCACTGTGTCAAAGTGCCCCTCTGCTGCCATCTGCCACATAGCAACAAAATGGGATATTGGCAGGAAGGTTCGGCCTCTACTGCTGTATGACCAACATCTGCCTCTGACTCTGTGGACTAACACAATATGAAGTGATATTTTCAGAGCTACTCCCATAAATACATATACTGATTTGCAGCTAAAATCCTGATCATATTAATCCAGGAAAGGAGCTGTGAAACACTAGGCCATGCCTACAAGGAAAAGTCATGAAAAGGCAGACAAAATTATAGAATGGCTTGACTTGGCAGGGACCTTTAAGATCACCTACTGCCACCCCTCCAGATTAGGTTGCCAAGGGCTTCATCATAATAGTCTTGAGTGCCTGCAGGGATGGAGCATCCACAGCTGTTCTGGGCAGCCCATGTTACTGCCTCACCACTCTGTGTGTAAAGAATTTCTTCATAACATCAAAATCTACCTCCTTTAGTTTAAAAGTGTTCCTCCTCTATCACGCTCAAGCCAGGTAAAAAAAACGGTCGGTCTCCACCTTTTTTATAAGCTTCCTTAAAGTACTGAAAGGCCACAATAAGGTCAGTGAATTTTTCTTCCAGTCTTTACACATATCTGAGACTGCTCAGACTACGGTGCAGTACCCTGCACTTGGACTAGTTGAACCTCATTCAGTTCAATGTGGGTACATGTTTCAAGCTTTTCTAGGTCTCTCTGGATAGTATTCTTTCCTTCTGTTGTGAACTACACCACTCAGCTCGGTGTCATCAGCAAACTTGCTCAGGGTGCACTCAATCCCACTGTCTGGGTTGTTGAAAAAGATGTTGAAGAGCACAAGTCCCAACATGGATCCCTGGAGGACACCATTCATCACTGGCCACCACTTGGACATAGATCTGTTGACCACAATTCTCTTGCTGCAACCATCCAAGCAATTATTTATCCACTGAACAATCCACCTTTCACATCACTATCTTTGCAATTTAGAGACAAGGATGTGGTGTGGGAACCTGTCAGAGGTGTTACAAAAGTCCAGGTAGATGACACTGACACTCACTACATGACTAGAGGCTCCATATCATCTTTTCTATCCTTTGTAAAAATGGGAGTCTTGTTTCCAGTCCACAATACACTGTTGCCTGGCAGGAACAGCCCAGATATTCACACACGTTGAGACAGGCACAAGGAGATATGAGGTTAACTGGGCTGTCTTCTATCATCTCAAGCAAGTGGAGGGGAGAGGCAGCAGCTAGGTGGTTTTTGTGTGGATCACTGTTGTCTATAGCTGTACTATATAATATAGTTAGGTATGACTTATAAATAGCTAACTGAAATAGCTCCCCCATTGTGAATTTCCTTGTCTTTGTGATTTTGAGCCACAAAGTAGGTTTCCTGCATACAGTGAGACAAAAGGCAGCACACACTGCTTGTTGGTATATAAAATCTACTAACAATACTGGTTTGAAAGGGCTTAAAATATAAATAACAGAGGTGAAGAGAATATATGAAGATCATTATGAAGAACTTAAGAGTGAACTGCCTAGGAGATGCATGTGTATTGTTTGAGTATCATCAAATATATATTAAATAAGCCATCTGTAGGTCAGGCAAATGGAAAAAGTGTACTACAAGAATAGTGAAGGTGCTTGGAACCAATGACATTTATTTTTTTGTGTTTATTCATCATATCCCATTCATTTGTTTCCCATCCCACTAATCAGTTGCAAAATGAAGTCTGATATATTATAATCAGTATATCAATCCATTATACAGTAATTCAGAAAAAAGGTAGCATAATTTCCTCACATAGCAAGAATTATGGTAATTGAACTACAAATACAACAGGCCACAGGTAATAATCACTTCAATAATAACAGAATCCCCCTCACCCTTCCCCCCCGAACTGAAATTGCTCACATGGTCATAATACACATCTATAATTTTACTGCAATATAAATGAAATCAATAATGAGACCAAACAATTAAATCCATTGTGGATCCCTAAAGTGTATTCTCACTGTGAGTCCTTAAATGCAAAGCAAAACTAACATAACAATACTAAAAGTGCTTAAGTTATGGCACCTCCTCTGTTCTCATAGAGGAACTTACTGCTTCTGAAAAGCCATATCTGACAACCACGGATGTATCACACAGAAGTAAATTCAGAAGTTTTATGTTCTAAGCTGCTTTAAGCAGTTTGACTCATCTGTGATCAAACTTTTCTTCTGGAGGAAAGAAACTGTCCTGGCTATCAGGCTTCTGGATGACTTACATTAAACACCCTATTTCTTGGAAACAAGCCAAGACAGTTTCCCCTGAATGATTTGCAAGCTTAGAATGCATCAGCTATAAACTGCTTCTACAGAATGCATCATCTGACTGGACACAGGGGATGTGTTCATTTGGTAACTGGCAGGAGGACAGGCATGGATACGTCATTATCATTACTGCATCAGGAGTTCAAGAACAGACGGACAGCTCTGTGAAAATTTTTGGATCTGAAGAACAATTCAACTGCAGTGAAAGTTCTCTTACACAAAATATGAACTTCTTCTTTTCCATTCTGGGAAGTGGGCAGTCTCAAAGAACTTGATAGTAACAAGAGCTCCACGCCCTACAAGTATTTTAGGTATTTCTGTGATATAATTACATGACCAAAGGACTGATAGAAGCATTCTTCCACATTTACCTTGCATTCTTTTCAATTCTCTAATGGAGTCATATCCTGGCCTAATTTCAAAGACTCACTGCACAGAAAACATCTTCTGGTTTGAACTTTAAGTGTCTAGCTGTCTTTTGACACTATAAAAGAAAAAAGAGCACATTCTGAAAACCTACTTATGCCACAAAGACATTTTTCTTAACTGGATTTTCCAGATTTAAATATCATACTTTTCACTGCATCGGTGTAGAGATAAAAAGGACATTGGACAAAAATTCCCTCTCCAAAGGAAGACCCCTGCAGCTTGCATAGGTAAGTTTAAAAAAGCTACTTCTTTGATTCCAAACATTCACACGAAAATGATCATTAGATGTCTAAAGAATCGAGTCCAAGTGTTACTTTGAGTATGTAACACGCTGTTCAACAATCTGTATGGTACTTACTTAGGTAAAGATTCAACATCTACAAAACAAGTTGGTTTACTTTGCAAGTTGGCAGTCATGGCTTATAGCATATATTGAAATATAACTTTTCCAATTTTTTATAATGTAATCAACTTGGTGCCTGCGCATTTTATTATAGTTACAAGGAATCCTCTTTGGCATTGGAATTCATTTGCTTATGGCTTTTTCAAAACATTTTTATCAATCTGTGAGCTTGAAATCTGTTTTTTTTTTTTTTTTTTTTTCCCCCCTGTGTGCTTTTATATGGAGTAAACGCTAAGTTGCACTTTACTAAACTTCTACTTATACAACAGGATAATCTGTCTTCACCACAGGTTACTAAGTCAAAGACTCATTTTCATATGCAGCCATTTTACAGAGCTTTAAGCATCAACTGGAATTGATTTCTTGCTTCCAATCTGGAAATACAGACAATATTGAAAACTGAACTTGGAAATACATCACAGCTCTCAGCAATCATTTCACATGCTCATGACTACATCATTTATGCATAATGTATATCTAAGATAAGAGCCCTAAGAAAGAAAATTAGATACTATCCTCAGGGAAAAAAAAAAAAAAAAAAAAAAAAAAAAAAAAGCATCCAACTAGCTTCCAGAATCAAGAACAGTTTAATTCTTACTTGAATGCAAATACAAGATATACAAGATACTCCTGTGCATTTCTGCAAATACTGAAATGCTCAGTATTTCTTTTGCTTATTTAGCTTGAAATAGTCTAAAGCGGTTTCCAAAGTAGGTTACAAGTGTTCTAGAAGACTGAGAAATAACTCAAGACCACAGAAGTTAGTACCAGACCTCGGCTTCAACCTTCTGTTTCCTCATTTATTTTATTAGAGCCTAAGCACTTTAAATCTTTCTTTTCTTTCTTTTTTCTTTTTTTTTTTTTTTTTTAAAAAAAACCATAAGCCAGCTTTGCTTTTTTTATTTCCAAAAACCTGTCAGTGAAAGAATAACCAAACAGTAACCTCATGCAAGCTGAAAACGATAACCCCAGAGCACGATTATGAATTGGTAACAATGAAAAGCAGAGGAGGAAAAAGTAACAGTTAAAATAAGAGGAAAGAAAAAGAGACTTTAGATGCACATTACAGAAGAATAATTCCTTTAATTGTGTTTCAGCTCTCACCATCTATTCAAGAAGATTCGGCATAAATGAGAAATTCAACATGTGCTCTTCATCCATCAATAGCTACTACTGTAGCTCTACCAGTCATCTACTCTCTCCTATTTATTACCGGCAGTTTTGGAAATATTCTCACTGCCTGGGTGTTTTCAAGACAAGCATCCACAAAAAGAACACAATATATTTATCTGGTAAATCTCGTCGCTGCTAATTTACTTGTATGTAGCACTATGCCTTTTCTGGCCGGCTATTTTGCAAAAGGGCACGAATGGACATACGGCTCTGATGTATGCAGAGCGGCACATCATCTTGGAACTATCGTTATGCATGTCTGCATGTATGTGACAATTACAATTTTATGTACAATCGCTCTGAGTCAGTATGCAACACTGAAGAAAAACAATGATGCACGACACTCCCAAACAATTACAAAAAACTTGTACAAATGTGGACTTCAAAAGTTCCGTCAGCCAAAGTTCGCTAAATATTTTTGTATCTTTATATGGCTTATTGTGTTGTGCGTATCGGTAACAGCTATAACATACGATGCTCGGACAACGAAGGAGCAAATATTTCACACGTGTTATAACATGAAGGTAGAAATTGGTGAATTTACTGCAAAGACTGCAGCTTCTGTTGGCACTGCTTGTTTTTTTCTGTTTTTTCTAACGGTTTTGTTATCATACTATTCCCTCAGCAGACACCTGAGTAAAATACAAAAAAACACCCACATTGGGCAAAACCATATGATTTACAGAACAGTGAAAAGAAACATTCTTGTCATCCAGATAATTTTAACTGTCTGCTTTCTTCCTTATCATATTTTCAGGCCCATATTTTATGTACTGCTTCCAGAAGAAGATTGTTCAAGGATAAACTATCTAGTAGAAATTAAAAATTTCCTTACTTGTCTGTGTGTTTCTAGGAGTAGTATAGATCCAGTTATAAGCCTTCTGCTAGATAAAACATTTAAGAAAAGCCTATCCAGTCTGTTTAAAAAACCCACACCTGAATACCACCAACGCAGAGCTGATATTTTCACTGAAGAGACCCCACCAATATGAAGTAATACAGAAAGATGTTAGTAGAATATTACTAACAGTCAGCTAATTTTGACTTGCTATAATGAGACTTTTATATGACATGGGAAATATTTAAATGAAATTGTAACATTATTTGTATTTGTATTTTTTTTTAACAGTCTTGTTTTTAATTCAACAGCAGCCGTAATAAATGAATTCATGTAATTCATACAGTGAACTGTGCATTACCATTTTACCCATGTAAAGAAAAATATATTTATGTTTGATGGGTGGACAGTGTTTTCTTTCTGACTGATCTAGGAAGATGGCAGAAACTAATGTGAAATTGAGGACATAGTTCTCATCTGTCACCATTATTCTCAGGTTTTCTAGGCTTTCTTTACCAAAAAAAGAAAGGAAAAGCATAGATTTTTTTTTTTTTTTTTTTTTTTTTTTTTTTTTTCTAGAATGGATAAATCACGTGTCAAAGGCTTAAGGAAGAAGGCACAGAGTACAAAGTACACTCAAGATTAACTTTTTTTTTGTTGTTGTTGCTTTTTTTTTCTTTTTTCTTCTCAGAAGCATTTGGGTAGAAGGCTCTGGTGCTGGCTAAGCATTGGCTAGCTGGTGGTCTTCTTGCATTACTATTATTATTCTCCCTTATTAAACTGTCCATATCTCAACCCACCATTTCTTGCACTTATACCTTTTTGAATTCTCTCTCCCATCCCACTGTGAGTGAATATCTGTTTAACCTGGCAGGCAGCTCAGCACCAAAGTCCAAAATTTAATCACCCAAAAGTGTTACACGATTATATCACCTCAGATTTGAATCAACACATGATACTCCAGAACATACCTCTTTCACAACAGTGTTTAATCCCAGACCACTTGCAAAAGAGTGAGTAAACACGAGACATACAAAACTGTAGGATATCTGAATGCACATGAAGTGAGGGAAAAAAGGATGAGATACACACAGAATCACAGAATTGTAGGGGTTGGAAGGGACCTCTAGAGATCATCGAGTCCAACCCCCCTGCCCAAGCAGGCTCCCTACACCACGTCGCACAGGTAGGCGTCCAGGTGGGTCTTGAATATCTCCAGAGAAGGAGACTCCACCACCTCCCTGGGCAGCCTGTTCCAGTGCTCCGTCACCCTCACTGTAAAGAAGTTCTTGTGCACATTCATGCGGAACTTCCTATGCTGAAGTTTCAGCCCATTTCCCCTAGTCCTGTCCCCATGCACTACTGAAAACAGACCAGCCTCGCCACTATGGCTCCCACACCTCAGGTATTTAGAAACCCGGATCAATGCACATGCACTTATTTTTAACCTCTGGTACTATTTCACATAAGTAAAAAAAAAAACAAAAACAAAAAAACAAAAAAAAAATCACAGAATTTCCACATTTCTAGTTTAACTCTGTGAAGCACATTCTATGGTTTATGCAGGTAGGCATAAATGGTTATTATTTACCAGTATACAACTTATACTCAAAATACACACTTAAGGACCATGAACAGTACGAAAGGAGTGCAAAACGGGAGTAGTTTTGAATTTATTTTTGCAGTATGGTCTTCTCCCTATTCTTCCAAATGAGATCAAGGAGAGTTGTCCAATGAATGTTCCTATCATTTGTCACCTGCTTTGTATTCTGCAGAAGTTCAATAAACAGGTATGTGAAAAATACAGAAAATCACAGGAACATAGTATTTTATTTAATACAGTGCTACCTGTGAGAACGGAATCCATCATTTGCTTATTTTACAGAATTCCCTTGTGATGCTTAGCAAAAGACCTACGGAGAAACCTTAAGTAGGAAGCTTCAGAGTCTAACTCTGCAAAATGCTAAAGGAAAGAGCTCTTGAGCATGAAGGCTGGTTTGTGTGGGTGTGCATCATACTGTGCAAAAACCAAGGACAAGTCACCTAAACCATGACTGAACCGAGCAGTTTAAATTTGCTCAGAGTACTGTGTATAGATCAGTAGCAACAGATGTTTGTGTGACAACAGTTTACCGTCAATGTGCTTTTGTTTTTGCACAGGCCCAAAATAAGAACCCACAACTTCTGTCCTTCCTTACACTTAGGAGATCTCATCACAGCAAGGTGTCTAAGGATGTAAACTTCAACAATGAATTTTTGGTGATAGTAATATGCTTAAGTAATTATTACTCTGCTGTTCTGGACCACTTGGTTCCCTACTGCTGAAGTTACCAAAAAGGTAAGAAAATGGAAGAAATTTTGGGAACTACTGGTTAAATATAAGTTTGTCGTAAAATCCCATTTCACCAATTCTACTTAGAACCCCAAAATAATACACACTTTTATTATTTTCCTATAGAACCTGTTTAAGGTAACATCTCCTGATAACATCTCCTTTACATTTATGAATTGCAATAGTTGGTTTATTCTGTATTAAACAGCAGAAAAACTTTTGTGCAGTATGGGCAGTTTAAGAATCTGTAAATCAAGTAACACTTTGGTTCAGCATTTGATGGAATAGTTTGCAGAGGAAAAATCTCCCAAAACAGAAAGGTGTGAGGAAAAGGTAGAGAAATGAATAATTCAGCAAAAGACAACTCATGTGCTAAACTTCTTGTGCTGTTTAAGTCATCCTGGTGTTAACTCCGAAATCAGGTGAATTGTGAGTTATACAATCACAAATTAAATAATTGATTTCTATTGCAGGAACACAAAATCTGAGGGCAAACATGAACAACAAAGGGTTTAGAAGACAAGTGTCTACCTCCTCCCTGGTTAACTTCCCCCCTGCTCCTCCAAATATGCTCCAGGGTGGCCAACTCATCAATCAGAACATGCGGATTTTTTGAACTGTGGGGCAAGCGACTGGAACATAAGAACTTCTAGATCAGAAGGTCTCCACTATGTAGCTGTCCAGCTCAGTGGCAGGCCAAGCAGTCTATATTCTCAGCAAAACTGCTTCTGAAAATGTAACACCCAGCAGCAAAACCACATTAACCAAAAGGCAAAGGCCAGAGATTAACAAAATTTTAAGTAATGTTAGGGGAAAAAAAAATCAAGAAACTCAAGAAATGACTTTTCTTGCAAGAGGAAGGAAATTAATGGAAGCAGAAGCCATCTTGTGAAAGTTTTTATGTTTTGATTCTGGTGTGGGAGATGAGGCTGGAACACATGTAAGTTTATCATCAGTTCCATTCATCTTTGGTTCATCATGTTGCTTAAGGACAACAGATGAAATTTCCGGCATCAGACAACAGCAGACTGAAGCATTCTTAATCTGACTTCTCCTTATCAGTTGAGAGCCAAGTGAGCACATAAATGCCTACAAGACACGTAATTCTAACAGGGACTAAAAGGTGCACATTTTCCTGTAAATCAGATTGAGATTAAACATTCTGCATCTTAAAATAACACCCACAGAAAACTTAATAGGAAAAAATGCAGAATCATAGAATCGTAGAATAACTGTATAAACCTTATGGATTTTTGTGATTTCACTTTCATTCATTCAGATAATTCAGAAATCATTCATTTACTGTACTTCCCTTCAAAACATTGCCTACAGTGACATCTAGAGCTGAGATGCTGCAGTTAATATTCTACACACAAGCTTTACAGTTAAAATATTTCTGCTCGGCTTTTGTCAAGATTATACACGGTTTAACATGGTTTAATATACTTTAGACAACAGACTAAATAATTCTCACTCATGTAATTGAGTAGTTTTATTTCTAAGGTATTTAAGAAAAGCAGTGGTTATAAAGTTTTCAAACACTGGATAAGCTGTATAGATATATCTACATTTTCCTGAGGAATAAGGCCCTTGAAACTGAAATACACTTTTGTTCAAGGACACAGTCCAATAACAAGAAATGCAGCTCTCAAGAAGACAAAGCCACATAACCATGGTGTTCATTCTAAAACTGTCACATGGTATCATAACCACACAACTAAGAAGGATTCAAAACCTTCACAGTAGAACAAGATCAGAAATCCTATCAGTGATTAAGAGGACATCTTGAGAATGTGCTGTAAGAAATGACTTTCACAATATCAAACTTAAAAAAAAGACAACAACACAAAACAACAGAAAATGGAATAATTTCCCTTGGAAAGGAAAAAGAGACTACTGAAAGATCTGCAGTGTCTGTCTATGCAAAACCAAATGTCTGCTGGAAAAAAAACCTTCAGTTAAGCGTCCACACTCTCTTCCCTAACAAACTGCCCTGTAGAAGTCTGAAGAGCAGCTCACCGCCTCCTAGTCTGATTCATCACTAGAACTCACTTCTCAAACTCCACTATCAGGGCCCATTACCATTTTCATTAACTCTTGCAGTCCTTGATACAGCTTGGATAAAAGCAAACTCTTAGAGAAGTTGGAGAAGTTTAGATAACAAAAAGAACAAATAACATGCATTCAAACCAAAGAAAGACAAACCAAAATTCTTAATCTCCCAATTACTTACACCATCATGTTTTGGGATAAATTAGTTCCACAAATAATCACATAAATGTTACAAAATTTGCTAACTCAAAAACAGAACATATATATATATATATATATATATATATATATACTCTTCTTACAATGCTCCTAAAGTCATAAGCATCTTGAAGAATTCTTACAGTCTGTATTTCTCCTCCAAAACTTGTTCTCCTAATAATAAATATTCAAGACTGTTTGCAAAAAGCAGGTAGTACCACCAGCATTCCAGCATTTAAGGATACACTTATCTCTAGAATTTTGGTCTAGATGATTTGATAGCTTCACTGTGCTGTCAAAATGATGCAATTAATCTACAAATTCCAGTTCAATTTACACAATTAATTTATACACAGGTTTATAACAACAAGAAAACAACAAGAAAGTCTAACAAGAAAAGAAACGCAAACAAACATCATATGAATATTCAGGAAGCAGAAATAAAACTGACTTTCAAAGTAATTGCAATCAAATGCATATATAATCTGTGAACAAAGACTTCCTAAATGTTCTATAGTGACAGAATTAGTGATAAACTTTAATCTTATACAGCACAATAAAAGTAAACACAGGCTCATTAAATAGCTGTCTGCTTATACAGCTCCCCGTTCCCTTTCCTGCAGAGAAATTACCAACATTTAGTAGTTTGTATTAATTAAGTGATGGAAAAAAAGCCCATATCTTACCTTCACATCCCTGTGAATTATATTATTATCATGACAGTAACGTAGAGCTTCCAATATCTGTCTCATGTAGTGACTGTAAAAACAAAGACACGATAAATGGCAATCCTGCAGGAAAAGTTATTATGCAGATATAACTACATTTAAGGAGTCCAACCACATAAAACATATAAAGTTTAGATGGTTAATAAAAGTTCAGTAGACAGGAGTTTATGTCTAATGAATAAAGTTTGAGGATTATTCTGATTGAAGCCAAGGGAAAATTAGGAAAGGGTGGACTCTTTTTAGTGGTGAGCAACAACGGAACCAGGGGCAACAGGCAGAAATTGGAACATAGGAAGTTCCATACAAAATGCAAGGAAGAACCTCTTAACTGCCAGAGTGATGCAGCACTGGAGCAGGCTGCTCAGATGGGTTGTGAAGTTTCCTTCTTTGTTGATATTCAAGACCCATCTGGATGCCTGTGCGACTTGCTGTAGGGAATCCGCTCTAGCAAGGGGGTTGGATTTGACCTCCAGAGGTCCCTTCCAACCCCTACAATTCTGTGATTCCATAGTGATCTTGAGAAAACAGAATGTATCCTCACCAAGTTTCTGACTGACATGAAAGTGCAGGCGTAATAAATACAGAGTGCAGAGTTGCCCTTAGAAGGACATAAGCAAGAGGAAAGGGCCAACAGGAAGCTCAGAGAATTCAACTAGGACAAATGTGACATCCTGGGACTGAGTAACCACTTCAAAGGTACATTCTGGATACAGGCTCCAGTGCTAATGGCTGAGTTGCAGCTTTGCTGGAAAGGGAGTCAAGGGTCTTGAGTGACAGGAGGATTCAGTGGTGTGCCCTGTCAGCCTATCAAATCCCACAGCATGCTGAGCTTACTCAGTAAAAGCATAACAAACACTTCAAGGGAAATTCTCATTAGACTGACAAACTTGAGTAAGTTCAGTAAATAACAAAATGTATAGGAGGCTGGAGCAGAAGCTCTAAAGAGGCTGGAGGAAACAAGATGTTTACTTTGGAGAAGGTGAAACTTAAGGGAGAATCTTGTAATACTCTTTCCATACCTAAAAGGAGGTATGGAGAAGATGAAGCCAAGTCCTTAACTGAGCCACAGTAGTCATACAGTGAACTGCCATACACTGAATCAGTAGATTCTGAGAGGTTATAGGGACACTATATATATATTCTACTGCATCCCTGGACAACTTGATATATATATGTATATATATATATATATATATAGAGAGAGAGAGAGAGAGAGAGAGAGATATCAAGTTGTCCAGGGATGCAGTAGAATGTCTGTTCTTGGAGGCTTTCTAGAACCAAATGGACAAAGTTCACGACCCAAACATAGAGCTGACTCTGCTTCTACCAGGATGTTTAAAAAGACTACTTTCCAGTTTCCATGATGCTAAAAATCTAAAGTGTCCAGAAAAGCAAATACAGAATCCCATGTGCTTTGAGTTCAATTTTCATGTCATTAGGACACGAGGTTTTGCTGTCCTACATTTTTATACTCTGATATTAGCTCATCTGATAAGTAAGAAGTTGAACTGACTATACATGAAATCATAAAAAAGAAGAAAAGGGTCGAACTAGCACAACCAATAAAAGCCACACCTGTTAAGCCAAGTCACCAAATGCCAACATAGGAGAGATCCATAAAAAGACAGAGAATTAGATATTGGACATAAAATATTATTTTATTCAATATCTTCACCCAAATATAAAATTTGTAAAGACAAAATGTTCTAAAATTCTTTTATTATGCTAATTATTGTAATAAACATTCAGATTTGGAAACAGGATTATTTATAGTATTCCTACTTTTAGTTATTAGATTTGCAACAAAATAGCTTATTTTTCCCCATTCATCCTGTGGGATTAATTAAAATTAGAATACATACCTGGCTACAGCCTCGCTGTACACGAATCCAGCATCTGCTCTCTTCACAATTTCAAAGCACAGATCTGCTCCATCCATACTGCAGGTAGAAACAGGGGAAAGTGCTTAAGACATTAAGATTCTACATGTATAAACCTTACATAAAATATTGTGGATACACGTGCAATGTTTTATTAAATAAAATGGCGTTTGAAAGGTTATCTAATACAATATGGCTTGCCACAGGTCAAATTTTTCATTTCCCTCAGGTCACTCAAAACTTTATTAGCACAACCAAACATTTCTCCTACTGCTTAAAGTGCTCACTGAACAAATGGGGGAGATAGAAGGGGAGATGCTCTGTACAAGGTGGCTCTGCAAGTTAATAATTAAAGCATTAGAGTATGTTAACTGCATTCCTAAAGGTATCAGGAGAGCAACTCCAAACAAAGACTGTATTTACAGAAATTCTTAGTCAAACTGTATTTTAAATGGAGACTATCAAAAATATTCCAGAAATGTAGTACAGTCTTCCCAGATATCATTCTCATAAAGGTAATGAAGAATCAAGATAATTTACACCTCACAGCTTCCATGAAGGTACTTGAAATCTGTGACAACACAAATAATATGTTAGTAACTCTGACAACTACTTGCAGTCTTTCTGATAGACTCCCCAAACTAAGCAGTGTAACAATTGTAGTACAGTATTTTTACAGTCCTTAGGCTAAAATCAGACTACCATTTCTCTAAAACCAAAGCAGCTTGATGTAGTGTAATGGTCTTCCTTTTCTTTCTCCTGTACTTAACATACAGCAGATGCATATCTTGGAATGTTCATTGCTTGATGGGGCAAAAGAAGAGTAACAAGAGTTAATGTGAATAATCAAATCACGTACTTCAGTTTACATTGAACACGGTGCTTGCAGGAATGTAAAATGTAAGATTGGTTGTTTCCAGCCATAGAATCATAGGTTTCAGGAGAGGGACCCACAAGGATCATTGATTCCAGCTCCCAGCTCCACAAAGCACTACCCAAAATTCAGTCTTATCACACCTTTTCTTTTTTTCTCTCCATCAGAGACTCAAGAAGGAAACAACAACAACAACAAAAAACAAATGCTGAACTCATTTCTGCTCTGTTACACACCTGCAGTGCTTCATTCTACACAAGTAGCACGCAGACATTCCATTCCCAAATACATCCACAAGATAGTCCCACGCAGTAGAGTACTAACTACAGTAAGGACTGGTGGCATTTGAAGTAGGCAGAAGCATTTTCTTAGCCAGTTATTTCAGTGTGTATCATCTTCAGAGCTAACGAACTCTACAAACTCATTACCAAACAATGATTACACCTCACTGCATCAATATATTCCTCTCTAGTAGTTTTTCTCTTCTCCATGAATTTCATAAAGCTTGTGTGTATACATGACTACCTAATATCACTCAGATAATATACTGCACAGTGCTATGCACAGTATCATACAGCAGTAACAGAGTCAGGTTCAGTGATAGTGTAAAACTGTATTTAGCTCACAGGAAAAAAAAACCCACCTCACATCAGCCTCCTTGTCAGCCCTCTCTTACAACAATTTATTCCAGCCAGATGGGAAATAAACTGAAACCTGAGCAGTGCCTTGTGCTACAAAGCATAGGAAGTGTACAACTAACTGCAATTAGGAGGTGCTATTTTCATGAAGCAGCAAAATGTTTCAGAAAACTGTCACTCCAACCTGCTAGAAACTACTGATCATTAAAGATGCTTTCACACACAAGGCTGTTAGCACTGTGAGTAGCTACAGAGACAGACAGAGTCAAGACTGTTCTTTCTTCACACTAACTTTTCTTTTAAGCAAAGTGCTTACAATCAGAATGATCTTTTAACATATATTTTCACCTCCCATGAATACATAGGAGTATGCTTCATTGACAGCTTTTAGTTGTAGGTGGCAGGTTTTTTTCCCCCCTTTGCACTATTTTTTTTTCTATTCGTTTAAATTACAGTGATATTCAAAATGGCTACAGATTGTCAGTGGTAATGTTTTAAAGTGACAAACTTTGTTCATGAATAAATATGTCTTCGTACAAAGATAGAGCTTGTATCACCTTAAAGTTGTATAATGTTATCAGAAAACCGTATGAAAACATGTAGAAGAGGTTGCAAAGGCAGGAGTCAGCCTCAGTTATGAAACAAACAAACAACACCACAGGAAATTCAGTCTATTAACAGACTAAGAACTCAGCAATATCAAAAGTACTTTTTTGCTGCAGAAACTGAAGGACACACATGACACATTAAGCTTCAGAGATATTTGATGAACTGAAAATCCAGGCATGTTAACTCATATCAGCATTAGGCACATGAAAACTGTAGCAGTAAAAAGAAAACAATAATAATAATAAAAAAACTGATCTCAAAACCCACTAAAATAGGCATAAAACGATAAATATATGCTGAAGACAGAAGCCAAAGATGCCGAAAATGTTTGTGAAGCGACGAAACTACAGCACGCACAAGCAGTCAATACCAGTAGAGGGCGCTCAGGAAGCGACATAAACCAAGTCGGACAATCTCTGCACTTCACACTGAAAGGGAAAGCTACAGCAGCTCTGAACGGTGAGCTAACAGACATCTTCCCAAAACAATACACCCGAATTGTTTCAGGTAACAGTACCAACAATGTCCCTCAATTTCCCATACCTTACTGTTGATTTTTCCATAGTTTTAACAGGGTTAAGGCATGGTTTGGATTAATGTTTCCTTCAATAGCTTTGATCAGTGCTAGTACACACTTACAGTGCTTTCCTACTATGCTGTGCAAACCTGATGAAGAGTTGCAGCCCGCCCAGCAGGTTTACTCCCTGAGTCATGTTCAATGCCAAAATCTATTCTGAGGCTAAGGGGCACTCTGAAGAACAGACAGAATACTCCAGAGTTCTGTATTGTAATACTGAAGTAGGATAGCTTTGCATTTACAGACAACCTAGTAACATATAGCCTACAACTGTATTTATAGTTATTCCAGTAAGAATAACAAATAAAGGACAAATAACAAAGTACTCACTCAGTAACATTCAACTCATATATAATAGTGTAGAAGGTGATCTTAGGAGGATTAAGTAAATTTAAATAGGCATCCTTAGAAATAATTTACTACTGGTGTTTTCATAGTAATGGTCAAACCTGATGATTAAGCAGCAGAAAACAAAGAATATAAGCATTGTTAAAGAAACACTGGTTTTAGAGTTGGTGGTAGTACAAAAGAATTACAGTACTTCACTTGAAATCTTTAATCCAGACTTCAATCTAATGTGGAAATCCCTGTGTCAGCCAGTACCATGTGCCAGACCAAAATGCTTTACAGCAACACTGCGTGAATAACTTCAGGTTTATGCAAACTCTTGAAAATACAAGAATATGCTTCAAAATTTTATAATGGCTTCTATCAGTTAAATTTGCTTAGTAGTGAGTCATCAGAAGCTTTTGCTAAAGTAATGCAACTTAAAAATCAATAGCCTGTAATAATTACAGTTACAGTAAATGCTGAAATTTCAATGCATCAGTGTCTCAATGCACCAAATTTTCAGTTTCTCTGCCAAATTTTGTTACTTACTAGAAAAGAACCAAAAATCCAACCAAGATAAATATCCTCTGATTTTTAAGGCTTGCCTTGTCACCAGAAAAACCTGCACAGACAACTGTTTTGGGATCAGAATTGCTGAACTCTGGTTTTCTGTTAACTTCTCTCCATCAAATGAATGAAATCAACAAATATCAAGTAAAGGTGGAAATGAAAACCTGATATAGCTTTCCACAACCCTAAGCTATCTTTACAATCTCCTATCACTTCCCTTGACTGCAATTAGTAAGTACTTCAAAGTACTTCTTAAATCATAACTTGAAGATTACTTTCATGGCTTTTGATGCTATAAAAATGTTGAATGTACTCCCATTGACTATACATTGTATTAGGTAAAAGATCAGAATTAACTTGAGATTCATCATGCATCACTTGGTACAAAACTGTCAGCAAACAGCACCACAGAATGGGAAAGAAGTCATCTCCTTTATCAGAAAGGAGAGTCCAATGCCCTTCTGGGGAGCAATCTGGCACAGGCACATTCCCACTCTTCTAATGGGCAATAACATCTAAATATTTTAATAGTTCTACTTTAAAGGTAAGATTTTTTGGGATGGTGTTTCATTCTCACTCTGTACACCTATTATGGTCAATTGCTTTGTGATTTATTACAATTTTACCTAACAGCTAACGGGGACCAACTGTGGCTCCATTCTAAAGAGCACTCAAATTTGTTTATGAACGCTGTTAAAACTTCCTTTTTCGTGTTCAACTTAATTGCAACTGCTCACACTCCACAGTTCTTCTATGAATTGTGACTTTTTAAATCCACTTATTATAACAAAAGTTTTAAAATCCGGGCACAGACAGCATATATATATATATTTCCCTAGCAGTACCATTTCTCACTTTTATTAGACACGCAATGTGTCTGCTTATTTAACTCGTATCTTTTCATAACTACAGATCGTCCCAATGTTCAGGGTCATTTTAGCAGCTACTCCATGTAGCTCTCATGAAGCAGTAGTGGACCTATGTATCATGGATTGCAACTGATGGCACAAAGTTTTAGGTTTGATTATTGCATTCTGTTCATGTGCTGGTCCTGAATTAATTTTCATGCTAAGAATCTGCCAGTCCACAAGAAACCTGTCTCCTCTGTAGTGCATGGTTGTCATCCTCTTCTTTGTCATTTCAGAATAACAAGCCATCAATAAAATGTACCTTATTACTTTAGACAGAACTTAGTTGCAAAGCAGTTAAGCTTGTTGTATTAACAGCAGAATGAACAGGAAGCAATATGAGGGAAAGTAAGTCATGCACAAATACACAGATGCTTTTTACTAACTACAAATTTCTTACTATGGTCGTAATTACACAGTATGCCACTCTATCAAATTTGGACAATGCAGCCTTACTTCAATAAAAACATAATCTTCTGCAAAATCACTTTACCAAAGCAACCCCTGCAGCATAACACACTGTGCCCACAACTCTTCCATTTCCTCCTACATTTTTAGAACAGGTGTTCCTACTATCTCATTTTCTATCACTGTTTGTTACAAAAGATTGATGCCTAGTAGTGTTCAGGGAAGACAAGCACATATGAGATGCAAAAATAAAAAAAGATTATTCTTCAAATAACTTTGACTTATATTTCTTTCTTTCATGTGGCCTCAAGTCAGGTACAGTATTGGTGTTGTAACTCTCATTGTTCTGACCTCCTTTTTATGTATACAAACATGAATTATAATAGGTTTGTCATTAAAAAATAATTAGTTTTTATATTATATTTATAAGCTTCTGGCAAGGTAAACAGAAGCAAAACCTATTTTCCATTTTAAAATCCTGTTAATTGTCAGAGCACGTCTCCTCAAGGTGTACATTATTTCATAATAGGATAATGAAAGTCTCCTGGTCAATGTTTTGTGATTTACAACACAAAACAAAAAAGTCAGCACTGAAACAAAGCTTACAGAGAGGAAAGAAAAAACAATTATTTCAAAAAATCATATGTTTACAAAATTACCTAAAAAGATAGCAGAAAAGTTCAAGCAACAACTCTCAGCTTTACGTCAATTTTTTGCTCTTACCACCTAACTTCCTCTGTACCTCAGCAGTAAAACTAACATGTGCAAATTATTCTTAAAGTGCATATCTCAAGTCAAATTCTTTATCTAGGAAACATGCCAATTTAACCCAACACGCTGGGCATGGTGCGGTTTGCTCCAACATATGATGGTCAAATGCATCAAAAAAGAGAAGTCAAGAAGAGAAACTGAGGTGGTATCACCCCGTATGCTCACAGACTGGTAATACATATAAGGGGAACAGCAGAATAAGAGCTGGCAGGTAAAATAAGAGATGGAAAACTGAACATGGAAGATGCACAAGTTAGCCTTCTGCATGTCTGTTTTTGTCCTTCGTAAGATTAAATCATTTTTAACTCATTTTCTTGTGCACCATACTATGGATGCAGCAGCCAAAATGAAAAGCGGGTCTGTCCTTAAAAGGCCACTGAAAAAATCAGTATTAGCCACTTAGACACATGGACAGTTTCCTTTTCGTTTGTGACCACTTGTATATGCCTGAAAAGACTATTTTCACAGCACTCAGTACTTCTAAGCTGCAAAACAAGCAGGTGGAAGCAGACATACTTTAAGGATTCTATTTAGTAAATGACAACAAAGGAAGCAAAGAGAGAAACTTACAATTCAAAAACCATATAAAGCATTCCATCTGAGCTGTATGTCTCCAACAGTTCAACAATATGAGGATGCTTCAGCATGTGACAAATACTGGCTTCCCTCTTCAGGTCTGTGGAAGATAATAAATCAGTATATTAGCTGTATGTTCAAGTGGTTGGATATGAAGTAAAAAAAATGAAAATTTAGCAATCAGAATATAATGTTTGGAAACATGTACACATCTGAAATGTATAATATATTATTTCATCTTTATAAATAACACATTTGAGATTATATTTAATTGTTCTCCTTCAAAACGTTTTAAGTTAAACAACTCACATAGATCCCAAAAGGAAAAAAAACAAAAGTTCATCATCTTTCCTGATTGGACCAGTTAATTACAGATCTAGATCATAATCTGAAGAACTGTATTGAAATAAGTTCACTTTCAATACACATAAACACATGTATGTATGTACATGCACACACATGTATATATGCCATATATATACCCTGTGTCACTACAAAATTAACTCCAAATACATAAGACAAGCTCTTTCAACACACTACAGGAAGAACTACTAAAATTCAAAGATCTCAAGTCCAATCCCTTTGCTTAAAGCAAGGCCTTGTCCAGCTGGGTTTTGAACACCTCCAAGAATGGAGACTGTGCACCCTGCAACTTGTACTGAAGCCTGATTACTGAAAAACGTTTTCTTATATTTAAATTTCCTGCACTCCTTTCAAGACTAAAAAAAAAGAAGAAAATCACAATGTATGAAATTACACTGATATAAATTTTAATCAACATTTACTGGCTTGCATCTCTGTTGTAAATAAGAGGTAGAAAAACAAAAGCAATGGAGAATAAAGAGCAGAAACTGCTGTAATATCTCTCTATGCTTGAGAGATTTTGTTTTTGATCAAACAACACCCTTACTTTCTCTGAGTACAAATCAATTCCTCTTCTACTATAGAAAGAAAAAAAAACCCAACAATCTGCATGGAATTAATTTTCTTTCCTCTTTAATGAAAATATTTGATATCTGTGTTATTTAATCTTCCTGAAACATTTTTTCTTCTTTTAACTTACCATCAGTATTCTAGAAAATGACCAAAATCTTAAATGAAATCTTGATGATAACGTGGAAGAAAGGAAAATACCAGTCTGTAGTCTGAAGCAGACACTTTTCTATTCACTTTTCACACAATTTTGTTGATGTTGGAGAAATACAAATATATTTATGGGAAATACTGTTTCTTGATACAAAACTGTTTCAGTGATTCATATGATATTTCAAGAAAAAATCCATGTACACAGAGATGAAACTCTATCATCTAAGGCAGCAGTGATCTTCAAGTTTTTCTTTATCTAAAGATACTCATACCTCAGTTTTTACGTCACAGTTATGCAAAGGAACTACTAATACCATTCCCTTCCATCATTCTTATGCGTCTAACACTAAACGATTACAATCTCCTTCTCTAGACAGTGAGGTTCTTCTCATCTTTCGTTGAATTGCACATCTAGTCTTTCCTAAACAGGAGCACAGGTAAACATACTGATGGATGGTTTAAGAGAACAGCGATTCTGTGAATGACTATAATCTCCAGAAAATACGGCAATTTTATTTTGCCTCCTAGTGTCTAAGAATGTTAGCAGTACCACACTTCACCATGGTATCTGATACCTACTTTTATACAGAAAGTAAAAATCCAACAGCAAACAACAGCAACTTCTGCTTTATTTATGGGTAAAAAAAAGTGTTCAAAATAGTTTATTTTGGCTGCTTACTCTATTAATTTATTGTGCTGTCTATATATATTTACAAGGGAAGGAGAACTATGAGGAAGCAAATAACACATGCTGCAATTTACCTCATTCATCTGTGTAATATTCCACCAGTGAAACACCTACTTACTAACTGAGCAACAGCAACAGAGGAAGGAGAAGCAGAATGTGGAAAATACAATTTCTGAGCATGAAAGCAAATGAACAGAGGTCACAGAACAGGGATTTGGTAAGACTACAGGGGCTTGGGGCTAAGAGCAGAACAAAGCCCTATTTCAACAGCAGGAAGTTGTTTAGGAAAGGACCTATTAGAGAGGAAGAAAATTAGATACAGAGACAGACCAACACACACAATGTTGATTCAGAAAAGCCACAAGTCGGAAAAAGGGTGATGTATTCTGAGGTCCATCTGGACTCTGACCCAAAAGTCAAAAGTTGCCATGTTTAGAACCAGTAAAAGGGAAAGTAGGAAGAAAGTCAGAGGTGGTGCATACATTTCATTGTCTTCACTTAACTAACATCATCTTCACCTGCTCAGTTCTTTATCAAATGCCGAGTTAAATTTCAATTCCATGTGCTCCTCAAGTGGTCATGGAAAACCCAGGCACCTGCAGATACTTGTTCCGTTCTGAACAGAATCTAAAACCAAGCAGGAGTTTGGGCTGCAAGCACATGACCTAAGATGCCCTAAGAAAATTCCCATTATTATCTTGTGAGCTGCCTTATTATTGGTACCTTCGCATTCTGATCATCATATAGAATACTGTTTATTTCCTGTGAAGTTTTTTAAACCTCAAAGCATTTTTTCTGCTCATCCTGAGTCAAAACATGCTTTCCTCCTAACACCCAAATGAACTTCAGGACACCTCAAGAATCTGCCAAGAGCTTTAGTCAGCTTTAAGGGGTATGAGGTGGCACGCACCATTTACTAATGATGGCATACCTTATGTTTTAACATTGTATTTCACTAATAACCAAATTTTAGCCAAACAAACACATCTTACAGCAAGATAAAGCACAAGCTTTAAAAACTTCTATGCCAACACTATGAAATTTGTTTTTTATGCATTTTTAGTGCTTCGTTTAACTACATGAGTATACTGTTTGCTTAAAACAATTCTAAATGTTTCATACAGTGAGAATGTGTTTATGTATAATTATAATAGATATAGTAGTACTAAGTTTTAAAAGAAAATCGATTTATTTTGTTTTCATCAGGGAATTTATTTCTGTTCTAACTATCAAAATCCAATAATTAACATCACTGTAACTCAGTGAGGATTTCAAAACTTCCCATGAACTGCAGATAGCAACACCACAGTTTGCAAGCTGGTTAACCATAAGCATCTCCCATTTTTATTTTGGGTCAGGAACATACTCCTGAAGCACATCTCCAAGTCACTGCACCTACTATCCTTTGGTACACATCCCAGAGAAATTGATGTCCACTTCAATGAGACCCAACTGAACTTAATTATGCGCTTCAGAAATGTGCTTGATGCACTCCAGTCATTCAGGCCACAAGGTCAGACTAGACATAGCTGAAAGTAAATTCTCTGAAGCATATACAATACAGGTGCTAGCATCTTGATACCAACTGCATCAACTCTGCAAATAAATTGGCATTAGTCTTGTAGTAGCTTAGCCTTGGCTAGCAACTAAACTCTTACACATGCTCTTGCTCACTCTTCCTCTACTAGCAAGATGAAAGGATTAAACAGGAAGAGATCAAGAAAGCTCATGGGTTGAGATAAAGATGGAGATACTGTTCATCAATAACTACAGTTAACAAAAAAAAAAACAAACAACACGTGACTTCACAAAATTCATTTTTTGCAAATAAGTCAGTAAGCAAGAACAAGTGATGCTTCTGCCCCTTACATTTTTCATTTATTTCTTGCATGGGAGAATATTTCCCTTCGTCTTAACAAAAATTGCCGTGTCTTCCTGTGTCAGATATGCAACAGATATCTCACTGAATGTTTACATGTCACCAAGTAATGACTCCTGGTCTCAACAAGCAGTAAAAGCTTTCCTGCTACCCCTCCCGTACACTTTGGGGCAGCTAAAGCTCCACAGTAGCCAAGCTGATGTAACTGCTTGCTGTTTCTCTTTATCTATGCATGTTCTTGCTCTCTGCTCCACTGTGCTGCAGCCTAGAGCTGGTCATTCCACACACCAAACCACTTTGGTGTGTTACCACTGGCTCAGTGCCCTGTGTGTGAAATGATCATATAGAACCTGGCATAAAATCAAGGAAATGAATATGGAAGGAGGAAACAAACATGACCATGAAAGCCAGCACTACAAGCTGCTTGGGATGTTGCAAAATATAAGCATACAAAAACACCTTTTGCTTCATCAACATCAATTCCTATATTTCATAATCTATCTGCAGCTTCCAAACATATACAAAAGAAGAAATAAATGAACATAGCTCACAAATGACCCTTGATACAAACAAACCTATTGTCAACAATGACAATGACAATGTAGATAATCAATCTTCAGTATCTTTTAAGGTGACTGTGAAAAAAAAAAAAAAAAAGGAGGGAATGGGGGGGAAGGGAGGTGGGAGAAAGAAGAAAAGGGAAAACATATTTAACAGCTAATACTTAGAAACCAGATTGCATTTCTGATTCCATGCAGAAACCTTTGCAAATCTCAATATCATGTAATCAAATTTTACAGATGCTTGTTAAATCCTGAATAACTTCTTTTTTTCTATTCTATTTTTTTTTCTTAGTGTTTAGATGTAAATATAAACATAGTAATAGACTTTCATGTTGAGCTGGATATCGTTGGACACTTAAGAAGCCAGTTCTCCTCCTCCAGTTCACACTCCATCAGCTATGAAGAGCACAAATTGGTTCTCAAAAAACACTTCTCTCTCATGACTTCCTGTACAGCCACCAGAGTTGTCTATCCAACAGGCATGGTAAGTTGCTTTGTGTCCATTAAAGCAAAATTTCCCTTCTTTTATTCATTTCCTCATTTTTATTGGAATACAAATAAGAAATGCTTCATGTAGAAGATGATGTATTCGAATAATGAATCAACTTGAACTAATAAGAAAGTGTTTAAGAATGTATGAAAAGAGTATTAACAGCTGCCTATTGCAGATAATTAAACACATTTGTTTCAATTAATTAAATAATTGTTCTCAGCAACTTTTTACAAAAAGCTTTTACGCCATAATCTTTCTCAAGCAAGAATAAGCTCATATCTTTCATCTGAAATTTTATACATTCTATGTCCTCAAGTTTTACTCTATAGCAGCAGGTTTAATGATTTAGGTGAACAGAGGAAGAAGACAAGAAGAGCAAGACTTCCTTAATGATTTTCTGTTTTTTTGTATGTTTTTTTGGTGAACAGTCTGTATTCCCAAACACTGTTAGTGGTTCTCTTGGCTGCTAAGCAGCAGTTTCAACAGTGTTTCAAAACTCAAGTAGGAGTGTGATAATCAGAAGTAGTTTTATAAACCCCATAAATTAATTTAAAATGGAGGAAGGAGGGTTCTCTATTGGGAGTTTGCACATTCAAACAGAAATGGAGGATTGCCATAAATGCTCAGCAAACTCTGCTGTAAAATCGAAAACACTTTATTTTTTCTATCTTTATTCTATTTTCAATAATTAATGAAAGGAAATTAGTCGCTAAGATATGATCAATCACATAATGAAAGTGCATTCACTGCTGGTAACTATATTACATTCAATCTCATGTTGCTACCAGGTATGCAGCACTGTATAAAGATCTGAAACATAACACCTCTCCAATTACCATACACCACGATGTTACATTACAAACTGCAACTGTAAACACTTCATGAAAACACGGTGAATTTTTCAACAGAGCTAAGCGTAAAGGTGTGCAGCAGCTGATCTGCCAGAGTGTGCCCTGAAACTTCTTAAAAAGAGAAAAAAAAGATAGTTAAAACACAAAGTGCATATCTGGTAAAAGAATGCTACACGAAGTGACAAAATGCTCAACCTCAAAGTTACCATGACATTCTTTACTGAAATGTCTGAAAGCTGATAATTTCATAATCAAGTCCTATTTCTCCCCTGTGATTTGCAAAGTTTACAACTCCAAGTCAACATGACTGCCTACAGATTTCTCACTAGGTGGCAACACAGTTCTTACTTAGATCTGGCATGTATGCAGCAACTGAACACAAAAGGCATCTGCTTTTATTTAGCGGTAGAGAGCTTTCAGTTCGGGCAGTCTTAACGCTGATAATCTGGTTAACAATGAATTCAGACCTAAGAATAAGAACAAATGTATTCCACCTTCAAATAATTAAGATGCAGCCAGGGCTAAGCGAGAGATGATGTAGCAGAACCTTCTCTCCTGCAAGCTTAACGAGTCATTCAAAGCTGATGATTACACAGGTCATCTCTTGTGCTGCATGCTGTGATAACTGCGTTACACAACTGTATCAAATTTAAACACAGCCTGCTGCTGTAATCCAGAAGTTTCCCCAGTAATGCACAGAAATTAACAGCGGTGTACTTACTGAAGTCCAGCAAGAAGACCTAAAAACTTAGAACTTGCAAAGAGTTTGTTGAAATCAGTGGAATTTCTGCTGTTCCATGTTTACACCAGATTATGGGTTTGTTCTTACCCCATTCACTCCCACTCCCAGAGATTTTGTTTTGCTTCAGGAGCGTGCATGTGCATGGATGTGCTTAAGTGTTCTCTTCAGTCTTTGGCTATGGCAATACAGGTACAGAATGACAGAGTCATAGAATGGCCTGGGTTGGAAGGGACCTCAAGGATCATCAAGCTCCAACCCCCAATAATATCTGAAATGTGATAAAAGCATCATTGTCAAAAATAAATTCAAAGTGGTAGAAAATTTCTACAGCAAACTTTGACAGTTCTTCAACATTTTGACTAAAATTTTCCTAGGTGGTTCAGGTTAGACCATGCAGTCCTTTAAATGAGTTTTCAGTAGGGAGAGCAATATTTACATTAAATAAGTGCCCTCAAAGACAGCATTATCAAGAAAAGAATGTTAATCATTTATAATTAAACGTTACTTGCTTACAATCCTAATATTTCCAGCTTTCTTCTTGTTTGAAATGAGTTTTCTTCTGTAGCTTAGTTTTAACCTGAACACCGCAACAAGGATAACAGTAACAGGGGTAACCCTGATCACAACGAACAATCTCAATTTTACAGGAAATCTGGAGTACATAAAGAAAGTCTATCCTTACCAGACTGAGCTACTCCAGGCAAACTGTTCCTAACTCATGTCCTAGGAAGAGTAGAAGAAGCCATGAAACTGCTGCTACTGAACACTGTCATCCAGAAACAGAGAGCCCAGTGTCATCCAGACAACACAATCGGTTGTCCTAGATGTCTGTCATGCAGACAAAAGTTGTTTGTTTGGATTAAAGCTTCTTTGATCTAGAACTCCTGGGCTCTGCATAAGCAATGCCAAACCAGTTGCTCACTGATGTTAGAAATGGACTGGTGTATTTTGTCCACAGCACTAGAGTCCAGACAACTGAGGGAAAGCTGAATTGGAAATATCAATATGCTCTGATGGAATCAATTCTACAATGCCAGGTAGCTCACATAATGACAGCATTTTAGTTGTGGTAGAAAAATATGCAGGACAGGTAACTTTGAAGTTTTTCTCAGGTAATTTAATGCAAATTGCACTATGCTGTATAAGGCTGAGTACAAAAAGCTCTTTCCACAGCACATCAAACTCTATGATGAACAGAATATACAGTGCTCTGAGGAGAAACGTGCTAAGTAGTAGGTAACTGATAATTTTTAAGGCTGATATAAACTCTCACTAACTAGGAGGTCCTGCAGGGTGGTATATTAGCCCTGAAGAAAAAATGACTTAATGAAACTTCTACTCAGGTTCAGTAACAGACAGTCAGAAACCAGAAAACTCCTTTAAAGCAGCAGTAATCCAAATTATAAATGCATAAAGGGTGTGTGTCAGGAGAATGGAGGCAGTCTCAGTGACATCCAGTGATAGGACAAGGGGTAATGGGTGCAAGCTGGAACATAGGAGGTTCCACAAAAATATGAGAAAAAACTTCCTCATGGTGGAGGTAACAGAACACTGAAACATGCTGCCCAGGGAGGCTGCGGGGTCTCCTTCTCTGGAGACATTCAGAACCTGCCTGGATGCATTCCTGTGTGACCTAACCAAGACGTTCCTGCTAAGTAAGGCAGGGGGATGGATTAATGATCTTTCAAGGTTCCTTCCAAATCCTGACACTGTGATTCTGGAAAATCAGAAAAAGCCAGGTTTGTTGTACTGCACTTCTGTATGCACTTCCTTTTGCAATTATTACCAAAAGCTATGGATTTTTTTTTTTCTTTTGTTAACTGACCCATTATAAACAAGTTTTTTAGAACAAATGTACACATCAGTTCAGTAATAAAAAAAAATGACACTACAAAATGTATTATTTACCAGCTTTTTTCATGCCAAGAAAATAACAAAGTGTATCTAGACTCATTATTTTCACATGTTCATAAAACACTTCTATGTACTTCCTATTTAGTACTTTTTCTCCTTCCCCCACCCCCATCCCCACTTTCCCCTTGCCACCTGTGTAGTTACCATAGTCTTTTCAAGCCTAAAATCTGAAATCTGTGCCCTTCAAATATATTTCTCTTTTATTCCACAATAATTCAATACTAGTAATTAAACTGGTGCCACCAACCTCAATTTTTGTCATTAGCCACACCTCTAGGAATAAGTTTTTAACTTGTCCTGGATTGTACAACTGACAGACACAACACATCCACATGAAGAATCTATCCAATGACAATTTTGTAAAGTAATTTGAATGCTATTTCAATTTAATGCCATCTGAAAAGTATTTTCTTTCAAAACACTAACATGAGTCTAAAGATATTCAAGGGACAATTATTAATCAATCCACATATAATGAGTTTATTACCTTCATCTCACAAAAGAATTAAGAAAACTGTACTTCATTTCCTCTCTATTTTCTGGTGATGAGTAAAGACAAAAATATACCCAGAATTCTTACTTATCCAAAATGATTTAAAAACAAAACAAAACAAGAAACAGTTCAGTCAGCTAATTCCACCAGTGCAACTTGGAATTCTATCAAAAAGCAGGAGATACAGACTGGAAACAGCCCACCTGCGTTGCTTTTCGACTTATTTCTGAGAATTTTTCAATGTCTTTGAAACTCAAGAATTCCAAAGTTACATACAGCAGTTTCCTTCACCATTACAGGGTATTCTGGGGGAATGATAACAATCTACAACACCTTGAAATAACTAGATGGGGATAATGGATTACTCTTTCCTTTTGACAGAGCACAGGTTATTTTAAGTGCTCACACTCATAGAACAAAATGGACATTATTCATGTGTGAAAGAAAGACCTGACCCAAATTTCATCCAACAACTAACCCGTCCTATACCATTTCTGCATGTTCAGCATGACAGCCACTTTCTTTCTTTGGTATCCAAATGGTAGTGATGATTAATTGAGGCCAGAACAGAATATTTCAAATTCCATCCATTTATTTTGCTCTTATGTGCAAAAGCAACCACAAACCTGTATAAGGATTAGGTGGTCAAAGGATACACCCACTCCTATCTTTTAGAAGACTACCCAAGTAGAGCAACTAATCAGAATCTGTATACTCCGCAAAACAGAGGTCTACAGGAGGACTTAAAGAAACAGTTATTAGGGTTAAAAGAAAGAACCAAAACTGAAAGAACCAAATTTCATTTCCCCACAAGCTGAAAAAAAAAAGAAAGTTTAAATTCCGTCTCCATTAAATATCACTAGGATAAAGAATTTAATTGACATGACAAGGTACTTAGAAATATAAAGCCAAACACTTGCACAGGCTGCCTGAATTAAGAGACCACTGACACACTCCATAGGTTCTTTAGACCACTTTCTTCCCTAGACAACAAAATAAAAACTCTGTTTAAGCATGTCAACACATGACTCAGAGGCTGAGTGTAGTACTGTCCAGATCCTGAAAATAATCTGAAGCACAGTTGCATAAGATGCACTCCTTATCCTTCCCCAAAGAAGCAAATACTAGTTCACAGTCCGACCTTCCCTCCTTCACTAATCTCTCCTGGTGAAACAAGTTGTTCTTGTCCCATGCTGTACAACCACTTGAATTTTCTATAACACTGCAGTAGGCAGAGGAACGTGAGACACTGAGGCAGGGATAGGAGTTCTCACTACTACACAGAGGGGATGATTATCTGTGATTAGAAATAAAAGTCAAGTTTGAAAATCCATGTGTTGTTATTCAAGTTATATATGCGTGTGCAACAGTATTAAAAGCCAGCTCAAATCTAGCAGAATTTATTAGCTTATACGCAAAACAGCTATGGTGCTTCAGGGCATGATGATCCAGTACAGTATCTTCCGGTCAATACCTGAATTAATAAACAGTGATGGACTTGGGCTAGCTCTGTGCAAAGTCACGTAAAAGTAAATCAACAGTCCCAGAAACAGAGTGGCAAGAAGCCAATGTTGATACTTTGCAAAAAGGCCAGTTCTGGAATGATGCTAAGACAGAAGTCACAAACTTCGATAGATACAAGGTCACTGTGCATGTTTTACATATCCACGTCCCTTCTAACACATGCAACTATACCTATTACAGAACTTCACTGTACATAGTAGCCACAGTATTAAGCCTGCATTTACCACAGAAAAGTAGTATTTGGCTCCTTAAATCATCCTGCTATAAACATCTTCATTCATTAACACCTAATTAGGGAAATAAAGCCTTAGGGTATAAAGAAATTCATATAGCTCACACATATCCCATGTTTTGTCACACAGTAAGATCAGTTTGGAAAGTCTGTAATTACTAGGTAAAATGATTTTAAAGTATAAGCACTGCATTATAACACTCTTAAGACAGAAAAACATTGAAACTCTCAACATTATTTTTTAAACCTCTGAACCACTAGCATTGAATCTGAACCTAAAGCTTTCCACCTTGCAATTTTCTTGAGATGTGATTCATTAAATTAAATCATCCTTCATCTTCACTTCTCCAAGTGCCACGGAAAATAATGAAACTGGAATCCATTTAAATCTTTTCTTACCACAAGCATTACTTGTCAAGTGATGTTTTTACTGTCTTAAGTACAGTCACAGACAAAAGTACAATGTGCTGCTAGCAATGAATATTACAATCAAAGAATGGCAGCAACAGACAACAATATCCCTGTCATAAGAACCAATTTTCTAGAGGTTTTGCAAAATACGTGCCTAAAGTTGAAGAAATTATATGCCAAATTAAACTTCGAAGACAGTTACAATGGCCCATGGATTTCAGTAACACTGAACATTTAACACTGTTTCATATCTTGGCACACATATGTGCATGCCCTCAGTCTTCAGACAAGCATTTGCAACTCTGATTACCACGCCCTGAAGCAGTGTGTAGTGGTGACTGTTATAACAGCCATAAATTCATCAAAAGTTCTTATGAATTATGAAGGAAATTATTACATAAAACACAATCAAGTTAGAAATTTCTATGTTGTAAAAGGCAAAGGAATGAGAAAGGAATACAGCAGTACTCTGGGCAGAACTCCAGCTGTACTTCCCCTGTAATTAATTTACTCCAGCATTACCTGACAACAGCACATGCCTATGTCTTAAGATAGGACAGTGAAAAGCAAGATTGACAAAGACTTAAAGGAAAAAGAGAGAGAAATCATTCTAATCCCTTAGACTGTAGTGCGGCATTTGTTGGGGTTTATTGGGCCTAACTATCCAGTTGTTGATGGCAGGGTCCCACAGCAATGGCCTCTATGGGCAGAGACCAGGGCCTGCCCTGCACTAGCCATTGCCCAGCTATAGATGGCTCCACAACAGACCAAAGTTAAGCGCATCGCATGTAGCATCTCTGAATCAAAGGACTTCACCTCTCCTCTCTGGAAACGTATTCAAGAGAAGGCAGTAAAGACTCCAGAATCCCAACCAAAACCAAACCAAACCAAACCAACCAACCAACCAAACAAAAAATTAACAAGTCTAGAGCAAAAGGAGCAAGAAGATGATTAGAAAGGAACAGGAGAAGAGCAAGGGCTGGAGCTGATTCTATGTGTTGGTACTGATGACACAAAAGCAGTAAACCTCAACCTAACAAATGACTTTGGGAAACCAGGCAGTGCCTTTGAGAAGAGCCAATCACATGGATAACTTCACATCCATGAACAAAATATGCCCAAACTGAGAAATTCCCTGCTAAAGCAACCTTCTGTATGCAGTTTCTCCAGCTATTTTTTTTTTTTTTGCTTGTTATTTAAGGCAAAATTAAAAAGCAGACAACGTTTATGAGCTGTTCAAGTGCTTCTATAGTTCCTACTCCATCCCCAGTTTGCATTCCCATGTTAAACAAAGAGCCACTGATAATTGTTAGAAGTGAACCACTCATTAGTTTTGTAAGTATCCTAGATCGGTTTATTATCTCAGACTCTAGACATACAACACAGAAATATTTTTCTCCAAAGTCAGTATCAAAATTCCCAGCAGAATATTCAAACAACACTCAGATATGCTTTTCCCTTAACAAGGTGATTCTTTAAATGTAATAGTGTTCAAAACAAGGAAGCAAGCCAATTAAAAAGAAATTAAAGATAATGAGACTTAGGGTACAAGACCTCACATTTTTCCCCATCTTGAACAAAAATGGATCCCTTCAGTGGTCAGAAAAGTAACAAAGCCATTGCAAACAAAGTGGTAGGAATGTACAATAAGGAGTCTGGGTTGAAGAAGCAGGACTTTCCCTCCCCCCTCAGCAGCAAGGAGCTGTGAAAGCAGCTCAGCCAGCCTTTCTGAGGTGGTGAGGGGGGAAACGCAAAGCAGTGAGACTCACCCACACACAGCACAGACGGTAAGTGGCACCTAATAATCCTAGGTGTTAGCATGCTGTATTTCCAGGGCATAACAGTTTCTTCCCTGGTCTTCCTTTCTAACAGATAAGGTTCTGAGAGAAAGAAATGGTAGGTGCTCTATCGATACGCAGCACTATAAGAATAGACGTTCTTGCAAAACTACAGCAGCAGAGATGAAAAGCTTCTCTCCAAATACGTCAGCCCCACTTGTCCAACCCTGTGCTGGAAACAGAAGCTCCAGTTTGTCGCAGCTTTTCAGAAAGAACTAAGAGGACAAAAGGGAATACAGTGATGGCAACCTGCAGAGATCTGAAAACACGGACGTGAAATACATACATATTTTAATACAATTCCGTGTGGCGATAACACTGGACTCAAATGATTGCCTGATTTGGCAAAAGAAAATGTATTTACAGCAATTCAAGCAACACAGCACTTCACAAGCCATTTTCACTACTTATGACACTACAAACTGTAGTAAAAGAGTTGGCAATATTTTCACCAGCTTCTGCAACTGTTAATTGTCACTATACCACAAGCAATATTAAAGATGACCGATATTAAGGAATCTACAATCTCTCAGTAGATCAAACAATGTATTTTTTGACTTATTTTGTAAGTCTTCCTGGCAAACAGAGGAAATCATGAGGCTTAGATTTTATATTGCTGAATATGCCAGTAGCTTTCTGTGGAATTCGGAATATATCTTAAATTCCTCAGTTGTGCGAAGTCTAAGAAATAAATCCTTAATTATACAATTTAACAAATTTTAAGGCGTTGTGAATGAACAAAACATCACTTTTTTGCACCATCCTCATTTGCAATAGGGATTTTACTTCTAAAGCAACTTCAGAAAAGAACAACTTTGACTACTGAATATTTTAGGCAAAATACAGGCATACTAATCTTCTCCTCAACCAAGAAGCATGCCTTGAATCTTACTTGTGTATGAAGTAATTTTAAAATTCCATCTGCAAGAAAAATCTCTGCCACAGATTTTTAAGTAAACCAACTATACATCACAGTACTTTTATTTACACTATGAATTTACTTACTGTCACTGTGTATATTTCTTGCTTGGATTCATATTAGGCAATCAAGTACATAGTACACAACCTATATAAGTAAACTATGCGGGTGTCCCTGATAAGGGTCTTCATTAAAATAAATGGCTTGCAGCTGGAAAATGACACACCAGTAAGTCCCGTTTCAGAGTAATAACACACTGAACTGTAAAAATGGAAATCCCCTACAACCTTTGGCATAAAAAAAACTGCTATGCCATAGCCCTATGAAAACGCGTCTTGCAATGCTTAGGTAAAATTTAATATTCTTATCCTTTTATCTTGTAGGTTCTTAAATGAACAAAGTGTTTTAAAACCAAATACTTTCTATTCCACTACTGCAAAGGGAGAACTGACAGTTGTCCACTTAAGTTTCTAGTGCCACTATAAATGTAACAGTATTTAAATCTAGAATTATGTGGAAATTCAATGCAGTATAAAAGATGAAACTAAATTCATATAATGTGCATTAATTGAATTTATTTTTAATCTTAAATTTAACTGTATACATAATCAATTACTGTTTGTATCTCACTTCCTATTAAAATTATTAATATACTGGAAGACAGCAGATATGATAATATTTTACTGACACAATACAATAGAATGGCAGATGAAATGTGTAAAGTCTTTAAGAAAACAGAATTAAGTTTATTATTCTCTTCAGAATTTTCAAGTCTTTGATTTATTTAAAATTGAAATTCAACTCTCAATTGAGAAGCTAAAAATCATCGATATTCTCCTCTGTTAGTCACTTCATAAACTGCCTTACAAGGTAGATTCTAAGTGACAAATATTTCTATCATCTGCCTTTGTATCAAGATAACTTGACTGTTCCTCTTAAACACTGCTTTCTTTCTATTGAAAACATTTTCTGTACTGAAAAGAATATAAGACATTTTTTCCCGCAGAGCAATGAAGCACCTCTCATCCTGGAAAACTGCTATCGACTGGCAATTTTACAAGTGGACGAAAGCCACTGAATGAAACAAGATGGATACCTGTACATCTGTGCAATTCAACGTGCTAACTTAATCTAAATTATTTCTCACAATTGGCATACTGAAAATTTCCCAAGCTTCAGAAATTTTGAGCTTTCTTCTCAGACTTTTTCTGCTCTTCCACACAATGACACACTATGGAGATTTCAAATTCTACATGCCTTATGTATCAATTATAAATATTTTATGATACAGATGCTAGGCTGGAAGTTTCCACAAAAATCAGTGTTTGCTTTTTGTAACTGCTGCATGTATCAAAACAGTCTGCCACTGGTCTTTACTGTTACCAATTTTTTCCTTTAATTTTTCAGATGGAAGACCAAATAGGTGGTAGAAAGATTCTGCTGTATATTTTAGTTTTAGCAGACTTCTCTTATTTTAAGTCACATGTGCACATTCAGCAAACTGACATACAAAATTAAGAACTTTTATTTACAAACACTGACACAACTTTCAGCAACTGCTACCAACCACTTGTCACTAAAATGTCAAGATTGAAAAATATTTTTATGTGATCAAAGGTAGACGTTTTTGTTTATTATCTGCATTTTTACTAATTGTAAAAGCAAATGATTTTAGTTTTGAAATAAGAAAGACAACCCAATCTAGATTTTTAAGCTGCACATGTATGGGTATTATCATAAATAGAAGTACACAACTTACCTTTCACATCAAAAAGACACCTCCATTCTATAGCTATTACTTAGACGACCCATCAGTGTTTGCTAATGCTTTGTTACTTCTGCAAATTTCCACTGCCTACAGGTCAAAACACTGCTCATATATAACCGAGGAAAAGTACCAGTACAAGCAGAATAGCCTCAAGTAGAATGTTTGTAGATCATTTGTTGGAAAATTAACCAAGATGATGAGGTCCCCATCCAAACTGCAAGAACTATGAGAAGTACAAAATAGGAGACTATGGATCACAAACCCTGACATCTCTCTTCTGGAAAGAGGAAGATTTTAGACAAGATTTTCACAAGATGCACACTATCCCAGGCAAAAATCACAAAACTTAAAGACTGATTTTTTGCCAGAGCTTCCTACTGTGGCAGGACACAGGTTTATCATTCTAACATGTAATGTATTTCTATAACAGTGATGGCGAATAGGCATAATTATTTGCCATATCACAGTGACATGTTTTTAGGTTCAGAAAATCACAATAACTAACTTAAGTGTCAAAGAAGGGTCATTTTGGATCAATGAATTAACAGAAATTGCATCTCAGCTGCAATTAATCTTATATTCTGTTGACTGTGTAAACCAGAACAGAACACATGCTTGCACGCAAACAGAAAATATTTGAAAATACAGCTGATACTTATTAGCTTCTCTATGCTCGTAACCAGCCTGTATTATGGCAAGCACAGTTTGAAGCCTATTTCTGGACAACTATTGGCAAGCATCACAATTAGTTAGATGAGTACAAGCTGTGTACAAAGACAGAAGTGTTTTGGAAAGCCCTTTCATTTTTTTCAGCACAGAAACTGGATACACCTCATGCATTTTGTACAGAGATTAAAGATGACACTGCTTAAGAATGAAGAATTGAGAACATGTTTTTGAAAGCATATTTCAAGAATTCCCTACATTAATTCAATTCTGAATTTGTTTTGCAAAGAGTGTTAATAAATGCACTTTTATCATTTGTCTTTATCATACCTGAAAAAGCTCCAGGCATTACTTACTACTATATGAATATATCCTCCTTCCACTCCAGCCTAGATTATTCTTGCATTTTAAGCAAGGAGACGAACATAACTAAACTATAATTAAACTAAGGTCTCAGACAAGAAGAATGTTGTCAGTTTATGTGATACAACTTTATTTACACACCCACAAAAAGCACAGATACAATGATGCATGGGTTGAAGGAAGCCCAAATAACTCCCTGCTCAGCTCTTCCTAGTCTCATCACAGGAGAATCATCTGCTCACAAGACCAGAGGAGCACAGGTGCACAAGAACAGGTAGAAACCTCTACTAGGGTCACAGAGGGTGGGATAACCAGAGTTCCTCACAGAGCTCTCCCGGGAGAGTTTCAGCCTCGTTGGTCCAGCAGTCCTCCAGGTCATCATTTCGAATAAGGAGACTGCTGCCAAGGGGTGTTAAGACATGTTATGAGATACAGGGGAACAGCACTCTGATATTACATGACATATTTTGATTTATTCAGGGGAAGATCAAAGGTAGTCAAATTGAGATTTAGGGAGAAACAAGTGTGATAAAAGAGGAACATAAGAATAAAAGAGCCCATTCACATTAAGAAGGCCCTGTGAACAATCACTGCAGTCTGCCATGTCTCGTCATTAATCTGTATCTTCAACTATTTTCCTCTGTGTACACTTACGTGCATGTGGATCTGTGGAGCCAGCGTCTGGAGCAAACATGATTGTGCGAGTGAGCATGAGATCACCAGCAGAAAACAAGCAAGACAAGCTGATGTGTAGGTGAAGGGGTCTGAAAGCAACAGGGTTGGTGGGTCTCCAAGAGACTGCTCTGGGTGTGAAAGCACAAGCACCTCTGTCTGAGCCCAGCTGCAAGGAGGAAACAACCCTATACATGCATATAATATATATCTCCATTTTGCTCAACCATGGAGAAGAACACAAGAGCAGTGTTTATAGGAGAGCGTTTTCTCTTGTTGATTATGTGGTGTATATGCGTGCCTGCTAGGAACACAATTTCAGTGTGGGATGGACCTAGAGATGTGGAGCTGCAGCAGTCTCTCAGGCTGCTTAACCCCTATCGTGATAAATTTTCTTTTAACAGATATACTGTGAGATTTAAGCTTATGGTTTAATTTTGGAGGGGAGATTACTTTGGTGAGTTTGATTACTTACCAATGAAGAGTTTTCTAGATTTAAAAACTACAGTTTGCTGTACATTTACTATTTATGCTTAAACTACTCACCAAGCAGTCTATATAAACCAAAGCATTGAAATAATAATTTAACACCTGAAGGAAATGAGAAAAAAATAATTAATCAGTTAATTCTTTATCTGATGTTATGTTCTCTTTACAGCAAGGACAAATTGATGGTTTATGTTCATGGCCATACAGAATCCCAGGTCCTTTTCTGCCACGCTGCTTTACTGCTGATGTCCAGTCTTATTTCACCCCATTTGCAGGACTTTGCACATCCCCTTGCTGAAATTCATGAGGTTCCTGTCTTCCCCTTTCTCCAGCCTGTCTAGCTCCCTCTGGATGGCAGCATGACCCTCTGGTATATCAGCCACTCCTCCCACTTTTGTGCCATCTGCAGACTTGCTGTGGACACATCCTGTCTCATCATCCGTGCCATTAATAAGGACATTAAACAAGACTGGACCTTATATTAACCCTGGAAGTACACTGCTAGTTATTTCTCCAGCTTGACTTTAGAACACCTAATTAAAAGCAAGATATGCAAGTCATGCAGAGAAAAGTAAAAAGAAAATTCATGGGATACAAGGAGAATTAGAATAAATGGAGAGTCAAAAGGTAGCCAATGTGAGCTATAACAAATTCAGATATAAGCAAAGTGCTTTATTACACATTTCTAGGTTTTGTGTATATCAACTATGAGTTGTGTTCGAAAAGAAATTTAAGCAGTTTTTTATGATACTACAGTGACTAAAGTAGCTTACTAAGCATCAGGTCCTCTTCCATGTGAGTCCTCTAAATAGAACAGTATAAGACATCCTCATTTATTTCTAAAAATATCCAAGCTTCTCATTTTATTAAGTGTGTTTTCATTTTTTGGTGCTCTGCAATATGAAAGCATGGTAAATTGTAGTAAAATCCTTCATCACGTAAAACAGCCAACATTAACCCAGTAGATCATGCAGCCACTTAAACAGTGACAGAGTGTCAATTAACTTCATTAATATGGGTAAATCACATCACTACAAAGGATGAAGATACACAGTATTCAAGACCATGAGTACTAATACTTAAATTCAATAGAATTTTGTCTAAATTAGATTTGTTAAATGTCAGGAATTGTTGCATGGAATTTCTTTTTTTTTTTTTTTTTTTCCAATTAATAATCTATTACAAAGATGCACACAGACTTAAGATCTGTGTCTTTATGCATCCTACATGTTAAAAATCTTATGGAAACCTCATGGAAACAGTGCTACACTAGGTAAAATTTTGCCTTGTAAGTTAGTGACTGCTCCATCCCATACCACAAATGCTCATGGAAGCACTGATTGATAAACACAGATTAGTCTACAATACCTGATTTTTCAAAGATGATTGCTTTTGTTACTGTGGTAAGGCAGGTTCCACTAATGTAAGAAATAAGTGTTTAGATCAATAAATAGCCTGTCTTTTTTTAAAATATGTACCATGATCAACTTCCTTACAAGCTCAAAATTGCCATATTTAATGCCTAATACAGACTGTTATTGAATGGAGCCATCCATGTTGAAACAGTCCTTCCTTCAGACTTCTCTAAAATGAAAACAAAGGAGTTCTGAGTCTTTCTGAGGGGATGTTCCCTGGACTCTCAGGATCAAAATCAAATATAATCTAAAGACTAGGAAATTTTAGAGCGTAGCAGACTGAGCAAAACTGACTTTACAAGCCACATTCTTCAGGGATTTTCCTTGGTTTATGATTGACAGTTATCCCACTCTCCCACTCCTGTGCATGAGAGAAAGACTGTGCACAGCAAAGATGTAAAGAGATAACCCTCGAAATGATCTTGCAGAGGACAAATCTGAGTTAGAGAATGTTCCAAATGATTAATCTTACCATTCAATGGCAGCACACACTTCAATGTTATTTACAAATACTACTTTCCTGCAAAGTTACGTAATGTTTATTTTATCTAAGTATCACCATACTGGCTGCAAGTCATGACTCTCCCCCAGCGTGTTGAAGGAATGATGTACCAGAAATAAGTCTAATGTATTCAAATGAAAAAATAACATGTTTTTGAAATACAAGCCTAAAACCTGGACTGAAGACCAGTCTACAAGAAATGAAAAGGAAATAAACATGATGGAAAGAGTCTGTGAAAAACAGATTCTTATCTGTTTTTTTGGAAGGATACAATACTTGCTCCATGTTAGTTTATAAAGCTCATGTGTCTTAATATTATAAAACTAATGCATAACAATTCAAAATCTTAGAACAACCCACCCACCCCATAAAAACTCACCCAAAACCAAAATAACAAGAACCCACAAAAAATAAAATAAAATCCAAACCCAAATGAAACACCACTAAACACAGAAATTGCTTATAGTCAATTAAATCAATGACTTGCCAGCCTGAATTATAGCTATATCAATATAGCACGCATGGAATGGAAAAAACAAACTTAAGTATAATCCCAAGGCAGAAAATGCAAACATCAACAGCTTCCTGCATTTCTTCAGTGAAACCATATTTATTGTTGGCTTCTCTGTTCTTCGTGATAAGTCCTTGAGCCTTTTTGTACTACTTCACCCTTTTGGTGCAATTCCTTAATGGCATCAAAAGGCTGAATTTTACAGTCAAAGAATGAGGAAAGATTTCCACCTGTAGAGGTGGAAATAAGACTGAACAGTTGCTAAAATGTGGGTCAGATGAAGACTAGAATACAGACAGAACTTTCTGGCTTTAGAAATCTGTACCAGAATACCCTAGAATGCACCAAATTATTTTAGTAAAGATACACCAATGTAAAATGTGGTAACTTACTTCAGTGTCACCTTCCAAAACCTTAACACGGCTATATGTATGCTAAGTATTATGGAACATGTAGCTTATGTTCTGATTAAGGAGGGCTGTGAAAAAAGATGCTAGCAGTAACATTATCTCAATTTAAATGAAATTGTCTGGTAAATTTGAAGCAGGACATGAGAGTTACTTCAAATCAAACTCGCCATTAAGCTTAAGACAGCATCTGTTACAATTACTATAAAACTGGCAAACCAAAAAGCTGTCTGCTCACAATTTGCTCCATTTCTTGTTCTTACCTTCTGTGCTTAACCCAGGACTTGAAGTGAATTTTGCTACATCGACAATCTTTACAGCAAACTGTTGCCCTGTTTCCCTGTTGATGCATCGCCGCACAACACTGAATGGACCCCTGAAACAAATGCACAAAAAAAAAGAGCAATAAATAATCCACTCTCTTCAATGCATTGAGCTATAATGTCATTACTTTTGAACAAAATCTAAATTCCACCATATCATTTGAATACAGTATTTAAACAGAATCTTGTACCTCTCATCCACGCTGCCCATTAACCATAAAACGTAATTTTAACTACAAAAGCTAGAGTAAAGTACACTAAATGAGTTTACTATAGTAAAGGAAAGTTTACTATAGTAAAGGAAGATCAAATATATTTTCTTATTTAACCAAGAAAGGCGGGACTCTTGGAAGCAGTGTGTAATGTACTGGCATTATTATTACATTTTAAAGGGACTTCATTTTGATGCACAGTTCACATGGGGAAAGATGTAAATGATTATAATGTGAATTGCAGGCATTCTAAACCATTTCATACTTGAATATTACACTTGCTTTATACTCCAATGGATCACATTTTGCAGTCTGTATTTCTTTTGTTGATTTCCACAATGAAACTTTTACAGGGATGAATTCAGAATTTGACTCACAGTATCTAGCTTTCAGTCCTAAGCTTGAGTTTAGAAATCACAATTATTTGAAACAACTGAAAGCAGATTCTTTCATAACAATGATAAAACAAACAATATTGCTATTTCTTGCTGTTTGGGTTGATTTCTTTGCTCTACACAAGCTTACTTGGCACTAGATGTGAACAACTTCTGTTACAACACTTCACAATTCCACAAAAGCTTATGATTTTCTCTCATCCTTAGAGCTGTGAGAATCCCTATAAAAACTACACTAATATTTATCAAAATTTGTTCGGATATTATTACACTCAATTAACAAACAGCTGTTCAAAACTGACATGACAGTTGCCAAAACACAGGTTAGAGCAACAGTACCCCTAAGAAGGGTTTGTACTTAAGTACAGGCATTTATAAATGGTTTCTGGTAGTCCTTCACATACCAGGTGATTCAAAGAATGCAGTTTTTTTACACTTTACAACACCTGTACTCCCACAGCTAAAATACATTTTGTGTACTCTTTAAAAGACATATTTGCAAGTATTTCCTGAAACAGGATGACTTCTGACAGAATCATCATATTAAACCAGAATGAAAACATTTACAATTAAGGATGATATTTCTCAACACAATTACATACATGTGAATTATGTCATTGCACTTAAGTCACCTACATCTACGAAAGAAATGTAGTTTTCTTGCTCCTTACCTGGTTCCTAATGTACAATGAAATCCCCAAACCTGATGACCATTTTCTTCTCTGTACCCATAACCCACTACTATTCTGTATTTAGTAGCCAATGGTTGCCATGAGTATTTTTACAAGACACTCAATTAAGACTCTAAACACATAGAAATCAACTTACATTTCTACGACTCAACTAATTTCATTTGCTATCTTAGGACTAAAGTTACTGACTCAAATCCCCCCATGCGTCAAAAAGTTTATATAGGTCAGTGTTACCTTCTCATTGTGAGTCTCTGTCTACTCTGTCTCAAAGTAAAGTTTCTTATGAATAGTAAAAACAACAACAACAAATTTAAATTATGATAAATTGAAAACATTTCAAAGTCTAAACTACAGCTTTGGATTAACATTAGCAATACTTCTTTTCAGTCACAATTACAATAAATTGCTAGACAGCCAATTATTTATTATTTATTATTTTTTTCTCATCCTCATTAGTTTTGCACACAATAACTTTCTGAAGCTTCTAAATATAGCATCTATCATAATCTGATACAGTATGGTAGATAACCGGAGTGGAGAAAAGTCTCATGAGAGCATCATACCCTTACCTGCAGGTAGACCCTGACTTCTGTTCATTGCTGTAACTACAGAAATGCTATGAATACAAAACTTTCCTTCCTATTGACTAAGCAATTTCTAGTTTTCCTGGTTTCCTCAAGTCTGAGCTGGAGAACTTGCCCATCCACTTGAATATGCATTCTATTCTCTAAGTCTTGGACAAACAAATAAACATATTATACAATTCTGTAACAGGGAGGACAAAAGGCATCATTCCAGTCTTAACTTTTATGGTCATGTTTAATCTTAGTTGTACTTCTTAAAAAGTCTTCTCTGCCTAGTATTATAAATACCAGAGTCATAAGTAAATCAAAGCTGCTACAAAGCACAGAAGACAGGAACTCAATGGTGCTCACAGCAATTTAGTCTTTCATAGAAATCAAAAGATTGTTAAACACAGTCTGAAGATCCATGTAGGTACAAGCTTCAGATTTTCGCCTTTTTCAAAACGGACTCTCTCACATTCAAGTCATAGACAACCTCAAAATAGCATACACACTGTATGTTAGATGAACACATCCCATGACAGAAGCAGAGCAATAAAGGCTTGAAGTTTCATATTTTAAATAATTTGTTATCCCTTGGTTATTTAATACATTAATGATAGGTACCCTTATGATTTAAGCAGACGCCATTGCTTCCACATGACAACGTTAAGGAATTTAAAAATAAATTATGGTTGCAATTAGCTTTATGACATCTTAGTATGAAAAAATTCATGGGTGGATGAAGTTGCAAAGCCGCTACCATCATATCTGAAAAGTCATGACAGTCTGGTGAAGCTCCCAGTGACAGGAAAAGGGAAAACATAACCCCATTTTCAAGAAATGAAATACAGGCCAGTTAGTCTCATCTCTGTGCCTGGCAAGATTATGGAGTAGATCTTCCTGAAGGCCCTTAGCACATGGAAAATAAAGATGATTGGTGATAACCAATATGGCTTCACCAAGGGCAAGTCATGCCTAACAGACTTGGTGGGCTTTTATGATAAGAGTTACAGTGCCAGTGGATAAAGGAAGAGCAACTAGCATCATCCACCTGTACTTGTGCAAAGCATTTGATACTGTCTTGCATGACATTCTGGTTGCCAAACTGGAGAAAAATGGATTTGATAGATGGACCATTTGCTGGATAAAGAATTGGCTGGATGGTTGCACTCAGAGAATTGTGGTCAACAGCTCAATGTCCAAGTGGAGATCAGTGATGAGTGGCCTTCCTCAGGAATTGGTACTGAGACTGGTGATATTTAACATCTTTGTAAGTGATATGTACAATGCGACCAAGTGCAACCTCAGCAAGTTTGCAGATGACATCAAGTTGAGTGGTGCAGTTGATGCGGTAGAGGGAAAGGATGATATCCAGAGGGACCTCGACAGGCTTGAGAGGTGGTCCCATGCCAATCTCATCAAGTTCAGCAAGGCCAAGGGCAAGGTCCTGCACATGGGTCAGGACGATCCCAAGCACACAGAATCACAGAATCACCAAGTTTGGAAAAGACCCACATGATCACCCTGTCCAACCATCCACCCATCACCAATAGTTCTCACTAGACCATGTCCCTCAACACAACATCCAAATGTTCCTTGAACATCTCCAGGGCTGGTAACTCGACCACCTCCCTGGGCAGCACATTCCACTGCCTGACCACTCTTTCAGAGAAGTAGTATTTCCTAATGTCCAGCCTGAACCTCCCCTGGTGCAGCTTGAAGCCATTCCCTCTAGTCCTATCACCAGTTACACAAGAGAAGAGGCTGACACCCAGCTCACCACAACCTCATTTCAGGTAGTTATAGAGAGCAGTAAGGTCTCCCCTGCACCTCCTCTTCTCCAGACTAAACAATCCCAGCTTCTTCAGCTGCTCCTCACAATGCCTGTGCTCCAGACCCTCACCAGCTTTTCTGCCCTTCTCTGAACATATTTCAGGGCCTCAATGTCTTTTCTTGCAGTGAGGGGCCCAAAACTGGACACAGTACTTGAGGTGCAGCCTCACTAGAGCTGAGTACAGGGGGACAATTACTTCCCCGCTCCTGCTGGCAACACTGTTTCTGATGCAAGCCAGGAGGCCATTGGCCTACTTGGCCACCTGGGCACACTGCTGATGCTCAGCCAAGCATCAATCAATACCCCCTGGTCCATTTCCTCTACGCAGTCTTCCAGCATATATTGTCTTCCAAACATATATAAAGGTTGTGCAGAGAATGGCTTGAGAGCAGCCCTGAGAAGAAGGATTGGGGAGTGTCAACTGATGAAAGATTCAATACGAGCAAGAAACGTGTTCTTGCAGCCCAGAAGGCCAACCGTATCCTGGGATGCATCAAGAGAAGTATGACCAGCAGGTCAGGGGAGGTGATTCTGTCCCTCTGCTCTGCTCTCATGAGACCCACCTGGAGTACTGCATTCAGTTCTGGCGCCCAAAACACAAGGATATTGAGCTGCTGCAGCGGGTGCAGAAGAAGGCCATGAAGACATTTTAGAGGGCCCCATGAGGACAGGCTGAGAGAGCAGGGGCTCTTCAGCCTGGAGAAAAGAAGGCTCCAGGAGGACCTTACAGCAGCCTCCCAGTACCTGAAGGGGGCCTACAGCAAAGCTAAGGAGGGACTTTTTAGAAGGGCATGTAGTGACAGGACAAGGAGAAACAGATTTAAACTAGAAGAGGGTAGGTTTAGACTAGATATTAGGAAAAAATTATTTACTGTGATGATGGCGAGACACTGGAACGGGCTGCATAGAGAGGCTGTGGATGCCCCCACCCTAGAGGTGTTCAAGGCAAGTCTGGATGGGGCTTTGAGCAACCTGGTCTAGAGGGAGGTATCCCTGCCTGTAGGTTGGAACTAGATGGTCTTAAAGATTCCTTCCAACCCAAATCATTTTATGATTCTATGATCTTCTTTGTAGTTGCAATGAAACAATTAAACCTACAGCGCCCCACAGTGATACTATATAATTTAAGCAAGAAAATGAAAATCCATTCTTAAAATACACAAGTAGTAAGGATAGATGGTTTTCTTGTATTGATGATTTGTCAACATTGGCAGCAATATGTTCCAACACCTGCAATATTTTGATTCTCCACTGCAATGTATACCAAAAACCAAAATATATTTTCTTAAATTAAAGCTGGCATGCACAGTGACTTCTCTACTGCAGATGGAAATCAAAGCATCACAATACATTACAAAGAAGATTATTGAATACATGTAGGCCATAGGAATGCTGAAAAGGTGCCCTATACCAGGTTTGTTTCCTAAATTTCATGTTAGCATGACATGTTCTGATGTAACCTTAAACCCAGTAGAACTGTATCTGGTGATATACAATTACTCTGTAAAACCAATAGCAAACAAAACCTCTCCCAGTGAATAGAGTATTCCTTTAAAAATGAGCTTCCAGGTTAGAATCTAAAGATTTTCCCTTCTTGAGAAAACTTAACTACTAAGAACCTAAAACCTGCAATACAAGTCTTCAAGTTATATTTGACCTTCATTCAACATTCTAAATGGAAGAATTGATTTTTCCTGAAATGATCTATGTCAGCTTGTTGCATTAAGAAAGTGTAAGCATACAGAGATAAAATCTGATAGAATTACAACCACAGTATCTCTTCCTCACTTCACTCATTCTTGTACATTTCTACTATTTATTTTTCCTTTAATTTTCATTTTGAATGTAAGTATTTCCAAGAGTAACTAAATCTGCAGTTAGTTACTGAACCACTTAATCAACTTGTTTAAACATGGAACTCCAGCCTGAAATGGGGATTGATGTTCTCTGTAAATGAGCACCTTGGCTTAGAGGGCAACCACTTTTAGAAAGTCATCACCAGCCATGTTGCATAGATATTTTTTCTTCTATTCTGAAAGGAAAAAATTAAATCTTTCACTATTTTGACAGTGGTATGGAGAACAATCAGGCTGAAGATTTGGTACTTTGTTAGAAAATCAGATATCCTAGTACAAGTCACAAAACTGAGTTTTCAAATGGCAACATTTCCATCAAGAGTTTGCCCGACCAGCTGATATCTTAGAAAACAAGCGTGCGTTCAACTCAGACTTGCAATAAAACAGGAGAAAGAACAAAGCACAAAACAGCAGTTCACTGAATCTTGGGTCAGTAGGAATACAGCTTCGAGAAGGTGCTCTCTAATATTAATTCAACAGAATTATAAAGAAAAAAGAATATACAAGAATACCAAAGGTGTGGTTCTAAAGTATGTAGAAACAAACAACAAAAACAACCCACAAATCTCCATCATCCTCACAATCATTTTAATGAGACATAAACTTTTAAACTCCCTCAAAAGTGTAGAATCTTGATTCTTGCATAACATTTGAGTATGATGTAGACTCTCTCTAATGATTCTGTAAATCACAAACTGGAGAAATTCTGCTGAGAGAAGCAGTAGGGTTGGAAATAGAGGTCTTTATAAGCAGCGGAACTGAAGTCAGTTAAAACTTGGGAAATTGTAAGCATTCTTGCAATAATAATATTTAAGAATTTCAGAAATATTAGCTAAATTATAAACCACGGTTTAGAAGAAATTATTAAAGCTTAAAGATATTCAATCTGTCTATTTTGAAGGCTTAAGCTCTAATTTACAAGGAATAATAATTTCAATGAAAGAAAACTTTTGTAACTTGAAGCACTACTATACAGCACAGAAATACCTCAACTGGGGTAGAGGTCGTGGAGTGCGGAACACACTAAAGGAAGCAGGCTCAGTGTAGCACAATACAGGAGCTGAGTAGATTTGCAGAGCTAACATAACTCTTTCGTTCTATTGCAGAGCTTAGTGCAACTCATCACCAAAAGCAGCGATTGGTTGGTTTGGAACCCAGTCATGGTCCTCCTGATGACCTACTACCTAAACAGCAGTGTTTGCTTCAGTGCAGGGCTATTAGAACTCACATTTTCAGCCCTTCTGAAGCCTTATCTGATATGGAAATGGAGAAAATAAAAATCAAATTTAGAAACACTACCACACAATTAAGTTCAGCACCAAAATGCTGGCACAGCCACCCCACAGAAGAAAGAAATAGGCAGACTGTTGCAGCCTCCAGCATCTCCTCAATTTATTAACCATTGATTTCCTTCTATAGGAAAATACAGAACCAGTACCTCCAGTGCTTGTGCAGGTGAAGCAATCCCCAAGAACACCTTAGGGTATACTTAGAATTTATGTAAAATAGCGGACAAATATTTTCTTACAATTTTAAGACTCCTTTGTGTAGTTCAGAAGCTTATTTACATGTTTTTGTAAGCATAAAAGCAAACCACTGGCAGAAAGGGATCTGTTTTGCTATCATGTCTTTCTTCTATTGCCAACCTGCAAGGGGGATAACCTATCCTTAACAGACCTGAAGTCTGTATCACCAGAAACAATGCCTGTGGCCTAAATTCTCATCCTTATCAGGCAAAAACTAAAAGTAAAAAATTAATATATCAGACATTCTACATTTCGATATCTGAGGTACCTCTCTGTCTATAAAATCTCCCAGGCATCCATATAAAGCAATATATGTATTGATATGTAACAATACATGTAATGTATGTATAGCTTGTATTCAACTTTTTTTATGCTGACTGGCTGGGATGCCGAGGGGAATGAAAAAGAGGAACACAGAGGTAAGATGCTCATTAGAACAACTATCAGTGTGAAGTGAAAGTTTCAGCATTAGGCACAAATAGCATTGTTTGTGTGCAAGCAATTCAGAAAATACTTTTTTGCTCGCAGAGAATACAGCAACCTTTATTTTCAGAATTCCAGTTATCAGTAAATGCAGAATTATCCTTGTAAATTGTTCCTTATTTTACTCACAGAACCACACAACAAGGAACACGCTCAGTAAGTTTTGTCTGAACACCTACTTGCTGCTACCAAAAGCCATGCTACAATTTTCCTGTCTTTTTCTTCTTTACTTTATGAGCAGCAGAACATAACTCGCTCCCTGAAAGCAACCATTTACAAATAATTTCTCAACCCAGCATATACGCAAGTAAATTCTATTTTCAATAATTACTGTATGTTGAAATCACTTTCATGGTCTTAAAAGAATTGCTCTGAAAGCTGCAGCTGTAGTCACAGTAGTTAAAGCAAGTGCATTTTGTTAAGGCCTAGGAGTTTTTTGGAACGTGATCAGACACCAGCTGCTGGGAAGCTTTCAGACCAGCACGCCTGAACATGAAAAGCCACATGATATGTACAGAAGATAGAAGGGGTTTTAGAGCAAAACTGCGGAGCATGATTTCAAGTCCATGTATGAATGGTACTAAAGTATGATGACTGCTTCCAACAGAAACAATAGTAAAAACAGCTCTTGTGAGAGCTTGCCATCAGGTCTTTCTTTATATCCTATTTGTTAACTCATTAAAGGTCATTAGCAAAAGAAAGGTCAAGACTTCAAGTAATTCCTAAATAGCCTTCTTAATGAGTTCAAGTTCTTTGCTCTACAGATTCCACTTTTAGATTTCTCCTTGGATGATCTGTTTCCAAAGATTCACTAGTAATTTGTTTTTCCTGCAGGATTAAGATACTGGACAGTACTTGCACTTTCCTAAATCAGTGCATTGTTTCAAAAGCTATGTTGGCAGCTTCAGTCATAGAATCATAGAATCAGGCTGGAAAGGACCTACAAGATCATCTAGTCCAACTGTCCTCCCTTTACCATACCTACAGCAAACCACTAAACCATCTCTCGTAGCTCCTCATCCGGACGCCTCTTGAACACTGCCAGGGATGGCGACTCCAGCACCTCCCTGGGCAGCCATTCCAAAGCCTGACCACTCTCTGAGAGAAAAAGTTCCTTCTTATATCCAGTCTAAACCTCATCTGATACAAGTTGTGTCCATTTCCTCGGGTCTTCAATAAAGAGACTGATAAGGTGTCCTGATGACGGCTTAAATGAAAGAACAAAGGCGGAATTATTTCTAGGGCATGTATGTAGAAGCACATACAAACCAAGCATGAGATACTCTCTTAACTGAGATATGAGTGCTTCAGAAAATAGTGCTGTTTTTCTTTTTTAACTGTTGAGGAGAAAGGAGAATAAAAATTGGTTTGTTAAATTGAGATAAAAAATCAGTAGAGAAGGATGCGGGGGTCCTGATGGATGAAAAACTGAAAAGGGGTGGCCAGCAGGGACAGGGAGGTGATTGTCCCTCTCTCCTCTGCCCTTGTGAGGCCCCATCTGGAGTACTGTGTCCAGGTCTGGAGCCCCCAATACAAGACAGAAAGCTGTTGGAGAGGGACCAGAGGAGGGCCACAAAGAGCATTAGATAGCTGGAGAAGCTCCGCTTTGAAGACAGGCTGAGGGAGCTGGGTTTGTTCAGCCTGGAGAAGAGAAGGCTGCAGAGTGACCTCATTGTAGCCTTTCAGTACCTAAAGGGAACATATAAACAGGAGGGGAATCAACTCTTAACAAGGGTAGATAACAACAAGAGAAGGGGAAATGGTTTTAATTTGAAGGAGAGAAGATTTAGGCTGGATGTCAGAAGAAAGCTCTTTACTATGAAGAGTGGTGAGGCGTTGGCACAGACTGTCCAGAGAGGTTGTGGATGCCCTGTCCCTGGAGGTGTTCAAGGCCAGGTTGGATGGGGACCTAGGCAGTATTAAATGTCTAGTATTAAATGGGGACTAGTATTAAATGGGGAGGCTGGTGGCCCTGCCTGTGGCAGGGGAACTGGAGATTCATGATCTTTGAGGTCTCTTCCAACCTGGGTCATTCTGTGATTCTGTGATCTTGTCATTGTGCTGGTAAAGAATTCAGGAAACATGATTCTCATTGCTCTCCATGGTTCACTTCAACATAAGTGAGAACATACTTCACATGGAAGACGCAGTTTAGGACAGGTGGAGACTAGTATGTTGAGCACAAAGTCTGTTTCTTGAATAGGAGGCAAAGAGGGGGGAAATAAAGAGAACTTTGCTTGTAATTAACTTCCCACTAGAAATACTGACTGCAATACAAAATGACCCAAATTTTATTGTTACGCTCTAAGATTCCATAACCCTTCACAGGAAAATAAGAAACACCAGCAGAGAGATCAAGAGCATCCTGTTAAAAGTGCTACAAAAATCCAAATGTTATTCTTCTAATATAATCCTTTAATATCTGACCAAATCTTTTTTCTCCTTTCTTTTTTCCCCCATGAAGAAAGATCTCATCCACAAGATCAGGAGGCAGTGAAAGAAATATAGGAAAACACTTAGAAATCTAAATTAAATATGAAATAATTGAACAATAAGAAGAAAAACAACAACAACAAATAAGAACAGCAATAAGAACAGCAGTGTTACTTCATTTATAGTAACAAAAGAACATATTAAAAATACTAGATTTAATTCCTAATGAACAGATGAAGGTTGTCATGTACTTCTAACCCATCTAGGTGTAAGTTATCCTGTAAGAGCTCTGCTGTGGTTACACAGAATCAGATCAAAGGAAAAAGAAACACTGAAATATTCTACACACACCACTTCTTATGTTTTAATTGCCTTCCTGTGTTACTTTCCATCCACAATAGTTCCATGATTTACATACTACCTCCTCTTCTCTTTCACTCATTAAGTTTGCCACACCTAACACCTTTTTTTCTATGATACATCCTCTCATTTCAGAATCTCTTCCTTGCTGCGTCTGTTCTAGTCTTAATTTTTCTCAACAGAAGCAACCGGAAACTGCATTATTCCAAATGGGATCTCCACAAAAGCTTGTACTTAGCATATGATGTTTCCTTCTCTGCTGTAAATACTGTGCTTGGTATATCCCGCGCTTGCTTTCCCCACACCTAAATCATATGGCCACTTAGTGAATATGAATTCTTCTCTTCAGTTGTTTGCAAACAATCAGCACACACGCACCTAACAGAAGAAGGTACAATTAACTTGTATGGGCCACTACAGAAGAAGTGGAGAAACTGGACAATTTTGATGGAAATGATCTCCTTTATATACTGTTGTTATGTATATGTAACAACTATTGACTTTTACAGTGTATCACCTTTGTATGGCATTATATGGAAAGGTCCAGAAATTCTTCAGCTGCCTCTCTCTTCCCCATTACCTGAGTAAGAATAAAACTCCCATCCCATTTGTTAAATACTAAACAATAGTCAAGTCCCATACTTGAACAAAATCAGCATGTGCAAATTTGAGGAAGACCCTCCACAAGCTTTTTTTGGTTTTTCTTTGACAACAGTAGATGAGGGATTGTTGCTGGATTTGACAAAGTTTGTTAAAAAGGGTTTTTTGGATCATTTTCTTGGAACTCGCGAGTACGTTTCTAGCTGTAATGTTACAACGTTCCATTATCAAGGATATTCCATTGCAAGACAAAAAAAACCAAACACCAACCAACCACACAAATCTTCAAAGTAAAGCCTGAAGATTTCAGAGGTAAAGGCCAAACAGAACATGTTTGTAAACACACAGATACTAAAAACGTACAGAAGAATACCTGAATCTAACCAGAACTTGTGAGAGTAAGTTCAGTCAAAACTACTTTAAAAAATTATCCCTGTATTGTCAAACCATCCCTTAAAAATGATGGCCTCAAAGCAATTTATGCATGCATTCCAATACATAAGAATCTTTGGAACCAATAAATACAAGTTATTGAGGTGAATGAAAGAAATCAGGTTTCTAAAGAGACAGTTCTTTCGCATGACACTAATCAGTGATGGGAAATTATCCTAAGAATTTTGATCCATGCAGAAAGTCCTAATCCTCCCCCCTCTGCTTTAGTTTGGCCCCTGAATTGCCAAACATATTCATCTGTTAGGGTGAACGTGTACTAAAAAATACCCTGTAAAGAAAGACTGTCTTTCGTGTCTCAGAAACATACAGATTATCTTTAAATTTTGTAAGTTGTCATCAAGATCATATATGAAGTGAAGGAAAACATAAATATTTGAGGTTTTCTTTTAAACATGTTGGAAGACTTCCAATATTTCTGAAATCTGATTTATGACTCAAATCGCCAATCGCTAGAGTGATTCATAACATTTTAAATTATGGAAGGATTAATGGGATTTATTAAAAATATTCAGCTGAATACTGGGAAAAAAAAATCCTGGATATATTTATAGAACGTTGTTGAATTCTCTCTTCAGGGGAGAAATAAATGAATTCTTGCTTCTTGAAATCCAAAGCTTTCAGCAGTGTACTGGAATTAAAAACCTGACACAGAAAAGATGAGAAAATGTAGCTTCCCCCCTTCCATCCGGATTTGTTAGGTTTCTTGACAGTGGCTCTTAGTAAATGTGTTTTTGTATATTTAATGCACATAAACTACTGTTTGAAGATCCTTTTTTCTCTTTTTAGAGTATAGATATGTACTTCACCAACCTAGACATAGCCGTGAAAGTACAAGGGCTGCTCCAAAAGCAATGCCTCCAATTTTATTATGTTGGTCCTCAATGCCAAAGATGGATGTTGGCAGAAGAGGTTGAACCTTCCTGCCAATCCCATTATGTTTTGTTGCTATGTGATGGATGGCAGCAGAGGGGCAGTCTGACACAGTGGCATCTGATGTAGAAGTGCAGATGAAACGCAGGTGTGTCAATGAACTCCTGCATGGGGATAAAACTGCATCCACTGACCTTCACTGATGCTTGCTGAACCTTTATGGAGACCAAACCAAGTAAACGCAAGCACAGTGAGGCAATGGGTGACACATTTCAGCATGAGTGGCATGGCAGCGACCTGAAAGACAGGCCATGCAGATTTTTACAAGTGTGGCATGTAGGTTCTTGTTCATTGCTGGCAAGTATGCATAGTTTACAGTGGTGCCTGCTGAGACATGCAGCTGAGAATTTTCTCTATCAAATAATGCTATTGTTCTCTTTGTATCTGCGATTCCATGGAAATAAACAGGAGGTGTTACCTTCAGAGAGACCTATGTATATTAGTCTATTCCAATTGTAGCGGTTCAACCAGCTTCTCTCTAAACTGGAATCAAGTTACTTTTTAGTAGTTTGTTTAGAGCAGTCATATTTTACTAAGTTCAAAAAATAAGGATGTTTTGGACAAAGCCAAAAAAAAAAACAAACCCAAAACACAACAAACTTCAAAATTAATAGGGCTATTCATCTTACTGAATATTTGGAAGGCATATTGCTATATAGCTAGAAAGATACTGCTGTTTTTTGTAAGTGTAAAAAATATCTGAGGTATTTAAAGATGAGATACCAGTTTCCTGTACAACAATTTTTCATAAATTCTAAACTCAATTATCTTCGCATGCTAATTTCAATGTCACTCCTTAGCAGAATCTTGCCATTAAAATGACTATATAAAATATTTCATTAGCTACAGCACAATTATTTCTATACTAACTATAATCACCAGCAAGACAATAATTAAGATACCCACAACAAAATGTCATCCATCATCCTTTCATTATTTCTTTTTTGAAAAAACTCACAGGATTACTTTTCTATTTAATAAACACTTAACAGAACTGTTCACAACCTTCCAGAGGAAGCTAAATCTAAGCGCGTGATCTAAAATCACATTTAATTTACTTCCTTTTTTTCCATTACAAATAAAGGAAAAGTCATCGGCATCAATTGCTAAGCCCATTCAGAGACTCAGTTGTACTAACGTTTAGACCAGCGCTGATAAGATCTTCATAGGGATGCTAACAACCCATCGTGAGAGGACAAAAGTTTTAGTATTGCTTTTAAAAAACAAAGTATTCATGGAACTGTGAAATTAGTAGGAATCAGAGCACTGACTGCAATTCTACTTAATCACTGAAGGTGCACACACTAAGAAAATTCTCACACTCCTGCAAGTGATTATTTGACCTTTGGGACATTGCCAAGGATAAGAAATTGAACTCACTATCCACGCCAGGAAGAGTGTCTTGCATTTCAACAGTTTTCAGCTGCCCTTCTCTTATTTTTTCAAGGCTTAAACACTGAAACAGGGTAGATGAGGAATACCTTGGGTCCAGGAGTACATCTCAGTTTATTACCTAACATCACATCAACAAGCAAAAAGTCTAAGGGTTTCTTAAGTTATGCCCTTCTAAATTCACACTGACCTAAAAGTCAATTCAACTGCAGTAGTCCATGCTCGATCACATGATAAAAGTAATTTCCTGCGTTGCTATCTCAAAGCATCAAACCACTTGTGCACTGGTGGTCTTAAGAAAAGCGACAGTAATAGAAAAAAATAAAAAAGCACTGACACTGGCAGACACCATAAAGAAAGGATTAGGAGACTGTTCGGTAAGAAACTTGTTGCTGCCTCTCTGAAGGATTCCCAAGTCCAAGTTTAGCTTGCCTGGCTGCCACAAGCAGTTGCTGTTACCAGAAGAGAACCAACAGTAGAAATGCAGCTTTCAGCTTTGTTCTAGGCAATACACATGTGAAAGAGGAATATATACGCACACCAACTTTAGTCTTTTGAAAAGCAACCAAAACCAGAGAATGTAGCCAGTACTATGGTTTGAATGACACAAACTCTCAGAGTTATAACAAATCTTCAGTATTCAAACACTGAGGCTACACATTTGAACACAATTTATTGGCAGTATTTAGAACTGCCAATTACTTTTGAACATGACCATGTGCTACAGAACCCTACCAGAGCACTGTACTGCTCAGTGCAATGGGAAAAGGAAAGCAAATGACCACACCTTTTTTTCTTCTTTTCCTTCATGCTTCTCTAGTCAAAATAACTTAGAGAGAAAAATAAGGAAAGTATCACAGAGAATACATAAGGCATGCTCAGCCTCAGAGAACATCTTCATTCTGGCAGGATTTTCAAATAAAAACCCTACTTGTAAAGATGTAAAAATATGAAAATACCCAATGAACACTTTGAGTGAAACATGTATAAGTGAAAATAAAAATAAACAAAAACAAAAATCTCCAAAGCTTTAATGGAAGCTTATGATTAGATTTACTCCCCTCAAAAACCCGTCTATAAGTTTTAAGTCAGTCATACTGAGTAATGGGTTGTGTAATTAAATCCTTGTTGCCACCTTCATTTGGCTTTTTAGAAACACTAAATCCTCTTTGAATACCAAGTACTGTTACAAGAGGCAGGATCCAGCCAAGCAGAGCAAAAGCCAACTAGAATGATGGAGAAGGGAAATAAGATACAATCAAGAGCTGACAGAGGGGACCAATTTGGCAAGCCAAGTGAGTGGGATGATATGGACAGATCTTGTAATGAGTATGAAGGCTGTAAAGGACTAATTTCAAGCTTAGTAAATAAGGAGACACCTAACGCAAAGCACAGGGATGGTGTTCTTGCTGTTTCTAGGGAATCACAACAACTAGGTGCCTGTCTGAAGTGTCTGTACAATAACTCTCACCAAGAGTTAAAAGGTCTGCCACACTTCAGAGCTACAGTCTCACTTGGTTCATAAAGGTGCAGTGGGCTGGCTCACTCAACTAGAGTGCTGCAAAGGATGGGTACAAGCTCATTAGGAAGGTCAGGACAGGACCAAGGGAGTTGACGTTTATGTATGGAGTTCTGCACTGGGATAGATGAAAGAGGTCAGTCCTTACAGCTCATTATTAGCATACAACCAACATGGGCAGCATTGTGGTGGGTACCTGTTACTGACTGCCTGGTCAGGAAAAAGTAGATGAGGCCTTCTTCAGATAACTGGAAGAAATATTATGTTTGCAGACCCTGGTCCTCACCACATACATTAAATATCCCAGTATTTGTGGGTGAGACAAAAAAGCGGGGTTACAAACAAAGAAGACCTCATTAATGTTGAGGGCAGCTTTTGCCGCAGCAACCACGAGATGGTGAGACTCAGTAACCTGAGAGGACAGAGCAAGGCCAGAAGTGGAGTCACAATCCTAGCACCGTAACTGACAGCAGGAGATAAACTTTTTGTAGCTTACTAGCACATCTGGCTAACTATAAAAGTCAAAGAATGATGACAAGTACAGAGCAACAGAAGTGAAAACTAATGTCGGGAAGTGGCTTTGACATCTTACAATGCAATAACTAAACCAGAATTTTAATCAGGTTGCTTTCTTTTTAGTCATCAAGATGCAACATACACTTGTTCATACAAATGTCAGAAAGAGTTTAGCCTATTTCTCACCTGAATATTTTATCTTCCATCTTATGTTCATGTCTACACCATACACAGATAATTCTTATAAAAAAGTTATAGATTCATTAGAAGCTCAGAAACATCACTGCAGATAGAAACTTTATTAATTGATAATATGAAATTAAGTTCTACATTAAAATGAACAACGCATGAGAGCACGTTCAGAGCAGTGATTTCTGCATACCATGAAGAATTTCTATTCCCAATACCCTGGCAAATGCGATACACAAGTTAAAATGTTTATTCAAAATAATAACACTTTCAAGGATATAACCAAGCTGGATCAAGCCCTTCCCATTCAGCTGAGATAGGTCAGAACATTATCAATTTTACATAGATCTGTCTATCTAGATACACACATACATATGCAGTTAAAAATGCGCTATGCCAAAGCAATTTCAAATAATACGTTCAAGCCCAATCTTCTGCAAAGACTCCTGAAATCTAATTTTCCTCTCTGAAAATTAAGTGAATCTGAAACTGAATTACTTAACCATCATTAAATAGTTCTCAGGATATCCTTCTCCAGTTAATTCTACTGGACTTCTGCAGAGTCCGAGTATGCAAAATTAACTCATGAACACAACAGAAAGTTACCAAATTATCTTCAGAATGAAATAAGTTTAAGCTTGATAAAAGCATTATTACATATAAAAATTATAATTTATAATATGAAAGATTTAAGCTGCATACACTCTTTCATAAAATACAGATGCCTGAGGTACATGTTATTATGACACTGAAGTTATATATTTTCATTATTGTAGCATACCAGAACAAAAACATTTGCTGCACTGGGTTGACAACGGGGTGTAAAACCATTTGTTGTGATTTAACCCTTCAGCAGCTCTTCACCACACAGCCATTCTCTCATTCATCCCAGATGGAGAGATATGGAAACAAAATAGAACTCACGGATCGAGATGAGAACTGTTTACTATGACAGAGAACAAAAATGAAAACAAAAAAGTACGTATCTCGACAGTCCAAGGTCTCATCACCCATCAACCAACCCCCAGCAACCCTTGAGCAGCAGTCTTCCCCATCCAACCCGCTAAGGTTTATAGACTTCCCCATGGTGCCACATGGTATGGAATAACCCCTGCTCTAATTCAGGCATCTGTCCCAACTCCACACCATCACTGGCAGCAGCTCCACACCATCAAGGGGCCAGGCCTGGCCCCAAGTGTGCTCCCATTTCTCAGCAACAACCAAACATCGGTGTGTTATTAACCGATGTCTCAGTTGAAACCAACACAACAAGCCCCACTAATTTAAAAGCTGACACTACATTTGAAAACAATCAGAAGCATATACATCTGCAATGAAGTTGCTGATCACACAATTTAACCAATCTTGTGCAAGTTATACCTGAGCAAAATTTATGAGTCACAGATTTTTGCTAAAAGACAGAAGTGTTCTTGACTACAAAGCACCTCAAAATTTGGCTTCACAGAACAGGAAAAAAAAATTAGTTCAACTGATCTTGATAGTTCCTGTCCTTGTATCAACTGGTAAAACCTCTTCCTTTAGTTTTCCTACTGTATTTACTTTTTTCACCCATTAGCCAAAATTTAAGGATTAGAAAAAACAAAAGAATAAGCAAATTTATTTACTTGTTTCTACAAGAGAGTTTTAAAAAAATCCAATAAAACTGCAAGCTCAGTGTGTTACTGATATTTACCATGCCCCTGGCAATTACTGCTGGGTGATTTTCATGACTAAACGTCTTTGGTACAAGAAAAATTCTACAAACTACAAGCTAAACAGCAACACAATGAGCCCATTCTTCTTCTTTTGTTCTTTTTCAAAGTCTATATTCATGAATTATATTTTAAAAAAGAAGTATGTATTGTATTTTAGTTCAGTAGATTTAGATTTTTGATTAGAATGTAAACTTCCCTCTCTTGCATTTTCCTGTCCATCTTATCCACTTAGTGAGAAATGTTTAGCTGCAGATCACAGTCTTACCAAAGACAATCCTATGTTGTGTATCAGATATTTATCTATGAGTACCACGTACTGAATTTAAGTGTAAAAGAAACCAAATTCCTCTACAGAATGGAAACTGCAGAATACATATAGAATACAGACTATTTTCAACAGCTGTCAGGTTTTTAAGTCTATGAGCAAGACTCAAAAAATAATAATTACCTCAGTAAAGAGTTCTCATTTCTCAAAGTCCTTCAGAAAATATGTGTCATATGCTTAAAAATCAGTTTTTATATTGATATGCCTACCTATTCACACCAGCACATTACAGGCATGCAATGATTGGTTTTCATGTTACCTTTTTCCAGGCAAACCCTTGGAAGAAATCTGCAAGGGGACACTACTCTTCTCTCTTGATCCTTCACAAGGAGCAAGTGTGAAATACAGAGCTATTTAAGTTTGTTATCTAACAACATTATACAGCAGAATTCTCATAATTTGTTGTACACTTCTTAAGAGAGAGCATTTTAAAACAACACTGGAATATTGCTGAATTAAGTTCCCAACTGCCCTTCTGAGACCAAACAAGACAATTCTAGGGTGAGAGAGAACAGTAGTGTCTGGAGTTTTTCATTCAGAACTTAAGTATCCCTGTGAGATTCACCAGCAGAGATAAAGCTAGTTCTTGTGCTTTTCAGAAACGGGGAGGAGAATTATAGATAACACAAGTTTAGTGATGAAGAAAAAATACCAGTGGATCGTGCTCCTTGTCTCAGAACTTTCCACCCTTATATGTTTTGCAAATGTCATGTTGAAAGCTATGAAAAGCTATGAAAACAAACAGAGCTGTCTATTCTGCAGTGGATTACAATATGCTCAAGCCTACTCAAAATGAGAACTTCATAGTGAGCTCTTAAAATTCTTCTCCTCTGTGTGGTCCTGAAGGTTGACAAAACTTGAACAGTTCTGTTATTCACCTTACAGCACACAAAATTACTACATGCTCTAGACAGCTGTAGACAAAGTTCCTTCAGTAGCTGACTTTTTACCATATAAAAGGAGGCACTTACTATAGATAAGAGCTGCAGTTTTAGAATGCTTTCCCCCATACATTCTATATACTTGTAGTATCACTAAAAAGTTCTTCATAAAAACTAAACATTTGAGAAAGTATCACAGGCTATTGACTACAGTCCCTGGAAATGCACTTTTTTCAGATTTCAAGCTGATTGCTTGCCTTAAACAGCATATCTATCTTTGTATCACAAGATCAACATAGGCCATACCATTAAACATTACAACTGCAACTGGATAACCAAGTTAAATAGTCTACAAAATTCAATGCAAGGCACAAAAAAAAATCATACAGTATCCAAACAGAAGTCTTTAAAGACTGGTTGCTTTACCAGTAGCTTTACTTCCTAAGAGCAACTAGACAGAACATTGTGCATTGGACAGGATATAGCAGGAGCTGTTACTTATACCTATCAAAAAGGACTTGGGGGGGTATTGCTGGACACGAGCCAACAGTGTGCCCTCGCAATCTAGAAACTAACTGCATCCTGGTCTGCATCCAAAGAAGAATGGCCAGCAGGGCAAGGGTGGTGATCCTGCCTCTGCCCCTCTGCTCTGCACTAGTGAGACCTCACCTGGAGTACTGTGTCCAGATGGGGAGTCCTCAGTTCAGGAGAGACGTGGACCTGTTGAGTGCATCCAGAGGAGGGTCACAGAAATGATCTAATGGTTGAAACACCTCCCCTACAAGGACAGGCTAAGAGCTGGGGCTGTGCAGCCTGGAGAAGGAACTGGGGAAACCTGAGAGCAGCCTTTCAATACCTAAAGAGGAGCTGTAGGCCACACATTCTTTACCAGGATCTGTGGTGATAGGACATGGGGAGACTGCTTCAATGTAGGACAGGGAAGATTTCAGATTCAATACAAGGAAGGTTTTTTTTACAATACAGTTGTTGAGGAACCTGTTGCCCAGAGAGGTAGTGAATGCCATTAACCTGGGGACACTCAAGGTCAGGCTGGATGGGGCTCTGAGCAACCTGATGTAGCTGAAAGCGTCCCTGTTCATTGCTGTAGGAGTAGGACTAGATGGCCTGTAAGGGTCCCTTCCAATTCAAAAGATTATGTGATTCTAGTGCTAGCTGTCAGAAGCCTCTAGACCTCTTCTACAACTGTTCTTCCAAGCACAGAATAGGCTATTTAAAAATCAACTGCTAGCCATACTGAATCTATGCCTGTACATTATATATGACAGCCTTCAACTCATTCTCATACACTGGAATTACAAAAAGACAATGGTATCTCCTCAAGGCAGGAACAAGTTGAGAGATTAAGGCTGACCATGGGACACAGCCACAGCCATAGTCATCCAGCACATGACTGTTCTCCTTCTCCATCAACTGACTGTGACTAGTGCATTTTGTTCACAGTTCTGTAAGCAACAGGGTTAAAAGAAACAACAAAACAACAGAACAACTGACAAAGCTGCAAATATCCGAAGTTCAAACGATTATTATCAAGTTCAAACAAGATTAACACTTAGAAGATATCCACTTCCTCTCTGGAGGGTGTCAGTCAGCTCTGTTGCTTCTGCTGCTTTAAGATAGAAGAACTGAATCAGTCTACCAACGAGAAGTTTATTTTCATACATGTGATTTTTGTAAAAAGACTTTTTGCATATTTCCAGGTTCCGCATGAGTCTGTAGCTTTTAGCACTTCCTTGCCTCTACAACTCCCTCCCTGACACATAGCACTTTGCAAGTGCTGCTGAAAATTAGTCAATATTGCTTAAATACTAATAAAACAATTAATGGACAGAGCATATTTAGCAAACTAGCTATCCAGAAACTACAACAAAGAGGTTATTTGTGAATATGTTGTTAGCAAAACTGATAATGCAATACTTCTGCATGATTTGGTACTGTGATATTTAACAAGTCTAAAAATATATTGTGTTCATTTTTACTTTTTACAGCTGCCATCCAGACTACAACTTGATGGATCCTTTAAGTTGAACCATTACGCAGGTATTCATTGAATGAGGAGACTCTGTGCTTCCAGGCATGTTATTACCCTCAGGTGCTTTACATAAGCACCGGCAGTATATGGTCTCAGCAGTGAAAGGAGTAAGAAATGTATCTAGTGAAAAAAACTGTGTAACAAAGAACTGTCCTTAAATTTGAGAGTTGATTTTCAGTTCACTTCCGGTCACTGGTAGGATTAAATATTACAGAAACAGTTCTTACTTAAATAAATTGAAAACAAAGATATAAAAAGCATAACTTCACTGCTGGCCCACATTAAAGGACAAAAGATTCTCATAGCAAAAACAGGTCTAAATAAAACAACTGAGTAATTTCATCTCTCACTAGCAGCTCTATGTCTTTCTTGTATTAGAGTGCACACAACTGGACCCACACAGGGATGCCCTCATAACTACCCTCTGGACCAAACTGTTTACACAGTTTTCAGTCCACCACACTGCTCACTCATCCAGCCTTTACTTCTGCAGCTTGACTATGATGATCTTATGGGAGATGATGGCAAAAGCTTTACTGAAGAGGAGAGACAATATCCACTGCTCTCTCCCTCATCTATCAGGCCAGTCATTTCATCTTGCAGTTTTATCACGGTGGTCAAGCATTACTTCTACTTGGTGAATCCATGCTGTCTGCTCCCGATTTTCTTTGCAATCATGGAAATGGATTCCATGATCAAAGTCAACAAGAGTGGCCCTGTACCTGTGAGATTCACCAGCCATCTCCAGCAGCACATGTGGGTGCACCACATCAGGAATGGTATGTCCAGTTTCTTTATGCATTCCCTGACTAGAATTACAAAAATAATTTAATAATAAAATAATAAAATATTAATTATTATAATTATAATTATTAATTATATTATTATTATTAATATTAACAAAAATAATATATGAATTTATGTACCGAAATGTCTGAGCTGAGTGTTCCATACTTACTGAGGGTTAAACTGACTGCAAGTTCTTTTTAATTCTGATCAATCTCCAATCAGTTACATAATGTCTCATTATCAAAAATGAAAGGAAATTGGTAGAAAAAAAAGACCATATAGCATCACAATACACGTAGGTCACTCTGAAAGTAGCACTTCCTTTTTAATCTGTGGAAACCACAACAATATAAAGAACACAATAGCTTTGGCAGAGCAAATTCTCTGCTGCAAAACAGTTTTTTTTTAAATAGTCACTACCATTAGCTATGTGTTTTTGCCAGTGATGAACATGAGCCTGAAATCTGTGCTCATAACGATCTGCATGGCCTTCAAGAACATGTCAAATCTGTGTCAGCGGAGGAGACCTACTGTTGCTGTCACCACTGCTGAAACACACCAACCACTGCCTCACTGCGCTCACATCCACTGCTTGGACTCCAAAAGCATTCCACAAGAATCAATGAATGACAGTGGGTGCCATTATTTATTTTGAATGAAGGAATTCAGGGACACAGCTTTAATTCATATGTGCTTTCAAGTCAGATGCCATTGTGTCAGACAGTCCCTCCACTGCCATCAGTCACACAGAAACAACACATAGTGAGATACTGACAGTAAGGTCCAACCTCTATTGCCATCCCATCAACATCTGCCTCTGATGATGTGGGCCAACATAATAAAGTAGGAGGCAATACTTTCAGAGCAGACCTCGTAGGCAATATGCAACACGTGGTACACTGAACCATAGCTTTTCATTCTGCTATTACAGGACAAGCCAACCATATATAATGTCTTCACATTCGTCTTCACTATATATTGTCTTCATATTTTCACACAGAGGGTGGTGATGCACTGAAACAGGTTGCCCAAGGGGGTTGTGGATGCCCCATCCCTGCAGGCATTCATGGCCAGGCTGGATGTGGCTCTGGGCAGCCTGGTCTGGTGGCTGACGACCCTGCACATAGCAGGGGGGTTGGAACTGGATAAGTACTGTGGTCCTTTACAACCCAGGCCATTCTATGATTCTGTGATTTGTGTTTGTTTGGGTTTTATGTAGATCTCAGCACGTCTCAGCCAACAGCTAGAACATCACAAATCAAAAGCTCTTCTCTCATGTTCTCTGCCTTCAACATTATCTGTCAACCTGGCACAATTCAATTGTGTGCACACACAAAGGAGCACAGAACAGCTTCCCTGGAAGAATCACAGTAAGCTACTGTCCTGACCAAGTTTTCCAGATGCTAACTTCCCAGGTAAAAATTACTGTATTTCTGCTTGCCAAGATGAATCTCAAGGTAAGCAGAACAAAATTCTTTCTGAATGTGTAGTTTGGCTAGCAACTGAGGGTGCACTAAGCTATGTCAACACTAAAATCCCTGGAAAAACAAGAATCCATTTGAATTTTTTGCTTAATATTAGTAAAAGTGGACCAACACTTTTATATAGAAGTGACTGATTTCTGCATTCTTGGATGTCACTTTTATTCCTAGATATGTGTGCCAGAATGTAGAACAAAAAATACAAGACTGCAGCTGAGCCAAAATACCACTAGAACCACTTGTAATATACCTGGGATGGCCTGTCTGTGCCAGCATTTCCCAGGGCCAAAGAAAACCTGTCCTTACTGTCAGATCTGGCCTTCAACACGCTAGTTACATATACTGGTTTATTTTTAAAAGCTGCCTGAAAATTCCTCACTTTCATTATACACTACAGTTTAGGAGTTAGCAGCAGCTAACCTACAGAGCCCAGCACAGCCTAAAAACCTGACCCACTAATACAAAGAACCCGAAGTACAGCTGCATTGCTTCCACATAAGATTGCTACATGTTGAACTCTCCCCTCTGCCCTAAACAAACATGCTCCACACAGCAGTTTCACTTCAGTAATGGAACAAACTAGTAATGCAAGATTACACACAGATCTGTCTTTCCTTTTACAATTTGATATACAACTGAAGTATGATGAGCTAGCTTTCAATCAGTCCAAGCTAACCAAGTCCAACCCACATGCCTTCCCTATTGGGAAATCAGAGGTATAGTAAGGGTAATAGTGGTAGAAGCTGCCCTTGCCCTTTTCTATTCTATTCAGAATAGCAATAGCTGCTTGTCTTTAAATGTTAGTATTCGGATAACTAAAGCAATAAAACCACTACCCAGCCCCACAACCTACATACTTTATAACCACTGCAATCACATGCTCTAAAATGTTTCAGTAAATCAATATTGACAGTTTCATCCCATGGATATCCAAAAAGAAAAGAAAGACAACCCAAGGGATAAAATCATTTGTCAATTTCAATAGGACAAGCTGAACATTCTGCAGCAACACTGCAGTTTAGATTGGGGAAAAGGAAGCTGAGGGGAGACTTATTGCTCTCTTCCAGTATCTGAAAGGTGCTTACAGTGAGAGCGGGGCTGGTCTCTTCTCACTGGTGACAAGGGACAGGACGAGGGGAAATGGCCTCAAGTTGCACCAAGGTAAGTTTAAGTTGGATGTTATGAAATACTTCTCTATAGAAAGGGTAGTTAAACACTGGAATAGGCTCCCCAGGGAGGCAGTTGAGTCACTTTCCCTAGATGTGTTTAAGAGCCGTTTGGATGTGGTGCTCAGAGATATGATTTAGCAGAGGGTTGTTAGAGTTAGGGTACTATGGTTAGGCTGAGGTTGGACTTGATGATCATTGAGGTCTTTTCCAACCTGAGTAATTCTATGGTTCTATGAATACTTCCACTGTCAAAAAATCCTTTCAAATTATGTACCTAAGACTATATTAACAAGAGGCAGAATGCAATTTGAATAGAACAGTAGAGTGAGAGAGTATTAGGAACCTAGATCTTCATATTTGAAGTGCCTTTAGAATTGAACTAGTTTGGTCCCATGAACTAAATACCCATTAAGCAAGTTGTTGGAGGGTATTATGTGCAGCAGCAGAGCTTACTTTTCAGTTCAGTTTCATTCAAAAAGAGATCAGTTCTCACATTCCATGATCACTCTAGCACATGAAATGCATCAAAGCCCATTATGGTTGGATGATTAGGAGACTTAAATCAAAAGGGCACTTGTGATCTCAAAACAATGTAGACGCCACATTGTCTTCTGATAAAAAGTAAAAAATCTAATCATCTCTAAAAACCATATTGGAAATCCAGCAAAATACATAATCATGTATTCCACTGATGAAGTAATTTAAAGAAATGATTAGGTAAGTCAATGTGGACTACCTCATATTTATTTATATCACCTAAATCATTTCCCAGTTTTCTCTTTTATCCAGAGATTTCATAGGGGGTACACTATGATCACTGTAACATCTAAATGCTTTTGCAAAAGCCTTCCAGGGTCCTCTATCTAAGATAGAGAAGCACCATGTAATCTATGTTCAGTAGTACTGTTGCACTCTTTCATGCTTCCACTGCTACTAGACCTCAAGAGATTATACCAGCTTTTCTGTACTTCAGCTTCTGTACATGTTCTTAATTGTTACTATATATATATATACATACATATATATATATATGTATATAAATCAATTCTGACTGACTTTCTACCATCAGAGGAAGAAATCAGACTATTCTGTAGTTCATATTATATGGGGGGAAAAAAAGCCACACCAAAAAAGCCCCCATACTATTTAAAATACCCAAACTTGTTACAACTCTACTACACAGTTAGAAACACCACATTTGTAATTGCAAGCACTAATTAGAATATTTCTTTCAGCTTATAATTTGGTACATTCAAATGCAAGAAGTCAGCAATGGACCTTTGAACTGCGCAGTTAATATCTCCACAGCCAAGTAAGAAAATCAAAGACCAATTCCTGCAGACAAGGCTAAGCAATAGCACCTGGCTCATACCTGTATTGCTTACAGCCAGCCAGCTCTACAGAAATGTTCTTCTGAGTCGCAGTGGGAACAACCCAAAATTGAGTCATGGACAAAGCTAACAATTATGCAATTGAAACAACTGGATTTCAGATTTGAACGTACTTGCTTGGCATTTACTAAAGATCAAAGATAGATGCCCTAAAACACAGTATGTATAATTTGACCATCTAGAGGGCAAAATGCACGCAGGTTGTATAAAATGTACTCGAATTCATTGTATGAGATACTCTACTTGTACCAGATATAGATATAACATGATCATTTATTTTACTGGCTCACTGTGCTCTCACTATTAGTAAATAACAGCACCATACTGGCAACCAGTACAAAAAGAAATTTCAAGACAATGACATGAGAAAGTTAGTGGGATTCATTTAAGTATATGCTACAGAAGTTTGCCTAAGCTTTGGTCCTAGAGATATCTGTTTAAGTTACAGAATTAATCGGTTTCTTTTTTCACCCCCATCTACATCAGGACCTGTAAGAATCTGCTAACGGTAGAGCTGATGTTTCAGGTGGGATCTGACTCAGATACAGTCCAGTAATCAAAGAAAGTCAGCATTAAAGCTCAATCTTGGCTTCAGAGCAAATAGCAACCTACTGTTACCAGTTCTCACAAAAGAGGCAGGGTATTGTACTGAATAGGGGATCAACCATAAGCTGAACAGATAGTTACAGACAATGCTAGTAACACAGTAATGTTAAAACACTGGAAATATAAGACACAGTCTTGCTTTAGTAAAATCAGTGTGCCAAGTTTACTAGACATAACATTTCTCATCTTACTGGTAAGCATAAGCACCAGCACAGCATAGTTTTTAGTGAAACTGATGAAACTTGTAGAAAGAAGGTTTAATATTTTCAGTATAAAAGTTATCCGTAAATAAGCTTCAAATATGCTTTAACTGATTCTATGTATTTAGAGAAGACTATAAGGAATTTTATTTGAACAGGGGGTAAACCAATTTACTCAAAATTATTACATAATTACCTACAATTATTTTAACTGTAGGAGTAAAGCAAGTTATGATCCAGAAGTGGCACAACCTACTAAATGCCTGTATATCTAGCTGAATGGTAGCCCTGCTGTTACCGACATTAAGGAAACTGAACAAATATTTGTAACAATAGTATGATATGCCTAGATGATAACATCCATGGAAGATTAGTGTTTGTAGGCAGAAGTTATGTAGCCCTGCTTGCACAGATTTAAGATACCTTTCCAACACAATGCCTCTATTGAGTTCTGACAGCAGAGTTAAAAGTAATTGTATTCTCATAACAACAACCATTTTACTGATTGCATGCCAATTTTGTTAGAACATATCACAATATTTTAGCATGAAGCAGGATTTTTTCAAACATTAAACTCTCATCATATACAACGTGCAGGCCAAAACGCTTGTTACAACTAGCAGAAATTCTGGGCAACCAATAGCTTTCTCTCCAAAGCGGAATTAAGCTGCTCTCATTAACAGTCATAATTTCATAGACAGAAATGATTACACCAAATGACACTAAATTGGGCACTCTCCTCTGGTCCAGTTTTAGTCACCAGTCAGTGATGCTGAAATGCTAAACTATTTGCACACAGAAGAGGAATTTAGATCATCACAGTCTGCATATTTAACAGAAAACAATATGCTACTCATAAAGGCCATGACAAAATGAAGCTCCTTGAAATACACACAGTAGTTTAAGACAAATAAGGCACTGGAATGGGCTGCCCAAGGAGGCGATTGGAGTCACAGTCCCTGGAGGTGTTTAGCAATCATGTTTACACACATTTATGTTGTGCTGAGGAACATGGTTCAGTGAGAACTATTGCTGATAGATGGACAGTTGATCTGGATGATTTTAAAGGTCTTTCCCAATCTTGGTGATTCTATTATTTAAAACTAAATACACAGAACTATATTCTACAAATATTTCTTATAGTCACCATGTTTACTCAATGTTATTTCATTACTGGAAACACTGTAGAGCTTCCACAATCAAGAAATACAGGTACTCAATATAAAAGCACAAGAAAATACATCAGTTTTGGGGAAACCCAGAAAGCAAACAACATTCTATGTTTCTTAGAGAAGTTCAAGCTTAATGAAATACGTAATGTGGTTCAACTTCAAGTACATGCGATTCCTATGACAGTACAAGAAAACAGCGCTAAATGTTTTTTTTTCCCCTTTCTAACATACCATAAGACATTTTTCAGGAAAAAAAAAGTAAAAAAAAAAAGCATGAAATACCCTACTAATTATATTAGATGCATATAGAGGACATACTATCTAATGCAGTTCTAGAATACTGAGCATGCTGTTATCAAGGTAGAGCCAAGTCTGAGAAGTTTGCACTTTTATTTCTCACTATACTGGGCTTACGAGGCAAAGTTTTGGTAGCAGGGGTGTCCTCTGTGAGCAGAGCCCGTTAATACTCCATGTCAGAGCACAGCTGCTCCAAAAGAGACCCACTGCTGTCAGAGCTGAGCCACAAGCAATGCTGAGTGTGCCCTGGGAGAGTAGATTTAAGGAAGGGAGAAACTGCTGTGCAACAGGAGCTGGGAGAGAGAAATGAGAGAGAAGGAGCCCTGCAGGCACCAAGGCCAGTGCAGGAGGTGCTCCAGGAACACAGCAGAAGTTTCTTGCAGTCCAGGAGAGGTCCATGGAGGAGCAGGCCATCCCACTACAGCCCATGAACACCACGTGGATTTCCAGATGCAGCCATGGAGGAGCCCACAGGGCAGCAATGGATGAGGCCTGAAGGAGGAACAGCCCATGGAGAGACCCTGTAGCAGCAGCATGGGCCAGAGCTGCAGCCTGTGGGGAGCAGCCTGTGGTGGGGCAGGTAGGTTGGGGGAGCTACCTGTGGGGAACCATGTGGAGCAGTGCTTGAAGGGTGGGCCCTGCGGTACAGAGCCATGCTGAGTTAAGTGCTGGAAGAGCTGCAGCCTCTGGAGAGCCCACATGGGATCAGTTAGGGAAGGATGGCATCCCATGGGAGGGACCCAGATGGGGAGATGCAGAGACTACGCAATATGGACTGGCCACAGACCTGGCTCCCCATTCCCCCATACCACCCAGAGGAAAGAGGTAGAAGACGGTGGATTAGAAAGGAGGTGTTCTTAGTTTGCTTTAGTTTCTCACTGCTCTAGGCTGTTGGTAACAGCCAGCAAATTACATTAAATTCCTTATGTAGAGTCTGTTTTGCCTTTGACAGTAATTGGTGAGTGATCTCCCTTGTCCTTATCTCAACCTGTGCACTTTTTTACCATCACATTTTCTCCCTCTCTACCTTTGAGGAGCTGGAACAAGAGAGCAGCACATTGAAGGCTAGCTAGCTGTCAGTGTGAAACCACTACACTCGTTCAACTAATGCCAAAAGAAAAGTAAAATACCCTAATAACGCTCTCTCCAAATATTACTGAAAATCATTGCTTCATTCAGTTTTGTATTGGCTGGCATATAGACTACAGCCATCTCCTTAAGCTCAGTGAAAATACATACAACACAGATAAAAAACAGTTCTTTCAAGTTGTTGCACGCTGCCATACTAGTCATTTTTCAACTCACTGACGTGATATGCCATTACTTGTCCAGCTGTTAGTTTCAGTAATTTTGTTTTGAAATCGAAATTCTCTGTGATTAGGTTAAAAATGAGAAACATGCATAATGTTCTAATATATCAGTACTTGCAAGCAAGTGGCTACTACAGCTAATTTCAGTAAAGGGTACCAAAGTAAATACATCTCGCAGACAGTATATAACTGGTAGATTTCAATACTGCTGGCAGATAAACATAGCACAAATCTTGGCACTGTTAATCAAAAAGATGCTTTGCCTCTCATGAAATTCCGCCCTCTATTTGTCACTGTACCATGCAGAAAACAAGACATGTTGCTTTGCATAAACATGTACAGTATGTCATCTCAAATGCCTTTTTTTGGGGGGGGGATGGGGAGATTAGTGCATAATACAGAACAGTTTTGATACACTGGAACTCTTCTGTATAGGCACGTATACTCAATTCTCAGCTGATTCAGAAATGAATCTAAACACACATTCTTTAAAGACTTAATTATTCATCAAATGCTTACCAGGCATTTAAGTGAATCATTGTCCCACTGTCTTGATTTTGAAATTCTCTCTCTCTCTCTCTCCATACCTATATATTTACCTGATTTCCCATTCTACTGTAGCAAATGTTGAGGACATTCTTTCCAGCTACCTTATTAGGACTCTGAATTTTACTTCTTACTTACTTTCACCATTGATAAATAAATAAATAAATAAGCCCATTTAAAAATAGAGCTTACTCACCAGGTGGGTCTCCCAGACATACACAGCTGTAGCTGTAAAGCTGCACACAAGCCTGTTAAGTAGACTGCTGCCAAGAACTGGCTTTAGATCTATTTATAGCAGAAACATGGTGAAGGCCAGATAAATCTTATTAGCCTATTTAACAGTTACTTCAAGATTTGTTTATTTAAGATCAATAACTTAAAATAACTGCATGAGCCTCAGTTTGTTGAAAACATTTTAAAGCTTAAGCAACACCCTGTTAAGTTTGCTGCCAACGCCGTTCCTGAAGCCCTTCATGCCTTTAATAAGTATAGAGCACATTACATTAAGGGATGCCATGAATTCAAACAAAGTAAACAATCACAGCAAATAAGTTATTCATTACATCACCTTCAAGTAAAAGCCTGCATACGTGCCCTGAGCCAGTAAGACAAATTCAAGAACTAATACCTTTTTGTAACTAGATTTAAATAAGCTAATTTTGGTCTTTGGCGCTGGATCTCCAGAACAGAAGAGAGACTTAAAATCACAGATGCAGGTGGCTAAAAAAAGAGAAGAGTAAAAATGACTGCTGCATTGGTGTCATTGCAGGCAAAAAGATGCAACGTGGAGGGAAGAAAATAAGAATGGGATGGAAAGATTAAAAAAGAAAAGAACCTGAAGTCAGTGAATGCAGTTGGAAGGAAATGGAAGGAAAGATGGTTGGAGAGAATGCCATGTAAAGGAAAGAAAGGATTAGTAGCATGACTCGTGGCAACGTTAGTGTAAATCAAAGAATTATGGAACGATCTCCTCCCAGGAAACACAATAGCTTGAATAAATAAAGGAAAAGCACCAGAGCTGATACCGGTTCACAAGCTGGAACCAACTGGACACATGTAGCTGGATTAACGATGAACTGAGTTTACCCTGTCTCAATATAATATCCCAGAGGTTTAACACTTCTGCTTCAATTCTACATACATTTGAGGGGGAAGAAAGGCAAAGCAACTTCACAATTAAAATAAATAAATAGAAGTTTTAGATTAAGCTCACGGGGGATGTTCCCTTTCTGGGTTAGTAAAAGTGATCTCATGACACAGTCACCTGTCCAGATTAATTTAACTGAGACTGAAATAGAACAAAAAAAACTACACTTAGTCAGGTATTTTACCTATTTACTTTCCTTTTTCTATATAGAAGTTCACATAGAAACTGTATCAGGAACACTCACGCTCCTTCATGTTTCTGTGACAAACACAGAGGAAAACATCCCACTTCTTGCTTTTGCTTACAAGGTAAAACAAGAGGTGGTGAAGCCATTGAAACATTAACAATAATTAAGTCTACTAGCACATTATGCCATTCAAGCCTTGTCAATACTGACAGCTTCTATTACAACAAACCAAATTTGAATTGAATGCTGTGTTCAGAAGGGAAAAAATACAGATGCAGCACTATTATCTTACAACCTTTTAAAGATTTTTTTCTGTTTCAGTTATGTTACTGGCTTTACAGATCCAAATACAATAGCACCACACTGTGGGAGAAAGCATATTCATAAATACATGAGGAACAAAGCATAAATTGGTAATTCAGTTTTTTTTTTCAAAGTGTTTTGGAATATTTATTTTCACTTCTAGAAGGATATGATGCCTGGAATGCTGTTTGAAAACTCTCAGTACTTAATAGAAAACAAATCCAGTTTAAGGAAACAAAACTTAAAGATACAAGGGCTGCTCCAAAAGTAATGCCTCTTCACCTTCAACATCAGAGGCAGGTAGTGATGGTATTGCAGCAGAGGCTTATTCTCACCAATATTCTGTTACATTTTGTTGCCATGAGAAAGATGGCAGCAAAGGGGCATTCTGATATGGAAGTATGTATGAAGAGAAGGTATGTCAATGAATTCCTCCATACAGAAAAAACAGCACCCACGGACATTCATCGGTGCTTGCTGAATGTTTATGGGGACCAAACAGTAGATATAATTATGCACATGCATTGTGGGTTGTGGATGGTGCATTTCAGCAGTTAAAACAGTGAGGTGAAAGGCAAGATGTTCTTGATGGCCATGCACAGCATGCAACTCTTGTTCACTGCTGGCAAAGATGCATAGCTAATTGCGGTGCCTGCATTAAAAAACAGTTTTAGCTGAGAATTTGCTATAGCAGACAGTATTATTGTACTCCTCGTAGTTTCCACAGAAATAAATAGGAGTCATTACTTTCAGAGCAACCCATCTATGTTACAGCCAAACATACAATATTTTTGATCACAGTAAATCTAAGAATGTAAAGATGTGAAACTCATCCCTAGAATTTTTATAGATTGGTTATTTTCTCTCCCAGCTACATCAAAAGCAGCTGTGACTTGGAAAATGTGTCTTGCCTCAAACTAAAAACCCAATTCTTCGGCCTACTGGTGAATAAAATTGGCACCGAGCTTCAAGTGAAAACGAGAAAGACCATATATTATTTCTCAAAATAATCTTAAAATAAAACAAACAAACTGTAAGATATGTGAGGTTAGAACAGACACAGAGAGGTAATCTGCTCCAGCCCCTGCTCCAGCAGGGACTCCCAAATCAGGTTGCTCAGGTCCATGTCCTCGTGGCTTTTGAAGACCTTCAAGGAGGAGACACCACAGTCCCTCTGGCAACCTTTGCCTATGCTCTGTCACCTGTACAGTGAATAAGTGCTTCCTAATGGTGAGATGGAGTTTCATGTCTGAGTTTATGCCTATTGCCACTGGACACCACTGAAAAACCCCTAGGTCTGTCTTCTTTACAGCCTGCCTTTAAATATTTGCACTCATTAGCAAGATCTCTCAGAGCTTTCTCTTCTCCAGGTTGAGCAGTCGTAGAATCATAGAATTCTTAAGAGTTTGAAGGGACCTTTAAAAGTCATCTAGTCCAACTTCCCTGCAATAAACAAGGACAACCACTGCTAGATCAGGCAGACCAGGGCCTGATCCAACATCAGACCGGCAGGCCCAGCTTCCGCAGTCTTTTCTTATAGGAGAGACACACCAGACCCCTTCTTCATCTTCGTGGCCCATCACTAGGCTCTCTCTAAAGGCTCCATGGCTCTCTTCTATTGGGGAGCACAGAACTGGACCCAGCACTGCAGGGATGGCCTCGCTAGGACTGAATAGATGGCAACAACCACCACCCTCTACCTCCTGCTAACACCTTGACTGATGCAGCCTAAGACTTCTAGGGCTACACCCTTTTACCTACCATCACGCTTCTATGCCACAAGGGCACATACCTGGCTCATATTCAACTTCCATCACCAGGATGTCCCAGCAGATCCTTCTCTGCTAAGCTGCTTTCCAGCTAAGCATCCACCAGCACGTGCTGATGCCAATCATTGTTCCTCCTCATCTGCAGGATTTTGCATTCCCTTTGCTGAAATTTATGAGGTTCCTGTCTTCCCATTTCTTCAGCTTGTCCAGATCTCTTTGGATGGCAGCACAACATTTTGGCCTATCAGCCCACTCCTCACACTTCTGTGTTATCTGCAGACTTGCTGAGTGTACACTCCACCTCATCACCTAGCTCATCAGTGAGGATGCTGAAAAGGACTGCAGCCAGCATTGGCCCCTCAGGTATGCCACTAGACTGTCCCCTAGCTAGACTCTACACTACTGATCACCACTCTGGACCAGACCGTTCAGCCAGTTTTCAAGCCCACCTCTCTGTTTGCTCACCAGTCCATACTTTATCAGCTTGCCTACGATAATTTTATGGGACATGTCCACTTACACTTCAGTAAAGCTTTTGACAATATCTACCGCTCTCCCCATAGTTACACAGGCATTTTTCACAGGGAAAGAAAAGAAAAAAAAAAAAAAAGATGGAGATGTGCCAACTGCAAGTAATGACCAAAGCTTGTGGAAGGTAACAGACAAATCTAGCATTAGATGGAATTTCAAATCTTTAGCCTATGAGAAAAGCTGATAAAATGAGATCACACAGTTTAGAAAAGAGAATGCTTAATGAGGTGCCTACCAGTAATCTTTCAACACCTAGTAGTTTATGAACAAGACAGAGACAGGGTCTTCGCTGATATAGAACAGTGGAAGAACATGCCACAATAATCATAAATAGAAACAGGGGAGGGTTCATATGAACATAGTAAGGTATTTTTAGGCTAGGAAAATAATTAAGCACTAAAACAGACTGCCTAGGGAGATTATGATTCTCTATTCTTCTCTGGATCCAACTGGGAAAAAAAAACAACCTACGCAATCTGCTTTGAGCAGATCAGATGGAAGATTTCCCAAGAGTCCCATAATCTAAAACATTCTATGAAATCCATTTTACTCCATTTGCAGTGGCCTAACAGAAGGTATGTAGCGAGCACACACAGCATAAATAACTCATCCATTCCCGAATCTCACTGACTTGAGTCTTTAGTGGGTTTCTTTTGTTTTGTTTGTTTTGCCAAATAAACAGTGTAACACAGGTTTTATTTATCCATCCTACTGCCTGTGGACTAATGGGCCACCATGTGGGAAAGAAAACTACAACTGCAACACATGGATACATCCTTCATTCTTCTCACACATCAATCATCAATCATTTAAACAAGTGAGCAGCGAGAAAGTTTGAAATGCAGCGATACTATATACTATATAATACATTAAGCACTGCCAGCCTTATTAGTTTGAGACAGAGTTGACAACCACCTGCTTCTTTCCAGCAGCGTAAAAGACAGAAAAAGTTGTTGGGAAGGAGAAACAAAGTACTAATACCAATTGTTGGCTGAATATAAACTGCCTGCTTGATACAAAAAAACCCCATCCTCTGACTATATCCATACTCTGGAACCTTCTTTTTCAGTGATAGCTAAGATCATCATGAAATTCTGCAGATGCACAGAAAGTAGATTGGTATTACAGTATTATGCATCTTTAAAGGACATGTAAAAATCATAATGCTCAATTTCTAAGCTGGTATTAAAGAAACACATGAGTAATGGCTAATTTTACTTTATTTTTCTAGTTCTTATATTCATACAGAATGTTATTTTTATAGAAAAGTAGCATTTAAGTAGTAGCCATTTTCCAGACTTGTACTTGTAAAATTGCTACTTCTATATGGCAGTCTCTTTAGGACAGTGCTTTCAGAAACATGGTTTGAATTTTGGGTGGTCCCACATGGAGCCGTAAATTGGACTTCATGATACTTGTCCATCCCTCCAACTCAAGATACTCAGTGCTCTTTATTTGCAATGTGCCATCAACACCAGCAGCTCTGCAGGACAAAATCTACTTAATTCTACCTCTTGGCAACCTTGTACAATCCTACCCTTTCTCAAGGATAGCAAAAGAATGTTATACAAGAAATAATTGGTTTTTACTCCACTGCCAGCTTAACAACCATAAGCTGACTTATATAAAACTCATTCAAGTCTAAACGGCAGATTTTTATAGTATTCTCTCTGTGCACCAAAGGAAAGGTGGAAAGAATTACACTTGCATTTCCTGGCTAACTTTAAATCAGCAAAACAGTATTTTTTTTTTAGTTTTTATTTTTTAAACCAATAGCATATATGCATTAAATGGAAACATTAACAATGAACAAAACGCAAGAAACTCAGGGGAGCCTAATTTCTTCAGAAAGAAGGCAGAAATACAAGTATCTAGCTGAAAGAAATCCACATGACTCAGAATCATGCTTACATTGAATATGAAGCATTCAGCTTTAGGAGACATAAAAATTAGCCTGTTGTGACCTCAAGATTTAAAAAGGTTATCAGAAGTTAAAAAGTTTCTATTCTCTGCAATATGAAAATCACACCTCTGTCAACTGGGAGCAAGTTACTAAAGTCCATCCAGAAAACATATTTAAGCTAGGCCATACCATCAGATAAATATATTAGCACTATTTACTGACAAAAATCTGAGTCACCTTAGCATTATGTTATGGAGTTTGTATAAAAAAATGGAATCACAGAACCACAGAATGACTCGGGTTGGAACGCACAATAATGACGATCTACTTCCTCTCCGCCTGCCATGTGCAGGGCTGCCATCTACCAGATCAGGTTGTCCAGGGTCCCAGCCAACCTGGACTTGAACTCCTCCAGGGATGGGGCATCCACAACTTCTTTTACCAAGCATGAATTTGTATGTATTCGCAATATAGCTGTAGTAAGATGTGTATATGCAGCATCAGAGTATTCAAATTTATATAGAATTATAAAATCTAGCTACAACCTTTTTCTCTGTCAGAGTTCCAGCAGCTTTCATCCCTCACCTTGGCTTTTCATGCCATTGTTCCCTAACCTCCTTTACTCTGATTGAGTTAGCAAAGACATAGTATCTGAAACATTTAAATTAAAGTGGATCGTTTAAAATGAAATGAACTGTGCCATAAGCACTGGGAAAGAGGGGGAAGACTGAGAATGGAGATGTAGAAAGAGTAATTTCAAGAGCTTAAACACAGGATTAAGAAATGTATAACTGGAGAAAATATAACTGGAGATGGCTAAAAATCATCAAGTTACCACCCACAGCTGACCCCTATCACTCATCTCAGAACAGCGTCTGAACTCAATATTTTTGTTGATTATTTAGTTTAACATATAATCTCCACATGCGGCTAAACTACCTGTAAATGAAGAAATGTCTGTAAGTATATTAAGAGTGGAAGTCAAAGTGATATGTCCAACCTCTTTTCAGCAGTCCATGGGGACAGGATAAGGGGAAATGGACATAAATGTGAGCATAGGAAGTTTTGCACCATATGCGAAGGAACTTCTTCACAGTAAGTGTGATGGAGCACTGGAACAGGCTGCCCAGGGGGATTGTGGATTCTCCTTCTCTGGAGATATTTAAGACCCGCCTGGATGTCTACCTGTGCAGCCTGCTTTGGAGTGGGGTTGGACTAGATGACCTCTAGAGGTCCCTTGCAACCTCTACAATTCTCTGATTCTGTAATAAATTAACTAAAAAGCATTCCACTTAACAAGAACAGAATATTGGAGAAAGAACCCACAGCAGCAACCTTGCCAGCATACCATTCCCACTTGGGAACCAATCTACACATCCCTCTGCCTACATCACTCTGCAAAAATGGTCTATCTCATGTTCAGCTCTTCCCATGCTAATCCTAATCGTGCCTTTCACGATTCTCATCTCACTTCTATTCCTCCTCCCCCAGACCTTCTCAGGTACCATCTGTTTCTTTTCCACAACCTTTAGCTCAGCTGGGATGTTCTTCCTTTCAGCTTTTGGAACCATCATTAACCTGTAAATTTATTTCCACTTGCTCCTTTCTCTGCCCTTCAACCCATTTTCTTTGTCCTTGCAGGCTGGAAATCACAAATTCTCCTTATCTGGTTGACTATCCAATTTCATTTATCAACCACAATTCCATATTCCTTCCTTCCCATCAGCCTACTCATCCTCTTCCTCCTCTCCTCCTACCACGTTCAGTCCTGGCCAGAATATTTCTCTCAGCAGCTTCCAATTCCAACTTCTGTTCTTCTCTTTCTCATCCTGCAGCAACTGCAAACATACTTGAAGCAACACGCTAAAATCTACTTGGCTAGGATTTCAGCAATTCCTGCTTCCATCCTGCCAGAAACAAAAAGAAAAAAGTAAGCCTGAAAAGTTACATATTTCTTTCAAACTAAAATTTAAGTTGTTTTTTTTTTTTTTAAAAAATAATAATAATAAAAAAATTTAAGTTTCCACAGTCTGTTATAGAAGTCCTAAGATTTGAGGAGACAGAGAACAAAACAGTCATTAATTTAAATTTATTACAAGAATTTAGATATCTTATTTTTCTGATGTATTAACCTTATGCGTGCTAGTGGCAGCTCTCATACTTTACAATAAAATGCCATAATACTGCAAATCTTAAAGGGGAAATGAGGTTGCTTTATATTTTACATTACCCTGTGTCCTCTAGAACATGTCTGTTCTTGTTTACAGTCTTTTTATTTATTTATTTATCCACCTTGAGCTAGAAATTGTGTTTCATATTATTGAATACGAGACAATTCACCTGAAAAACTGATTGACCAATCTCAGTCTCCAAAGGGGAAGAAAAAAGCTCCCAGAAAATAGCCTTCATAAACTCACAGAATCATAGAGGTTGGAAGGGACCTCTAGAGATCATTGAATCCAACCCTCAGCTAAAGCAGGTACCCTACAATAGGTCACACAGGTAGGCATCCAGATGTGTCTTGAATATCTCCATAGAATGGGAGTCTACAACCTCTCTGGGAAGCCTGTTCCAGAGCTCAATCATCCTCACCATAAAGAAGTTCTTCCGCATGTTAGTACAGAACTTCCTACATTTGAGTTTTAGGCCATTACTCTGTCTACAGAGGCCCACATCTAAGTCTAACTTTTAATGCAGTGTTTAAGGCACTCAGTCAAATTCATGTCTCCAACATCCTGGATCAGTGTATTAACCACACCATACAAAATAGGAAGTCACTTCCTATTTTGCATACATGCACGCACACAGACACACCCCTACCCAGTTTTGATCAAAACTAACCATGCTCTGCACTGATTTCACAACCTAAAATTGCCAGACATGACCTGAGAAAGCTTTAACATCTAAAGATTCAAGAGCTAAGGGATCTTTTTGCACTGTTGCCCTCACTGCTACCACACACATTTATCCACTGCAGCAGACCAGAAGGTCTGAACATGAATTCATAGACTATGCTGAAACACAGTACTAACACAGTGCTCCAAAATGGAAGTATTAATTATTTTCAACACCATGTGAAATTAATGTACATATGAAGCCTTAATAAATAAAAAGTAAAAAGTGAACAACAGCCTAAAACTGAGACCTACAAGTAGAATTTGGATAAAACCCTTGGCACGAACGTAACTAAATGTAGCCCTAAACCAGTTTTGCTTAATGCACAGATGTACATTTTTCCTCAACAGTTCTATTCAAGCAGTGACTGGAACTAACCAATGATTTCATGAAGTACACTGTATAACTAAAGCTAATCCTGTGTATAAACAATAAAATAAATAAAATAAAATAGCACTTCAGAAATATTAAGCTGGATATCCCCACCCCCCTCACCAAGCTGAACTTCATAAATTGCGTATCTACTGTAATCGGGATAAAATGTCCAGTAATGAAAAAAATGTTCCAGAAGTGGACTTAAACTCATATGAAACTTAATATTGTGTTACATCTTGAATAAAAAAGGTTTGCAGATACTGTGGTAAATCTATCTACCAGTCTCACATTTGAAAGCAGACAGGCTCAGTCTTGACTATGAGTTATTGACGAGTGGTAAAAACCTTCTTCAGACATGGTAGTGAATGACAAATCTGAAACAGCCTTTTGCAGAGATGTAACTTCAGTATAGCTGCAAAAATTCAGAAAGGTTCCAAGGCTGTACTGCATGAACATTCACAGCTGGAATAAGGTTGAATGCTGAAAGGCAGGATTTAATGGCAGGCAGCCTGCACAAAACTCTCTCAACATGCAAAAATGATGCTATGTACATGCTCTAAAAATAAACAAATGAATGAACACTTTTCCCCCTCAGAGAGTTATCAGCTTGTTGTGAAATATTCTTGGGTAAGCTTAGGCCATATTTCAGAACTTAATGTAATGATAAGAACAAGGATCTTGCTGCAGCTAAGTAAAGTTTTCTTCAACCACTTGGTCAAAGCATTCATTCTAAATCTAGCCTACCTTGTAAATAAAAATGTCTAATTTATCTCTACGTGAATATACAGTGGTATGCTCATTAGAAATGGACAGAAAGATGGTCATATTATTATCTTCTTTTTCTCCCAGCATTCTCTTGAAAAGCAGCTGGTAGATCTAGAACTAGAACCCTAGATAGCCCCTGCAAAAGAAACTAATGAAAATCTTATTTCCTTACTCTTAGTGCAAATGCACACTACAAATTGAACAAAATCTCTTCTCTCCCTCATTTTTAAGTTAATGTACAACTGAAAGAAATAAAATACTCCTCTGCGTATCTCAGATTTAGATCTTGCTGATTTCTCCCCTCTGGGTGGAGGCCATGAATGCAGAATAAATACTACTTCTTTTCAGCCAAGGGCATTTCTTCCCCTAGTAATAAACAGTTTCCCCACTTATTATGGAAATCTTACTCAACATCAACTGCTACAGCCAAAACCAGCTCCTGTTAAGGCCAAAATCAGATCATATACTCCATGGAGAGAGTGCTCTAATATATAGGAGCCATTTTCTGTAGGTCATGAATGTCACAGTTCAACCACATGTTTAGGGTAGCTACATATTTCTCCTATTTATTTTTAAATGGTTGACACACACTTCCAAAATTCTCTATTTCCATCTTGACTGCTCATTGCCTGCCATAAGAAAAAAGGATTCCCTTCATTTGGCTAGAAAAACTCCATACTTACAGTCTTGTCCTTGCCACAAGAATCTGTCCATAATAAAGCTTTAAAGCATTACTTCCTTATGCAGAGTCTGAATGCGGCTTCAAGTATAAGCCAAAAGAAGATAATGCCAAATTAAAACAAGTTTTTTAAAAAAATATGCAAACTTGCTAGCAAACTCCTTTTACATTCTCCTCCTCTTTCTGGACTTTTTTTTGGATCACTCAGGGAATATACTTGCCTGGTTCTCATAAAATTCTGCACGAGACACTCAAGGGGCAGATTAATCCATTCAGTATATGACACTCCTCTGTGGCCAACTAGAACCCATACATCACACACACATTCTGCACATCAATAATGTAGCCCCACTGAAAAGGAGTCAACACCGTGATTCCCTTCCCACGTCAGTATATCCCAGCTGCAAAGCATGTCATATCACGACCACATATTCTACTGAGCAGTAGAAAATGAATCTCCAGGAGGATGGGGAGAGGGAAAAAAAAGTTATCTGCTCTTTCCTTCTGAAAAAGAAAAGCACAATTCTGTGTTCAACTGTTTTTCTGGATTAAGTGCTTAAATGAAGACATGTATTAGTTCACACAGTGCTCCGTTTTCCATCCAGGTTAAAATGAAGGTTTTAAGAGTGATTGCACTGAACTTGCAAAACTGGCCGGAAGTCCAGGAGAATAATGCAGTGGAAAACGTAAAAGAGGGAAGGGTGGAAAAGAAAGAGAGATGAAACTCCTTTTAACCCCAATTTTTCATTCTATTCCTTTCAGTCTGGTATAGGTACAGAACAGTAAAATGATGACAAGGAGTGACAAATAAAGCAGGAGATAGAGCGAAGACATCTGAAGGAACACTGGCTGACAATTTCATTTTTAATGTTCTTTATATATAAATATATGTCACTGAAACATCTTTAGAAATAATTACTTACAAAACTTTTCTGAAAAAGCTGAATCAATTTGATCTGCAATATTAATGTATTTTGAACATCTTCCGCTATTTACTGTGACCTTCCTTCACAAGGAAATAACTGCCATTTCACAGAATGTAAGATTTTCATACGCTATATAAGCATTATAAACTATTTATGTGATCAACATGGACTGTAATTTAAATAAACTGTTTTCATTCTAATGCTCTAGACACACTGTCACAGAACCATAACATCACATAAAGTGCTTGAGTTAGAAGGGACCCTAAAGACCATCTACTTTCAAGCCCCATGCCACAGGCAGGGTGACCAACTACTAAATCAGGCACCACATAATGTTGCCCAGGGCCCCATCTAGCCTCATGGCTTTGAGCACCTCAAGGGATGGAACATCTAACATTTCTCTGGGCAGCCCACACCAGCACCTTACCACCCTCTGAGTGAAAATTTTCTCTGCAACATCTACATCTCCCCTTTTTTAGTTCAAAGCCATTTCCCCTTGTTCTATCACTATCCTTGAGGAGCTGTCAGCTCTATCCACTCCTTTATCTCTAAAGACAGCCTCCCAGGGAATCTTTATAACTTCTTAAACAGGTGAAAGATTGCACTTTTGAAGTTCAGCATCCTGGCTATGCTTTTTTCCAAGCCCATAGTTATTGAGATCATGAACTCAACCAGGGCATGGTCACCGCAGCCCAGATTGCCCCCACTTTTAATCTCTTTTATGAGCCTCTCCACATTGGTGAGCACCAGGTCTAAGAACACTTCTCTGGTCCATTTGTTTAATACCTGGACCAGGAATTTGTCTTCAATGGGCTTCAGGAATCTCCTGGACAGTTTGCAGCCCTCTATGTTGCTTTCCCAGCAGGCATCTGGTGGCTGAAACCCTTCCCTTCAGAATGACAGCCAACAAGCACCATGTCTCTTGCAGTTGAAGCAAAAAGTACTTATCCAGTCTCCCCTTGATTGGGTGCCTTGTAGTAGGCATAGACCACCAGATGTCCTTTGTTGGTCTAGTCCCTGAAAAGTTCCCAGTCAATTCATAGTCCTTGATCATTGTGCTCCAGCTGTGCTACCTGTCCCACTATATTTCTGTGATAGCAATTAGATCAGAAATTTCTAATTGCACCATGGTTTCCTGTTCCTCCTGCTCATCACCCATGCTGTGGCACTGGTGCAGAGGTACTTCAGCTGGGCTAATGGCCACACAACCTTTGTCAATGAGCACTTCTTTGTAAAAATCTGAGCTTTATCCCTGCTGTTTCCTAAGGTGACAGTGTTCCTCAACCATTCTGTCATTTAAAAACCCTTCCCCCATCAAATCCAGTTTAAAGCTCTGGTGATCAGTCTAGCTAACTTGCTTCCCAGAAGATTCTTGCCCCTTCTGGTCAGTTGCACTCCATCTGTCATCAACATATCCACTCTCTCAAAAGAGTGTCCAAGATCATAGTACCCACATCCCTGACTGTGACGAGAAGTAAACTGGAAAAAACATTTTAACCCATTTTAACTGATGAAAGAGAACGTGCTACTCAATTTTAATGAGCAACACACTCCCAATATAATATTAGGAAGCCATTATCTTTCAATCCACTCTGAATGGCACTAAATTCATATTAAAATAAACAAACAAAAGCCAACAGTCAAAGCCACCACCATAAATATTGGCATACTTACATTACTAATTACTAGCCTGCTAACACTAAGCAACACTCCCTTCTGACAAATTATACGTTAATGAGAAATAGAACCGGGGAGAACATAAAAAAAACATCTGAAACAATTAAAAATATTTATAAGTAAAAAGAAATAATCAATATCTAACCATAAAGAAAATTAAAGGCTTTCAAGTTATATCATATCTAACCATTTTCTCATTCCCACTGTACGCATTAAGTATGCCAGTTTTCTCCTGAGCAATAAACTGATCATAACAATCCAGCTCATATCCATTAAAGCAGATAAGAACACAGACTTCTGCATGCTTTCTAGGGTCTTAACTCTGAAGAAGAAAAACACTTAATTAGCACTTGGCCAAACGTGAATTTTGACTTAGCACATCTGAACTGCTCCAAAGAATGCTGTTCAAAAGATTTTTGCACATCTTTGAAGAGCAGCTTACTTTGTTATAGTTTATAAACAACACGTTTCCAAATAGCACCTAAGCTCATTTATTAACAGGGCAATATCACAGTCCTTCAGATGAGCTTATTGTAAAGTTCTTTCTCTGAACACATAGAACACTACAGAAGACATGCTACTTTTTCAGACTTTGGAGATGCATCTTTCCTTCCCCTTGCAGGCTTGCATTTCTGGAAGCAAGAGGATCTTGAACACAGGCAGTAGGCACGGCAACAATTTGTTTTCAGCTACCAGAGCATGACCGCTTGAGGTAATTATCAACAAACTACATTCAACTAACTAATTGTATGGGATAAGAGCAGGTGACTGCTATTACCTGGCTGGATGAGAAAGGATGCTGCTGCTTGAACACACAGAAAGGAATCCATCAGTCTTACAGAAAGCGCAGGGAGCAATAGGCTACTCTGCATGAAAAATTGTTGATGGGTACTGAACTTCATATCTTACTCATATTTACCCTCACTATCTTAGCCACTCCATGAATAGGCTGCAAAGGGCAAACACGGAAGAGACGATAAAGAGAAGAAAGTCATGATGAATGAATAATGATGACAGCGAAGGAAAAAAAGAGCAGCAATGAAGAACACAGCATTACAGAGTATCTTCAGTTGTGTACTTTCTTTTCAAGTGTCCTTGTCTCTTTCCCAGTGTGATTTAGCTACATGCTAAGGTAGTAATTCTATTACAGCATTCCAATAGGTATTATCAATTCATTAAAATCTGTTCCGAACCGTCAGGGTTTCTTCTAACCACAAGGACCAGGGATGTTTCTTTTTAGTCTTGATGCAAGAAATTTAAAATTGGAGCTAAGTTTGCAGTTCAGTTCTGCAGCAAACTGCAGTTTCCATGGGAGCAACATTCCGATTGGCAGACATCCTACAGTCTGCTGGGAGGCCAGCAGGTCTGAAGAAAACTAAACAGGATCTCAGTGCATGCCAGCACATACACAGAAACAACATATAAAAGGATTGATGCAAAGAGATATAAGGCAAAGTAGAGGGAAAACAAATAAGCCAACAAACTGATAGAACCTTTAACAGCTAACAAAAAAGGAACTGCTGAACAAATGAAAACAGGCAGAGACTCTGTTAAAACATTAAGGTATACTGACACCCAAATCAGAAATAAAATACTGTTTCATATGTGTCTCCCACATATCTGAAAGAACTGAAAGGAGTAGGAGGAATGGGAACAAAAACAGGTTTATTAAAATAAAAAATACATTTAAAAGTAGCATTAGATAGTACGCTCATGTACAGAAGCAAGCTAAAGGTACAGAAAATAAATTACAATTAGAAAGTTAAGGTGCAGAACAGGAGTAAGACGAAATGTTAGCAGTCACCATTAGAGAAAAAGAGCTAAAAGTTTGCTTAGTAACTACAGCTGTATGTGAAGACGAGGCAAGTAAAAGCACAAAGATATTTCTCTTCAGAGAAACTCCTTAACATTTTCTAAAGGCAAAAAAACAACAACCTATGTAGTCTTTCGACAACGGTCACTCACAAAAACTGTCTCAAGTTTCTTATTTTACGAGTGCTGATCAAAATGTAGGAACGAAGAGCAGTCAAGATGAATTTCCTCAAGAAACTAGAGATGGCAGCAAAGCCTCGAGCTACCAACTGAGGGGAAGAGAAGAAGTTAAATGAAAAAGAAAAGTTCTGAATAATTGCTTTTTTTTCCTCTTTCTCAGAGAAAAAAAAAAAAAAAAAAAAAAAGAAAAAAGAAAAAAAAAAAAAGGAAAACCCATTAAGTAAATACAGCTATAAGCTACAGTAAGGATTTCCATCCCCCTCCTTAAATGCAACATCATAGAGCAGTTTTTATCAAGTAACAGAAAAAGCACTTTTAAATAACTTTTTGACAAAAATATTCACGCTTAAATCTACAATGTATCAATAAACCCAGAAGTCATAACCAGTTTCTGAATGCTCCAGTCATGTAAAGTATCTGAACCACACTGCATGGAAGTACAAGGTTGCTTTTTCCTGGCTTTGACACAGTAACAACTACTGACACACTGGGAGTAAGTTCAGCATCAGGAGGACACTCCTGAACTCAGAGCTTTGTGCAAGACCTGAACCTTTTGAAAAACACCTAAGTGATGCAGGAAATTAAGATCTATTCTAAAAACCAACAAATACTCAGGAAAAGAATCCCAGAATCCTAGAAGTTTCCTGATCTCATCTCTCCGCTGAACTCCACACATCTGAGTTCGCCATTTAATTCTAAGACATAAGGAGACAAGCGCATTAAGAAGCATATCAAAAAGGGTTAGAAAATTCACTTGGAAATTGGGAGGCACACATTTGAGTCAAAGAATCACAGAATCCTAGGGGCTGGACCCTCCTGCTCAACCCTCCTGCTAAAGCAGGTTCCCTACAGTAGGTTACACAGAAAAGAGTCCAGACAGGTTTTGAATATCTCCAGAGAAGGAGCCTCCACAGCTTCTCTGGGCAGCCTGTTCCAGTGCTATGCCATTTGCACAGTAAACAGCTTCTTGCTCACATTCATGTGGAACTTCCGGCATTCCAGTCTGTGCCCATTGCCCCCTGCTCTGTCTCTGAGCAACACTGAAGAGAGCATGACACCAAACACCTGCCTTCCCACACTTCTGGTATTTATAAGCATTGATAAGATCCCCACTCAGTCTTCTCCAAGCAGAACAGTCCCCTCTGTCTTTCCTCATAAGGTTCCTCTCTGTCCAGCTCTCCAGCCTGGCCTGCAGCTTTTTATCATCAGCAAACTTGCTGAGGGTGCACTCTATCCCTTCATTCAAGTAATTGATGAAGATATTGAACAAGACCAGACCCAGTACCGACTGGGGAACACTGCCAGCTGCAGGCCTCCAACCAGACCACGCCACCGACAAATTCTTCCCTAACACAGAGTGTCTGAAGAAGCATTTGCCAGACTAGAAGATGTGGGAGACAAAGATATTACCGGCGCTCCCAGATGACTTACTACAGAATAATTTAAAATTCACCAGATCACTGAGAAAGGAAAAGGAACATCCATCATGATCACGCTCACTAAGCAAAAAAAGTGAAGAAATCTGATTCCTAGTTCCTACTCTAAGAAAATTGTATTTTGAACATAACATGTGGAAGCCAACTACACAGCCAACAATCTACTTGAAAACATTCCTAATGGGCAGAACAACAGATAATAAAGATCTTTGAAAGCTTCAAACAAGTAAGAAATTAAGAAACTGAAAAAGAACATGTATCTGCAGTTCAGAAAGTACCCTGTCTCAATGGCAGCTAGGAAGTATTGAATACTTTCCAATTAGAAGTGCCTGCAACTGATAAAACACCTGACACACTTGAGATCTAAGATTAGAGAAAAGGCTCCTGACGTTTTTAAGCACCCTGTTTACTTTATGCTTTTAAAGACAGTTAAACCTTAAGAGCTGAACAGCCCTGAAATCCAGCCAAAAGATAACCACTTCTTCCATGAAGGAAAAAGCAGAACAATCTAATAGCTGTAACTGAACAGAAAAACTCTGTCTGACCTTCAGTTTTCTAAGCTCCTTTTGTTGCTTTCATCTCTATAAGCACCCATGCTTTGGAATGAGGATGCTTGCAGGAACACAGTAAGGTTCGGGGTACAAAGAAGGGCAAACAACATTTTCTGTAAGCAGAAGTTGGTACTTTTCAATCTGAATTTGATCTAGGTGTCCACAGAACTCCCTGCCCCACAGACAAGTATTTTAATCAGACCAAGTTTCTGTTCAATACAATATATTTTAAATTTAAGTTTATAGCAAAACCAAACCCAGAAAAAGGTATCAGGAAAACCTGGTTTTAAATTCCTTGATTTCTCCTACCCATGTTAGGAGTACTTTCAAGCACATCATAAGCACATCAGAACTAGAAACAACAGGTTTTCGTTTTCATAAAATTACAAGGAATTACAAACACTAAGCATACTTAAGGTTCAGAGTACAAGTTATGTCTCCATTTGCTAACACTTCAGTCTTGAAGGACTCAACAAAACACAAAAACACTTGAAGAGCACCTATAAAACTATCCCTATCATAAGCTGATATGCATCAATGAGTTAATTCAAGTATTCAAAAAATAAATATACCAGATGTACATTTTGTACATCTTTGTAACATTTTTGGTAACATTAATTTGGTTCTACTGTGTGTATTATATCTGCATATAATGCAAAAAAGAAAAAAAAAAGTGAAACATTTTTTGAAAAATGAAGTATTTAATGATACGACCTAACTTAACAGTTCACTGTTGTCAAGAGAGGGGGAAAGGGAGGAATACTGCATGCCTGTTCCTATGTCTTCTACCTTGAGCTTGTTTTGACTGCACTGTAGGTCAGTTCAAGCCAGTAAAACCAGCAGACAAATAACTCACCCAACAAGTGAGCCAACTTCATAGTATGCCTGGCTTATACAGATCAGATGGGTGCTCTGGAACAGAGGAAGAGGGGATCTCATGCAGCAGGGAAGAGAAGCACATGAAAAGAGCAAGACTTCCAGCAATGGGAAACTTAATTCAACTAGCAACAGAAAAATCGCACTCATATACTCCTACAATGCCTCACCCAGGGGCACAAAGACGTTTGCTATAAACCCATCCAAACTCTTCCTATCTGGTTCCATTGGATTCAAGTTTATCCCTGGCAAACTGCCACTCCAGTAGAAGTTATTAGGTCAGATCAGTACCAATTCAGGAAAGATAGCACTCCCTACATTTCTGTCTTCTTCCTACACTATCCTCACTCCCACCTCCTATATCATCTTCCCTTTATCAATGTTGTGGGGGAGAGAGATAATGGTTCTTCACACATACACTTGTAAGGATCACTAAAACAAGTGTCAGTGCTTTTCTGCTGTTCAGAACCATTCCCCTCCATTCAGAATAGGGAATGACACTTGGGGCCAAAAGAAACAAGCAAAAATCATCCCAAGATAAGCAGGCAGCTAACAACTCAATTTGCAGCTGCAGAGTTATCTTAGAGGAGCATGAAAGCGATAGGATAGCCTACATGCTTTTTAGTTAGAACATCCCAAATGTGACGACAGAATGTTATCAACTGGTGACCACCTCTGTAAAAGCATTTTTTCCCTCCTCATTACAACAGCTTAAATACTGATAGAGACCATACTAAATCCTGAAGGTGCAAAATAAAAACGGATACTTCACATACCCACATAAGAATACACATGAGTAATGACAGATTTCACATATGAAGATATTCACTGAATATCTTAAAAGTCACTCCACTTGAGCAGCCTCAGCCACACAACACAAAGAGTTTTTCTTATTACCCCTGGAGCACTCTGGGTCAAAAATATCCAAAGGTGAACTACTTTCTAAGCCCTGGTAACAGTGAGTTTAAACAAAGTTCTGAATTAACCACACGAAGAACCATGTGTTCCCCAGGAAGGCACATTTATAAATGGCAAGAGTTTCTCAATCTCAGCTACATCAGAACTGATAACAATGAGACACAAGCAGTTTTTCAGCTTAGCTTTAAGTCCTTTCTAAAATACTGAATTGAAACACAGAACACCTCTTACATTACAATAGATACTCATATACCTGATATTCACTTCTAAACAATACCTTCAGAGGCAAACTCTTTGGAGTTCTATTAATTCAAATAGCCTCAGAAATTTTCTCAATATTAAAAGTGAGGAGCAATTGCTTGCATGCATACTATAGAAAAAATAAAGAATGATCACCAAAAGGGAAGTGGATTACCTTCAGTTACAGATGCCATCAAAAAAGCCAAAGAAACAGGTGTAAGAAGCAAGTGAAAAACTAACCAAATGCTATTTAGAATTCTCTGATTTCTTCAGAACTAAAGGTGCGTACAGTGACTGTTCTTAGTGTGTAAGAACCACGCATCAAATGTCTTCACATGGTGAAGTTTCAACTATTAGTTTTCAAAAAGACTGAGTCAAAATACAAAACCAACAAAATACTGATGACAAAAATACTGACAGGTCCTCTGCCTGGAAAAAAAGTACAGTCCCACTGTATCTTGAACACTGCAATAAAAGACAGGAGGTGTGTAGAAAAATCACTAGCTACGCCTTCCTACCCTATTCTAGCAAAAATATGTGAAAGTAAAAGAACAAGGCACGTCTTAATCAAGTGTGGGTCACCTCTGTCATCTGAAACTATATTAGGAAGTAGTCCTTGATCCTTTCAGTCCTACATTGATCCTGTAATGGTTTTCCATCCGTTTCTCTGAAAAGGTACACCTGCTTCTTGTATAAATTGAAGAAAAGAAAATAAACCCTTATTATAATTCAAACATCTTCACTGCCAAGCTCCAACAATTATTTCAAACCTCATTTAGCTGTGTTTCTCATAAAAAAGTGAAGTTGTGGATAAAAATGGGGCTTATAATAGTAACACTATCATAACAAACTTGCAGTACATTCCTGCTTCTGACAGGGGCGACAGAACGGGACACCACTGGGCATCTCCGAGGAAACAATAATTTGCTACAAATACAGCAGAAGTTTATTAAAAGAAGTTGCTGATTTGACACTCTGAAACACATTTCATTTCACAGCTGCTTCGAAGGGAAAGCTTTCCTGTCCCTTGTTTAGGGCATCCTTATCTAGATATTTTCTTATAAACTTACCTGATAAACACAAAGAAAATAAAGTGTTTCTTTGGGTGGCTAAGTGTTCCCTAGGTGGCTATATTAGCTGACTGGTACAGTATCTTAGGAGATCAGTCCAACTTCTGAAATTACTAGGACTGTGAACTTTAGCCATGCATATATACACTATATGTCTTGTACATACATCTTCACACTGTTTATTAAAAAATGTGGATTCACTCTTTGGAGAACTCCTAAGATCTACTTTTATAATTAACTCTATCATTTGGCATAAAATACCTAGTTTTAACACTAATCCCTTTCAATTTGGAAGTCACCATTCCTTAGATGACACATTTAATATGAGTACAGTCTTCTGAAAAGTGATATTCGAAAACACCACAATATAATAAGCAGTTAATACTGCTCAATTACCATCCATTGTCATGACATCTACATAAGACACTATAAAAAGGCCAGTGTATCAAACAGAGGACTAAGTACGTAAGTGGCTGTTGACATAAAATACAGATTTTTCCTCTCCTAGTATTTCCCTATCACTCATTAAAATGAAGCATTGCATTTTAACTAAAAGGACAGACAGGCATTGCTAGGATCCTGAAGCGCAGGCCCCATTCTAGAAGGCAACAGAGCTATGCTGATAAAAAGATCAAGCAATTAATTGAGCAGATCTCCAAATCCAGACAGTTACTTATCCCACAACTTCTCCAAGACATCTCTAGAATTTCGACAGCCAACAAATCTTACATCAACTAACTCACTGCCTAAAATTACTCAGGACTACTCTGCATGCTGTTGTTCCTCTGCTCCTACATTCAAAGCTTCCCTCTTTTGGGTATTAAAGCACAAAAACATATCTAAAATCCTTGAACAATCTCAGTGTATTTTCCTACTCCAAATTCTCCTCCTAAAAGTGACTCTACTTCCCAGTTGCCACAGCTATCTTGTTCACATCATAAGGATGCATGTGAGCAAAGCAGCTGTTTATCAAAACGACACCAGAAAATGGAAGAGAAAGTTTAACTCTGCAACCGCATATTTTAATTCCACCCTGTGTTCAGCTACAATTAGATAGACTTCCATAAGGTCAGTATTACAGTTAAAATCTGTAGCACAATAACTTAGGTAAGTAGATAGTCCAGCATCTGTGTATGTTAGTTTTCTAGAGTAATACACATTATAACCTCACACTTAAACCAGACATTCATTTCAACCTGTTTGCTTTCAACACTTTTAACACAGAAAACAGCTGGACATATGCTAGTACACCAGTATTTCAAACAGCACTAAGAAATTATAATGCTAAATCAGACGGTGTTCCATATCCCTGAAAAGTTCCCTTCCTTCTCCCTCCTTCCCAAACAGTGAGAACACCGCAATCGCTTCACGCCTCTATTTGCTTTGTCAAAATTATACTCAGAAGTTACATCTATTGGTTTTACACAAGATGCAAAACCTCAATGGTGCGCTAGAAAAAAAACACACTTGAGACAGGTATAGTTCGCACTGCCATGACTCAAAACAGAGACAATACTGATGAACAGAACCAATGAGAATCATTCCAGATAGTTTTGCTGTCACCATGCTTCCATTTCTTGGTCATGAAGATCATGAGATCTCTCCTTGCTGTCTTAATCATTCTAACTGGGATATAAGTTTAAAGCACATCCGTTTCAAGATAACAGCTCAGTATGGAACCACAATCACCCTCCTCCTGTTCTATTAGAACAGGAAGCTGGCCATACTTTAAAGCAAAAAATAAAAATCTGTATAAAAATGCACCAAGCATAAAAATGCCCAAAGACATCTTCATCCCATCCTTCTCCTTTCCCTCACACCATCCATATTCCAGCACTGTCAGTATGGAGAAGAGAGGAACTCCTTCAGGCTGTAGACACTCAAACTCCTCCTCACCTGAGGGAAGAGCTCAAGCAAAGAAACCCAGCACAGAGGAAGGAGGGATGAAAAACCAAAATCATCAGTGTGCAAAGCAGAGAGCAGCTAGCTTGAACCTAGTCATATTGCAGAGAACATCGTGAAACAACAGCACTAGCATCAACTAGCACAGTATATTTGGGCACTAAAAATGCCTGCAACTGCACCACTACTACACATAATAACTGTATGAATTTACAGCCCACCAGTAGCAGACAAAAAAACTGATTCATGTGACTACTAAGCCAAAGACTAAGGATGTCAATTGTGACCAATGCCCATTTGAACAGAAACTCTTATCAACATCACCACGATGTATAGGAGATATGCATCAATGTAGGAAACTATACTGAAGGAACACACAATCCTACTGTTATGCAGATCAGATGCTTTTTACAGTACTCCTCTAAAGCTAACATTAATCAATATGATTCTTAATAGGTGCAGAAAGTAAAACCCATTAATGTGAGGTAAAGTCCTCTCAAGACAGTATCTGTCATAAAACTCGTGTTTTGAACTTCCAAGTTCAGTATCAGCTTTGTCTGTTCTAGCTTAAAGAAAGGCATTCTCTTCAGAGTAACGAAGACTTCTGTTACATTTATGCAGAGCTCCTGTTATAAACCCAGAACAGTTCTCACCCATGTTGTTTCAACCCTACACCTATATGGAGTTTCGAGAATCACTCAATGTACTCTGAATGCAAAGTTTAATGAAAAATAAAGCAGGACACCTCTCACCACTATCTGTAGCCTGTTTATCAAACGCATGCTCTGATCAACGCAATGGAAGGCTTAAATATTTTAGCTTGTGTACTTCTAATCGACACACAGTGAAAACCCCTTCAATGCTAACTGGAAGCAAGTTTGAAGTGAATCAACAAGGCACACTTGTGTCTTTTATTCCCAGATATACCACTGTGTTTTTTGAAGGCCAAGCTAGAAGCCCACAGTAACTTCCTGCATTGAAACGTGATTGTGCCAGCCAACTCTGAAAATAAGACAGCAGCCTGGAACATAACACATTGTGTAAAGTTAAAACCACATGACCAACATTAGCGTCACAGATGCCACTTTAAAAAAGTTTAATAAGAAACTGGATTTATTACTCAATTTTTATCTCTCCACAGCATTCAGCAAAGAAATTGGGATACTGGAAGTGTACACAAATGAAAACTGCCCTTAATTTTTTTTCTAAAGGAAACATGGATTAGAAATTCTCTCAATCCCTCCTGGCTTTTCTTTTATCCTCTATCTATTCAGAATGAAAAATGCATGCTTGCAGAACTTAAAACACATTAAATGCCACGTAATAAACGATTCATCACTCTGTCATTCCGATCAATTCTTCCACATACTATTACAGCTACTGCTCCACACTCCGGCAAAAAGCTATTATCATTGTGTTTATACAAAATAAGTCTTATCAGTTTATCGCATTTGAAACTGTTTTAAGTTTATTCAAAAGCTCAGAATAAGCTTCAACAAAAAGGACCACATACTGCCAGCAAGGGAACTCCCATAGAGGACTTATTTCTCAAGTAGACTGTATAGGAACTTTGAGATTTCTCTTACAAAGTCAGGCAAAATATTCAGTTGTTTTACTGTCCAAAATCTCTTTCCCACACCCTTTCTGGAAATACCATTTACTGCTTTAAATGACAGTGATAACTACCCATTTAGGAAAGATAAATCACACGCTTTAATATTTCATGGACCTAAACACAAGTCAGGGGCCGGATGCACTATTTGCAAGAACCAGATTACCCAATCAATCAATTATAAATCACGGGAAGGTGCAGACGTTTAGTTGCTGTTTCACTGAAAGATGTTTAGCCAGATGCATACGTAGCAACTCAAAGCAGATTTACAGAGGCTTTCCCCAAGTTGCCTAAAGATGAGCGGGGTGCTATCAAAAATCTGAAAGCTAATTAAAAGACGCTGCATCCCCAGTTCCTCACAAGTCACCTGAGTAGCACTGCAATGAAACAGGAACACTGCTCATACAACCGTACAAACAAAACTGTGCCTATTAGAGGAGGGACACAACATCTGCATGCAAACCCCTTCCCACCACCACTGATAGCTTCAGTGATCCACCCTGTTCTGTTACAGTGCTCTTGGCAGCGCCGTGCTCCTACAATCCAACACTTATCTGTTAGATCAGGTTACATCACAACACATCCAGAATAATTCAATCTCAGGTATCAGCCAAAGAAGCTTCACAATTCACAGGTTCTGAACCTTGAATCCCTTCGAAATTCTCAGATCACAACACCGAAAGTCAGTGGAGCCGCATCAACATCTGGATGGCTGCGAATGAGCCATTCTCTATAAGCACGCATAGTCCTGTCAAGCAGAAGCACTTCACCTTCCTTCCAACGGCACCCAGCTCTGAGAAAGCAGTGCGTGAACTGCAGTGGTTAGCTTAAAACCACTTGTGAAGGGAGCATGCCAAAAACCATCTTCAAAATACGTTTAATCACTGTTTTGTTTCTTGGCTACATAAGCTCCCCATGAACAACTGGCAAGGGCTTTCAGCTTATGACAGCAAGGAAGGCCCTCTAAGCTTCCTATTTTTAAAAGTTGCTTGTGGCCAGGGAAAGGTGGTAATAACCGTGTGAAATGACAGAGCAGAGTGCTGAAACTTCAGCTGACAACAAAGTAACCTGCTAAGTCCAAGACGAGCATTTTAGTATAATCCTCAGGAAAGATTAATTCCAGAATATTTTTAGCCTGAGCTCTCAAAGCAGGCAGCAGCAGATAGAAACTGAGAAGCACTCTGGTGGAGTGGGAGGGAGAATGCATGCAGAAGAACTCTTTGTTTATAATCAAAACACGGGGAATGCCACTCTTATTGAATATATCCTCAGGAAGAAAGAGCTGCAGGCGCCCAGAGCAGTGCCACGCTAAGGCTCCCACAGCAATCTCAGCCGCTCAGTCAGACACGCAGACAATTAGGAAGCAGCAACACCGCTACATGTTTCACGTAACCCAAGCACAACTATAGGAGGCGTGTGGAACGCAACGAAATCAACAAAAATAGGATTTAGAAACTGGGCGGTCACGAAAATACAGAGCGGAGAGTTCGGCTCCCGTTCAGTGCCATCTGATTTGGGGGATGCTCTGCGTTTTCTTGGTGTGGTAACGCACGGAGCTGTCATCTCCGCGCAGCCCACAGGAGCGTGGCCCAAAACGGGCGGACAAGGGAACGTCGGCGACCTCCGAGGTTTGACACGAACACGCATTAACAGTTGCATAAGGAGACCGGAGAGGCCAAGTTCTCCCCCTGCCTCGCACACCGCCGGAGAGCGGAGCGAAGGCAGATCCGCTCGAGCACGGGGTGCCAGGGGCACCGCCGGCAGCACGCCGCTCATTGTACGCCAAGGCGCGGGGAGAGCCAACACCTGGCGCGGCCACCCGAGCGATAGGTGGATCCACAGCGATCCTTCTTCAGCAGGCAACCACCGATGGGTGTGCCGGGGATGGGGAGGAGAACAGGAGGGCTGGGCAGCGCCAGGCTGCGCGGCGGCAGGGCGGGCGGGGATCATGGTGGCTGAGGAAGCACCGGGGGCGCCTTCTTTCCCCCCCACCCCTCCCCCCAACCTCAGGGCGGTGGGCAGCGCGCCGGGGCTGCCCGCACCGCGACTCAGGTGGGAGCCGAGCACACCATCCCCGCGCTGGGGTGGGGGGGCTCCGCTCTCCCCCCCATCCCTTCTCCTTTTCTCCCCCCTCCCCCTCCCCGCGGGACTCACTTGCCGATCACCTCGCACAGCTCGTACACGTCCTCGAACAGCACGTCGTCGTCGGCCATGGTCCGCCCGTCAGGCGGCGGCCCCGGGTGCGGGGGGAGGAGGAGGAGGAGGAGGAGGAGGAGAAGGAAGCAGGGGGGGGCGCGGGCACGCTCCCCGCCGCGCGGCGCGCTCCCCCGCCGCTCAGCGCCAACAGCCGCAACCAACGGCCGCAACGGCCGCAATCGCCGCCGGGGTTCTCCGCTCCTCGGGCCGCCGCGCGTGTCACGCACCCCGCGACCCCACCTTCCTCCTCTTCCTCCCCCCACCCCCCCTCCCTCCCCCGGTTACTCCCCGGCGGCAGCGGCGGGCGGGCGGCTGTGGCTCAGCGGGGCGGCGCGAGCTCCATGGAGGGGATAGGCGGCGGTGGCGGGCGGCAGCGCCGGCTCGATCCCTCCCTCGCCGAGCGGGCGCGCTCCCGAGGCACCGGGGAGGAGAGGGGGGGGGGAGGGTGTCTAGGGGAGCGCGCACCGTGCGGGAGGATAATAGTAGGAGGGGGAGGGGCGGGGAGGCGCCGGCGCGGCCGTCGGTTCCGCTCCCAGCCGCGAGGAGGAGAGGCGGCGGCGGCAGCCGCGATAGGCGCTGGCCGCACGGGGAGGGCGGGCGCGCGCGCGCGCTCCCCGCCGCCGTCACGCAAAGGCCGTGGCGGGGGCGGGAGCCCCGGGTGCGCGCGCGCGGCCGAGCAGGCGCGGCACGCACACACGCACGCACGCGGGGGGCCGCGTTGGTTTCCGCTCCCTTTCTCCCCGCCCGCGCCGCTCGCGAGGCCACGCCCCCTCCCCCCCGCCGAGGGGTCGGGGGAGGGTCGGTCGGCGCGGCGTGCGCAGGCGCGGCGTGCGATGACGTCATGGCGCGGGGAGGGGGCTCCGCGGGGTGGCTGTCATGAGCGCCCGCGGTGGGGCGGGTTGAGCTGGGCGCAGGTGTTGGGAGCGTCCCGCCGCTCCGCCGGGCCGTGCGTGGGCAGACGCGGGAGGGGAGGTTTGCTCCTCAGTCGGCTGCACGCTCCCGTCTGGTGCCTGTAGCCCTGCCTGCGGTAACAGCTCCTTTGCACGAGCTCCGCTGCTTTGTCCGACGACGGGTAGGGCTGTTGTATCTGGAGCGGTGTTCGAACCGTCTTTGTTGCTGGTGAAACAAGCGCTCCCGCAGCCAATTAAAGGAGCCTTCTGAGAGCGCTCTGATGCGCAGCCAGTTGGGCAGGTGACTGGTCGTTTACCTCGTAAAGCACTCAAAGGAACGTCTGAGACATCCCACGAATGTCAGAACACCGAGTGCTTAACCTGCCGGCTTCCATTCTGTGCTTTTTACATTGCACACACACACACACACACACACAAAGGAAAACTTGTGTTTGCACACACACAAGGAAAGCCTTGAGGAAGAGCGTTGTGTTCTGTCTGAAGTAGTTGGGAACTGTTGCAGTTTCCAAAGCATGTAGGTTTCCGCAAAGGTCGTGTCTCCTATTTATTTGCATGGAAAGTACTACCGATGGAAAGAGCACAATGGCACTGCTTGTTACTAGAGCAAATTCTCAGCTACGAAACACTGTTTTTTCAACACTCAGCACCACTAGCTGTGCATTTGCAACAGCCATGAACACAAGCCTGCATGTCATGCTCCTAACAATCTGCACCAGCGGAGGTGACCTGCTGCTGTCACCACTGCTGAAACGCACCACCCACCGCCCCACTGTGCTCGCATCCATTGCTCGGTCTCCAGCAACATTCAGCATCAATGAATGTCAACGGGTGCCATTTTTTTCTGTGTGGAGGAACTCAGTGACACACCTTTGCTTCGTATGCACTTCCACATCAGATGCCACTGTGTCAGAGTGCCCCTCTGCTGCCATCTGTCATATGGCTACAAAATGGAACAGAATTTCAGCTAGAAGGTTTGACATCTGCCATATCACCAACATCTGACGTTTGGGGCCAACATAATCAAATAGGAGGCATTGCTTTCAGAGCAGCCCTCATTTCTGCTGTACTAGTTTCACACACATGCAACTTCTTAGAACTCATTTACACAATGGTAAGCGACACAGTTGTTCCTTACACAAAGGGGAAAAAAAAGAAGAAGAGAGTATCAAAGCATAATTGTCAAAAATAATTGTCAAAAATAACCTATAATCTGCATGGTGGGAACGTGTAAGGTGAGAGATGTTCCTATGAGGTTATACTCTGTGCCATACTAACCTTTAAAAACATTAAAACGGCATCAGTTTGGAATGCTGATAAAAAGCCAACACGGTTAGATTGACTGTTCCCCCGGTGTGCCCTGCGCAGAGCAGAGGAGCTGATGGAGGCCTGATGGCGGCTTCAGCTCCTCAGAGGGAGCGGAGGGGCAGCGCTGAGCTCTGCTCTGTGTGACAGCGACAGGGCCCGAGGGAACGGCATGGAGCTGTGCCAGGGGAAGGGCAGCTGGGGGGCAGGGAAAGGGGCTGCACCACAGGGCGGTGGGCATGGAACGCACAGGGCTGTGGGCACGGCCCCCAGTGCTGAAGTTCAAGGAGCATCTGGACAGGGCTACCAGACATAGGGTGGTCCTGTGTGGAGTTTGGAGTTGGACTTGATGAACCTTGTGTTTTCCTTCCAGAACAGGATATTCTATGGTTCTGAAATTCTATAAATTTCAGCATCAAGCCTGCTTACAGTGTCCTCTTACCCTCCAGAATGGAGGATAGTAGTTTCTATTTTTATCTTATGGGCCTAACATCCAATTCCCTTCCTTCCTTCCTTCCTTCCTTCCTTCCTTCCTTCCTTCCTTCCTTCCTTCCTTCCTTCCTTCCTTCCTTCCTTCCTTCCTTCCTTCCTTCCTTCCTTCCTTCCTTCCTTCCTTCCTTCCTTCCTTCCTTCCTTCCTTCCTTCCTTCCTTCCTTCCTTCCTTCCTTCCTTCCTTCCCTTCCTTCCCTTCCTTCCCTTCCTTCCCTTCCTTCCCTTCCTTCCCTTCCTTCCCTTCCTTCCCTTCCTTCCCTTCCTTCCCTTCCTTTCCTTTCTTTCCTTCCCCTCCTTTCCTTCCTGTGAGCTTACAGATGTATTAGTTGTCCATGTTCAGTGCAAGGAAGAGTGAAATGGATATTGCCATCCATTTCTGTAGCACAAGAAGAATTTGCCTGAACTATGATCTATAATGCAGTTCTGCATTATCAAAAGTTGTACACAGAACAAGCAGAAGCAGCGAGTATACCCCTAAGTCAGAAATTGCTAAAACTCTTAGAGAACTATGCTGTGACTAATCTCATGTTCAGATTGAATGAGCTTGAAAAAATATGAGCATTAGTTTGCCAAGTTTGTCAGCAGCCAATACCCAACAGCATGACCATCAAGCAATATATATGCAGATATGTTTGTGAGGATGGATTTCATCCACAAGTCTGGAAGTAGTCTTTCCTTTCACAGGCAGGCATTATTAATTTTCACCCATATGCTCAGTACATCTCCTTGATAGATTCTGGGTTTAATTTAAAAGTTACAGGTTGAATTTTGAAATTGGCACGTCCAAGATCTTGTAACAAAATAATATCCAAAATGCAAACAGAGAAATATTTACACTTGTGACCTGGAATGATTCATTTATAAGGATTATGGTTGGTCTGAAAACAGTTTAGATCATCAACTGTTTCAGGGGTGGGAAAAGGACTTTGCAAGAAAAAAAATGACACTGCCTATGTGAAAGAAGGAAATGTTTTGCAGACCCTGCTAGCCCTCCCCAATCCACAGCATGTTTGGCCTGCTGGTCAGTCACATTCTGAGCTGGAGGATGATACTGATGCTGAAGATGAGCATGAACTGTTCTTAGGTCATAAAACAAAATGTTAGAGACCTGCCAGACTTCTGACAACCTGTACTATGTTGTTAGGGTGTGCAAATTCTACAACCTAAAAACAGTCCATTTTTGGGGCAGTATATTTTGGTTGCCAAAAACAAAACAAAACAACGTTTGGAACAAGAGAGGCATGCACAGTTTGAATCTCTGTAAAAAATATTTTCCAAGAGTACTGTACAAAGTCATTAGCCAATCTAGAAGAAGTCTGAAAAACTTCTTACGGCACTCTTGAATTACATCAGCTTAGAAATCTCTCATGTGCCTGAGCACTCTGCAGTTGCAGGACTCAGGTGTAGCACACAGAACAGTCGCTGCATGCCTGAATGAAAAAGGGTGGGTTTCACATGGAAGCAGGTAAATTTTGTTTGTCTAGGAAGATCAATCTCCGTCTGCATTTCTCTTTTAAAGTTCCTCCGCAGTGTGAACCCTTCACTGTTTAATGAAAAGTAGACTTTCACTGTTTTTCTTCTGCACTAAAGATGTAATCAGGTCTCTCTTTTCTGCCATCCACGATCTTCAAGAAACAGTTGGAGCTTATCTCTGTACCTTGCCCATATCTGGTTCCATTGAAATTGGCCTCCAGGTTCAAAAGTTCTTGGAAGAGATACAAATGTGTGTGTTTCTATGTGAACACGGCAGAGCGTAAACATGATTTCCTCAGTCAACCAGCCATGAACTGACTTTTTTTTTTTAGAATGAGGCATTCTTTTTCTTTGGCTTTCAAACATGATGAACACTGCACCTTTGCTGAGCTCATACTGACCCAGTTGGGAGAGAATGCCAAGATATTAGGCAGGACTTGGTCAATGAACGGTAAGGGAAGAAGTCGTGTTCCTTACCTTTAGACTATAGTCATGATTGACTATAAATGACAGTATCACTACTGACAATAGTACATTAACCAAAGCTAGATGTGTCTCTAGATACTCACAGTTACCCTTCAAAATCAGTTTCTAATGGTGGAACTGTTGCATGTAAGAGCAACTGGGAACATCAAAAGAGAGGGAAAAACTTTAAAATGACATAAAGCCTTCTTTAAGAGCATCTCTTTTTCAGCTGTTTCTTGCCATTTTATTTTTCCATTCACTGTATACTGTGTACCTGTGAACAATCTTGATTGGATTAGTGGAGAGCTTAAGGACGCATGCTTATTTATTTTTTTTTTTTTCCAGTGTTGCAGCTTTTTCATATTGGCAGGTGTGGATTAAGTAATATGAGTTGTGAAGGAAATCTCCTCCTGATCCTTTTACGGCAACTTTTTAAAATTAAAAAGTTCTTACAGGATATACAGGGGATAAAAACAAATAATAAAAGCAAGTCAAAATGCCGTCTATCTTTGCATTATTATCACAAACAGGAACCTGAGACTATATGCTAGAGTCGTGCACCTATACACAGATAATAAGTTCAAATCACATCATACAGACAATCTCAGAATGCCACATACTAATATGAAAATAAGTAATAAAACATAATATTTTCCTACAATCTTTTCTTCTCTCTTGCATTTCTCACCCTCCTGCAACACTGTGTACAATGTATTAAGTCCCCTTGTCTTGGCATGTGTCACCCTCATAGAACTCCAGAAGGGCCTCATGAAGGAGAGAGAATGCCCAGAGGATCCTCGGTGTAGGAAAGAAGAAAGGAATACTGCATCTAAAGGAGATCCTAATGTATGACATCCATGCATGATGCTGAATTTGGAACTGTCGGTTACAGCTCCAGGAAGAGCCCTCAGAGTTACCCTGACAGTTCTCTGAAGCCATTGCTTCAGGGTGCAGTGACAGCTGATAACAGCTGCTAAAACACTAGACAACATCAGGACAAGCAAGGAAACAAGGCAGGATGTGTCATTTTGCCACCACATGAAACTCTGGTGCACCCAGGGTGCGCATATGAGCTGTCCAAGCCTCTCCAGCCTCTAGAGAGCACAAAACATAGGTGCTGAGGCTGTAGAAGGGGAAATGACTGCAAATAGTGATCAGGCTTTCATGCTCTTCCTAAACTGCATCTCCTGCTACCACTTCCCTGTTTGCCCTGTTTTTTAAAAGTGTAAATGCAGTCATTCATTGCAAATTCCGCAGTCAACTTCTCAACATTTGGGGAAATGCAAGTCAGCATACCTAGAATGTGAAGAATAAGTCTTACCTGGTAAGAAAGGCTTTGTTATTGATCTTAGTCTGTTCCTTGCCAGGCAAGTACAGCTGGATGAACCCATTAGGGCAGTTCTTATATTTGCAGCCTTTTAGTTTCTTCTCTGTGTTTCATTTTTCATTCCCAAATTTATCCTTTATTTTGTCCTCATTCTGCCAGCACTTTCTTTTCCAAACCCTATTTATTAGATTTGAGATGCCTGTTTTTTTCTCACTGCATTCTCCAAATCACTATTTCTATTAATGTGCAGGAATGCAATCCAGTAGCTGACAAGTCTTACAGTTGAAGACTTCTAAGACATTGTTAGAGCTTTACTGCTTATCCTATAGCCTCAGGGTAAGCCAAGCTTACCACATTTTATACTTTAGAAAAGGACACTAATTCTGTAAATAGTTATTTGCCAAGTGTTCCATCTTCCTCATCGTCCATCTTTTTTCCCTTTTCCCTCTGGTTTTCTTTGCCTACATTCTTTTCATATGGGATACAGCTATACAGAAGTGAGCAATCACTGCTCTGCCTGGTCACTTAGCTAATTCCCACACGCTTCTCTTTTTCCTATGCTTTCTCTTGCTGATATGTTCCAACACTGTGTGATTAGTCACTCACAAACATACAGGCTTTTTTATCCTTCAAGGAGAAAACCACCTATAATGAAAGGAATTAGTGATGACTTCTTGTTTTGGTTTGACTAAGTTACAATTCAGAAAGTTTCTTGCAAATCTGGTGGAGAAGTATCCTTATTTCCCTATGGAGGAAATCGTCAGCACAATTCTGGCAGCCTGTTGAGCAAACCCAAGCTGAGCATCCTCACCTGGGAAAGGACCTACTGCAATAGTGTTGTGCTGTGAACCAAGAACCTCTAGGCTGTGGCTAAAAGTTGGCGGGGAAAGTGAAGCTTAGCAAAACCAGAGAAACTATAACAAGCCATGTGGTGTAATACCTTTCTAAACCCAGCACGTGGCATCTCTTTGACCTCTTCCATTACAGGCCCAAGAGCTCCCTTATTTTAGAGAAATTTGAGCCGTACTCCCTTGCTGATCTGCTACATGTGGTTTAAATATCATCAGAGATTTTTATGTGTAGCTTGGGGCCTTTCTGTTTGGGAGGAGAAAGTACTTTCACAAAGATAAAATGCTTTTTCTGTGTCAAAAAGTATTCGTGTGCTGTGTGTGAAATTATTATTAGAGCTGCTCTTCTGTTTGATCCAACTATTGAATTGTTAATAGAGAATGTAACAGAAGGTGGGAAGTAGAACGATGATCCTGATGTTAGGAGCTTGCCACACAGGTGAACAAATTACTATTATCTTACAGTAAAATGTTGTCCCTGGTGATGCTTTACTCATTGTTTATCCATGTTTATACATGAGTCCGATATGATCATCCTTGGTTGTTATGGCTATTGGTGATTATCTGGAGAAAGGCCTTCTTTGCCCTGAGCTTCAGATGTACAGCAACATCAAACACATCTCTGCTTCTTCACCAGTGTAAGATCCACGTGTTGTCATAGAAGCAGAGAAAAAAACAAGGATCATAGAAATGTGTAAATGCTTTCTAAAGAACTGCTGTCACAATGAATACCTACTCCTACTTATTATGTATTTTACATATGATGACTTCTAATCAGAAGTTCTGTCTGATGCTGGTGGTGTCTTTAGCACACCTGAAACAGCGGTGTCTAGGATATCTAAATTCTGGGTTTTATATTTTTACTGTAAATTAATGAGCACAAAGCTTTAGGAGTCATTGTGTTTTCTGTGAGGGAAAGAACCAAGGGTTATATTTCAGCCCCCTCTCCCCCCTCCCCAAAACTTTGTAATTTATTCTTTGATCACTATAGAGATGGACTCTAGGTGGGTGTATTTGCCTCTTCAGAAGGAACTTAAGGAAAATAAGCTCTGATGATGGATATAGAGGTATACATGTTAACATCGCTTGTCTTTCCCAGCCTTGTGAACACTAGTTGTGTTGCCTGTCACTCAGAGTCTGAATTACCCACTAAGAGTGATTTTTTTCTAGGCTAATTAAGGCCATCACTGTTGCTGACATCCATGTCTGTGCTGGCTCAGAGACAGGGAAGCATCTTCAGGGCCAGCACAGAAAAGGAAAACACACTGATGTCCTTACCGTGCTGTCACTATTTGTCTCCCTTGCTGTTTAGGTTCTCTTTACAAATATCATGCTGTTCATTACGTGCTCCAGACCCACAGGCCTTGGGCATCCTCGTGCTAAGGCATTCTAGCCTTGGATAAAAGGCGGTTCTTAGACAGGAGCCTTGAGTTCAGTCGTAACAACTGGTTCTTTCAAATAAAAGCAAAAATATTAAGCATATTTTCTTGCTTTCAAAGAAAGGACATGCTATTAAAAAGAAATTCTACCTAAGCACTGATATCTAATAATTAACTCTGCAGTACTTATTTACAGTAAATGACAGAACAATGGGTAAATCATTCTATGAGTGGAAAAGCTCTGACTCATATTCCTAGGTGCAGTGGTGGTTGTGTTATTTGTTCTTTTGTGCCTTTGCTCGGAGGTGTGAAGATAATCACAGAGCAGATGTGGCACGGAGTACTTGTCTTCAGGCAGAATAACAGCTCAAAAATGTGAGGGGTGCATGCACCAGCAAAGGAATACATACAGGGAAACACAGTGTTGCCTCTGCTGCAGCTACAGCCAATGCTTTGCCAGCCAAATAAACGCCTCTGTTGGAAATGGCTGTTTGACACCACTGGTGCCAAGACTGGATGGTCAGCTGTGATTGGGTCAGGAGGTATTACGTGCTTTCTGAGGAGGCAGTAGGTAACTCCAGGAAAGTTCTTAGGTTTCCCTTCTGAAAAGTTCAGCTAGTTTGCATGCAATCTTTTGGAGAGGATATTTTAAACTTTTCCATTAGAGTAGTAACATGGACCAGAACAGAGAAGAAAACAAGTAGCTTTTTAAAAAGTGATGGGAATTTTTGTTTGTTTGTTTGTTTTGTTTTGTTTTGTTTCGTTCTGTTTATTTTATGATCTGGCTTCCACCTTGCACAGAAGTGAAAAAGATTTCTCTATCACCTGTCTAGTTTGTTCTGTGATGAGCAGGAACCGAGGAATTTCCTCACCCAGAGAATACACTCTTAACAAGAGCACTGCACTTTGCAGGCTTGTATTTAAAAACAGGTTCAAGCCAGAACCTCTTAAAGATGTGTTTCTCTGCAACTTCCCTCTGCATTCTGAAACTGAACATTAATATAATAGGGAACTTCAGATACTAACTTAATTTAGCTTAATGAACAAATACACGTTCAATTAGCCTCCAAGGTACTCTGCATTGATTTGTGGAATTGAAAATCTCTCCCAGAGTATCAATATCCTCACTGTCAGGTAGCAGCAGGTCTGTTAGATCTAGCTGTACCTTATCCTGAAACCTGATCCATCTCAACCTGCTGCAGCTGTTGTCTGTCACATTTCTCAGACAGGTTATGTTGGTAGTTCTCCTTTAGAGAAAGTGTCACTTAGTCCTCTCATATGTCCACCTGGTGCGTCAGCTTCACCTGACCACACCATAATTCTTGTGACAGTATTGCTTTTTGCAATCGTTTCATTGTAGATACTCTTCACAGTTGTTTGTTTGTTTGGTTTTACAAAAAGGTGATAGATCCCAGGACTCTAGATTGTTTTAATTTCCCTGCCCTTGTCTGTTTTGCAGCATATCTGCTGGTTGCCATGACTTTGATAAGTGTCCTTAATAGAGCAGGCACTCTTGTTTTCTGTTAGAAAAAACAACAGCAACAAAAAAAAGCCAGCAGGTGACAAGCTGTGTTATTTAACAGTGCTAACTTTGGGTCAGAACTGGCATCCATTTCTGTATGTTCTTTAACATATTTTCTGGTAGCCTTCAGAGGCTGAAGGTAAGAGAGTTCACAGTTATATGGCTAAGCTTAGTATTTCAGATTGAAACAACAGTTGAACACAATTCTGATAAATGTCAGCTACTGCTAGATTAGGTACACCAGGCCCACCGTATCATCCCAAGCTTGGGATGTAATCTTTCTAAGCTGTTATGTTTTTGAGCAACTCTGTCTCAGGAAAATGAGAATATAAGCGCATATCAAAGGTTAAGAGACCACTGACTATCTATTTTCTGTTTCCAGCCGGGACACACAAATTCGTTTCTCCTTTGCATTGGGAATAAATGTTTGTTGTACCATATGGCAAGTTTTACCACTTCCTTAATATCACTGTAATTTAGGATTGGGGCAAATCTCTAGTCCATCTCTTAGAATTTCAATCCTTAAATGAGTTTGCTCTTGTCCATTTTATCATTTTTCAGTAACATCTCAAAAATAACTGCTCTCCTGTCTTTAAGTATCAATCTGATACAAAGAGGTTCCCCGAGTTCTACAGTGATAATCTGTAAGGGCAATATCATATGCTGGGCACAGTATGTTGATAGTTTTTATTACATTTTTTAAGCAGCTTTTTTGTTAGAGCAGTTTTATCTGCCTGTTTTATAGAAAAACCTAAACCTGGATGTTGAGCCATTGCCCTCTTGTTAAGTCCTCTGGAAAGCATGTCTGCAACCACCAAAACTTCTCTAAGTTTATGCTTAGCTTGCAAATCCCTTGTCTGTAGCCAAGTGTCCATCCCCCTTTACACTAAAGTACTCTTTCCCAGATCCCTGTGGCTGACAAGTAGGTTTCATTTAAAACTTTCAATCTTCTTGGGTCCATTGCCTCCATGTGCTCTCTTTCAAAGCACAGTAGCATTTTGCTGGTGGCTGTGCAGCTGTAGCCTGCCCCTTTGCAGAGCAGTCCTGCTACTGCCCTTCTTCAGTCAGGGACAGACCGCTCAAGTTTTGTGATTACTTTCCTAGGCCTCTTCGACTCAAAAGTGTTGTCAATAGGGTTGACACCAGTTTCTCAAACACTTTGTTGTATCCTTTCTTTTCTAGGGTGGCAGTCTTAGCTGGTTCTGGCAGCTAGGCCAGGAACAAATTTGCCTACAACATTAATCTCTCCAAGGAATCTTTATACCTTTTCTTGTCTGTCAGACTGTATGTACTAATGATAACACCAACCTCCCTCATCGTTTCCTAACCTATTATGGAAAATGAGGTGGATTAATGAAGACTTATTATTGCAGTTGCTGAAATCGCCCAGATAATTTCAACTGAATATATGAACTTCTACCAGGATTGATGGAATGAGCATGGATGACTATTTGTCCCTAAGTATCCAGCATGTCCCAGTTGCAAGATTATATTCCTTAATTTGCAACTCAGAAACTAAAGCAGCTATGACCAAATTGCAAAGAGTGTGCACATATGCTAAACTAGTTGCATGTGATAGCTCAAAGCTCCATGTAGGTTGATGTACTGTGCTTAAAGGTTGCCAATTTAAATTTGGTTTGGGTATTTGTACTATCTGTTGCAGTCTTCAATGTGGTTATATCCTTAGCTCATTTTATTTTGGTCCTGGACTTTGTTCTGTAGGCACACAGAGCCAAGAACTTGGAGTGAAGACTGATTCATTCCCTGACTGATTTCTCACTGACCACCATGGCTTAACCTGGCTTTCTGTAGCAGCTATTGCTTGTTTTCCAGAGCTCCTGGAAGCTTCAGTCCCGCACAGTGAAGAGCCCTACAGCTGATACTGTCAGCTAAGTGCAGCTATGGTGTAGAAAATGTTCTCAGATCTCGTGCTTTGAAGTCTGTGGATTGCACTTGTAATGATCACTCTTCTCTGAAACATTTTTCCCAATTCTGAAAGTGTTTACAGAAGTAATTTTCTGTGGACAGGCAAAAAGTTGCATTAAATTCTAATAAAATTCATCTCAGCACTAGGGGATTCCATCTTAAACGTGAAAATGAAACAGGTCTCAGCAGAGCTGTTAGCCTCAGCAGACATTTATGCTGTTACTCAGCTTACCCTTGTTTTACTAGAATTTCATTTAAAGTCATAAGATTTTCAAAAGAACTTCTGCTTTTTGTTTTCTTTTAACATCTCTCTTCAAATAAGAGGAAGTCGGTAACATTATTTGCTCTGTTTCTTAGATACTACATTATGCCTTTTACTGATTTTTCATTTCGCCTTTCACTCTATTATGGCTTGATTTTTTGTGTTACGTGAATGACACAGTAGCCCTAAATATAGCTGAATATTGCTCATGAAGATTACTCTTTACAGAATCACAGAAGTGTAGGGGTTGGAAGGGACCTCCAGAGATCATCAAGTCCAACCCCCCTGCCGGAACAGGTTCCCTACACCAGGTTGCACAGGTAGGTGTCCAGGAAGGTCTTGAATATCTTCAGAGAAGGAGACTTGACAACCCCCCCGGGCAGCCTGTTCCAGTGCTCCGTCACCCTTTAAATTTATCTTATAAAAAAAATTGATTAAACTTAGTTCTTGACTAAACATTTAATCTTCTCCTTTCTCTTTCTTTGACTGAAGGTCAATTTTAAGTCCCTTTGTCATTCCTCTACTGATGGCTAGGCAAAATATTTTGGCAAACATTTTGAGCAGGAGAGATAGCACAGAGAACACCTTGCTCCAACAAAATCTTAAGCGCACAGAGTTCAATGTTGCTACACACTGAGAGATCACAACTATAATGTGTTTTCTGAGGTTGGGATATCTCATATCTAAGATTATGTAGATGTTTAAGCTTCTGACAAAACTTTTGTTTCATCTATTTGACTGAATCAGCCTTCTGTATGGTGATACCAAAAGGGTACTCTGTGCAAGCATACTTGGCTCAAGGAAAGGCTCTAGGGAAGGAATGCCCTACCAAATTCAACACATAGCTTGCTCTGGATAGTTACTTCTTTCCTTCTGGTTCTTACTTCACATTGGCAAGCCTATGGAATAGAACTACAGATCAGCTGGACTGGACATGCAACATGAAGATAGCAGTGCTCCCTAAACCAATTCAGTGGACCTTTTACCCCTTCCTACTTAATGCTTTTATGGAAAAGTCTTCATAGTTTTTATATTTTCATAGTTTGACAGCTTGTTGCCAGGAATTTAGCACGAATGACCAAAAATATTTCAATCTTTTAAACAAATTCATTCCTTAACACGACATATTGAGAGAAGGAAGAATTGTGTCCTAGGCAAATATAGCATAAGATCAGAATAATGTTTTCCGATTCAAGTACCAACATATGGAAAAGAAGAGAAAAACTTTGCTCTCAGCCATTCAGATGTTTTTTTGGCAGAGAGAAAGTCAAGGGTTGTACTGAAATAAGGCAATGTGTATGTGGACCATGGAGATCAAAGCCATCCTACACTGTAGGACAACCAACTGGCATTGGCTAGTGGCTTTGCAATATATTTATTTAAATATGAACTTAAATGCATGTGTATTCATATAGTAATAGTTCTACATTTCTACAGCTCTGTCTTTCATTTCTGTTTATGTATTGATCTTGCATCAATTTGAATGGGCCTAAATTGCTTCACAAATTTTGATGCCAGCCACTAATATTTTAAACGAAGCTATCAAAAAGTTATAACCATAATTTACCCAATAGAATTATTGCTCTGAGCTTTGTTACAAACTACTGACAGAGTCAAAATTCAAGTTATGTAATTTGTCTCTGATTTTCTGCAGTTAGGGTGCCATGTAATATTTTATGAAACTGAATAACAGTATAGTGTTAAAATGACAATACAGGAACAAATACAGATTCTGTAATTATGTTACCATAGAATCATAGGATCATAGGTTCATCACTAAGGTTGGAAAGACCAGTAAGATCATCTAGTCCAACCATCAACCTTGCCTGTGACTGCCCTAGACCATGTCACTCACTGTAACTATTATGAATGTTAAGACCTTGAAACTAATATCTGCAGCATACCAGTGTGTTAGTATTACAACTGTATAGTTCTGGCTTTGAGAAAGAAGGTACACTTTTTACAAAAAAAAAAAGTGTTTATACCTATGTTTACAAGGACCATTTAAAGGACAATTTAGGGCAGGAAACAGTGGACACTACTGAGACAGAAATCAGAAAAAAAATTGGTAGTATAAGATATTTGTTCAGCAAGAAGATTTGAATTATCCTGGCCCAGCAATAGAACGGTTAAACTCAAACCAAAACATTTGGCAACTACGCTCTGCTTGGAAATATTTATAGAAGGCTAATACTTAGCAGGTGGTAAAATTTTCCTTCCAAGGATCTCAAAGCATTTTACAAAATGTTAATAATCAAGCTTCATAAAAATTCATGTGTAGCTTTTCCAAATGTGTCTGCTCCCATACACAGACAGTCTGAAACCCTACATTCTATCCCTTCAGAACCAGTCTATGCTCAGTTCCTACAGAGTGTTCTCTGTCCAGTCCAGAAAGGAAAACATTGGAAAGCTGATGGGGTATTCAGAAACTTGGAGGGGAGGAGGGCATCCTGTCTGCTCTGTACGTATGTACCCAAACTTCTAATACTCTGACTGAGACACCTAACAAACCCCCAGAAATCTGCACTCAGACAGAGAACTGTTGATTCTACTCCTGTGACATTCCTAAGTACAATCTGCATTTAAGGAAGGAGGGATATTCAGTAAGACTGGAAAACTTACTTAAGATTACACTGCCAGTAGTGGAAAGAGCCGGAGCAAGAATCCAGTGCTGACTCCAAGTCTTCTGCTTGCATCACTAGGCTGTCTTTTATTCAAGGGAAGCACGGTGCAAATGTGAAATGAGACGCTGCAAAGGTATTAGACAGCTGAACAGATTGTAAGTGCTCTGGACAATCTTGAGATTACAGCCCTTGTGAGCTTTGCTTCATTGCCGGGTAAATTGGATTAAATAATTATGGATAGGTATGAGACACCTAAGTGGCCATACTATGGTGGAAAAAACAACCCCATTTTTTTCCATAATAGAAAATGCAAGATTTTCCACAAAAATGAATTAAAAAAACATTTCTGAAGAAGTTATCTGTAGGAGCCTGTGAAAAAAGCTATTTGTCATGGAGGAAGAGAAAGTTATTTCAGAAACATAGTGAGACAGATAAGGAAATATCACAGAAGGAGGCTGTTTTTAACTGGGCAGAGAGCACTGGGGTGGTCCTGAGGCTGAGTACCAGTAGTCAGTGATTAAATAATTCAGGGTTTGTAAAAGGACAAGCAGTGAGGTGAGAACATTTGAAATATGACAAAATTGTTTGAGGTATTTAACACAGGAAGAGACTGAAGATCTCTACTGAGGCAACTAAGCTAGGTCACCTAGCATCAGATGAAAAAGGTGCTGGGTATCACACTTTGGAAGAATTGCCTGAACTGCTTATACAGATGCCAGAGCTCAAAGCTAATCAGTAAAAATGAAGTTTTGAGTGAATACTTAATTGCAAATCTAGGAGTGGCATGGAAGAAGGTATGAATTTATATGCTAAATAAGTCTGTGGTACGTTTATTTTAGCTCTGGTTATTATATGAAAAAGAACGAATGAATAGCAGAAAAGAATTCAGAAGTAACTGGAAAGAGTGACATGGAAAATTTTCTCTGTAAACTTGAAGCTAGGAGTATCTAGAAAGGTAGTGCACAGGTAACTGTAGAAGTGTACACTAGAATGTTCTTGTAAAACAAAAAGAAGACAAAATATACGTATTTATAGAAGCAGACAATGGGTATTGGGTAGCAATGGGTGCAATACTACAGCATAATCCTGAAGCCAGGAGTAGAACCAGATGGGAGAAGTGATATTTATTCCTTCAGTTAGAATGTACTATGATAAGAACAGGACTGAAGATGAGTACAGTAAAAAGGAACACAGTTCAGGGACTTTTAAAAAAGGCATTAAAATAGGGAAAGTGACTGAGTATTTCATCTTCGTGCAAAGAAGAGGATTTTGTCTTCCTCAACTATAGCATCTGGGATGGTCAATAAGTGATGACATGATCCTAGATTAGATGGTGTTGTCTGGTCTACCCATTTGGAAGTCAAAGGTGCTAATTAGAGGAATCAAAATCATGGCGGTATAAACAATAGAAAAACCCCCAACAGATAGTGTCACCAACATATTTGGATAATCAGATGCTTCATGTTGTTTAATCAGAAAGTTTATTTTTCACAGGGAGTATTATAAAGTACAACATAATCACTGGTTTAGGCAACATACTTATCCTTAGATCACAGAATTATAGGGGTTGGAAGGGACCTCTAGAGATCATCAAGTCCAACCCCCCTGCCAAAGCAGGCTCCCTACACCACGTCGCACAGGTAGGCGTCCAGGCGGGTCTTGAATATCTCCAGAGAAGGAGACTCCACCACCTCCCTGGGCAGCCTGTTCCAGTGCTCCGTCACCCTCACTGTAAAGAAGTTCTTGCGCACATTCGTGCGGAACTTCCTATGCTGAAGTTTCAGCCCATTTCCCCTAGTCCTGTCCCCACACACTACTGAAAAGAGACCAGCCTTGCCACTATGGCTCCCGCACTTCAGGTATTTATAAACCTGGATCAAGTCCCCTCTCAGCCTTCTTTTCTCAAGGCTAAATGATCAACATCTCAAGATGTTGATATCTCAGTTTATAATGAACGCTTTTATAGTTATTCTCAGCCTTAGTCAGTAGGAAACAGAAAACATGGAGGAGCTCCTTTGGCCCGTCTTTTACACCAGGATAAATCTGCCCCAGTAAAGTTCATCATAAATGAAAGGAAATGCAGCTATAGCTATTTTATTAAAACCAGAAACTCTCAATTGGCATATAAACATCAGAACAAGGATCAGAACAACGTGGTTCTGCTGTTGCACTCACACTGTGACTATGTGAACAAACCAGAGGTCAGAAATATTCACATTTAAATAATAACTTACAAAATAACAGGTTTTGTAGCACAGGAGCACAAAGACTCCTCTGTATTCTTACCTGGAAGGGGAGATACCATGATCAGGCAGGTGGCTTTCCCAGGGTGAGGATCATCCCCTGCACTCTGGGTGTGTTGACCCATGAGATTTCCCTAGATGTGAGATACCTGACTGTATGATTTGTGGTAGTGAGGGACTGCATTCACAATCTTCTTAAATTTTTGGGCCTATAACTAGTGGTGTTCCCTGTGGCTGGGTCTGGTCTTGTTCAACTTCATCAGTGATGTGGGTGAAGGGATAGAGTCCACCCTCAGAAAGTTTGCTGATGATACAAACCTGGGAGGAGTGGGTGACACATCTGAAGGCTGTGATGCCATTCAACAAGACCTGGACAAACTGGAGAGTTAGGCATACAGAAACATGATGAGATTTAACAAGAGCAAGTGTAGCTGCACCTGGGGAGCAATAATGTCACACATCAGTAAAGGTTAGGGTATGGCCTGCTGGAGAGGAACTCTGCAGAGAAGGACCTGGGTGTTCTGGTGGACAACAGGTTGGCCATGAGCCAGTAGTGTGCCCTTGTGGCCAAGAAGGCCAATGGCATACTGGAGTGCATAAAAATTTGCATGGCCAGCAGGTTGAGAGAGGTGATCCTTCCCCCCTACTCTGCCCTGGTGAGGCCACATTTAGACTACTCTGTCCAGTTCAAAAAAGTCAGGGATCTCCTAGAAGGAGTCCAGCAGAAGGCCACAGAGATGTTTAAGGGCCTGGGGCATCTCTCATATGAGGAAAGACTGAGTAACCTGTATTTGTTCAGCTTGGGGAAAATAAGACTGAGAGGGGATCTGATAAATGTTTATGTTTATATCTAAAGGGAGGTTTGAAGCCAGGTTCTTGCTGTTGTGTTGTGGTAAGACAGAGAGCAATGGCCTAGAGCTTGAATGTAGAAGTTCCATACTGACATGCAGCAGAACATGAGTATGTAAGGATGACTGAGCACTGGAACAGGTCACCCAGAGAGGTTGTGGAGTCTCCTTCTATGGAGATATTCAAGACCCTTCTGGACACCTACCTGTGTGACCTATTGTAGGGTACCTGATTCAGCAGGGGTTTGGACTCGGTGATCTCTTGAGGTCCCTTCCAACCCCTGCAATTCTGTGATTGTGTGTTCACATCTTCTTAAATGACTAGCTTTCCCATCCCAAGCAAAAGCGTGTGAGATCTTTGAAGCTCATGGTCTAGTCCTCTCAGGCTGCTGAGTTTGTCCTTTCCATTTGCCTAATAGCGTGAATGTTTACAAACTAAAAACTCTTGTGATATGTGTCTTGTCAGCTGATTTTATATTTTGGTGGTCTCAGTCCAATGTGGCATAAAGGACAAAAGTATCCTGGAAAACAACTTTTATTTTTGTGATGTAATTGTAGTGAAAGCAATGGTTAAGCAGTACTGACCATGAGAGGGAGTCAATTGTATGGTTCAATTTGAAAACCATTTTTTGGCACATACTCCCTTTAGAAAGAGTCACATGCTGGGGATGCTGGGCATGTAAAGTACATGACTAAGGGGACTGATGTGGTGACTTGTGTTCTCTTAGTAACGTGCAAGCTTTTGGCACCTTGGGTTGTGCCATCACGCAGAAGTGGCTGCCTCTGGCTCAGTGTAACCAGGTATAAATAACACTGCTTTCCTAATCTGGTTGTTATAGAAACCTTCCCCCCACATCATTTAAACACCCTGTTAAAAGGAGTCGTTAACTGTGTTTAAGGGTTAGTTTTTGGCATAACAGGGTCACATATTGATCCATGGAGAGCTGTTTATAGGGACAATGGTGTGTGCTGGTGTTTATATTATTCTCATAATGAAAAACAATATTGAGTTTAAAACATAAATCAACTCGTACTTTAAGACCTCGCATTTAAGTAGCTTGCTCTAATTCTTCAGTTCACTTTTATATCCAGGATTTTATTTTGCCCTGAAAAATGTAAAGCAAGAAATGCTAGGCAGAAGAGAAAGCACAGCCATTTTCTACTCTGTATGATGGAGCTGCATTGGGTAAGTGCACTCTACCTCTGCCAAAAGCCTAGGCAGTTTTTTCCGCAGCATCTCTGGAGACATCAAAGTGTCATTCCAGACCTTGTCAAGTGTTATACCTCATTTAGAAACATCTTCATCCTCTATTGCATGTTATGGCTCTTGCTCTAAAGACCTGAAGTTGATTGGAAGTTAGTGAGAGTTGACAATATGAAGGGGTTCTGATTGGAGAGCTTGGTCTTCCATTTTGCAAACAAGTCTTGTATTTATATCAAGTCCTTTCTTGGTTCTGTGTTTTAAAGGCAGTACTTACAGCCTTTCAGACTTTAATTTCAGGGTTTTTGGTATTCCTGACTTTCTTTGTTCTCTCTTTGGTTCCAAATTGTGTAACTTTATTCTTTACTTAGGCCTAGAAATATAAAATGCTTTTCTCTCGATTTCAGTCTGTCTCTCTCTTTGTCTGCCCTGACCAAAGGTACAACTTTGAACTTTAAAATCCTTTCTATACAATATTCACATCTTATTCAGCATGTCTAATTATGACCTTTAACTCATTTCTTATATTCTTCTAATACCTACTTCTTATCATTTCTTTCTCTGTTCAGTTTACCTTGCAGTCTGCCTGAAACTATGTGAGTATCTCTCTATACACTTGGCTTCCAATACTGGGACTTACAATTAATGGGCAGTTCAAGTTTCAGGAGTTTTCTCATTTCCTTTTGAGAAATCTTTTTGAAGAAATATCGCTCTTTTAAACTCAGTCATTACGATGTAACAATAGTAGGGCTTTTGGGATTCTTTATTTTTATTTTTTTGTAAGCTATGGCTTTGCTGCATTTAAAGTCTATGGATTTAAACGGGCAAGTCATTAAAAAGTCACAAAGTGAAATCTATAGGAGTAATATATACAACCTTAACTTGGCTATTAAAAGAGAGTAGTTTCTAAACATAAGAGGCATTGTTATTGAGACACTGGCTGGAGGCCTGGACGTACTCCAACATACAGTTTATGAGTTTTTTCAAGGTGGCAGCAGGGTGATTGCAATTACATTTCTACCTCCAGTTCATCTTGGATAGTTGTTGTAGTTCAGTTCAGCTAGTTAGTTAGCAGTACTAGAAACAAATGCTACAAGAGGTCACAGGCCAAGGTGATTTGGCCGTCATCTGGCATGTAGGAAGGCCATCATTAGGCCATCATCTGGAGTGTAGGAAGAACTGTCCAGTCTGTTGCCCTGAACCCCTGACCTTTCTTCTCTTACAAGAAAGGTTCTAAGATGATACCACAAAGTATTTTATGTTATGGTGATTAGAGGATGATGCTTACCTGCTCTGACTAAATCAAGTTCATTATGAAGCACAGCATCATCTCTCAGTCTGGATGGAGAATTTTCTATTTGACTATACTGACTTCAGACATTTTCCTGCCACACATTTCCTGTGCTGTATTCAGTTTTGGGACCCTCACTACAAGAAAGAGGGTCCTGGAGTGTGTCCAGAGAAGGGCAGTGAAGGGCCTGGAGCACAAGTCTCATAGGGTGCCGCTGAGGGTACTGGGATTGTTCAGCTGGGAGAAGAGGCTCAGAGGAGATCTTATCGCTCTTTATAACTACCTCTACAACCTGAAAGGAGTTTGCGGTGAGGTGAGAGTTGGCTCTTCTCCTATGTAATAGAGATAGGATGAGAGGGAATGGCCTCAAGTTGCATCAAGGGAGGTTCATGTTGGTTGTTAGGAAACATTTTTTCTCAGAAAAAGTAAGAAGGCACTGGAGCAGGCTGCCCAGGGAGGTGGCAGAGTCACTACTAGCAGATTCTACTTGTGTGTTAGTAATTTGTTAGCCTGTCTCTTGTGATTCAAACTGATAGACACTATCAACTTGGTGTATATTCAAGAAACCTCTGGTCAAAAGTACTGCTAGGACACTGCAGCTCTGAACCAACAGAAGACTGTAAAATCTGTGACCAGAGGGCTCCTCTACATTTTTATGTCAAAGATATGGCTTTGTTAGATGCCAGCCTAGCAAATGCATCCTGTGTTCCCCATAGCTTATGAATGATCAGCAGCAGGAATTTTGAATTTAGGATGTACTTAATATGTTTTCTTGCAATTTTGGAAGTCTAATGATTCATAAAGACCCTCCAGTTTAGTCTCCCAAAGGTGTATGCAGAACTTGTGAAAGCAAAAAGTAGTAAAGGCTAATATTTGGTGTTTCAGCCTATAAAGAGAGCAGATCAATTCAACCGAGAACTGCCATTTCTGAAATAATTTCCTTTCATAACTGCATTACAGGTTACTTCACTGGGAGATCCTGTTTAAATAGAAATAAAAACACATGATTTAAAATTTTATATCAGGCTATCTAATTTCACAGTGAGCAAAGACAAAATCTGAAATATGCATAGAATAAATTGTTTGTATCAATGGCAATAGCTGAACGAATAAAACCTCTTGAATAAACCCTTGTGGGTGAAATCTTGTGCTTAAAACTCCAATTGCTTTTTGATAAGCATGAGAAAAATGTTGTTTTCTTCCTCCAGCCCAAATACTGTCAAAAAGATATTCATATATATATGCTGTCTGGCTATTTTATAGGAAGATTGCTACAAGCCTTGCTTACCAGGGATATTTGTGATGTATGTGTTGTGACATCATCTCCAAATCTATTCCTGGGAGTACTGAAAGCTTGTAGAAATTACGGAAGTTGGTGGTGTTTTTATTTTTCTCATTTATCTGATAAACTTGGGGATTTCCTTGTCTAGTATATTTGGTGATGTTTTATGTATATGCTAGCACATGAAGAAATAATGATGGGCAGTGTGAAGAAAGTGCAAGTAATATTTACAGTATCTTTACAGTATTGGAAGCCTTGCAAGTTATTTTTTTTACCATTAACCTACCTAATATATAAGGGCTAAATCAGAAAAGAGCAATAAAGGAAAATCACACCAGAGATGAAACAATGAGAAAGGTATCAGACTGAGGAAAGAATCCCACATGCCTGACTTCCTCCAAGCTTGGAGTGCCTACCCTTCCCAAGGCTAATATCAACGAGAACACTTAAAGATCACAAATTTTCATCCCAGGAATAAGAATTAGGTTATAAGCAAACAAAAACCAATATCCATCTTGTGGATTGTTAATTCAGATTTGAGTGGAAGGTGTATTACCTGGAGCTCAAGTGATAGAGGTTAAGCCAGGGCAAGGAGATGCATATCTATAGACACCAATGTGAGTGCACTCTCCTGGATATGTTATATATTAATTTTGGGATGACAATGTGTACATGGTTGGGAACCTAAACCCCTCCTGGTACAATAATTTGATTATAAGTGTTTACCTGGTTGGGGGTGCAGGGAACCATACCTTACAGTGCAGTCCAAAGAGACAAAACAGGCTGTAGGGCAGCGTTTCCCTATGATATACACTCATTTGAAATTAAATCCTGTGTAGAGCACTTAAAAACTGCAAATATTTCAGCAGCAACTGATTCAAATTCTAAAATAATTGGCAATTTCTTTTAGAAATCAGATTGCATTCTAGGAAAGAGATTTACTTACGAATTACGCTGAGATATAAAATTTTCCAAAATAAACCAATAATCATTTTTATTATTATTAATATGATGTCACTGCATCATAAGCTCTCATAAATGCAGCACTGTTTGATTTGCAAAGACTTTTGTGCAACTTCCTATATTCCAGCTAATAAGTATTTGAAACAGAAAGGAAAATTTTAATGAGAGCTCTTCTGTTACAATAGAAGATTCATTTTTTATCTTTGGAGTATGCTACAAATGATACAGTTTCATGTATTTTTTGTTGTTGCTTCCATTACTTTACTTCCTTCTGCAGTCTAGTGTTGCTCTGACCTTTGTGAACTAGAAATTATGGATGTTGCTCATGCTAGGAATCAGACAAGATTCATCAGCCATCAGAAATATTTCTTCTCCAAAGATGCACAGGCAGAACCTGAGCTTGGGGACTCGGATTTCTGGATCACAGGTATACACTGAAAGGAAAGGTTCTTATAATGGAGTGCCTAAGATTTTGGTTGTGATTTTTATTGTATAAATGGAGTCTTTATTCAGATCAGATCTCATTTGCATAGTGATTGGATTAGCTATATGAGTCCTTAATTTAATCTTTCATCCTTGCCACCAGATGATTGAATTTAGTCTCTGAACCAACAGACCCATGCTGGCCTGTTTGGTGCACGTCTTCTTATCTCCTGAAAAGAGATGTGGAAGGAGAAGGACTGAGCTTTCTTTCTAAAAGGCTTTCCCTCCACCACATGCATCAGTCCCTCTGGAAGGGCAGCAGCTGCTGCAGAGTTGACAGTTACTATGTCTATACATTTGGAAATTGCAGCCTGCTCTATGAAGATTACTATCATCATGAAAGTATTAGACAGGAAATGCATCTAAATATTTTAGGCCAATTATTGACTATGGTGAGGCACTAGGGAAGCAGAAAGGTTTGGCCTGCCCCTGCACAATCTTGCTGCCCTGTAAAGACACTAATATTACTATATTTTCCACTAAGTGGGCTGGTAACTTTGGGCTGGAGCACCCCATGTACCTTTCAAACACGTAGCACAGGTTATCATTGAATCTGCTAACTATGGAGTGTCTCTAAAACATTGCTAGAGGCATCCTGGCAATTAGGCACTCTAGTTCCCTTTAGGAGATATGGATTAAGTTGCCTCTTTATGCTTATATTTCATTATTGCTCCATACGTTCCAGTGAGAAGCTAAGAGACATCACTCTATATTGAAAAAAGTGGTAGTTTAAAGTCTGTAGAATGAACGATTTACCACTTTTTTTTCTGCTTGAGCAATTATTTGTACTGCATAAAGTGGCAATTATACACTACTCATGAGAATAGTTACCCGTATTCACTTGTCAGTGATGCAAGGGGCAGTTAGTGATGTATGCAACTACAGAAGAACCATAGAAAACATTTTAATTAACACAAGATTACCCTGGACTTCTTGTGGAAGACTTCTCACTTTTACTTTCGGGAAATAATTTCTTCCATTAAATTGAATGTGTCTGAGATTGCATTGTGTGGTACTGAATGCTTAAACTAAATACTGACTGTAATAGGAATTTGTTTTATAAGTGGAGTTTACTGTTTGAAGACAAAGCATTTCTGCTTCATGTGAATAATGGTTTTGCTCTTAAATGAGCTAATGGTAGTGGCATCCCAAAGCACCCAACTGTGAAGCAGAAAAGCATGTAGGATTTTAATTTGAAAGTTTGTGAGAGGATACAAAAACAGCTTGACTGATAAGAGCATACAGATGGAAGAGTAAACTGGTGGATCTAATGATAATCTTCAAGAGTAAGGTGTTTTGTAACTGTAATAGTTGGAAAGTTACAGGAATCTCTCTGGGTTTCTATGAAAGAGAAATGTCTTTGGAGAAGGAAAATGTTTCTGTTTGTGCTGTAGTGTCTGCAGAAGGGATGTTGCAGTTATGATCCACAAATAACCTTTTGGAGGGAATAAGTTAATAAGAGGTTAATTTTCTTTGATTATTATTATTATTATTTTTTTTTTTTTTTCCAGACACTAGTGGTTATTTCTAGAACTGCTGGCTCACTTGTTACAAACGAAGTAAGAGAAGAACTTTCCTACTCCTTAGGAGTTTAGTTGGATAAGGATAATTTATGAAAACAAGATAATTTTGTCTAAAAATACTATGCCAAATATATTAAATTTTTGGTCAGCTCTAGTTATCATGTTGTAGTTGTATCCATTGTAGAAGCTGTGTGTCTGGTTACAAAGTCTGGTGTAATCCCAGAACCACAGAATTGTTACGGTTGGAAAAGACCTCTAAGACCATTTAGTCCAACCACCAGCCCGTCCCCACCATGCCAACTGCCCACGTCCCTCAGTGCCACATCCACATGGCTCTGAAATGCCATATAATGGTGGTGTGTTTTAGGGTTATGATGGTTTCCAAATGAGCCAAATAGCTTTCAGAAATATTACGCTGTATTTGTCAATTTCTTAAAATGAGGCTATATTAATTTTTTCCATAATTACAGTGTGCAAACAAATCTCCAGGGAGATGCCAGATGTCCCATATGACCTAAATCTTTCCTCTGGCGGCCACCGTCAGCCACAGAGTGTCCCTCTAGCAGGTGTGCAAGTATGTGAGGGAGCTCCTTGTCTACCTGTTGGTGGTGTAGCGGGTGACTGTCATCTGCATTCTTCCCCTGTCTTCTCTGTGTATTTGGACTTGGGCCTGTAGTGTGACTAAGTCCTCATTTCTCTTCCTGATTCCTACAGAGACGAAGAGGTGCTCAGCATATCAGGCACCACAGATATTCTGTGAATTCAAATGTGTGTTTGAACTTTTAGTCCCCCCTTGTAACAGTGATGTGGAACTCTTGAAGAGTTTTGTACGGTTTATCCCCATGTTATTTTGTGGTTGAACATCATATGTTCCTATATGTTATGAATTTTCCAGATGAGATGAAGAGGTTTTAAAAGGGTTGAGAGTGTCAAACATTCAAACTCTGAAGTTTTGGAAGCTTCAGGGATTCGTCTGCCCTCAACCTCAGGCTAGCAGTGTCACATTGCAATACAAACGGTCTTCTAAATATGGAAAAAGATAATTGCTTCCTGTATTTTCAAAAACTTGAATTTGCTCGTATTGCTTTACAGCTCTGTCCAGCTGGCAGCACCTCTGCTTGTACCACAGTGGCAGCAGGTAATTGTAGCAGAACAGCCCCTGTCAAAACAAGCGAGATTTACTATGCCAGCGGATAATGAAATGGAACAGTTCATGCAAGCAATAAAAAAAAAGCATTGCCGGAAAGATGGAAAGGCATATTCAGACCTTTAAAGACCATAAAAACAATACAGTGGAAAAGTGAGATTTTGAGTGTATCACTGTTGAACATCTCAAGACAAAAGGAGAGCTGCGTTCACTGGCAGCGCCTACAGACATGCTGTGTGTCTGAGGAATTCTTGCTTCCCAGCATCATTAGCACCTCCTGTATCACATCCCGTATCAGGAACCCCTCTATGCCAGTGTGCTGGTGATGTCTGATGGCAGCCTCTGCCTAACCATTTAGAAAGTGATGTTAGAAGCAATTATGAATAGAGAATATGGAATGTAGAATATATAGAATACAGAATATTACATGCCTTCTGTAATTATTCAGCCCTGACCAAACAGTGCATTGAGGTCAGTGCCATTGTAGCACTGAACTAGAAAGATGTTTGCAGTTCAGTGGTAGCAGCTCCAAGTTCAGCCTGGGCTACCAAACCCACCCAAGAAGCAATAAGCGCAGAGTAAGGTCTGTGCTGCTGTACTGTCACAGGCCTTTCTCCTACCATGGCTTTGTCACTTAATTCAGAGCCCATCTATTAACAGCTCTCTTTCTTTCCAGGAATGTTTCCTGTGTGCTTATGTACATTTCTATTTTATTTCCAAGGAACATAAAAAGACTAAGTTCCTGGCTGTTCCAGAAATACTGCAGATAAAGCGCAAGGACATATATACATGGGTAGCAAGGACTATCCTTTCACTTCATTACTTGGTATCTTTTCCCTCCGGTGACTGCAGTGTCTTTTTTCAAACTGTGCTGTGTCAAGGACCATACAGTGGCAATAGACACATCCTTAGGATAACAGCAGGAACAAATTACTGTAACATTGCAAAAGGGAAGAGGTGAAGGCTGTTTAGTTCCTTATCCTCAGAGCTTTCCTGTCCTAGCTCCCTCTGAAAAGTCTATTTTTACCTGTACCCCCGGGACTGAAACAAAACCAAGGGCTCTTGCTCTCTTCATGCAGCTGCACAACAATGCTTCCAGTAGGGTGATTTTGTGGACCAAAATTTATCTAAAATTTGGTGCCAGGAGCGTTTCTATTATTCACTATGCTTTTATTTTTAATTACTTCTTACATCACCTCACTGAGGAGCACATTTTACAAAAATGATTGCTTTCCATCTTTGTGTATGAGTCTAATGAGGTGAACGATCACAACTTTGATGGCAAAGTCAAACAGGGCACCTTTGTCCGAGTCTGGAAGACACCACTGGAGAAGATGGTTTATATTTTTATGTATGTTTATAAAGAAAGGTTGAGGGAATTTGTCTTGTTTAGCTTGGAGAAGAGAAGGCCCCAGGGAGACCTCATTGTGGCCTTCCAATACTTGAAGAGAGTGTAAACAGGAGGAATGGCTGTTGGCTTGGGTTGATAGTGATAGGACAAGGGGGAATGGTTTTAAACGAAGACATAGGGGGTTTAGGTTAGATATTAGGAGGAAGTTTTTCACACAGAGGGTGGTGACACACTGGAACAAGCTGCCCAAGGAGGCTGTGGATGACCCATCCCTGGAGGCATTCAAGGCCAGGCTGGATGTGGCTCTGGGCAGCCTGGTCTGGTGGTTGGTGACCCTGCACATAGCAGGGGGGTTGAAACTAGATGAGCATTGTGGTCCTTTTCAACCTGTGCTATTCTATGATTCTATGAATGTGTCACATCATTAAAACATACTAAATAGCAAAAGGTATTTCTCCATTTTCATCGGGTGAGAGCATATAAAGAGTCTGTCTGTCTTTGACTCTTCACTTCATAGCACAGCTCCCTTTCTTCACACTGGTTCTTCTTGTCCCTTCTCTCCTGCTGGCCTCGGCACTCTTGCATGTGCAGAGACTATTTATATATACATTACTGTAGACTCATACAAGTTATACATTGGATGGAGATCACTTTTACATGCCATAGTTTGGAAGTTTTTGTCTGCTCCTGGTAGTTGTTTTCAGATGAGACAAGAATATGGTTTAAAGGCATCATCATTCTTTTTTTTGTTTGTTTTTTGTCGTGCAGTACTTCATGTAATTCAATGAAGCGAAGAGTTTGTTTTATTTAGTGTCAAAAAGCACTGTTCTTGATAATGAATCTAGCTTAGATTTTGAGGAGTCTCAAATGGCAGCTCTTTGTAATGGAAGCAGATGACTGAGAATGGGTGCAGAGCTCATAGCTGGAAGCTGTGTGCCCTCAGTGCTCACAGGTTAAATGTCTGCATGGCCTTGTGGTTGCTGCTGCATTACTTGGGGGGGAATGTGGTGAACAAACCTGCCAGAAACATAAAGAACGAAGGCTGCTGGAAAAACACCTCCTTCGTGTCACGTGACTTGTGTATTTACTTAAAGATACTTCCATAGTGCTTTTAATGAGAAGAGAATATGATTATTACATGAATCCAGTCATCTGTTAGGCTGGCAGTGCGGACAGTCAAAAATTAATACAATATAGATAAAGGGTGTGAATGCCTGGCAACAGTGAGTTCAGATTGACAGTGTGCATTAACTCGCCTGCAATCTTTTCCATAAAAATTCATTCTGTATCATATCCAGGACTGACACCGTGTAATTTTCTCTTGCTTGGAATAGCCAGTATTCTCATGTTAAAATCACGAATACCCAAGGAAAGGAGAAAAGGAAGCCTTGGAGCGCACAGGAGCTGCTCCCTGCCAAAAATACTGTCTATAAAGTATGTCATACACAGGAGAAGAATTTGCAAATCCATCCTGGTTTGTACTTCAAAAAAAACACAAAACAAAACAAAACAAAAAACCAGAAAACAACAGCTCATCATCCAGCTGTGGCAATGGAGGGAAGAAAGAAAACAGCCACTGCGAGAAGACACAGACTTTTTCTGCACAGAATTTCCACAGAGTGCTGTTTTTCTTGCCTACATCATATAACTCAAGTGAAGAAAGAAAGTTTAGGCCCTCCTCAGTTCTGCATCCTAATACATCTTTATTACATGTGAGCATCAGGCACTGCAGGCAATTTCTCTTCAAGATGCAAGTAAAAAACCAGAGGTGTGTGGAGGTTTGCACTACTTCCAACAAAGAACAAAGAGCTGATCTTTTGTTACGGGTCTGTGTCTGAGAATGTATTTTCCAGCTGAGCTGCTAAACAAATATCCTTCAGCTGAGGCACCCTCCAGCTTCACATGCAAAACATGACTGATTATTGCAGACAGGAAAATAAAAACAATAAAGAAGGGAAAGAATTAGATCTAAAAATTAAAGTGTGCCAAGTGATGTATATGACTAAGTGCTGAGGTCTGTGACCAAATCAGTGAACTGGCACAAATCAGTCCCTTTGCTGACAAGAGAATCGCCATTTCTTCTCTAGTTTCACCCACAAGAAAATTACAGTGGGAACCTTCTCTTCTCAAACTAGCTACTAAAAGATGGAGCAATCTGGCTGTTTGTTTAAATAACCAAACTCACAATACATGTGAAATATGGGTTACTATATCAGCTGATGTGAATGCAAGCTATATTTTTATTCCTCCGCATGTGGTAAAAATGATGTCATCTGTTTGATCTTTATTATTTCTGATGCTGAAATAACCATTTGAATCCCATGCATTTTATTGTGACCTATAATTAGATTACTATGTGCTTGTCATTTATAAAAATGCCTGTGGCTTCATGTGAAATGACAATTCATAGAATCATAGAATCATTAAGGTTAGAACAGACCATTAAGATAATCTGATCCTACCATCAACCCATCACCACTATGCTCACTAATGTATTAGTTGCACCATGTAGGGGAACAATAAATGAACAAAAACTCACAACTTTGAGTGAGTATTTACCAAAAACGTAACCAAATGTACTGCAAATATCAAGTAAATTCTTTGTTTTCAATTCAGGCTTATGCTCAGAAGCATGCTTTAGCACTATTCACTTACGGTAATACTTCTATGAGAAGCTCTTTGCTGCAGGCATGAAAAAGGTACTTCTGCAAATTACTAGATTGTCAGCAAAGCCAGGAATGTGAAGAAAAATAAGGTACTGTTTGATGGGTGGAAGTTAAAAAAGTGACAGTGAAAGTGTTCATGTTGTGGATTCTACTTGTGCCATATACAAAATGGGTCTGACATAGTTGGCTGCTGGTTTTGGAAAGGAAGAGGGAGAAAATGTTTTCAGTTCCAGCAGCCCCAATCAGCTTGGCAGAGCAATGTGTCTGGGTGAAATCACCACAGGGAAATGCTCGTTTATTTCAAGGATTTCAGAAAACCACTGAGCAGTTGACAGAGATCTTACAAGGGAATGAGAAGGTAGATGCTGTACTCTGTTCTAAAATGAAATCTAGAACATTTTTTGCTCTGTTTTAACCAATACAGCAAGTTGTCCCCATTGCTGAAATGACATCAAGTCCAGTGCTGCTAGCTACTGCCAAGAAGCTCATCAGATGATATGAATGAACAAGGAAGAAATTTGGACTAATTACAATTTGAACACCAAGAAAGAGATGCAGAAAGCTGTGTGTTTGTTGGGATGTGAAAATGCACTCTTCCTGCAGTCAGAAGCTGTACATGCAGTGTTTAATTCATCCAACCTCAAATATTCTGTTTTCTCCATTTGTGTGTTTGCTGCAGCCTGTTGTTATTCAGTGAACGTACTTGGCTGGGCTGCCTTCTACTCTGCTGCTGCCACAGGCCATGCCCTAGGAGAAGAGGCTTGATGTTTTTCCCCACGTTAGTCAGAGGGCAGAGCTGCTGATTGAACCTGGGCTCCCATGGGCCGTGCCAAGCAGCTTTTGGGTGCTGTGTGAGTCTGAGTTGTCTCAGGTGTAGGGTCTGTGAATCTCTTCCTGGTGAATGCCAAGCTGGACATGAGACAGCAAAGTGCCCTCACAGACCAGAAAACCAATCCTATCCTGTGCTGCATCCAAAGAAGCGTGGCCTGCAGGTTGAGGGAGGTGATGCAGTCCCTCTACTGTGTGCTGGTGAGACCTCACATGGAGTACTGCGTCAAGATGGGAGTACTCAGTACAGGAGGGAAGTGGATCTATTGCAGCACATCCAGAGAAGGGCCACAAAAATGACCCAAAGGATGGAACACCTCTCCTATGAGGACAGGCTGAGAGAGCTGAGGAAGGCTCTGGGAAGACCTGAGAGTGGCCTTTCAGTATCTAAAGGGGGGGCTGTAAGAAAGGAGGGGACAGGATCTTTACCAGGGTCTGTGGGACAGATAGGACATGGGAAAATGGCTCCAAACTAAAAGAGGGGAGATTTAGATTGGATGTAAAGAACAAGTTTTAAACAATAAGAATGGTGAGGCACTGCACAAGTTGCCCAGAGAGGTGGTGAGTGCTCTGTCCCTGGAGACAGTCAAGGCCAGGCGAGATGGGGCACTGAACACCCTGATGTAGATGTAGGTGTCCCTGTCCACTGTGGGCGAGCTGGACCAGATGGCCTTTAAGGGTCCCTTCCAACTCAAATTATTCTATGGTTCTGTGATTCTACTAATATCAGAGAAACAAGGCACTGAATGCTGCATATTCAGGTAGCAGCTCTGCAGTGCCTATAAGCAGGACATACCCTGAAGACTGGAAGACCAGAGGACTCTCCCACATGCTTATAAGGCAAAATAATACCTTGTTTAGTAGCATTAAATGCATATATTTTGAAAATTGTATCAGGGCTCATTAAAGCAGAAGATGTGGAGCAAAAAACTGTCAGTACAAACAAATAACACCTTATAATACTATAAATCCCTATGGATAGAAGCAAGACATTGATCCAAAATAATGTGAGTGTAAGGGATTTACTGCTTTGTAGCTCTGTCTCTCTTCTGTCACACAAACTCTGTTCTTGTTTTGACTCAGGTAAATAAATCATGGCATATATCTTTCTCACATTTAAAGTGGTCTGAAGCTAGTATTAACTACATTCCAGAAATAATATTCTTTATTACACACCATTCATGGGGGAGTATCCCATAGGACCTTGACCTAGACTGGTCATCGTTGGGCTTTGTGCAGTGAAAACACACAGTAAGTGATAGTTCTCTCTTGAAAGAGTACCACTCAAAATGAAGCAAACCTGGAGCCTTGTGTCTCTGTGTCCTTGTGTCACTGACCTGTCACCCTGGAGATTCACACTTAATTTTCCTCAGAGGGATTGTCTGCATGTCAGTATCTCAACTTCTTGGGTTGTTTGTGAAAAAATATCCCCCTCTGCCTTCTCTTGGTGAGAATCTCTCAGTCTGACCTCTGTTGATTCTGTGTGTTTCTTGCCCAGACAGCATTACAAATCCCTTTCAAAATACCTCTATACCTTAAGAGCAAGAAGGAGAATCATCACTCCTGAAGTGTGGGATTTGGATAGACCATTTCACGCATGGTCTCTGAGAGGCAGCAAGTGTCATTCCAGTTGCTGTCAGGATTTTGGTGCTTCTCAACTGATGTCAAACTACAGCTCAGCTTTGAAGATGCTTGCCAGAACTGTAAATTATTGAATAATATTTTAAATAAGGAAAATCTGATTATGTTCTATAAATATTAATCTCAGAGTATAATTGCTCTGCTACTCTATTATACTACAATAAGCCTGTCGGTGTTGCAGCATTCTAAGCAAGTGTTAGATGATTTAGTTCTCATGTTCTTCATAGCTACAATGCTCAGTACTGAAATGATTGCAATTTACTGATTAAAGCAGTATCACCTCATCAAGTGAGATTGAGGGTACTCCTTTTATTTTTTCTTTTTAGCATTTCTTTTTATTTTCTTCTACTAAATATTTCAATTTTGGGAACACTTTACATCTCTCCTACTTACGCTGTTTAATTTACCATAGTAAAATGCTCACAATCCCACCCACCCAGGAGGTAATTTATATTCGAGGCTCTTGATAAAGGTTTGGTTTGGAAGTGCTAGCTTTGAGAAACTACCCAGTCTGGAAGCAGTCCCTCAGGATGTAATCTGTTAATGCAAATTCTGATGGAGTAAAGTGTGTTCATTTTACCGGCTGCATATGTGACTATTCGGCAGTCTTTGGGGAAGGGAACTGGGAGAAGTGAATCCTATTCTAGAAAAGTCTGGAACAGCACACTAGAACTTTTCTTTCATGGTAAAAATGCTATGGTATCATCCAATTGACAGAGTGCATCTACCCATGTCTGTTATACATTCTGGCTCTTCTATCTGTTCACAGGTAAGGAGCTAAATGTGAGGCACAAAGGCATTAAAGAGGATGAATAAGGCCATGGTTGTTTATGCTGGAGTAAAATGATTAAGTTGAAGCCAGTATTTGCTTTCTTCAGTCAAAATGTGTTACTGAATATTTCTCATTCCGTTTAGCATCTTATTAGATGCAGTAAAATATTTTCATAACTCATTCCTGTGCTATTAGTGATCTTCTCTTCACACACAGCTGAAGTGAGAAATTAACCAGCAGATAAAAGTGACTGCTGACTTTAAAAGAGATGCTCTTATAAAAATTTGTGTACCATTCTTTACCCCTCTATGCTTTGTTATTATCTGTTACAGGCAGACCCTTCCAAAAGCTAAAGCTATTTGGAAAAGCGGGTCCATCCCTATGGAAGTGACTCTGAGTGAGCTGGTTTGTTGGCATAGTGGAGGATCTGAGGCCTTTTATATGTCTTCTTCTGGGGCTTCTCATTATCTTCCCCATTTCTCTTCCTTCATCATGCTGTATATGCCTCCTTTTATCATCGGGTTGAAATGGCTCTAAGTAATACAGAGTACTTCCCTCATAAGATGTCATGTAAGATTAATGTATCTTTAGAAAATGATGACTGCTTCATTCACATGCTTGTGGACAACCTCACTGAAGCATCTCGCCTACAAGGTAGAGTTTGACCTGGATGTGAGACCAAGTGCAATCTGAATAAATGGCAGGAAAATACCATAAAACCATGTGCATAAGAATTAAAGTTATTCCCAATGTGTTCTCTTTTCATTTGTTTATTTTTTTTTTTAACTACTGATTTGCTGGGATGAAATGTCTTTATAGGCCTTTGCATAATGCTTGGATAGACAGATCCTCAATATTGGGAGTAGTTTGGTACTTGGCACACAATAAATAGACTGCAATCAGAACAAACATTTGTGCAAGTGGATTGGGAGCATTCAGTATAAGAGAGAAGTGGACCTGCTGGAGAGCTTGTAGGGGAAGACCACAAAGATGATCCAAGGCATGGAACAGTTATCTTATGAGAACAAACTGAAAGTGCTGGGGCTGCTCAGCCTGAGGAAGAGAGGCTCTGGAAAGACCTGGGAATGGCCCGCCAGTATCTAAATGGGGGCTGTAAGAGAGGAGGGGACAGACTGTTTAGCAGGGTCTGTGGTGATAGGACAAGGGGAAATGATTTCAGACTAAAAGAGGGGACATTTAGATTGGACTTAAGTGGTGAGGCACTGGCCCAAGTTTCCCAAAAGAAGTGGATGCTTTGACCCTGGATACACTCTCAAGGTCAGGCTGGATGGGGCTCTGAGCAACCTGATGTAGCTGTAGGTGTCCCTGTTCATTGAAGAGGGTAGATGGCCTTTAAAGGTCCTTTCCAACTCAAACGATTTTGTGATTCTATGACATAAGTCTCTTAATATCAATGGGCAGTGTTTAATCAGTCAACTTACTTTCATTGTGAAAACTTTAAGAAGAAACTTGACAAGTACTCACCACTGGTTTTACAGCACTCTGCTGTTTAAAGTAGTTAAATTTTAGTGCTATGATAGCAAACTGAGGGTGATTTGAGAAGAGAGATTGTTCTCTTGAGATCTTTCCTAGGATACTTCTTACAGAAACGGTATGATCAGTGTAACAAGTGTGTGCAATAGCAGTGTCACCCCCATGCTACAAAACACTTAGGCAATTAATGTCTTTGAAAGTAGCTGCATTGTTCTTCTGCTCGGGGTGATCTAAAATGTCAACTAATGGTTAAATACTCCTTTTCTTTGAAGAGCAATTTGTAGTTTTCTCTTGGAATGAACCATTTCCCCAAATTCAAGCACACGTCATTGCTGCATTTAAAAGCCGAATGAACAAAATTGTATTTTTCAAGTAATAAATTCTCTGAAAAGGAAACCTCATTAGTTTGATGAATACAATGAATGGTTGTTTGCCATACACAATTAACGTCCGTTAATTGGAGTGGTGTGCTCACAGAAGAGGGACTGCTAGATAGAACGATTTTTGCAAGAAAAAGACATTTAGGATAACTTGCCAGAATAACTTCATCTCTGGCTGATGGCACGAAGTTATGAGTGTGGTACAAATGAAATGTCCAGGGAGATATGGAAGGGCTTCAGTGATCAAAATGTTAAAAAAAACAACAACCCAAGGGTGAAATTCAGTGCTGATAAGATAGCACCACAGATGCAAACTTTCTTCCAGCTCTAAGGAGAGAGCTTGGGATGTAATAGTTTTATATAAAAACTGCATTGTTTGGTTGCAGGATAAAGTAAAAATAAGTCTGACTGGAGTTGCTGGTAGAGTCATAAAGAATGACACAGGGATCACTGTTGGGCTGTGGCTTAAATCCTCATTTGAACTACCTGTTGAATGCCAACTGGATTTCGGCCTCGTGCATGGATTCAGCTAATAGCACTGTGTACAAGTCCAGGTCAGGTGGACCTGCAGGTTGTGGTTTCACTCATTTGTAACTTCTAAATAGCAGGAAGCACTTCTGCACTGTGCAGATCAGAAAATGATGGCAAAGGCTGCCCAGAGAGCCTGTGGGATCTCTTCCTTGGAGATCTTCAACAGCCAACTGCATGTGGTCCTGGGCACGCTGCTCTGGGTGTTTCTGCTGGAGCAGGGGTTGGGTCAGATGGAGCCAGAGGGCCCTTCCGGCCTCAGCCATGCTGTTTCCTTGGTGTGTGGTTTGCCATCACAGTCCTATTTGCAGGCACGTAAACAAGCATGCCTGCAAAACACAAATCAGACATAAATCAGCAGAGACATTTCTGTATGAGCCCGAGGACAACCCAGTACAATAATTCCCAGAGCTAGGGGCCATTGCTCCTGGCTTGAGAGGCACTGATGTCAAAAAGCTGAGAGCAGCTGGAAGCCCAGCCAGCAGCAGTCCTACCTCAGGCCTGGTAGTGTTGTGGTGCCTCAGCCAGGTCAGGGCTGCTCATTGGGAATATGTTTTGCAGAGTTTGGGATGTTAGTGTGCAGAGATAAGGGGGAAGTGGGGTGTCACTGTTCTGTCAGGAGCAGTGCCAAGAAAACATCTGATTTCACAATCTGTTTCTGTCCTCGGCTTAGAAAAAAAACGTTATCAGCACTGTCTCCCACTATTTAATTTAGTGGCCACTGGGGACAATTGTTCAGTCATAGAGAGATGAGTTTCAGTGACTGCTGCCCTGATATTGTAAGCTTTCCTGCTTTTGCAAGCACTGAAGCCTGATATATATCCTGCAGAATGGAGAAGGTACTAATTAACACATTTTTTTTTGTTATTGATTTTGCTTTTTCCTTTGCTGCTGGATCATTTTGCTACCAATCTTATGGTTTTATTGGGAGATCCGCACGGTTTCTTTCACCCATGTTAATTTTTCCTTGCTTGTGAGATGGAATTGATGCTGCTATTAGGAATCTCTGCTGTTTACTATTATTACAAGAATAAGGAAAGCATTATTATCTTTGTCAAACTCACACTATCATTTACAGCTGCAGGTAATTCTTAAGCATTCTGTATCATTTCTGGTGCCTATAGCAAAGCCAAAAAAATGCTAATAAAAAATGGGCCAATTCTAAAGTGCTGCAATCAATATGCAATATTTCTTACACGTTAACCTTTACCATATGGATTTAATATCACATCTGATTTACACCTAATGTAACAGATCTCTGTCTCCAGAGTCATTATCTCTTATTTTTTTTTTTTAGGATGGAGCATTTTCCACTTCAGGTCTTTACTCAAGGAATCATTCTATAGCCTATCCAAGGTCCCTACACCCAACAAATCTGACTTCAGCAAAATGAGTTCCTCACTTTGATTATCTTACAGAGAAGGGCAAAACTGGATCATTAGATTTAGTTTGCCATTTTGACAGCTAGAAGTGGACGTTCTGCTCTCCTGCTTTAAAAACCTGTTCAGCCCTACTAATTTCATTTGGATCACATACAAGGTCAGTCCAGGGTAGGTCTAGGCTGCTGTCTTTACCATTGGCTTGCAAGTGTAGATACTGAAAAAATGTTCCCCTGAAGTTTACTATGTAGGGAGCACATCCTATGGCTGCCTGCATGGGGAGATTGGTGCAGCTACACAATGCAATTTGCTTACAACCAGCACATCCTATTTCAGACCCTGGATATTGTTTAATGAATATTTTGTGTTTTTCCTCTTTAATACTTTTATTTGTCTCTTTAGGTTACAATACTTCATTAAAAGAGTATTAAAAGAGTATGCAATGATTTTATTCTATTTGATTAATAAACATTTAACCTCGAGCCTCTTAAGCCCTGGTAGCAGTGGAAAAACACTACCAAATGATGAGAATGTCTGTATCACAAGATATATTTCTTTCCCCTATCCTCGGCCCCTATTGCCCACATGGAAGATATTCCTGGGCCCTAGCAAATACAGGATATCAGTCCAGAGTAATTTTTCCCACCTGCAAATACATGTGCATAAATGTAGTACCATCTAAGGAGCAGGTTTCCATCTTCCCGGACCCTGACCTGAAACACTGTGCATGTGTCACATATAAGCAGAAAATCTGGAAGCAAACAGGAAGGTTGGTTTGCAGCCTGCTCTTACCATATTTTGGTGGCACAGTATGTGGAAACTGGAGGCTATGGCAAGAGGAGGGCCCTGCTGGTGTACCCTTGGAAGCCTGGAGCAGGCCAAGGGCACCACACTGAGCACGCGTGTGTTCTGAGGGGTCTGTCTGCATGAGCTATATCCTCTCACTTGTACTCAAATATCCCTGTCAAGAGAACTAATTAATTTTGCAGCAAAGATTTGATGCAGATTAACTCATGCACTGTGAGCAACAGGAATTTTGGAACACCACTGAAGTCTCAGTGACTCAGCTTGGGCACCTTGTGCATTTTTCCAGGATACACATGTCTGAGCCCAGGCAGCAACCAGTGAAGGAGCTGGAATGATCTTCATTTCACACCTGCCACAGATGTGGATTTCCCTGCTCATACGCTCAAGACTGGAATCTCTAGAGATTTTGCCTTTTCTTTTCAGGAGAATGAAATTCTGCTTCAGGAGCTCCATAGTTCTTTGTGCCCTTTGTCTTATTTTTTCCATTCATTCACCTTCTTCTCTTGTCTTCCGAACTGTACTATCATCTATGATCAACTGCTCTGCAGGCTTCACACACCTCTCCGGAGGCAAGCAACACGGGCTAGCTTAATTCCCAGCATACTCATGTATTCTCTTTTCTTCCAGCTTCCTCTGAGCTCTGTATCTCACCTGACCACTCACTCTGTTAGAAGTCAGAAAAAAAAAGCAAAGACTTAGAAAGCACGAAAGCCCAATTATTTTAGTTGTGTTCCTGAATAACAGGCTGAAAAGCAGGATGCCTGGAGTGCATCAAAGGCCTAGTGAAGGTCTATAGAGACACCTGTGTTATTTTAGGAAGAAACATGTGCTGCTCAAGTAATGTGTAACTACTGCATTTAAGGATCTATGCCATGAAGAGAAACTGGTGCTACTAGCAACTGGAGCTTGAGAGCATCCTTGGCACAGGAACAAAGTGGCTAACTATAAAGTGTGTGATACTTCCACGATAGCAGATGATAATCAGGATAAGTACTATAAAATGCACAAGGGACAGATAAATGGAGATGGAGAGGAGCTGTAATTTGGAGGTGCTGGGGAGCAAGTTCTGGTTGGGTATTAGGAAAAACTCCAAAATAACATTAAGGCAGTGGCACAGGCTGCCCAGGGAAGTGGTGGAGACACTGCCACTGAAAGTGTTCAAGAACTATGTGGATGTGGCACTGAGGATCATGATTCATTGGAGGTAGGTGGATGGTTGGACCAGTTGATTTAGTGGTCTTTTCCAACTTTAACGATTCTATGGTTCTATGATCCATGAGCTAGGCAAGGGCCTGCACCCCATGCTGTTCTTAGGACCTGTCTTTGGCACTAAAACATGGGGAAAGCCCTTGTGCTGAGCTGGGCAGTTGAGAGAGATTAAATATATGTTGACCTTGGGACAGAGGGGTTGTGAACAGGCTTGGAGCCATTAACCACAGTAAGCAGCTTCTGGGGCAGGGTGGGGTGAGATAGTGACTACTGCTTCAGGTGTGGCTCATTGGTTCATGCAGGATGTGATGGCAAATCCTCAACAGATGTGTTATCAGCACCTTCTGAGCCTGCATAGTGTGCTTAGGGCAGCGTGGCTGAGTGCTTCTGTGTTTCAGGGGGTTTAAGTTAGTCCCTGAAAAGGATGTTTGGAAGGGCTTCTGTAGATTTGAATTAGTTCTTGTTTAATAGCCAGGAGAGGCTCATGGCATTCTCTGAGACCAGTAAATCCTCTCAAAGACCTGTAGAACAGAATCACAGAATCTTTAAGGCTGGAAAAGACCTCTGAGATCATCTGGTCCTACCATTCACCTACCACAAATACTGCCCACTAAAATATGTCCTTAAGTACCATATCTCCATGTTTCTTGAACACTTCCAGGGATAGTCTCAAGTGTACAGGATGTTGTTCTCATCCTGGGCTCCCTGATGTGCAAGTGTGGACTTGCTCTGTGAAAGCAGAGTTGGAGTTGGAGTTGAGGTGACCCCTTGTACCTTTTATTCTCCAGCACTTCACAGATACGTAGTGAGGATGAAGGCCCCATTGAGCGACCAGAGTGGTCAGTGTTAGATGAGGAGGAGTCATATCATTTAAGCAGGTATTAGTGAGTCCAAGTATCCCCACTGTACAATCTCTGTGATGAATTACTTATAGCCAGAGGTGAATACAAGAAAAGTACACAGGAGTCCAAGCAAGCCCTGAATTGCTTTTGTGGCAGGAAGCAGGAGCCGTTTCACAGTGATAAACAGCTGAATGCTGTGCTGGTGTTAATGTTGTCACCAAGAGAATTGCTCCAGTGTTAATTTATGGATTTCATAGCCCAACCTCCATTACTTATTCATAGATTTATAGCTCTTCCCCTTAACTATGGCCTCTGACTGCTGTATATGAGATGCACATTGCAATTACAAAATGTCTTCAGGAAAACTATCACCACTCCTGTCATCTGGTACTGCAGGTGGGATGGCAATGGGGGCTTGAGGGCCTTGCAGGCTTGGTGTACCCAGTGAGCACCCAGGGCTAGACCTGCTTCACCCAGGGCCCATCCCACACTGTGGTTCAGATGCAGGCTGTGCTGGCACTGGAAGCAATTGCTGTGCCAAGATGCAAGGCAGGGTCCGTGGTCATGCTCTCCAGCAGCAATAACAGTAGTTACATTGAGCATCATTGACTGTAGGAGTTAGGATCCTCTCTACCTCCCCCGAGAGAAGGGAAAGGCAGCTCAGGGAGCATGGACCATGCATAGAGGATGGCTGGCTACTGGCATCTGCAGGTGCAGTGCTGGTAAGTCAAAGAAACGACAAAGCGATGCATCAGTCTTGCTGTGAGAGATTTAATGGGAAAAGTGATGTTTGGAAAATAGAAGTGTTACAAATGCAGTACAAGTTTAGGAGGGTAACCAGTACCTCTAATAACAGCCAGCAGCATGCAGATAACTGTGAGAACACAGTGCATGCTTGTGTATACCACGGTAGGGCACGCACGTTATGCTTTCTGCCAGACAAGATTTCTCAGTATGTTTCAAAGATAGCCTCAAGAAAAGCATTCAAAACAAGAAGCTAAAAATGCAAAGAACTGCACAATCACCAGTAGAAGTCAAGATTTAATGCCTGGTATTGCACTGCTTTCCAATGCGCCTCTGTTATTTCCATACCGTGCACTGTGCTTAACAGTAGATACCTCAGTTATGAGGGTTAGTTTTGCTGCAGTGTTGCTGGAGGGTTCTAGGGCCTGAGATCCAGGTAATACCCAGCTCTTCGGTATGAGTAGCTAGGATCCATTGCACCACGTTATATTTTGCCATGCAAGTTCTTTGACTCCAGTGTTTTATCCTGCAAAGCTCTTTGTCATCTTTGCATCTGCTTTTGTGCTCTCATTGAATACATTTGTGGTGCACAGGTGTTGCTGCTGGTGTCTCCGTGTATTTCAGAAGCTGAAGAATATCACTTAACAACGTGAAACTATATGTTTTCTTTTTCTTCCACACATCTCTAACAATTATTTTTGAAGGTATCATAGTTGTTTTTGGTGTTGCTGATAAAACTGCTAAGTAATATTACATCTCTTCTACTGTTGTGTCTGTAGTTGATAGTGTTTTACAAAGATTATGTTTAAGTGAACTTGTTTTTCTGTTGCCCTTTCACTTCTCGAGTTTTTAATGGAGATGTTTGAGTTGCAGAATGATTAGAAGATTGTAAAAAGTTTTTCAAAAGTCCTATTTCTAATCCACGCAAGTTTGCAAATGTTGGTAGGAAGTTCAGTAACAAGAGCTGAGTAAAATCTAGAATTCTTGATTAGCAGCTTTAATCCTATTCCAAAAGGAACTACACAGATCTGTCTCTGCACTTGTCAAAACCTCTACTGTAGTCATCATTTTTATTTATTTTACTGCATTATTCATGTCCTTTAAATTCAAGTCTTCTACACAGAAGAGCCATGTTTCATTGTGCCATGGGCTGAGTAGGTGAGATAAGCCCATTTTCCTGTGAGAAGGTGTTTCAGTGGGAGAAATAATCGGCTGAGGAAGAGAATAATTTCCTAAGTGGCATTTCATCTTTACTGAATGTTTCCATGCATTTATTACACGACTGTCATCTCTCAAATTCAAGAGTTCCATCTAGAGGAATCCTTTCTCATGAACTTGGCTTTGCTGGCCTCTTAATGTGTCACTTTCCCTGCCTGAAAATAAATTAATTCATTTTTTCATCAAAGCTTTTTTTTTTTTTTTTTTTTTTTTTTTTTTTTTCAAACTACTTACAATTCCGTTCCGTACAAGTCTCTGAAATGACACTTTAACATCCATATGCCCTGCTTGTACTTAAGACATTGTGCCTATATTTCTGCTTACCAAGTGTGCTGAAGAAAGAGAGAAATTCTAGTCATGTCTGACTGTCACTCGTGAATTTGTAGCCTGGAAAGCTGCACGGCTCAGGTTTTCGCATCAACAGAAATAAAATACATCCTTAAGCAAAAAATATTTGGAGTAGCTGAACAGACTCTGGCAACAGCAAACCATGTAATATTATAGAAAATACTGAATGCATACGTATCCACTGAGAACTGATACTTCGGCAAATGGATGTAAATCTCTTTTCAATTTGGTTTAGAAGTCTATTTTTCTTAACCTGGAGAGAAATTTGGAGAAAAATCCTTCTGAAATACAAACACAAGCAATTTCCTATTGCCTTTTAGGGTGAGGAGTTAAATTTCTGTTGACTTTTTATCTAATGAACTTTCTAGTCCCCTCTGCTGCTCAGGCACTCCACTTGATCTTTTCTAATATTCCTTGTTTGTAGGATGCAGAGATAAAATACCTTGGTAATGTTTAATATTGAAGGCTCATATCTAAAACTATATTAAAAGGATCTTTGTGTTTGGATGTGTGGAATTTGCTTGAGAAAGAAGCCAGCTTTCTAGACGTCAGAAAAATCTTCTCTCTCCAAACCATGTTAGTTAAAGGATGGAACCATACAACATGGGCTGAAGACATTTCATTCTGCTGCTATTGGAGTTAGTTGCTACTGTAGTTTTATTTGCTTACAACAAAATAGGACAGAACAAAACAGAACAAAAAAAAAAAAAAATTACTTTAAGCTTTCCTGTGTCTTTTACTTTCCCAACCAAAATTAACCACACCTTCAGTATTCATATTCATGCTGAGTCTAACAGCACTCTTATACTGTAGGACCTTTCCTGGGTTATATGGGTTAGCAAAGCCTACAAGCTTAAGTTCTGAGTTCTTTATAAAGAAAACTTGGTGATGTGTCCTTAAAAAAATGTATATATATAAGTAAATACAGGAAAGGTGTAGTTTATGTGATGCTACAGTAGAGAATTGAGAGCAGACCACATAGGCAAGTAAACGCAAGATGCCTATGTTGTGTCTGTACTGTTTAGTAAACGAAGACCAAAGAAGCACTCAGGGTAGTTCTGTGGAACAGCCTGTATTTATAATGTTTGGAGTTAGTCCCTTAGCAGCAGATCTGTGCTGGAAATAGATTGAAACAATACACAACAGAGCCTGAAAGGCATGACCTAGTAGTTTACTGGTATGGATGATCAGAAGGCCAGTGATTTCACTTGCTCCTTGGCTGGCTTTTGCTTAGAAGTAAGGATTTTCCCTTAATGACATGATTCACATGAAAAACATAGATACCTCTAAAAATACAGCTACCTGAATTCATCAGAGTGTAACAGGTAAAGTGCATTTCTCCACACAAGTAATTATTTTTCCTTTCAAGCTCAAAGTAACATATATTAATTTTTACCTGCATACTAGAAGACTGATTGCACTTCTGCTTTTCAGCCTAAGGCGTATTTCAATTTTTATTACATTGTAATAAAAATAGAACTTCTTTACTGCATTGTCATTAGTTTCATTTTCTGCTATCATTTTCTGGAAGTTTTAGATGTCAAAGAAAAATTAAGGTCAAATGCATAACCTTAAGCATAAAGTCGTTTGTATTTTTAATGAAATAACACCACAATTTGCAATCATACTTTAATTTATCTGATCTGACACCTGCCACCTTGTTTCTGCCCATGTTGGCTTGAGAGCTTTTTCTAGTTGTCTTCACCTTCCTCGCTCTTCATTTTGCAAATAGCTTTGCAGTTAAGCAAATTGAGGAGTTCAGAAGAGGAAAAATGTAAGTGTTCATGATTTTCATTATTTGATTTACCCTACTTATAAGACACCAGCCACATGGATGTTTCTGAGTAATTGGATGCAGTTGACTGTGATGAGAGGTTCGCTTAGAAGGTATTTCCGGAAAGGCCACCATTTCACTAAGGAACACTGAAGTATTCTGGCCTTTAGAGTGCCCAGAATTGGCTAATAACTCAATAAAGCCCCAGCAAAGTGCATGTGTTCAGCCATCAAAGTGACTGTGATCAGGTAAAGTCTTCCCAGGCCTTCGTGGCTGGCATTTCCATTCAGCTTGCCAATGCGAGGTGGAACACTTCTACAATGAATTTCAGCCACTGACTACAGAATTGTTCTTCCCATTTATCCTTCAAAAACTCCTTGAGAGCTAGTTCACAGGTGCCTCTGGTTCTGCAGGTCACAGGCTGAAAGCAGATCTCTGCAGACAAAGAGGAGAGTTTGTGACTACAATGAGTTTTGAAGGTCAGAGGACATGTCCTGGGAGGTGAGTTTCTGGAGGAGGCATCTCCTTTAGATATCTTAAGGTATGTTGAAATTAATCTGGGATAAAATACAGTAGTAGAAATTTGAAGGAAATGTTCATCCTTTGAGTCAATACAAATGGAAATAATAATCTTCTTAATATTCTGCTTGGCACAATAGAAATGAAGTCTGAAAAATGCCATTATAAAGCAAATCTCAAAGTTGGCAATCATTGATTTCAAAGAATAGGATCTTTCAGTCTTTGCCAGAACTGTGATCTCATGCTGTGGCCTTGTAGTTAAATGTCACTCTACAATCTCCAGAAGAAAAAAACAACAAAGAGACTATGCTCTTTTTCACTCGCCACTGTGTTACTGAGGTGATGAATTATGGTTCTGTGCCAGCAGAAGGTCAAATCTATGGATAAGTCCCAAACTATTCAGAAATAAGTTACTCAGTGAAGGACATGTATTTATTTGCACGTATATTTGGTTTACTCAGTAAGCGTAATTTCACCTTGCAGGTAACACTATTTGAACAGAAGCATATCCGAAGAAAAACTGTGGTCCATAAAGAACTTCCCAAACAAGATAACTGCAAAGCAGATTTAATTGTGAAAATTTACTGCTCTTCAAAACAACGAGACTGCTTAATAATGGTGAAACAAGTACTGAAAATCCAGGAAGCAGGCAGTGCAATGTCTGCAACATCCTTAGTTTTACCCCCTGTGTCCATACGTGCTCACTATCCATCAGCTGGAGATCCTAACTAGCTGTCATAGGAAATGACACTCTAGAGTGTGTACATTTGCTTTTTGCATGATGGTATTTTTACAGAAATCTACTGTTCAGTGAGTTTAATTTGTGGTCTAAACTGATAACAGCTCCAGCCTAGAGAAGCATTTAAATACACATTAACAATAAAGTTAAGCACACTTAAAATGCTCTCTCAGTTGGAATCCAAGACCTGAACTTGAATCTCTCATGCTTATATTTCACTGTATAGAAGCCTCAAATTTATTTGCATGGTAAAGAGCTGATTGGTGCTATCTGTGAAATGCTGTTGTCTGAACTGCAGAGAAATCTCAGGAAAAGCAGAAGAAGAAGAAAAGAAGTTGATCTGATGCTTCCATAAATAGAATATGGAAAAAGTCTGATGTCCTAATGGATTTTTTATTTTCCAATGGAAAGAGTACAATTTAACTGATAGAGAAATGTTTCACAGGATTGTGCTGCTCAATTTAAAGAAAAGACAACCAAACAATATACAATTAAAATGTTTTCACCGTGATAGGTAGTTATAGCTTTTGCATTAAAACAACTTCTAGGTTAGAAATGTCCTTTTAATGACAACATATGACACAGACTTAATGCATCCATTTTAATCAAAGAGCACCAGGCAAGAGACTGTGAGTTTTGAGGGAGAAAAGGTTTATTGTATTTTAGCTCTGTTCTGAATCAAAACCAAACCAATTCCTGGATTCTTAATGTTTAAAGGGAAGGCTTTTATTTTCTTAACCTGAGTACACACATGGGATCAGGAGATCATTTGAAGGAGAATGAATGAATTAGTAGAGGGTACCAAATATAATTTATATCAAGTTCCCTTCCCAAAATAGGAGCAGAATTTGAAAGGCTGCTTGAGTGTATCCATTGCCAACATCTGCCAAGAATATTCATAGAAGGAGAAGGGCTAGAGGCAGTTTACAGGGTGATCGTTGGAGGCAGAGGACTTCACTTTCTATTAGAGAGGTACAAGGACAGAGATAGGAGACTTCTACGTAAATTTGATCCATTTAAGTCCCCAGGTATATGTAATGTATCTCTAGCCATCAAAGTATGATGGAATTAGAAACAGATAGTACAGTAGATATACCCTTCCCCAAAATTCTCATAGGGTTAAGCCAAGGGTAGAGGTCACCTTGGTAGCAAATGGGCCACTTGGTAAACAGATATTGCCTGTCTTCATTGTCAGCATGGCCAGTGGGAAAACTGTTTGCTTTTGCCTATTTTATGAACTACGTTTGGCCAAAACCTTTGGTACAAAATGCTACAAATTGCTAATTTTATGTTCTGTAAAAGCTGCTCCTCCTAAAAATCAAATATTTTCTTCTGGCTGGGAATGAACCATGGAGTAGTGCAGAGAAAGTGTTGAGGTGTTCTAATGAAATTAGTTTTAAAGGGAAAATTGTTTTGGAACCTTAAATAATGAATCACTACCGTTACCGTATAATTATTTACTTACAGATCGGATGACTGTTTACTTTTGCCTTGGCATAATGTAGCTCTCCTTAGCTACAAAACCAAAATATTGATGAGTCAGGTAGCTAAAGTAAGAAGCAGAATTCAGAATGCTTTAAATAATGCCAAACATTTTATGTAACATTTTATCTAACTAAAAACTAGTTTCCTACTTGATAGAAGAAAATGGATATCTCCTGAAGTAAAGTATCTTTTCCTTCATCAGTGCTATAAGCACTGAAAGGATGGATCTGGACCCTGACTAAACTTATTTTCTGTATTAAGTAGGTATAGTTGCACATTTTGTCTAAGTATATAACAAACATATTTGGGTGATTTTCCCTTCTTTTAATCCTGCTAATTTTGAAATCCTGTCTCTTTTCACCGTCTTCTGATGTTTAAAAATGAAAAACAACAACAAAAACAACTGAGAACAGTAGCAGCAAAACCAATGAATTTCATCTTAGCCGTCTGCACAGACTTTAAAACACGATTAGGAGACAAACATTTTCACTTTGTTTCCACTTCAGGAATTATAACGGGATTATACATGAATGTATACCAGACAGGAGGTTGCATACTGTGCATTAAAACTCATCCTAAGTAACCCCAAAGTGTCACAATAGGATGACGAGGTAGCTTGCCTGGGTTCTCCAAAACTGCCAAGTAAAGATACTCATCTCCAGACCTGAAACCAGTGGCAGATGTCTCCACTTGCCTGACCGCTGCTAGCAGAGGGAGCTGGGACGCTGTGTTTACTGTGTTCAGTAGCATGGCCAACCACAATAGTCTTTTATTTTTCTTCCTGACACATTTCTGATCCTTTAGCACTACTGGAAGAGGTTTTGTGCTTGGAGGCAGATGTAGGTAGTTTCAATTAAAATGCTTTCATGGGCCCCAGAAGCTCTTTGGTGTTCATTCTTACTGTTTGGACATTAGGTACTTCACCTCATCTGTTTTGCCAGCTGCCTTGGGGAGATTTGCTTCTGCGAGGGTTTATCCTGTAAGTTAAAAGGCAACTGCTAAACTTGTTTGTGGTATGAGTTGCTTCGCGCTGGAACACATAAGGGGCTCATTAAAATCCAAATGACAGAAGGTGGAAATCTTTCTGGCACAACAGCTACTGTGTCACAATATTGTTGATTCCTCATTAGCAATTTTCAGAGGTAGGCTTTTCACAGTAGGCCTGTTGTATGAAAATCAACCAGGTCAGAACATCTCAGAAGATGTTGTTGGAAGTGTTCAGCCTCCTGCCATTGAGCTGGGGGATTTGTCTCTCCCCCTCCTCAAAGCATCCTGAAGAGCAGAAGCTGATCCCTTTTCTACTCTTTGGAAGTTTGCATGCCACACTTAAGCAGATATTAAAAGAGCATATGCAGCTTCATTTCCTGTTCTAAAACACACGGGAGAATGTCTTTTCTAATAGTCTCTCCTACTTTTCCTGTCATTTTCACTGAGGGATTAAGAAAATTAATCCCAAGGATATTTTGAGCTAACAACACTGAGAAGCAGTGGAAGTCTGTCATGGTTTTAGGTACTCTACACCACATCCCTGTGGCATTAACTGATGAATCCTCACAACACTTCCAGAACTACAGCTTGTGCTAGGCACTATATCATCTACATTTCATCATTTATCCCAAAAAGAAATACATATCATATTTGGGGTTACTGAGTAGTTTATGTTATGTATGGTGCTTGCCAGACAATGTCTGGACACCAGGATGAGAGCTTGGGATCTGACTTCAGTTCATTGCTGTGGAGCAAATCTCTTTTTCTCTGTTTTCCTGCTCCTCTTTAACCATTTTTGTATTGTTCTTTATTTATTTATTTATTTATATTTATTTGTTTTTTGTGACCCCTGTAGGGCAGGGATGCCTACCTGTGCAGCCTGCTGTAGGGAACCTGCTTTGCAGGGGGTGGACTCAATGACTTCTAGAGGTCTATTCCAGCTCTTACAATTCCGTGATGCCTCCTTTTACTCTGTACAATGCTCAGCAGCCATAGGACCATAGGATCTCCTTTTGGGCTGCTGGGTACTGCTGTAAAATGCATTAAGCTTAATAAAATGGGTAAAAGCTTAGCACAACCCTAGTTGTTGTAGAGCCAGGAGTGGCTTTGTAGAACTTCCCAAGAAATAACTGATAGGATCTTAAGGCAAGGCAGCACTATTCTACATCTTCTATAAATCTTACTTTGCCACACTTCTTAGACATTTTAAATATATCTTAGGGATGCTCAAACACTGTGTTAGTGCTGCGCTTTCCTTGTATACATCAATATGTAAGGCAACTGAGCAAGTTCCTGAGTTACCATGGAGCTGAACTGCATAGGTCTTGGGAGACAGTGAAAACTAATAAAACAGAATGAGAAAGTAACTCCCCAGGAACTGGATTTTCAAAGTGCAAATAGATGAATGTCGCATCAAATATACTTCTGCCCCTTTCTGAAAAGCTAGCTTGTCTGGGTGAACTTTGCTGGTCAGATTCCGTTGTCAGGTACTTCCACGATGCAGAGCTGGTGAATTTTCTTTACAGACAAAATGTAGCAAAGAATTTCCCCTTAGGTGAATTTCTTAAGCCTCCGTGTAAGAAGACCATTGGACTCTGCTAGTTCCTCTTGATGCCAAAAGTCATGTCTTCTTCCTCCTTTCATCCCAGCAGGATCAGGGAGGTGGTCATCCTGGGAAGTTGTACCAGGGGAGGTTCAGGTTTAGGAAACATTTCTTCTCAGAAAGAGCAGTGCTGCAGTGGCACAGGCTGCCCAGGGAGGTGGTGCAGTCACTGTTCCTGGAGGTGTTCAAGAGCTGTGTGGATGTGGCACTGAGGGATGTGGGCAATAGGCATGATGTGTTGGGCTGCTGGTGGGACTAGGGGATCTTAGTGATCTTTCCAGTCTTCATGGTTCCATGATTCTACAATTCTACGATAAACATTTGCCCTAGTAGTCACTGGGGAGACTGCTCCTGCAAACCAGAGGTTGAGAATCTCTGCTCTTTGGCAGTTGAAGTGCAAAGAAAGGAAGGAACAACTCAGGAAATGAAAGCAGCTTAGAGAAAGGGTGGGATTCATTTTTTCAAGTGTAAGTATTTTCATGTGAGTAAGAAGTCCAAGTCACTGGAGAGAAAGGCCTGATTTTAAGCCTTTATTTTTGGCTGTGATGAACAGCAGCATATATTTCTGTATCTATATTAGTTAGACTGCCATCAGCTATAAGGAGACTTTGGGATTTCTTGCTGTGCTGTGGATGTCTGTGCTGTGGGGGATGTGCCTGCAGGACACTCTTCCCCAGCGGCCTCTGGACAGGTCATCCGATGGTGGTGAGCATTTCATCCTGAGTGTGCCTATGGCAGGACTTGGTGCTTGCTTGACAGTGTGCCCTCTTGCCTTTGTCATCTCTTCCCATAAAACTTGTGAGTCTGAGGAGGGAAGATAAAACACAGAAGATGGGAGCTGGGATTGGAAAATCTCTGGAGTTAAGAATGTTACATTCTCTCTTGCAGAAATAAACTGTAAAAAAGCTTTTTATTTTTCCATTTCTTTGGGGCATTTTATAAATGACTGGGTGGTTTAATTTGTTTTCAAATCCAAGCAGCTTTGTTAGCCAAATTAACATAGATTCCTATGGGCTTTGAGGGAAATAATCTATACTCCCATGGATTTTTCCAAAATGTCACAAAAAGCCTACGGGAAAATTCCACAGAGATGTATCTGATTTGAGTGAGGCTAGAAATTAATAATCTCAGGTAGATACTAGGAATGCTTATCCTTGTGGGTCAGGTCTTGCAGGAGAAGAAAGCAGCTGATCAGCTACTAGCCAACTATTTTTTTTTTTTTTTTCTCCTAAGTAAAAAGGCTCACATCAAGCATCTGGTTAAAATACTGTGTTGGACTCCCTGATGACATGTAAAAGGGACATCAAAAGCAGCCAATATTTTGCAGAAAAGGTGTTGGCTAATTTAACCAGTGCCTGTTTTCATCCCCTTGGTGAAAGGGAGATTGTCACCTGAGGAGGTGATCAGAATGATGATGTCATTCCATCATGGCCTTCTCTCTTTCCCCCAGAAGGGGATTGGGGGGATGGGGGAGCTGCTTTTGGTGATGGGAGACTGCTTGTCCTCAGCTTCTCCAAAAGCAGTAGCTGTTAGTGTCACTGCAGGGGACAGGATCAGGGCAATCCCATATCAGAAGATGCAGCTATCAAGAACTTGGGTAGTTGCTCTTCTATTTCCATGACTGTTCATACTTGCTAGCATGGGTGCCACACAAGTCAGTGGCTGGCCATGGAGTCCTTGAGAGCATGGAAACCAGGTAGGACTCACCTGCACATGAATTTGGAGAGTGAGAAGTCTTCCAAGGCCTGCTATGTACTGAATCCTCTTACTGTTTAAACATGGAGAGAAGGTAAGAGAGTGCCTGGCCACCGGGATGCATGGATATGCTGTGCAAATGAGTTGTGGAATGCCACCTCTCCACTCTAAGAAAACCCTGTGGAGAAAATGAACATACCTGGGTACTTTTAATCTCACCAGCAATCATGGGGAATGTTTGATAATGGAACAGATTATTTATTTTTATTTCTATTTATTATTATTATTTTTAAGAAGAAAGCAATTGATGTTATTTGGGAAAAAAAAAAGCAAACAAACAAGAGAAACTTCCTCTCCTCAAGAACTCTTTTCTCTGTGATCTATTTGAGAAAGCAGCTCCCAGGAACAAGGAGGTCTTTTTTTTTTTTTTTTTATGAGAAAAGGGAAAAATATCTAAGTGACAAGACTGCAGTGCTGTAACTTCTTGTGTACTGGCTTATATTAAAAACCCACGAAGGCCATCCAGCTATCTTGGGAAGCATCTAACCCCTCATTACACTGAAAAGTAATCCTTCAAGACTCACTTAAATCAGTGAACTGAAGGATTATGTTCATTGTAGTGGGGAAGTTCTGCCTGTGGCTGATCAATCTTCTGATAGCAGGCAGACCCTCAGACAGGGAGGAGGGAGGAGCACAGTGCTATTTTTGAACTTCATAAAGCTTCCACATAATCCATCACGAAAACTGGCGGATCATGAGGGATATCAGTTAATTTAGCTAGAGTTCAGCTGAGTTTGTTTTTCCTGGAGAAGAATTTTTGCTGCACCCATGAGGGATTTGGAAATTATTTTTGCTGAACAGAGGTTCCCATCCCCTTCTTGTGTCGGGGTCATAAAGGCCCCTGACCAAAGAATGATCCTGGGATGGAACAAAGTATTCTGGCAGTTTTAAGGGATCTGTGGGCACAAAATATCTTGTTTTGTAGAGAGGGCTGACCCTGGTAGTTTATCTTGTTTTTGAAAAGACTTGTTTTGTAAGCAGGTGCTGCTCTTGGTCTCTATATCACATGTTGGCCATGTGGGTATGGTGTGCAAGTGGATAGACCCTGCAGACTCTGTGGAGAATAAAAGCAGGAAAGAGGATGAGGTGGGTGAGAGAAGAAAAGAGCACACTGAATCAGGGGATGCACTGCTGACACTGCCTATTGAATCCATGGCCACCATGTTCCTTCTCTCTCCTTTCCTGTGATTCACTGTCTCTCAAGGGTTGGTAAGTAATAGTGCACTTACTTATGGATTTTCTGCTTGCCACTACTGGGATTGTCTAAAACGGATGCCCGTGTGAGTTTGTGTATGCTGAATAAAACTCTTAACACTATGTGCTGATCTAAGTGCATAGTTTGCTTGCCTTGGCTCCTGAGACACGCTGTCTCTCACATCCAAACGTACCCTGAAACACTTCTTTAAAGATAGACAGCAAAATTCACTTTGCCTCAAACAATTTGTGAATTATAAGCAAATACGAAAACCAGCGAATGGGTTCAGAAAACAGGCTGGGGAAGCATAAAATAACAGCCAGACAGTTACAACCAGCATGAGATTATGATGATCAACAAGCTTAATTATTATTGTACATCCCTAAGTAGCCTTTTCTGGCAGCCCCATAACATATGTAACACAATGTACCTTCTGCTCCTCCATATCTTTATAATTGGTTGCCAGTAATTTCTGTCCTCATCACAGTATTTGATGCGTGTTGTATTCTTGCACCAGTACAGAAACAGTCAGCGTATAAAATTTGCATTCATAGTGATTGCAGTTGCCTCAGTTCTGAAGAGTTTTTAAGCTCAATAGTTGGGAAACAATCTGGAATTAAGTTTAATATAAGGAAGATGCAATTAATATAATTTAATTGACCATTAAAAATCTTAACTTCAAAGGAATTGAAACCCTCTCTATGACATATTGTTACTTCATAGTCCATTTGCTATAACTTGAGCACTTTTATCAGCAAAGAATCTTACCAAAGGCTTCTTGAAGACGAGAGAGAATTAAAAATAAAAGATCAAAGTGTGCAAACAAATCGTGTTAATAACCTTCGGCAAAAGGGGACCGTTGTTTTATTAAATATGAAGCCAACTAAAACAAATATTTGAAAACACTGAAGTAGGATCCCACTGTAGGTTTTGGCAGGGTGTGCTGTGAGTATTGTGAAGACATCTTCGTCTTGTTGTTGATAAGAACGGACACTGCATGTAGGGTTTTTCATGGCACATTTCTTTAACCAGCATTTTCCTTTTCCAGTGCCACGCTCCCAGATGGCCTTGTAAATCAGCAGCTAATTCAATACAGTTGAGAGGCAGTGAGCTTTCAAATACTGTGTCAAACCCTTTGGCTCAGCATCAGTACCAAGTGGTGCCTGCTTCTCAGAGGGTGGACTTGACCAGCTCCATATTCCACATTTGGATACCCCATACCGGTCATTTGGAAGATGTGACCAAGTTTCTCATACCTTCTAGACAAAGTACAACAAGAAGAATTTACATTCTGGATTTTTGTAAATTCAGTTGCCACTTAATGGTATGAGTACTACATATTTTGAGGTAGTGTGTGATGGCTGTGGCTGATTTGCCTTTATCTGGGGTTAAGCAATACAAACTGCTTTCTTGGATTTAGAATAATAGACTTAAAAATTCCCATTTCCTGCTGATGAGTGAAAATAAACAGACCCGACCTCATTTGAAAGAATGCAAGTACAATAGGCCTTCATTCGTAAGAGAAAATAAACTCTGCTGATCTCTTGGATCTGGGACTATAAACAGCATTCTTTTTTCTCTCAGGGCAGTGCACCATGTTGAGTACATGGCTCGAACATCTTCAAAATAAACAGCTAATCACCCTTTCTGGCCTAATTAGGTTATATCCTGGCCCTTGGCTCTAGGCCTCATGCAAGTTCTTTTTTCCAAGTGGTGTTGAGGGAATCTCTGCTCCTCTCCCAAGAAAGCAAGCCATCCAGCTTTCTGTTTGTTAGTTAATATTTGCTCCCTGAGGACATCCAGCTTGGGGATCTTCCTTGAAATTCCAGCAGGACTTTTTTTTGTTCTCCTGCCAGGAACAAATGTAATCTTGTTGGGGCAGAAGCAATGGGAGGATGAGCAAAATCTTCCTACTTTCCCTTTTTTTCTGGATTTGGGTTGTCTCCCTGCTTGTATGTATCAGCAAATTGTACCTTGCTCAGAATTTCATATGGGAGTTCATTCACTCCCTTCCACACAAGTGATTTATCAGTAGTACACTTTAACTGTCAGCATCCTGTGCGAATGGTAATTAATTAATCTGTAAGAATTGCACAGGGCCACTGCTATTACCATCACATTACAGGCAGGGGACTGAAGCATGGATGTGTTGCATGGCAAGTTCAAGCTGACACTTTGCAGGGGAAGCCCTGAGAACACAGGAGTTGCTAACTGACGCTTGCAGGCCAGATCTTGCATACTGTGGAGTTGTTGTGAGTGCTGATTAGCAGGCAGAATTAGCACACAGAAATAAGCGGAAAAGGCCAAGTGGGCTTTTCTAGGTCATAACAAGACCCACAGAAAACAGCATGAGCAGCATTCACAACTTAATTGACACATTCACACTGTCGCAGCATCTCCACAGTGCCATTTGGGCACCTGGAGGAGATGGGGTGGCTCCTCCTGAGCTATGTGCATTGGAGATCTTGATGATGAATACAAGCCTCACTTCCAACCAAATTAAGAAACGTATATTTAGGCACCTAGAAAAGTAAAGAGGCAGTTAATAGGATTTTCAGAAATGCGTAAGCAGATTAGGCACCCAGCTCCCATTGAAATCAGTGCTGAGACAGCATATTAAAAAAACAAACAAACACACCACAAACCTTAGGTTTCGCAGTACTGTTACAGCCTGGTTGTGTTTTAGGCAGTGAGTGGTGAACGATCTGTTGAAGATAAGCCTTACAAGTAATAAAGCTCCCTGCTGGCACCAAGCCTCCAAAGCCATAGGAAAGAGTTCTTATGCTCCTGCAAAAGTTGAATTACACTGGGCTGTGAGAGTAAAAGAGCAAGCCTTAGAGGGAGAGGTAATGAGTCCTGAGTGCCTAGATACATGTGTGGGAGACAGCAGGGCTTCTTCAGTAATGCAAAGCTGAGCAGACAGAAGAATCACTGGGTCGTCACTCCAGAAAAGGCTCTCACAGCAGACATTTTGGGTACAGAGCTGGCTGAAAGAGGCCAGTCAGAGAGTCTGCATGCTGTTGGGTTGTGACAGCACTTTCACTGTCCTTGGAAACAAGCAGATGTGACTCAAAGAAGTACCTTGCTCTGTGGCCATTCTCCTCTGTGTAGACTGAAGCACAGAATCACAGAATGATTTGGGCTGGGAGCTCAAAGCCTGCACTGCCCCAACCCCTGCCATGGGCAGGGCTTCCCCCCCACCAGCTCAGGCTGCCCAGGGCCCCATCCAACCTGGCCTTGAGCTCCTCCAGGGATGGGGCACCACAGCTTCCTTGAGCAGCCTGTGGCATCACCCCCCTCTGGGGAAAGAATTTCCTTCTAACATGTGACCTAAATCTCCTCTCTTTTAGTTCAAAGATATTTCCCCGTGTCCTATCACTGTCTGCCCATACAAAAAGTCAGTCCTCCTCCTGCTTGTAAGCTCCCCTAGAGTTCTAGAAGGCCAGAATGAGGTGTCTCTGGACCCCCCTTTTCTCCAGGCTGTACAAGCCCAGCTCCCTCAGCCTGTCTCCGTAAGAAAAGTGCTCCAGTCCTCTAAGCGTCATCATGGTCTCCTGTGGACTTGTCTTGCTTGTACTAGGAGCCAGGTCTGGATTCAGTACTCCAGATGGGGTCTTACAAGATCTTGCTGGAAACTGAATTTTTTCCTCAACCTGTAGTTTGCAGGATGTAATGCTGTAAAATAAGCTCTCTGTCTTCTCAAAGAGTCAGCTCCCACTTTGCCAAATTGAAATCTGTCCTTATTTGCTTTAAAGAGCAGGAGTGAGGGTACATACATTAAGGACCGTGAGGCACTATGGTAACCGGGGCCAATTAGCTCCTACCTAAGGGCACTTAGCTCCCAGATGTAGAATATCAGACAACTGTGAACATACAGAATTGCTAACAGATCACTCATTATTCTCCTCCTGAGACTTTTAATTGGGGAATTAACACATGGTATTTTTAGTGAGCATCCTCAGAACATTTATCTTCTTCTATGACGTATTGGTCCCTCAGGGAGCACTATTTGGGGACCAACTGCTGCTCGAGGTGACAGAAAGGAGTTATCTCATTTAGAATCCCCACTGACACCAGCGGCTGATACAGACAGAAAGCAAAAGATATGCATGTTGTAGTTATGCTCATAAACACATGAATAACCTTGGGTGAATGAAACAATCTCACATACCTTTAGGACAGCTAACTCCAGCCCCAGCCTCATACTTCTGGTTTCTAAAGTGAACTTGGCCATAAACATCTGCTGTGAAGAAGAGCAAAGGATATGAGATGCTGGAGAATTCAGAGCAGTTAATAATGTAAAATGGGCTGGAAGAGTCAGGCAAAGGAGGAGGTCAGCAGACAGCCTTCAGCTGGGGAAGTTCCAGCTAATAAGAAGACAAGAATCCTGGGGATAGAATCATAGAATCACCAAATCACAGAATGGTTTGGATTGGAAGAGACCTTAAAGATTACCCAGTCCCAACCCCATAAGCTGCCCATGTGTAGATTTACTTACAATCTCTTTGGATTCTAAGCACTGAATTATTAGTGTTATGCTTATAAAGTCCATTCAAGCTCACGGAATAGTCTCATTGTCATTTAAGAAGTGAATTTGGAGATTTGCCAGCTTGCTAACAGGAAATTAATCAGACGATACCTAGGGACCAACATCACTATATTGCTTTTAATCCTTTGACCAGTAAGGAAAACAGGAAGAAATCCATTTCCCTCCTTTCTTTGCTCAATGGGACAACCAGCTGGTATAGAGTAGCTGCAACTCAGCTCAGTTTGGGAGTAAATATTTGGGTTTTAGCTGGGTAATTGAGAGAGCAGCACTGCTCTCTTCCCAGATGCCATGCAGCCGGGTGCCATTCATGCTCACAGCGGGGACTCCTGCAGGTCTGGCTCTAGGAGTCACATAAAAAAAGAAGAATGTCACCTTGCACTGGAAAAATACTTAGCTTTGCTCAGACGTGCCTAGAGAGGAAAGATTTGTTCAACAATGCCAGTCCTTTCAGGGGGTGCCCACAAACAGTGTTCAGGACTAGATTTGTAACCCATGCACTGTGTAAGTGGGTTGCCCAAGTGAAACTGCCATGCTGCTGGGGGGCTTGGTAATACAATGTGAGGGTAGCTGGTTTGCTTGTTCCTGACCATTGGAATTTGAACCAGAGCTGGGGGTGTGTTATATTTCCAGTAAGGACATTAGAAATGTCCTCCCTGTGGCTGCAGGCAGTCCTGCTAGGGCTGAGGAAGATGCCCTCTGGCTCTACCTCCACCAGTTGCTAAGGAGTCCTGGTCTACCTTTGCTGACCAGACTACATGGTGATTTGTACGGGTGTCCTGTGAGACTCATCGGTGGGGCTTAGACTTGAGATAGTCGTCTTGTTTCTATATGCTCAGGTGAGGAATAAAATTTCTAATCATCTTTTTCCTTTATTGTTTAGAATGTGTAACTACTAAATTAAAGATAGAGCTTTCAGTATAAGCCAACATAATCCTTTCATTATTGAAATGCTTTGTTATAGTATTTTGACCCCACTGTGTATGTGTGTGTACAAGCACATCTGTGTGTAAGTGCTGTTTAAATTGTATTCCTTAAAATTGACAGTATTTGCCTACTCTGAGGCAGAATAAAACAAATTATTTTATTTTCCTGAGTGGAAAATGCTTGAGTTCTGCATAGTTTCAAAGCACTTTGAGGGCACTGACATGGTTCAGTGTCATACTACAATGGTATAATTTCTAATGAGCTAGCTAAATTACTTTCTTCAGACAAAGAAATCCCTAACAGCAATGGTGCTATGTTTGCAAAGGGATGACTGGCATACTTGCTTCATACTGAAATCATGGAAGCACGCTGCTCTGGAGTTTGGTCCAGGTCAGTACACAATAACTGACTTTTCAGTAACACCTCAGCAGTGTGCAACAACGGTTGTTATCTCTGCTATGAAAATGAGTAGTAATTGAAAGTATTGTTAATTAAGTAAAAAAACAAACACAACCAACAACAAAAATAGCAGCTCTTTTGGCATTCTGCTTTTCCCAGGTTCTTCTTAAGATTGTGAAGGGGTCTTCACTGAAGGGTGAAGATTAGTAGGCACTTACAGAGTTGGAGACATCTCCTCTTTAAATTCTGCTAAGATTATCATTGCCTTTCAGACTTTGGACCACTCTGTACATGAAAAAATTGCTTTATTTTTGGATATAAAACCCACTGAGAAACTCACATGAAGGTACTTGAGGTCATTCAGTTAGTATTCATAGGAGCACCCTAGAAAAACAGTGTTGTGTTCTATATTGTCTCCTAAGAAGCAAAGTCCCTAAAAACATCTGGCCCTGTGTATTGGTTGTTAATATACAGATGGTAGCAAAGATGGTAACAAATGTACAGAAGTAATAAGCAAAGAGAAACCTCACCAATGGTGGTGCCTTAGCCAAAGAAGCTAGGGCAGTCCTCACTGAAGAGCAATCTCCAAGAGATGCTGCCTTAGTGGTGGTCAGCCCTTAAATGAGGTCTCAGAGGAGGTGGAGTTGAGCTCCACCCCTTCCGGGAGCACAGCTACATCACTCTCACCTGTGCTCCCACAGCTGACCCCACACTTGCCTCAGCTGATTAATCAGAGGTTCAGGCTGTGATTACCAATCTCCCATACACCCTGTTTGTGATGTAATTTACTTATACAATAACCTTTCTCCTCAGAATGAAGTCAGGGTGGATGGAGCTACCTATTATATGTGGGAGGAGTTAGGCAATGTGCAGAATGAATATGTCAAATAGTGGAGTTCTGTGTACAGCAGTGAAGTCAACACTGATGCAAGTTTTCTGTCTTTCTAAAATGGTCTTGTTCATTAGAGTGTCAAATGCTCCAGGACTTTTAATGCATGAAGACAGGATGTTTCCAAGGCAATGAGATGAGCTAATTAAAATGTCAGATAACACAAGTTTAGATTGTTTGAGACAGATCTCTATGTAAGAATGTAAGATATTCATTACAAGGCCATAAAATTAACTTTTTCATAAACGATAATCTTAACAATTGCTTACATCTTCTGACCTCTACCCCTATGAATTGGATATATCCAAACAATATATCCAAGTTCACACTGCCTTTAATGTTTTGGTCAAATCTGAGCTGTTATGTATGGAGTTATTCCTGACATGGAGGGAAGTTTCTGTAAATTTTAGCTAATATAAAACAAGTAACAGCCAGAGATTGATGTTTGATCATCCAGAGTGTGTTATGGTGGGACAAACAGCATGTACATATCCTCCTCTTGACAAATAAAAATGAGATAGATAAGAAAATATATGCTCTAATGGTCTTGCTTTGACCTCAATATCTTTCTGCTTCTTCACACACCTTGCTAACCTCTGGACTTGTTTTTCCCTTTCATTCATGGCTCTGAGCTTCCAATTTAGTGTGCAGCCAGGTCCCTGAAACCTCTGAACACAAGCCCTGTGCTTGCACACTGGTCCTGTCAGGACATGGATATCTCAGACTCCTTTTTCCCATCTCAGACCACGAAGGACAGATAAATAACTTTCCCTAGGAAAATAAAGATACCTGTAGAAAATAAAGCCAAACCTCAACAACAAATCCAAATCCTTATTTCAGCAAATGGTGATTTGTCAGTGCCAACCTCAACCCACTATTAGTCTTTTTCTGGATAGAGATGACAGAGCTCTGCTGACAAGATGTGGGACATATTTCAGGAGCTGGCACCTGGCGCTCTGGCACATCCCCGTGATGGCCATGCCGTGCTCCCTGAAGCTGTTCTTGGCTATACAGAAGTTACATTCAGCCTGCTTGGAAGTATGAATATTTATTTCTATAATCACTCTAGCTTGCTGTTCCCTAATGAGAGGCCAGGGCCATGTCTAGGCATCCTGAGTGGAGGAACCTCCTCTCAATGGCTGCTCCCCTCCCACGCAAGGCCACTGTCCCAGGATTTCCTAAGCCATGTAGGGTGTCTGATCAGAGCTTTCCTGCTCCTGCTGCAAGAAAATATTTAGCATTTCAATATCTGTGCACATTTTTAGAAATAATTTATGTATGAATATACACAGTGCTTAGTAATCATTTCTCAGATGAATGTGGAGTTTTTCTAAAATTAAACTATCATTCTTCCCTGCTCACACTTGGCTGTCATATCTTTCTTAATGCAAATCAGTCACTGACTAGAGACACCTACTGTAGGAAGCTATTTTAGCTGTCTGATTGGGTAGAAATTGATTTTAAAAGTGAAGACCGTTTTTGGGAGATAAGCTGGGATTGGAAAAAGCTAATTCAAAGAGGAAGTTTTGTATTTGGATGTAAGTGACCATTTATCTCTCTACCCTATGGTAAAGAGGAGACCTGGAGACCTGTCTCTCTTTGCTTCTGCTATGTTAGGACACAAATCTTCCACCCACCCTGACTCCATACAACACAGAGCTCCTGAGAACAAGAAGCAGGTACCCTAAGGAACCCTTAGGGAGAAGAAATTCCCCTTTCAGCCTCTGTTTGACACAGGACAGAAGCAAAAGGGGACATTATATGTGAAGGAGCCTAACTGCTCTTCTCTTCCTCAGCAGGTCTCCAGGAATAAAAAAAGATACAGTGCAGTGAGTTTCAGAGAAATCTCGCTTTGCTGCAATACTTCCCCCTGCCATCCCTCAAGTGCTCTGCAACGGGAGTACTCTCATTTTCTGAAGGAAGAAAATGGTTCTACTTACTCAGCAGTGGTCTGCACAAAATGGGAGTGAAGCAGAGAAGTTTCACTGGGCGAGACTTTGAAAGCTGGATAAATGAGAACAGTTTTTCTGCTTTTCTTTTTCTATTCTTTCTTATTTTTATCCCCTCAGGGCCAGCCCTGTTCTAGTCTATTGGAACTAGAACAAGAAGAGTAATTTTTATGACCTGCCTGACTTCTCTCTTTGGATTTTGTTCTGTTGGTTGCATTACCAGTTCTTAGTATGCAATTAAAAGTATACAAGCAGTGGTGGAGTTTTTAAATGCATTCAGCCTGAGCAAACACGCTTACAAATTTCAGTACTAGTCTGCGTGCTGTGCCTATGCAAACAACGGTTAGGCTGGAGTGAATATTGGGTGAGAGTCAATTTCCAAGCTGCAAAGATAAACAGATGTAGAAATCAACCTCTACATGTAAGTGCTTTGCTGGTCTGTTAAATGATTTATTATTCCCCAACAAATTGCAGCTAAGTGGCACAACTCAGATTTTGATTGTTTATGATCAGTTCACTTTGTCAAAAATTTGGAACAGTGTTAATCAAACTCATTTGAATAATAAAAAAAAATCTGCATGGAACAGTTGCAGCAGGTTTGTAGATATTCATAGAGCAGAAAAAGAAGCTAATAAATCAAATCAATTACAAATCGCATGTTCCTTGCACAGCACTGTTGTCTCCTGAGTGCTCGTAATTGGGAGTTCAAAGCCTAACATCCTTTATTATATTTGTACAGTTTAAAGATTTTTTTAATGCCTAGACTTGTGCTTTCTAACTCCTTGTGGCAGCTTCTTACATCAGCTGCACTTGAAGACTTAGGTTATCTGCACCTTTGCTATCACCTTTGAAAATCTATTTTATTAAGAACTCAATACCAGAGTCTGGGCTATGCATACATGCAGATCTGTGAATGTGGTATAACTGGAACAAGAAGGCTTGCACAGGCTGAGGTTGTTGCTCCTTGTGACCTGGACAACCCATGCATGCAGGCCTGCTGATTCACCTCCCTGCAGCCTCCCTGGCCTTGCACTGCTAGGTGCTGTGCTCCAGCCTGATGACTGGGAATAGGTGGATGTGAACTCACTGCAGCATCCTGTTCTCTGCCCAGCCTCTGCCTTTCTGCCATTGATTTCTTTCCAAATGCCAACCTGGGGAGCGAGGTGTTCCTATGGTTGCAGAGATGGATCTGCTGCTCTAATCCAATTGCTGGCACTCAGTCCCTCTCTTAGGTATACATGCACATATTGGTCTGAGAGCTTATCCAGACCCATGGTCATTTCAGTACCTAGATCTCAAAGCCTTCTCTCTGGCATCCAGCTTCTGACCTGTTTAGGTCCCCTTCCTAGCTGCTTTCCAGACCCCGTATTCTACTTATCAACAGATGTCATTTGACATTCACTAGTGAATTAAACATACATGCACTGACTTGGGATTGGTGTTCCCTAGATGAATATGCACTAGTACATACACCAATCCAAATATATGTACATATTGATATCTCCAGCTGCTGCCATCCCAAACACACAAACACTCTGTCCACAGTCTGCCTCCAGCTACTGCACTCACTCTCACATACATTTAGATAATGCCCATGCACCCTGCTCTGTCTGCAAGAACAATTGGTGATAGCACCAGGATCCTGTGGACTCTTCTAACAACTGGACTGTGCCTGGAAAATCCTCTGCTGATAGCCCTTGTGGCAGCCAGGTCCAGGTACTCCCTTTGCAATGGTTGGGTTATCGAGGTTCTTCCACGGTACACTGTCTCTCTGCCCCTCATCAGCCTTCCTTGCTTTTTGTTTGTAGCAATTGAACTTTCTTCTGTCTATCTCCAACAGTTTATATACGCACAAGTGGAAAAGATAATCTCCTGAAGCCTATTTTACTGCTATTTTTTTTAGGAAGTTCCTTTATGAGACTTGGGAGGAATGTGAATGGCATGTAAATACAGGCTGGAATATCATTGCCATTTAGCAAATTGGGAGTCAGAGACAACCTGCCATTATGTACAGTTGACAGGTGTAAAGAGGTTGAAACAGATGTTTTGTACGAAAGATTATCATGATAGAAAGCTAATCAGTGATAAATGGGAAATGCTCACCAATATCAAAGGCTCACCATAAACTCCACACAAAAAAAATCTCCAGAGAAAGAGATCTTGCCTTAGTGGTAGTCAGCCCTTAAATGAGATCTGTGAGAGGTGGAACCAAGCTCCACCCCTTCCAGTAGCACATCCGAATTACCTTCACCTGTGCTCCCACAGCTGACTCATTGCTTGCCTCAGGTGGTTAATCAGAGGTTCAGGCTGTGATCAACAGTTTTCCATACACATCAACTTCCAGATAAAATGTGTTGCTACTAAATATTCTTCTTTCAGTGTACTAGACACTGGGTGTGGGTAATGCTGATAGGCTTCAGGAGACAATTAGGAAAGGACACCTTATGTTGTTTAAATGGAACTATTGTTCTGTTGACGCTGGTAAGACTATATCTAGAAAACTTCAAACTGCATCCAGAGAACCCACAATTTATTGCAGTGAGATATAAGCAATGAATACATCATCAGAGGTATTGTGGGTTAGGGATAGGATGGATCTTCTCACATTATAGTCTGGCAGAGTATACTGGGGATGCAGTTCATATAGTGCACTGCAGTACACACACAGCACTTGACATGTACAAGTCTTTGCTATCATTATCAAAAGCAATCCAGCAGTACAAGGCTTACTAGTTTGGAAAGATGTTTTGAGAAGCAACTGTTGTGCAAACTACCTGCCCCCTGCTGTTTCCCCTGCAGTAGACAGGAACATTAGATCCCAATAACTGGAAATATTGGAGCTGCCAATGTAAATGTTTTTGATTCAACACATACAACATGCATGAATGCACAGGCTACATGGAAACATTCCTAGGTTGGTGACTTCAAAGACAGTTGCAGTCTTCTGTTTACTATTGGAAAATGTTTCCAAGAGGCATGTTTGTGAGGAATATGTGTAAAATTTGGCACAGTAACTTGAGGCTATATCCAATGACTAATGAAGGGATAACATAATACCTGTGTTGTCAAGCCTGATAAAGTTAGAGATGAAGCACTAAAGATGTCGCCCACTTGGATGCTTAAATGCATCAATAATGTTTTTGATAACATCTGCCAAGAGAATTTTTACTAAGTCCTTTACAGTCACTCGTTTTTATGTCACGTATTCATTTAAAGCATAACTCAGACATCTAAAAGGTGCTGAAAATGAAAACAAAGTGCATTTTGTGTTTCCTATATTTCTGTTATTGACTTCATGTTGGAATTAGTTGTACAGAGAAAACTGGATGTGATGTTTAAATTCCTTCAGTATCATGATTATCTGAACTTTGTAGGATAAATTGCTGTGCAAGACATATCTACCAACTAGACAGCTGGCTGCTAAAGCCATCTGAAAAATGTCTAATGCCAGAAGCACTGAAGCTTGTGAGAAATGCAGTAGCACACCCATTTAAGCATACAGTCTTCATTGTATATACTGTTTGCAAGACACATCAGTGGGGAAAAATTGAATGAATCTCCCCTCTAGTTCTTAGTAGAAGATGTATTATGAGGACAAATTATGTGACATAATTCTCTGGAGCGTGGGCACTTGAAGCTAACCAGTGACTACTGCAAGCAAAGAGTTCAGGTTCTGAAACTGTGTAATGAGGAGGCAGATGCAAATATTATTTTGCCTGTCCTCTAGTCCTCAAATTATGGCTAAAAGCAGTCATAATTACTGCTGAAAAACAGTGATCTTTCCTGAGTCCATCTGAGTTCTTACCAGTGTACTGGAAAATTGGAATGTAGACCAAAGATTCACTTAGAATAATAAAGTATATATTACCTTGAAACTTCCATGTACAAAGCATGGACTGTCTGTATTCTATGGAAGCAATAATATTACTGCTTTTTAAGATAGAGAAGTTCTGGGAACTTCAAACCCTTGCAAAGGTAACAGAATTTTAGCAGAATTTTTCTGAGCGAGGGCAAACATGGGAGCTTTCACTGTAACATTTAATAATTGTAGGAATTCTTGAGTCAATCCCTGAATTTGCAACAGATACCAACTACCACTGATAGCAATTTTGTTGTGACAAATGGGATGAAATGGATTCTGGTTAACTTCTGCCATAGAAGATTTTGCCGGAGTACTCCAAAATTACTCACAGAATCTTAGAATCATAGAATCACAAGGTAGGAAAGGACCTACAGGATCATCTAGGGATCACCCTCCCATTACCGTTGTTACCACAAACCACTAAACCATCTCTCTTAGCTCCTCATCCAGATGCCTCTTGCACACTGCCAGGGACGGCAACTCCACCACCTCCCTGGGCAGCCATTCCAGTGCCTGACCACTTTCTGAGAGAAAATGTTTTCCTTATGTTTAACCTAAACCTCCTCTGGTACAATTTGCTGCCATTTCCTCAGGTCCTGTTTGTTACCTGGGAGAAGAGGCTAAACCCCTCCTCATCACAACCTCCCTTCAGGAAGTTGTAGAGTGCAACTAGGTCTCCCCTGAGCCTCCTCTTCTCCACTCTTTCAAACATGAGTTTGGAAATAATTCTGGTAATGGGTATGCTACTGTGCCTGATCTGAGCATTGGCTGGATAAAATATGCCAAATTGAATACAGTCAAAGAGTATAGGTATCCACAGTGGCCATGGCTCTCATCAAATACTGTTGCACTCTTTTCTGCCAAAGCAGGGACTCACTGTGCCTTAATAATAACCCAAGATGAAAAAAAAAAATACAGAAACTACAAAGCTGAAGACACAAATTGAAAGATGAATTATGAAGAGCAAGATTGAACTCAGAATAATTTCACTGGTGAAGTAGGAAAAAATAATGAGTAGAAATCAAAAGAAATTTCTTTGGTGTATATAAATAAGTAGTGATTTTATGTGATACTTTCTTACATATGTTGAAATTTTCTTTGGAACTATACATTTTAATACTGAAAAAGAAACCCAAAACTGCCAAATGAAACAGTGCTGCCACTTGGCTTATTATCACTGCTAGTGGACCATCACTTAGATGAAATTGATAGGGAAAATGACCATTAGAAAGCATTGTTATAATATGTCCTCTAAGACAGTGATGGTGGCTGATGATTCTCACTCTAGGTCGTGAATAAATATTCTGTCATCTCTGTAATCAAAGAATTCGCTGGTCTTTGAGGCGGCATAAAAACACTACCCATTGATTTTTTGTGAGAGGCCTATTTGAGAGACTTACTATGCACTTTGGTTGTTGGAACTGTGTTATTTGCCTTACTTCTGCTAGGTTGGCACATGGCATTTTTAGCACAATTTGTTGCAAATATACCCACACTATATATAATTAGCAAATGTGAAATAAATGCGGAGTTACTAACACTAATGGAACTGTAAACAGTAGTAGTAGAAAAATATATTTACCACCAATTTACACTTCTAAATAGTAACTAATTTTCCAGATTATTAGCCTAATAATGTTGTTGCTGTATTCAGATTTTCTTTTAAATATAAATTTATCTTTAGATCTTGATCCGCTTCTCTTTCCCATTGAAATTGTGCATAGAGGTTGATGAAAATTCTCTAGCTGTCATCCTACAGGTTGAATCCTGTTGTTTTCATTGAATAATAGTGATGAACGGTGCATGTAATTCAAGACAGAGCAATAGTTCTTTATCTAATTTTGCAATTTAAAGTTAAGAACATTTTGGTTAATAGAAGGTGAAGATACTATCAAGGAGATTATTATTTATCAGTGATTTATACAGCAGTGGGAATGTATTATAAAGCACTGAGTTAGAAAAATTGACATGTTAAGTCTTCTTAAATCTCAGACATTGGAAAATTGCTTTTCATTCTTGTTGAATAATGTACATTGGCTGATATATATAAGTACAAACTGTGTATGAATTCATTTAGAACTCCCAGGTGGGAGAATGTGAGAATGTTTTCAATGAAGAGTCTATTATCCCTTGGTAACTGAGCTCATCCCATTTGAAAAATGGGGCATCTAAACTGAGTCAGCATAAATCCAGGCAGAGCTGACTGACTCCGCCAAATTCACCTTTCTGGGTTAATGATGGTCTTTGATTATCAGAGGGTTTGTTTTGTTTGTTTTATTTTCATTATTTTTGAATGGTAGTGATGATAATTTAGAAAGTTCCCATTAGAAATGTGGTGATATTTTGTTGGCAAAATGCAATTAATAGGAAAAATTGTTGTTGCTTGCATTATTTCATCATTTGTAAGAATACTCCTTTGGTAGACTGTAAATTCCTCAGGACAAAGATTTTTATAACTGTTATTTGTAATTCAGACCAATGGGACAGTGTATTCCACAAACAATGACTGAACATATCAGTTTCTGAATTTAGATTGAATAAGCAATTCAGACTGCAAATTTGCTTTATAGGCATATTGACGTGCATTTTAAGTGACAACTAATGGAGTAATAGTGCAAATTCTAATCTGATCCCAATTCAGGAAAATATCCATACAAACATATCCTACATCTTTTTATCTGTTAATCCAAGTGCTGTTGTCTTATTCTGACAAACCTAGCCAACCTATTCATGCAGTAGATAAAAATAATGTGTTTTTTTCCTCAAATCTGATATAAAGGAATAAACTGGCCTGCATCAGCAACACATATTATCTAGCTGTGAGGCAGTGCTGTATCATCGCTAAAAAAAAAAAAAAAGAAAAAGGCGTACTTCTGTGATCGTAATTTAATCTATTTCTAAAACACATAAGGATAAAGGATAGTGAAAGTCTATGAAATCTATGAAGATAAGGATTGTTGCTGCGCTCAGAATGCCAGAACTTCAGTACCGAAAGATAAGGAATGGCCTTTTATGTCTCAGGTGTGTTATGGGAGGTTGCCTGTTACAATAAAACCAATGAAGAATCACATTTTCAACATTTTCTTCTAATTTCTATTATTGCTTAAAATGCTGTTCTCTTTTATTACAGCAACAGATGTTAGCAGTATTGTACAATGTGTCTGCACAATATGTGTTCTCACATTTTGTTCTTGCCGAGCATGAGACTTGGATTTACTTGTATTGAAAGGTAAAGAAAGAAATTTATAGGATTTTCAGTAACTTGAAAAAGGACTTAAAAACTCCTCATAGGGTGTTGGGGGAGGTTCACTGTTCAAATGCATTGTCAAGTAAAGTGCAGTTATTCTTTATCTCTTCTTGGTAAAGTAAGCATATTTTCTTAACAATAAGGATGTGACAGACAAATACATGCAGCTTGCAGTTTGCTCATTAAATAAATAAATAAACAAGTAAGTAGCCAAAGATGTGCCATGCATTAATACCATGATAGGAGATGGAAATAACTAAGGATTGTCTCTATCTGAATAATTGACATTTACTGAGAAAAGCTGCAGAGCAGGCAAGCTTTGATCTGGTCCAGTCTTTTTTCTCCCTCCATTCCTTATTTTGCTGATGAGTATGCACACATACTACATATCCCCCAGCCCAAAAGCTGAAATGAAATGATGACAGTGTAGGATTATGAACTCTGGGCAACCTTAAACATAATCCTGTGTGAAGGCATGGGGGAACCCCCCTATGAAGGTGAATGGCCATGCAGTGGGCATGCTGACTGATAAATAACACCTCTTCTGGCCAAGGTGAAAGTAAAAAGTAAGCTAAAGCAGATCTATCTGTGTATCAGATGATGCAATTCAGATTCTGTGGCCCTCCTGGGGTGGCAGAAAGTCATCACTCTCCAGTCTGGGTTGCTGTACTGAATTTGGGTGGTGAGACCAGTCTGCATTTCAGTACCCAGGAGCCCTGACTGCAGCTGGTGCCCTGTCTGATTTGTCAGCCTTGAGACACTACTATGTGCAGAGGTGTCCCAAGGAAATTTCAGTGCTCATCTGGAGGCTAGCAGGCATCTGAATGGCAGCCTTGAACATGCTGTTAGCATATAAATTATGGAGTTAACTATGGAAAATGATCAATAGGTACCAAAGTCACTTTAAGGATATCTTCTCACTTTTTCCTTCTGAATGTCAAAACTCAAAGGTGAAACTTCTGTTGTGAAAGAAAGGATAGGGCCAGAGTATGCCTATAGGACACTACTTTTGGTTCGTAGGGGGATGTAATATGAATTCTCCTCCCACCCTCCAACTTCTCTCTAAGGAAAAAATAAATAAATAAATTAGAAGATGACCCTTTAGTTCTGATAGCCTTTGAAAATGAGTCAGGCTTGCCAAAAACCTCTGCTACTGCTCCAAAGGAAAAGGAAGCAAGTCATAAAACATGTTTTGGATCAAGCTGTAACATTCTGTTGCACAGATCTAAAACACAGTGGAAAGAACACAGTGCTGCTTTGGAGAATGACTAGGGACATGAATCACGATATTAGTTCAATATTTGCCTAAAGAGTATAAATCAGTAAGATTTGGGCAGCTAAACTTTGTTTATAGGAGCTGTACAAGGAACTGTGCATACTGCAGCCTTGTTTGGCTTAAATGTCTAATTCCTAGACTTTTCCTATACTCCAAATAATTTCTATATTCTTTTCCTTCTTTTTTAACAAGGAAATTGTATACATAAAAGCAGTGTTTTTAGCCATCCTGATTTATCGTTTGAGTTTTGAACAAAGCCCATCAGGTGAGAAAATGACAGAGAGTGTCTGTATAACTTCTCTGTACAACTTAGTGCTCCATGTTGTTTTTGGCAGCCCCTAACTATCTAACACCTTCTGGCTGACCAACTCTCCAAAGTATATTTCCATCCTTGACCTTGTATTTGTTGTCTCCTGCCCCATTGGCAAGATGTAAAATGGCAGCATGGGCATTAAGTAGAAACAAATGGATCAACAGAAAGCTTGGAAGATGTGAAGTCTGCTGGAGGCATTGCAAGGCAAGATGTTACAATGATATGAAGAATACTTTAAAAGGACTTAGAGGACATGTGGTGAACTTACGGTATTGGAAACAGGAGGGATTGTTGTGGGTGGAACAGGAAAGCTGGGCACGTTGAACAGCAGGAAATCAAGGTTCAGTAGTTTTCCTCCTCGGGGAACAACTTGTCTTCAGAGCTTGACAATATTCAATTGTGTTTAAATGTGTCTCAAGGGACTGGTTTATTGCTATCGTGATATATGGATCTCTTACAGATACTTATCTCAGAGGCTGTGAAGGGGTTCAGTTAACAATGGTGGGCTATAAATGGGGAGGAGAAGGATGTCAAGCTTAACATCAGGGAGGAAGGAAAACTAAAATAATAAATATTGATTTGGAGTATGTCTTTTATTATCTCTGATTGAATAGGAAAATGTTATAATAATGTGATCTTTATGTGAACCATAAATAATCCACATGAAGCTTTTCTGCATTGGTGTTGACTAATCAACGAAGCATTCTGGGAGCTGTTGGCTATACTGTTCATTCAACAGCTTGAGTCTGCTGTTATATTTCATTGTGTTCCTGTAGGCTGTACATTTTTATTATTTTATAGCAATCTGTGGGATGCAAGCCTTGGACTGAAGCAAATATTTTTACCAGGTGGTTTAAATCAGTAATAGTCTCATCCTGAGTTCAGTGATCGTTTGATCTGTTCCCTATTGCAGCATTCTGGTTATGGACACCACCCTACTTTCCTGCTGACATCCCCTCTTGGATGTGTTTCACATGGCCCCATGGTAACAGCTAGGCTTGTCCATACACAAATCCCCTGTTCACCCTCAATAGTGAAGTCAGAAAGGTTTAAAGTTCACATCAATTTTGGACGCAAAAGATTCATTTATTATTCAACAAATGCCTCCCATTGATAGGCTAGTGCAGCATTCAGTTTACATATCCAATTCTTGTATTAGCTTTACAATTCACTTTCAGTGTGGAATCAGGATCCATACAAAATATTTTAACTTTGGAAAGTTATTATCAGACACTTTAGCTATGCTTCTTTTCAAGAAAATGCTGTGTCACAACCATGGGAGGAACTTGGAAACCAAAGGATGCTATGCAGGTGTGGGCTGAGAGGTCCTCCAGTCATGGGCTAAGTATGGTGATTTAGGGCAACCAGGATGAGATAGTGTGAGGAGGCAAAACACAGAAATAGCTTGATTAAAATACGCTCATGAATCAAACATGCTGAGCTGTATCTTTGTCCCAGGGTGTATCCGCCAGCGGCCTGAGTCCAAATATTCCTCTCATGCTTGCTGATGAGGTAAGGTTTCTTGTCTAAAATCATTCTCTGTGGAAAAAAATGAGTAATGTGGCAACTCTTAATTCCTTAATACATAGGTCATATGGAGGAAATGCAAGTGATGATACGAATACCAAGTTTTTCCCATTCAGGAATCTAGAAGGAAAAATCATCAAAAGAAGCAGTACAGATGTTCACCACGTGGTCACGCATCTTTTCTTGTGGTCTAGGGAAAAGATCGGATAGCTGAAATCAATATGTTCAGTCTTAATCATAGGTTAATCCCTTAGTTGCATATACTGGAACGAGTATATTAAAGTTGTCTGTGTGTACCAGGGCCACGCTGAGGCTTCTGGTGGGCTTAGAGTACAGCTGCACTGGTAGTTACTGATTCATAAGCCATCCAGATAAAATTTTATTCCCCAGATTTTCACATGGAAAAACCTTCCTCAGATCCAGCAGTTGTAGCGCTGTTCTGAGATGAGCCTAGCCTGAGCCTGCTGATGTGAGTGCAGGACAGTAAGGCGGCCACACAGCGCTTACAAAGCTCTTGGCAATGGATCCGTGGCCTGGCAGCAGCCCAGGCCTCAGAGGCCATGAATCCCTTCCGCTCACAGTGGAGAACTGTGATCACAATAGAAACCAGCGACTGTATTTGTGTGCACCGGAGGGTAACACAGACAAGGATCAAAGCCAATTTACCAGAGCAAAGTTGGCATGAAAATACCTCTTTGTGGAGATGAAGAGCTGAATTGCATCACTAGAAATAAAGAAATGGTGTGGGTTTTTTTCTTATTTTTATTTTTTATATATTTTTTAATATCTTTCAAATGACATCTATACTATTTCTTCTATTAACATAATGAATTCTTGTGGGTATTTTGTCTTCATTCTGTCGGTTGGTATGTGGTATCTTCATGCTTGCGTGACAAACGTACAGTGTGGTTTCCATATACTACACTTCATATGCCAAGAAATATGCTGGTGGAAGACTGAACATGAAACACATTCAAACGTCCTGAGCTTGCACAATGTGTGAAAATCAGATCCCCGCAAAATCCCACACATGAGATGGGGAAAGATGGGGGCACACAGAATCAGCAATTGCTTTAAAAAGAATATATTTCTCCATCTCAAACCTCCTCCACTGGGAGCTGCTCGAGTCAGTAATGTTCTCCCACTTGCAGTCAGTATAAGACAAATTGTGCAGCTTGTGCAATTTGATGGGTATTTGCAGTTACGAAATTCAGGTAAAGGTAAAGGCATTTTTCTTTATTAAAGCTGCTTGGAACATTCTGGAAGCCCCGTTTATTTTTTAACTTTATTTATTTATTTATTTATTTATTTATTTATTTATTTATTTATTTTTCTGGTGCTTATTATTATTGATGCTCCAATGCAAAGAATCGCAATCCCCAAAGTCAGGATTTGACTGAATGTTGCCTTGGCTGACGCTACGCAGTTATCCTGAAGAAGTTTTTGTAAACTTTAAAACCAGCAAATGCTGATTGCTTTGACATTTTAACGGTGTCAGATATTGGTTTGCAACTGAGGACCGTATAAACAGAGCTGAGCAGGCACCCCCGCCCACACAGGCAGCTTTAGTGTTTTTTGGTTCTTTAAAACATTTTTTGAGTGTTTTTCCCACTGGTTGCTATTGAAACTTTGACAAACTTTTCCATTGCTTAAGAAGTGACACAAAGAAGGGATTGTTTCATTTTTCCTTCTCGATGATGAGGGAATTTCAACATAATTGAAGGCAATTCAATGAAAACAATTTGGATATTATCTGCTTTACTGTGTCAGTGTGAAAAGGAAAGAAGAACAAAATCAGAAAGTCTGTGTATGTCTGGATTTTGGCAGGCATCACATTTGAAAATCCCTGTGAAATATTTTGGTTTGCAATAACTGCAGTTTTGCTTTGAGATCCAGATTTTGATTTTTTTTGATTGTTTTTTGATTGTTCTGATTTGTTTTGTTGTTGCTGTTGTTTTGTTGCTTTGCAAATAGTGAATCCCTGCTAGATGTGAACTGAAAGTTCTTTTGTTATCTAGCTAATGCAAAATTTGGACAGCCGAATTAAAAATAACATAACTATTGATTGAATGTATTTGCTTACAACTAACCCCCTTCCCCAAATTATATGAGAAAATTAGCTGAGTTCATTTTTTCATAATAATTACCTTGTGCTCATTCCCATCAGCCAAGACTGTCATCTGCAAACATGAGTAAAAGCTATTAATGCTATACTAACTGAATTCCAAGGACATTTCTTGCAATGTGTAAAAGTAATCATGTGCAAATGTGCTTGCAGATTGGGACTGTATTGTCACCCAAATACATAATGTAGTTTCCAGGTGGTAGCTATCTGATATTATGTTTATTTTTGTTTTAACACAATGAACAGTCAGCAGCAGAGCAATACTGCTCACTGCCTTTTCTTTCTAATATTGTTCGTGGCAGAAATCCAATTTATACAGTGTAAATAATCATTATTTTCAATAGGCCGAGGATCTTTCCTGGAAAGAATATAACCAATGCTTTCTACTCCTACTTGTGCCATTCATGATATTTCAGTGACATGGATTAGCATAAAAAATCCATTACCCAACGAAGGATGGTGGGAGGGGAAAAAAAAGAGAAAAAAAAAGAAAGAAAGCAGAACATGCGTAGTGCTGCAAGGCACAGGGAATTAAAAGCAAATAGCAAAGCAGGTGGAAAAAGCTGACAAAGAAGCTTAATATACCAAAAGAGTACTGAGAGGACTTGGCCAAGGGGAAGAGCATGGCAATTGGAGTCTTTGAGGCATCATTCAGTTCCTACCCATCATTCTTTGGGAGCTAGAGACTGCTAAGCAGTCCTTTTATGTGGGGCTTGCCACAGTCCTGAGCCCTCTCCTGAGCCACTTTTGATGTACAAAGAAAGGATCTGAGAGTGGATGCTTTTCTCACCTGGAATGCTGTAGGAACCCAGGGAAGCTCTTCAATTGCCCTCTGAAAAAAGAATCCAGTGGGATGCTAAAGAAAGAATGCTTTTCATCACTGACTTCGCAAATGGGAGTGACTCATGTGCCATCTGTTTTGTCCCTCCACCCGATGGTATACGCTCCCTGTTTGTGCTGGTTAACGTATTTTCCATCTATTAAAGGGAGAGGAAACTTTGGAGCAGTCAAAACAAACATGTCTGAGAAAGGCTGAAGTTTTGGAAAGGGCTGGCTGGGAAATGGCTGCCATCATCACTGCCCATTGAAACATGTAGACCTTGGGCAAAGACCTGGTTACCACCTACTGACATCTTCTGGCAACGCATCAGGTATCTCCAGGTGCCTGCACTAGCTCCAGAGTACACAAGGCAGAGGAGAGCAGGGCACAACACCTTGCTCCATGACACTGCTCCTCATGGACAGCTGTCACTTCTGCTTTGTGGGTCTGGCTGTCTGTTGTGAGCTCAGTGGGGATTCTCTGGACTGGAAGGCAGGGGACCAACTGAGTTTTGATAAGTGTATATTTATAAGTGGTCTGGAGAAGGGGAATAGAGGCTCTCATATCTGCCCAAAAGATACTGTTCCTCTAGTACAAAAGGTAGGGAGCAACAGATGAAAAGCAGTAGGCTTTCCAGCCTGTAGCTGAACTGCAGTATTACTTGTTGCAGGATGCTGAAATCCTATCACACTCTAAGGCATTGCCTGCAGGATCCTTAGCAAGACAGTGACAGAGTTTACTGACAGGACATATATGGGTGGTACCATTGGAGGAAAATCAGTGGAGCTTGGACTCTTCTTACATCATGGCAGGAAGCAAAAGGCATACCCAGGGCCAAGGCAGACTTGCAAAAGCACAGCCTGCCCAAGGAGCCTCAGCAAACTCCCTCTTCTCCTTGGTGCCTTGCTGTCAGGCACTTGTAAATTGTTTCTCACGGGCTTTAAGATTTCGTATGTAAATATAAGGTGACAGAAGTGCAAGACATTGTCTAAGCATATGAAAGATCCTTCTTGAGTCCTCAGTGGGCAACCAGACTGTCACATTCAGTACTTCAGGAGGAGCTCACGGGTCTGGTGACAGTTTCAGCCTCATGTGTCACCATTTTGCTCTTACTGGTTTACGTGACTTCTTTATCAGTGAAAATACCTAGCTAGATGAGTTGGAGAAACAAACTGTACCTATCACCAGAAAATCTCCCACTGAAACAGTTTCCAAACATATGCGTTAGGTAATGAGCCTGTTTCCCTGACTGTGTCACAACATTCAGTGCTATTCTGGTTGCATTTCACAAGCTGGCATTGCTTTTTTAATGCGCTTGCTGCTGATCTGTTCTGAATCAGTTGTTCTGCTTATTCTCAGGCTGCTTTTGTGAGAAGCCGCAGTTACACAAGGCAGCTTATTTCAGCTCCACACCATACGTCTTGTGGGAGCACAACTTCCAGCTCTCTCTATCCGTGTTCATCTCCTCTATCTCTAGCCACTTCTTTCAGTGCGGTGTGAAATCAGTTGTAATAGGAAAAGGTACAGAGGACACTTCAGAGGCCCTACCTGCTATTCTTTGCCACAAATGCACAGTAATGTAACTCAGTAATTCAAGCAATTCATGAATGCTTTCAGAAAATATGAGCAAGGTGTTCAGAAAGCTCAGCCTTCTGCCCGGGAAATCTCCAAGAACTTCTTGTGCATTACATCAGCTTTCTTAACAGTTTACATGTCTTTTTTTGTTTCCTCCCTCTGGAAATATTTGTCACAGTGGATTATTTTATCCAGCAGTGCTGTATGTAAAATGTAGAACATTAATACTTTATTTGGCTAAACATGCATAATTTGGGAAGACAGGTGAAGTGATGGATTACTCATCATGCTTTTAACATAAAGTCTTGTTAGCTGCAGTTTTAGATGTTATTTATTTGGAATTACAGTGAGGATGTGATGTCTGAGTGGAAGCTCTTTATGTATATAAATTAAACCTCCTTTTGCAGCTGACAGTAAGTGGGGGGATGGGGGGTTGATTTAGAATTATGGAGGTATAGAATCAAGCCCACCCACCCCAACCCCTGCAGTGGGCAGGGCTGACCCCCACCAGCTCAGGCTGCCCAGGGCTCCATCCAACCTGGCCTTGAACAGGCGTTCAATGGGGCACCACAGCTTCTCTGGGCAGCTGGGCCAGTGCCTCACCACCCACTTGGGAAAATATTTCCTTCTAACATCTAACCTAATTTTTCTCTCTTTTAGTTTGAAAACCTTCCTCCATGTCCTACCACAATCCCCTCCCTCTCCCTGCTAGCTGACCCTATTTTGCTGAACCCCAGAATTCTGTGGCCTTCTGGGCTGCAAATGCACACTGCTGGCACATGTTCAGCTTTTTGTTTATCAGGACCCCCAGAATCTGTCTTTTTCTCTTATATCTGGGTATTCTGACAAAATTACCACAAATAACCTAATGGTAAAGACGTGTCTACCACAGTGGCACTAATGTTTTCCCTCTACTTTCTACTAATGCCCCTATGTTTTGACTTGCAGTACCTCTTGTGCTGGTTGTGGGAAGGTAATTCCATTAGGATGCATACCTTGACCTTTGTTATCTATTAAAATGGCTAATTCTGGCACTGGATGCGACAGCGGGTTTGTGCTGCAACTCTCATGATTTGCTCCTGGCTGCTTCAATCCCCACCCTCCTCCATTATGACCTGCAGTTGAGCACAGCAGACTGGGCTGCACACACATCTCCAAGAAGTCCTGCCTCTGTGTTGCTGAAGGAGGATTTCCATCTCCTTTTCTGGAAAATTACAGACATCTGGATTCATGGCTGCGAGTGTTTGCAACTGAAATAAATTGAAACCAATTTTGCTATTCTCATGGAGTAGGGAAATCGCCCTTTATACATCTCACAGCTGTCCTAAGTCACCTTCCTCAATTCCTATTTATTGATTTCATGCTCGTGACAACTCAGCTTCAAAAATTCTTCCTAAGGAAGATTGCAGTATTGTCTGGGAAGACAGAGGTACTCCTGCTTTGAATTTGTGCTATGGAAGAGAGAGGTGAATATTAGATTTTTCTTAATAGCAGTTGAACTAAGAGAATGGAAAAGCACTTGCACAATGCCGAGACAAAATATATCTATCTATCTATCTAAGGATTCTTTTGTGAAACAACTACTTTTTTTTTTGTACTAAAAGGAGATCTTTTCAACATCATTTTGGGACTGTTTAATCCTTTTAACCTTTTATGCTTTTTTTTTTTTTTTTTTTTTTTTTTTTTTTTTTTTTTTTTGCGAAAGAGAGTTAAATAGTGTCATTTTCTGCAGTGAAACGTTTCTAAAGCAACACCCAAACACACTGTTTGGATGCAATACTCCCAGTAATTTTTAAGCTCTTTTTTTTGCAACAAATTTCTTAGTTCTTGCAGATGTTTTGCCCATTTCAGACAGGGGCTGTATGGGTCAGGAAAAGACAATAAGCAGAAATTCCTTCCTAAAACAGATGATAGAGACAAAAGTGGACTCCAAGAAGCAAATGACCAGTGCTGGAGGGAAGCAGCTGGTGTTGTATGGTGTTTTCCATGTCCTGCTCTTGGGAACTTATGTTTGTTATCTTTCAGATCTGAGAGAAACTGGTTTGGGTTAGAAGGGACCTCAAAGCCCACCCACCCCAACCCCTGCCATGGGCAGGGCTGCTGCCCACCAGCTCAGGCTGTCCAGAGCCCCATCCAACACAGCCTTGTGCGCCTCCAATGATGGGGCACCACAGTTTCTTTGGGCAGCTGTACCAGGGCATCACTGCTCTCTAAGAAAAGAATTCCCCCTAATATCTAGCCTAAATCTCTCCTCTTTTAGTTTTAAACTCTTGCCCCTTGACCCATCTCTGCAGCATCTTGCATACCAAGGGATATTGGACCCAATGAAATGCGGGGAAAAATCCCTTTAGGTTCAGACATTATGGGATCACTGGTGCTGATTGTGTTCGTGTGAGCACATGGTGTGCCTGTCCCATGTGGCCAGATGTATGTATACATATGTACATTCATAGTTGCACTGTACAGGTGCCTGTGAGAGTGCCTGCAGGGTTAGGTGCCCAGCCTCACTGTGTTCTGGGGCATGGAGCACTGTACTATACAACCTAGCAGAGAAACTCTGGAAAACATTTTCAGCAACCACATGAGAGGAGATGAAGACTTGCCAGCATTCGTCATCTGACAATAAGTATATAGATAGGTTGGCAACAGAATCTCAGATAATCTCTGCTTGGGACTACAATATATTTCAGCAGAGCTATGACAGAAGAGGAACAGTGCAAGAGCATCACCTCAGAAGCTGCTCAGGATCATTCTTTTCCAGAGTGGGAGGCTTTTTTAGTCATGAGTTACCTTCCATGGAGGATTTTTTTCTAAACTGCCATTTTTATTTTTATTTTTATTTTTTTTCTCTGCCTAAATCACTGCTGCAGTTGCTCACAGTTGACTGTGTTTAGTTCATATTGCTATAGAGTTCCTGTAGTGAACAACCACTCTTTTATATGAATTATTGGAACACAATAAGGAAAAGAACTGGGGAGGATTCAGCTATGAAATTATCTGTTTGTAGCATCAACTTCCTCTGTTTACCAACAAGGTTTTCAGTTCTATAAGGATTTCTACAGCAAACCTTTTGTCTAGATTTAGGCATTCCATCCTCCCTATTCTTGTTTGTTTTCTTTCATCAGAACCCTGTTTTCTTTCCACCTTTCAACTCTTCTATTTATACAGCACTTTTGTTGTAATTTACTGCATTGGAAGGGGAACTGTTAGAGCTCAGTTTTGCCCTAGCCCAATCCTCTGTGCTTTCAGGAGGACGGGATTTGTCGGCTAAGTGGATTAACTTCTCTCTTTTTGTTGTGCAGGCCACCATCAAATTGTTACTAAAATCATCAGAGATAAAATCTTTGGCAGTTCAAGCTACATATTTCTGTGGGCTGCTGCATTTTGCACAACAAACATTTGAGATGTGTAGGTTTTATGTGGAGCTCAAGAATTTTATCAGATTTATTTTCAGATTTTTAATCGAGGAATGGACTAAGTTTAGGAAGCAAGTTTATTGTTACCCAGCAATGGCCTGTTTGTTGCTGTGCACAAGAGGATTTCGATTCTGTGCTTTAGAAGATAAGAACAAATAGAAGTACTGCTGATTGTGCTCCCTTTGGCTTCAGGATTCTGTCCAGACATCTGAGCTGTACAAACAGGGAGACAGAAAGCTGATCAGCCACTTTGTTTTCATCATCCTCTTCAGTGCACAGTATTTTTGGTAATACCCCCCTCCCCACTGCATTTCTCTGGTTCCACATCTGCTCTCCCTCCTCACTTGTGTGCATCCTCAGCTTAGCTACAGGAAGCATGCAGTAGCAGTGGCACTGATCACAAACACTACTACGCATTCTTTTATTTAACTGATAGCAACTGCAGAACAGGACTGCGTGTGCCAGGCAAACACATGGTCCAGGTCAGAAGTAGGTTAATTAAAAGGAGATAAGCAAGGCAGGAAGTCCTGAAATAGATAATAGTAGCTGGCTTGACTTTGAAACTTAATGGTTTTCCTTTTCAGGAAGTTTCTTCCTTTCCTATTTTTTTTTCAATGGGCAAGGGGGGACGGAAATGTGATTAAGTGAGATTAAGTGGCATTTAATTCACATATTTTTCTCTTCTCTGGTATATGCCTGCTACTGTTCTTGCTGAAGGCAGTACTCTTGCATTCTGCAGCAGCAGAAGAGCCTGGGTAAATAATTGTATGCAGTTCCATAGAAAGTGCTCCACACGGGATTTCAGAATTGTGATGATACTACCTGCAGCGAAGTCACATTTTACAGGGATAAAGGACTGTGTGTGTGAAGCACAACTCTGTGCATTTGCTTAATTAAATTTCCTGAAGTCAAGGCAACTGGACTTGTCTGTTTTGCACTAGGAGAGGTTCAGTTTGGATGTTAGGAAACATTTCTTTGCAGATTAAGTGTTGAGGAAGTGGCACAGACTGCCCATGGAGGTGGTGGGGTCATTGCAGATGTGGCACTGAGGGACATGGGCAGTGGGCATGGCAAAGGTGGGCTGGTGTTCAGACTAGATGATCATAGGGTTTTTTTCCAACATTAATGATTCTATGATTTTGCCTGAGATGAATGGGAGATGGCATGAAATCTTTCACAGATCTTTCTGTGCTTTTCCCCAGCTTTTTCCAAGGGAAATCCATAGCCTTGCAGTTACTTCTGGGTTCCCACACAGATATGTCAGGTCTGCTTTGCCTCTTGAACACTTAAAGCTCACTATTATAGTGGTAACAAGTTCTCTTAAGTTTTCTTGCTGCATAGAGAGAACATTTTCCTCCTCCTGCGAGTGGACTTCTGGTAACACAGCTGACTGCTAGAAGGTGTGGACTGCCTGCACAGCTGGCTCATACCATTACAGAAAGCTATTAATGAAAATAATCACCAATGTCTATTTTCAGGGGAATGCTGTATGTGAGCAGAAGCCACCTGCATAGGAGGGGGGGTGCCAGCCATGAAACATATGGTGCTCCCTACATCAGAATATTAGCACACTGAAAAGTGCAAATTCAGTCTTATCAGACCTGGTGTAGTCTTGTCAGGATGTAACTGTCCTGACTGGGATGCCAATACACTCTGAATTGCAGAGGCATAGTTTGTCCCTCTGAGACAATGAGCAGATGCTGACTGCCTGATGGCAAAATCCGTCTTTTCTCTCATCACAGATATATTAGACTTGATGTTTGGATTGGAAAACTACACTTCTCTGAGCCATATTTAAATTAAGTTTTTTTTTTTCTTTTTTTTCTTTTTCTAGAAATCAGATTTTTTATGAGATGAACTTGTCATGACTCCACGACTTTCTGGCATTCAGAGGTATGTTTTTCACTGAGTTGTGTGCTTCACATACCGACCGTGCTTCCCATGAAATTACGAATACGCTTAACATGAAATTGGCCGGATTTCACCATCAATTTTCTTATTTTCACCTTTGCAGAAGGATCTCACAGTGCTTAGTGATTGGGTAATCGAATGACAGAAGAATTCAATGTCAATAAATGCAAAGTGATGCATATGCGGAAAAAGAATGTCCCTCACGGCACATTGGACTGACAGTTTCTAAATTGGCTTCTGGTGTTCAGGGAAGAGATTTGGGAGTCATTACTGTAAAGTCCCTGTGAAAATCAGTTCATTTCTCAGTGGTGGTCAGAGATTATTAGGAAGTACTATGAGAAGAATAGGGAAAAAGCAGCAACAAGAAAATGTTCTATATGTTCATGGTGCATCTGCACCCAGAATATTATGCAGTGACCTCATCACCACAGCTGGAGAACTGAAAGTGGCCCAGATAAAGGAATAAGCCAGATCACTTAATGGAGGCTTTTGTGTGAGCAAAGGTGAAATATGCCAAGTATTTTCAGCTTGAGGAAGAGATGAAGCCTGGTAACAGCGTGAATAGCAATAAGTAGTTGAGGAAAGAGATTAATTATCATTCCTGACAACATAGGAATAAGGACTAATGAAATAATCAGCTGGGCGTTTAAAAAAGGAGCAGTTCATCACCCAGCATGTGTCAACGTTGTGCAACTTGACCATAGGATATTAGAGACCAAAATAATGAATAGGCTTAAAATCTGATGGGGGTAAATTCAGAGAGGATGAAGCTTCTTTTCAAAATGATATCCAGGATGAGGCCCTCTCCTGCTCAGAAGTCATTCTATCTCTGATGACTAGAAGCTGTAAGCAGGGAGGGACCATTCAGTGTCTACATCATTTCTCATAGGCTTCACTTCACCACACTCAAGGGATCGAGCCAGGTGAACATCTGTATGAGGACAGTATGGCTATTTTTCCATTGTGCTCTTCTGCCATTATCACTTTTGGCTGATGTATTTGAATATTTCTATTTATATGCTTTTCCATCTCTTCTATCACCATGCTATGTGGGTGACCCAAGCCTATCAGTGAATTTATCCCCTATAGATCCTCAAAGTGGCAGAGAAGCAACCCAACCTCCATTTGCAAGGAGTCCTCAACCTGAGAAGAGTCTGATGGGCTGGGAAGGAACTTGAGGGACTGAGAGCTTCCTTCCTCCTCTTCCTCCTCATGCCATGTGCAGTGCCCTGCAGAGATGGCTTTGCCCAACTTCCTGCCAGCCACCCCAGAGGCCCAGAGCTGCCCATGCCCAGGCTGCCTCCACCCCAATGACTAAGGCACAGTGAGAGAGGAAAATAAAACTCTCACTATGGCAAAATCCTAAAGTTCTTAGTCAACACCAAGCAGAAGCCTGCGTGGTATGATCAAGGTCCATCAGCCCATTTGTGGAAGAGATGGGAGCTGGATACAGTCCTTTTCTTACTTGGAAACTAACTTGCAATTACAGCTGTCCTTGCAGAACACCCAATATATCCTTCTTCAAAAATTTCTTCCACCCCCCCCCCCCCCCCCCTCTTGCTGTAACTTTTTCTTGTATCCATTGTGCTGCAATTCTGTGTTTTTCCCTTTATAGCAGTTAGTTTCTGGGCATAGTCCCTGACCACAAATACTTTTGAGTGGAACATCTGTTTCTAATGCGCTCTCTAGAAATGTTACTTTCTGCAATATTCCACTCTTCTCCCAAACGATATTTTTCCACTTATGTTTGCCCAGCATAGCTTGAAAGCAGATCAATATCTGAAGCAACAAAGGACCCAACTGAGAACAAAGACTTTGAAAGAAAAGCAAGTGATTTCCCAGGGCTCCCGGTGGCTGCAGGAGGATCAGTTTGCAGCCCAGTTGTGCAGACAGGGATACTGTGGGGCTGTCTTCCTCCTCCTCCTCTTCTTCCTCCCCACTGCTCCTACCAGCTGCCATAAATTATTAGCTTAGAAGCTGTCCTGCATTGTGTGAGTAAACAAACCTTCACCTGCTTGCAGGAGAACTGCTCTGTATAAAGAGGCTGTGTAATTGGTAAAGTGGAGATAGAAGACAAAGCAGGAATGTTTTATGTACTTTAAGGCTTGGGGAACATGAAAAGCCAGCTGAACTCCAGAGAAAACTGTAGTGCACTTCTGTGATGTTTGCAATCGTGATGGTGTAAGTAATATCTGGAAGAAGTGTAGAAAAGCATATAGTTTTATAGAGGAAGCATGGAACACGTGGGAGATTCAGATACATCGACATTCATGGGCTGGGTGCCAAGCACTGCAATGGTCCTGTTGTAACTGGGGCTCAGGAACTGAGTTACTTTGATTGTAATTCATATCCTAAAAGGGTAAATTGTGCACTGCCACAACTCACCATATGATTTAACATTAGAAAAAGAAAGGTGATGGGAGAGGAGAATTTGTTATTCCACTCTATAATCTTTACAAGCCTTCATATAAGCAAATATGGTCATGGTTTCATAAGAATGAGTAGGCACCTCACAACTGCAAAGGGAGCCTGAGAGGACAAAGGAGCAAATCAAGAGCTGGGGAGGCTAGGAAGGCCAGTAGAGTAGCTAGTGGATGAGAAGCTGAAGCTGAAAACCTACTTGGCTTCCAAGAGCTGGCCTCCTGCATTTTTGTGTCCTCAAAAGCTACTGGATTGCTACCTGGGGAGGGAGATTTGCTGCCTGGAAGGCAGAGGTGAGATCTGGCTCTTTCATGCAGATGCCCTGCCTGCTTGCACATAGACCCTCCCTTAGATCCCTCTTCTTCATCAAAAGCAAAGCAAAACAAAACAAAACAAAACAAAACACCACCAAAACAAAAGGTGGATTAGATGAAAAAGTTTCACTTCCCCCCTTGCCACCCACTCCCAAATCACCTTTGTATGTTGTAGCATTTCTCCCTCCTCTCAACAAAGAGGGCACACTTTATGCCTTCTTCAGCATCAGGATCTGCAGCTATCCTTTTCTCCTCTGCTCATCCATCCATTTAATGCCTAGCATGACTGCAAATGTTTGCCATATGGGCCAGTCTCTTGATATTTTCCTCTGGCCTGAGTTTTGGGTCAGTAATGAGCAGCAAGAACAATTATAGAAAAGTCTGTCACACTTGAAAGAAAACAGAATTATAATTTTTATTCCTCCATAGCCATATTCTTACCATGGATTCCCAGATACATAAGAAAACATTTACACTGGGATTTTCATCCAACTGTGATAAATTGACACCAATAATATGGAGATTCCCTCTGTAATAATTGTCATGCTTTTGATACTATTTAGCACATGGGAAATACGATGAAATAGAGGAAATAATGATTTGTATTGCTGGAGGTCAATACAAAGTCCAATAGTTTTACAAAACAGTAAACAATCTGGCTGGGACAGTCACACCTTTAAGGCCTATTAGTTGCCTTGCACAGTAGCCAGTAGCCTCTTTGGAATCTCCCCAGAAATATCTCTCAGCTTGAATTCTGGTCTTTGATTCCTGCACGGGTGCTATGTACAGCCCATGGAGAAAACCTTCTATGCTGGGCTGTCACTGTTACTGTGCAGCCACGAGCATGGTGGCTGTTGCAAAGAGTTTTTATTGCAATGCTGCTGTGCTGGGCTTAGAATACAAGATTGGCCCCCATGGTCTATATACAGCAGGGAAATCCTGCAAGGGGCAATGGTACAGGAGGAGCTTCTCAGAAGTCAAAAGCATCAGGTCAAGTATTAAAGCAATTTAATCATTTTCTTTTGTAAGAAATACTGTGACAAATCATTTTGTCCTTGTTTATTAAAACCATTCTTTGTCTGGAAAAAGAATTCACAGTTTATAGAAACAGAATTTTGTGGAAAATGAATTTTGAACTCATTTAGATGTAGCTGGCAAATTTTAATTATAGATGGACACTGACTTTAGCACTTTTTAGTCATATTTTCCTTGTTGGAAAGCACGGTGGATCTGAGTCAGCATGTTGCACAGCTGCCTCCAGCCCAGGGAGGAGACTGGGCACAACAGACCCTGCAGCCTCCAGATGTTGTGCTCTAGTTTCTTTTCAGAGGCCTTTTGTAAGCCTTCTAAAGACCTGGTGATACACTGATGAAGAGCATTTTATTTATGGGAGAATATGGATGATAAAAATGACTAGAAACCGAACAATTCCCATTGATCTGACTGTGGCATCTCCTTCAGATAAAGCACTGAGATTCTTGAAGTAAGGAACGTGTTCAGATTTCATTAAGGTAAATATTTTAAGCTGTTGTCTTAAGGAGGAATGTCTGCAACAGCAAAACTGGCTTATTTTGAGGGAAATGACACAGATCAAAACAAATAAACTACCTTACCCAGGAAGGTAGGAGTGCGCAGTCTTTTTCATGTGGAATAGAATGTTGAGGTTTTGGGCATGTGTCTAAAAGAACAATATTTTGGAAGGAAAGGGAGTAGAAAAAGAAGAAACCCGTACCTGGGTGCAGAATAGTGTTTGCCACACTGCGATGGAGCACAGAAATGCAATGAAAAGGGTGAAAATGAATTTGTCTCTCTTCAGACCACAAAGTACACACGCTATGTCTTAAAACACTATCAGCGCATTTATTTTTGACAAAAGTCTTGTTACTTTACCTGTCAGTCTGATTTATGCTGCTTAGAGAACATGGATTTGCAGTCAGGAAAAAAAGGAGAGCCATATGGCAGACAACCGTCAAACAAACCAACGCATGCAATATAGATGCCAAACGCATTTTGTTCAAACAAAAGGAGCAGAAAAACAACCACATCCCCCTTTGATACCTTTATAAGCTTTCATAAAAGAGTGTTTACCTGGCTTTCTCCTCCCTTTAATCCTTTTGAACAGACTTGCTCTATGAACATGTGTGCTCATGGTATTTCCTAATTCAGTCATGTTTTGATAAGATTACAGTTCACAGAGATAAATATGGCCATCCCTGTGAATAACTCTGGGACTGGCGTCAATTTTAGGTGTTATCACTGTATTTTTATGTAGCTGAAATGTTTTGCTACAGAAAGCAGCTGACAGGCAGGGGCTGTCATACAAAAAGCATCTGCTATAGGTCATCTGTATGTTCATCCATGCTAAAAGGGCTAACTTTATCAGAATTTTCCATGGGTGCGGTAGGTCTCACTCCATGCAGGAAGACTTGTGTTAATTGATTGTGTTAATCACATCCTTCTCTATTCATCATAATCCCACGTTTAATTTTATTTAGATTGTACTTTTCCCTTGAGGAACTGTGCTTGATCTGAGCACAGTTAGACTTAGTTAAGTTTCTTGACCTAACAAGGAGAACAGAAGAGTGTGCTGAAGATGTGACTCGATCCAAAGGAAAAAAGAACAGAAGGGAGAAAAGTGAAATTTGGTCTTGGGCAATACTAAATAGATAAGTTTATCCTAGAAATTAAAGCAGACAGGAGCAAGTTCTTTCAGACTGGGGGATATGAAATGACACCACCTACTCCCATGCTGCTGCATTTTCTTCTCCCATGGGGTAAGTGGCCATGTCCACGCTGCTGAACAGGAGCAGCCACAGCTCTGTGCTGCTTCTGGACCAGGAGTGAACATTGTCTGGCAGAGTGCTACTAGACACAAACCTGAATTATTTCAGGATTTAAGAATAGCCCATGACACTTCAGTATTCTTGTACTGACATAGCTCATGGATCTCTATGAGCAGTGTATTTGTATTGTATAAAGTCTCTCTTCTTACAGAATATGGTAAGTAAGAGCTAATTGGGAATTCCAGATTTACCATTTAATTTTCTTCCCTTTCACAACCTCAGTTCAAATTCTTAGCATTATGCTAATGCGGCTTTACATGATATAATTTGCCTCAGCCTCAATTTAGGATGGAGGGATATTAGCCCAGTAAAATCCTGGAGGAAAATCCAAAAAACACACAAAAAAACTAAAAAACAAACAAACAAACAGCCCCCCCCCACCCCCCCCCCCCACCCCCCAAAAAAACAAAACAAAAAAATGAAACAAAACTAAAAAAAACCCCAAAACACCCAAAACACCCAACTAGCCTTTTCCATCATTGTTTTTTGTAAGTGAGGTAATTACCAGAGAATTAGAGTAGGTAATTTTACCCTTGACAGTAAATCGGCAATCATTTGTGATGAGACAAATAGACATTCAAGCTGGGAAGAGAACAGCTGAAGTAGAACCTCAAGAGATTATGAAAGAAACCTGCTGATGTGCAGGTTTCTGACTTTCTGGTGTCAGCATTAAGCGACACTATTCTGTTTAAACTAGTATTTTTTCTGTGTGGAATAAAGCTTGTCTTCCAAATACCTATTTGTACCTGGTGAGCAAGACATGAGAATTTGTGTAGATAGATATAATGCCATGTGTCTGATCAGCATGCCTGACTCCCAACCCATCCCCCTACTCTCCACGTTTAGCTGGTTGCAGCAATTAACTGATTTATAATATAGTTGTAAAAGAACAAAGCACAGGTTGTTGTCACACATAAAAAGGGGGTAAACAAAGCAGCAACCTTAATAAGCTTTGATCATAGTCATCCCCTAGGATCTGGAATCCAAACAAGAGTGGTTGCAGGTGTTAACCATGTGTGCTCTGCTGTGCAGTCACTAGATACCATCCAGTGACTTGCTGGGGCTGCCTTCTTTCTTGGGTGACAAAGCACAGAAGACTAAATAGTGCAATATAAATCATTTCATGAGCCACAGAAATGTCAATGGCCATGCAACTTTGGTGGAAATCCTCCCACAGGGCCTTCACCAAGTTTTCCTTTTTAATTACTTGCCACCAAAACCCAGAAACATCCCACAAGCAAATAGACTCTGGCACTGACTTCTATCTAAGCCTCCCTTTTGCCTTTCTGGTCACAGGGGCACTTACTGCTACCCTCCCACAGAACGGAGATGATCCAGCCCCACTGCCTGAAGACTCACCGGCAGAACTGGCTTCTTGTGGACTCCTTGTTCTCTCAACTCAAACTGTAATTTCATCTGATGAGTCTCTGGAGATCTGTGCTTCCTTTTAACAGAGGTATGAAATGCTAAGAGCAGACAGTACTGAACGTACTTTGCAATAGGCTTTAGAAATTCAACATTTTTTAATTGTAAGAGAGTTGCCTTTACTGACAGTGCCTTTGCTCTCCTTGTTCTCTGCAGGCAAGTCTATTAATACACTGATAATATTTAATCCTTGACCTATTCATAGATAGATAAGCAGGTTGCTACCAGGTCTAGTCTCCTTAGCACAGTAGCATAAATTATAGCACAATACAATACTTTTCTAAGCATTTGAGAAGTTCATATAATCCCAGTGGAGTTAATAGAGATGTTTCAAGATATTTCTTGTGTTACAGAAGATTAATTTATTTTTATTAATGTATCACAACTTTCAATGTTGTAATCATGTCCAAGCTCCAGGAAAATGCTGTGATCCCTGTTTCCAAAGCTCTTAAAATTTTATCTTTGGCATGAGTCTATTACTGAGATTAAAGAACTAATAGAGTAAGTGGGACAATAATGGTTTGATGAGGAAGAAGGTTACAGCTACAAGATTCTCTGTTTTTTTTTTTTAAGATCAGTTTTTTTCTCCTGTTAACATTAGATTAGAAGACACTCGTATATTGGTATGCAGTGTGTAAATTTCAAAGGAAAAGTCTATAAGTAAGCAAAGAGTGAAGAGAGTTTTAAAAGATAAAAGATAAAATTTTCTAGGTCTCTTTCTGATGACACACAAAAAAACAAAAGCAGAGAAGGCAGTTCAGACTAGTTTTAGAGCCGAATGCTGAAATTTGGCCTTCTGTAATATAACAGTCTCCTTGCTGTTTTCCACCTGCCTCCTTCCTTTCTCCCCTCCTGTCCCCCACACTGAGTACAGACACTACCATAGTCATTGCAGCTGTGCAATGTCCACTTGCAGTTTCAAACTAGATCCAACTAGGCAATGGCACAGTGAGCGAAGAGCAAGGATCTTCAATTTTCTTTTAATTTAAGATAAAAGTAAAGGCAATAGTGGACTCAGTCTAGCCAAAAATACAATAAATCATGTTTTTTAACTTAGTTCTTCCCTTTTTAAAAATTGCTTTTTCATTGAAATGGGTGCTAATTTAAAGCAGGAAAATCACCAGCTACTTCAGTACAATTTGCATCAATTAGTCACCCAGAAATTGTTGCAATTCTATTTTTTGATCCTGCAAAAAAGCAATAGCCTAAGGGTCTCTCTGAAGTGAGGCTAACATGCAGTCACAATACATTGCTAAAAATATCTTGTAGGTGAGCATATCTGTGTAGGTTATAGAAAAATCCCACTCTCTGAGAAGAAAGCTAAAGAAGGTAGATTAATGCATAAATTAATGTGTTTTTTTGGTTTTGGGTTGTTTTTTTTTTTTTTTCCCCCTGGGAACTTTCTGTTTATTTTAGGCATTTAAATATGAGGATATTCTTATCTGAAATTCTAAAGAGAGAAGGACAAGAAGATACATGGCAATCATGTATAAGCAAATGTCACAGGTATTAAAAATTTCTAACTACCATTTCCCCCATTACACCTGAAGTTATTATTCTGATAAAGACTCCATAATTCCTCTTCTCAGCAAATTCCAGGAGTGTGAGAAGCAACAGAGTTGTGTCCTCCTGGCTGCTCTGCTTCTTGACTTTGACAGATCAATTGCCATGGAAAGGCCAGCCATGCAAACGCTCTCCCCATCCTTATGCCTGTTTGGCCCAATGAAGGATCTCTGATTTAGACCCTCCATACACATTTCTTGTAAATAGCAAAACAAAACAAAACAAAACAAAAACAGAAAAATCAGCAGTTCACAAGCAGTAATAGATCTGAGGATAGATGGAGTTCACTCACTGTTATTCGGTCTCTTTAGTGTGTTTATATGTTTCTTAAATATATATATTGCATTTGTGTTTACTTATTTTGTACTTCCAGGCCTACTGTGGGGAAAGGAGTTTTGTCAGAGTGCACTTACCTTTCCAGTTTGTCAACTTTTCCTAAACATATGATTTCTTAGACATAGATTAGTCCATGCAAGAGCAATCATAAGGAACAAAGGTGCAATTCTGGGAATGGGACAGGTCACTTGTTATTACAAAGATTTAATGGGCTTTAAGATGGCAGTACTAAATCATAATTGTGTAATTCCACACTTTTGCCTAGTCCCTGTGCTCAGGCTGGGATGCAGGTATGGAGGTATAGTGGTTGTGCCCATGACAAAAGCATAAGGCCCTAGAGAGATCCAAGTGTGGCATTTTGTCAGAAATGCTCCTGTTCCACCAAGAGGAGTTTGTAGCTTGTGGGAGAAGACACAGCAGAATGCTTAACCTCATTCTTTGTGAACTATTCCCCTGTTCTTCGTTATTTGCTGTGTGGACACCCAATATATATAAATATATATATATATAAATATTATATATATAATGTATACATATATATACATATTGGCAAAGATGAAACTGCAATTTCTGCTTTGATTTATGTTACCTGGAAATCAAACCAGAGCATTCAAAGGGTAGTAGGGCTTCTACAGCAGCTCTCTGGAGTCTTGGTGGCTACAGTGTGTCTGTCTATATGGAAAATACTTTTTATAACATGTTTGCTATGAGGACTAAATGGCAACATGGGCTGTCTGCCAATAACCTCAAATCTGTAGTGACAAGTAATTCCTTGCAAGCTGAGCTCCAGCCTTCCTCGCCTATATAGACTGTCAATTGCTCTGTGATTTACTAAGAGGAGGTATAAAGCATATTTTATTAAGGCAACATCTTCCACTCAAATCATGGTTCTTAAAGTAAAATGCTGACGTTTTACTCACTGGCTCCCTAGCACCTCTCTGGCCTACTTTTAAACTTGATATACAGTCACGAGTGCAGGTCTTCATCATTTGCAGTAGCTTTCAGCATATGTCATTGCTAGATTTAGCTGCTGCTCTCCATATATCATCAAGCATCTTGAAGCAAATTCATTACCAGAAGGTTGGTGTGTGTCCTTGCTGCATTTTCCAGCTTATCTAAATTGCTGAAATAGTCAAGCAACATGCTCTTAAAAGTAGAAGTCCAAAAATATCAAGCTAAGTTTCAGCTGGTAGGTAAGCAAAGATGCAAGGAACATTTATCATTTGCTCCTTATCAAATCCTGTGATGGAGATAATGGAATATCACCATGAGAAAGCCCTCACTGTTTTCACCAAAAGCAAACAAAACTAGTGAAGTCAGGTAAAGGAGACCATAAAGGAGACTATATTTTATTAAATGTTGTAACCGTTGTCATGTGTGACTTTACAAGCCTGTCATACAATGTACATTTGAATCTTTCTTCTAACTGCATTTGGAGCAGGCCTTGGGAGACTGCAGTCCTTATGCGTCTTTCTGGTATGTCACACATTGACGTGACATCCTGGTGTGACAGAGAGAAGGTGAGCCTCAAAAGAGGTATGAAATTGCCCAACTCAACATTTGGTATGGAACACAAATGAATGTCTAACACGTATGCATGTTAAATATTTGCAGACCTTTAGCGCTGACATGCCACAAGTCCCTGGACTCAGCAGTGAAGATAGTCAAGCCCAGCACAACAGGACCATAAGACATTGAGGCCCCTCACTACAAGAAAGACAGTGAGGCCCTGGAGCGTGACCAGAAGAAGGCAACAAAGCTGGTGAGAAGTCTGCAGCACGGGTCTGATGGGAAGCAGCTGTGGGAACTGAGATTGGTCATTCTGAAGAATTCCCTACAACCACCTGAAAGGAGGTTATGGTGAGGTGGGGTGTCGGCCTCTTCTCCTATGTTACAGTGTTAGGATGAGAGGGAATGGCCTCAAGTTGCACTGGAGGTGGTTCAGGTTGGATAGTAGGGAGCATTTCTTCTCCAAAAGAGTGGTGAGGCACTACAACAGGCTACCCAGTGAGATGGTGGCATCACCATCCCTGAAGGTGTTCAATAAATGTTTATACGTGGCACTAAGGGACATGGTTTAGTGGGGAACTATTGGTGGTTGATATATGATTTTCATTTTATGTGCTGCACAGAGGAGTAGATTTTGTATGTACTTGCATAGAAAAGAAGTAGCTTCCAGTTTGTAAGACTGTAAGCACAATGTAGGTGGTTAAGCAGATCTAACTGTAGGCTGCTGCCAAAAAGCCTCCCCCTCTTCAGAGGAAGATCATGTGCTACAGATGTTTCCTTTGCACCTGCACTGTTGTGCATTGGATGCCGTGCTGACTCAGGGAAAAAATACTCTGAGGAGAGGTTTAGCCTGAGCTGGTTGCTCATGCTGCTTGCATACCATGAACTTTTCATTCACAGTAAGCACATGGGATGCTTATGGGCAAAATGAGGTCTAGCCTGGTTGTTTTTCGATGTGTTCCAGTTCAGGAAAGCTGTTCACCAGCCACAGGAGTGATGTTATCTGTGGCCAAGGGACATCAGCATTTATGAAGACAGAGTGTAGGAGATAGCTATCCCACAGACTGCCTGTTTAAAATTACTCTCTAAATTACAGACTGAGCTTACTAATTGCGAGTAACTCTTTAAGGAGTGATTGTACCTGGACAACTCACAAAGAGAGAATGGGTCTGTGGGAATGGGAGCATCCCCAAGGCATCATTCTATTTTGTGCCTTGCTTGAGAAGCTGGCAAGCCATGATCGTGTTTGAGTTCAACATAACTACTCAGGTCTTCCAGACTTAAGTCTTTGGCTGCAGCTCTTGGAGCTGCAACAGGTCCTGACAACACTTACAGCTGGATGAAATAAAGGGAGAGGCAACTGGAGCCGAGCCAGTATGCAGTTAGCAGAGAGTTTCCTTTTCATTTTTATAAATTTGTTCCAAGACAGTTTTATTAAACTTATTCTTACTTAACAGATATTGGTCTAGTTTTCAGGACTTCAGGCTGACTAGCAAACTATCCCACTCACAAGGAAATGATGATCCTAAAAGTCTGTCTGCTCCCATGGAGACTAACTGCAAGCATCCAGCTGCAAGCACAGGACTAGGGCTCCTGTATAGATACCAACTCTAGCCAGCATACCTTGAGATGCAGCACGGCTGAGTGTGTTTTACAGAGGGTTTCCTCAAATATCTGAAAGCCAGGAACAGAAAAGGCCATGCAGGAAAAGCCAGACTGACTTAGTGCTATAGTTCTGTGCCAAAGCTGGGACTGAGTTCCCTGAAATTTAAATAAAGGGGGGTGTGCTTCCTGGAAACCCTAATCTAAAACTATATTTTCTATTTTGTTATGGCTAGTGTGAACTACAGAAAACCCTGCCTGGCAGGTAACCTCACGTAAGGAGCACACCTGAATGCTGTGAACCCCCAGGAACTTTCTGGCCATCTAGCAGCACTGACACATAGAAAATGAGGATCTGGAACACACCTGCAGCCACCTGGAAGCCAGACTGTGAGAAAAGAGGCTCCTGGAGGAATACTGGCAGCTGTTCCTGGACAGCGCTGCTCTGAAAATGTTGCTGTGATGAGAAAATTGGAGGCCAGAATGAGGATGTGAAATAATGCTGATCTCCAGCAGTTACAAGCTGAAAAGGAAGAGCTTGAACAAAAACATCAGGGGTCTAAATGCTGGAATATATGATGAACAAGATATTCCTGCATGTTGGAACTCAGTGTGTAAGTAAGTGAAGCTCCAATGTTAAGCACAAAACAGGGGAAATAATATATGTAGCTGTAGGGAAGGAGTTGTAGGTGCACACTGAAAGTATGCACTGAAAGTATGTGTTCCACATTGGACTACCCAACAATCAGACCATATGTCTGAGAGCATGCCCTGGCCAGCCTGTTCCATGCCCACCGCCCTCTGGTACAGACCTTTTCCTTAACCCCCAGCTGCCCCTCCCCTGACACAGCTCCATGCTGTTCCCTCGGGCCCTGTCGCTGTCACCAGAAATCAGAGTTCTGTGAGGAGCTGCAGCCGCCATGAGGCCTCCCCTCAGCCTAAACTTAATTCAATTTGTATTTGATTTGGTCAACCAGCCCCAAAGCCTGCACAGATATTTGTATTTCAGAGGAAAAATGGATTACCGCAAGCTATGTCAACTGACCTAACTTTTCTGCAAAGCTGGTGCCCCTTTGTACTTAAAGGACTGTGTGTGGGCAGCTGAGTTAATTCCTGCATCCCAGCTGAAGGACAGTAACCTCTGGCTGAGGACAAACCTTTGTAACAGGTGTGCAAACTGATTGCCTTGTAAGCTAAATCAGCGTGAACCACTCTTAAACCCATCTAAACGTCTTAGAAATATGTTTCTAGAAACGTCTTTTACCTTGCTGTTGCTTGATTGCATTGGCTTAAAATTCACCTTTCAATAAAACTGGTGGAATTTCACATGTATTCTTGTTTTCATGCTCTATGGTTCTCAAAAATTAATATGGACTCAGTCTGAAGATGAATGAACAGGAAAGGAAAAGGCTTATCCTTGACAGTAAGCCTGAGTGTGACTCTGATCTTTTCCAAGTATAACGTGGTGTCACTGATATCAAAGAAGATTTTCTCCCTTTACATAGAAATAAATTTGATCAGTGGTTAGGCTGTTAATTTGGCATTGCTCTAGCAGATGCAAGGATTTTATAACATTACCAGCTTCTTAATAGTTGAAAAATGAAACTTTACGTTAGTGTCAGGTTTGTGGGGGAGAAGCAGAATGAAGAATAGAAAAAGTTGATAATATTTGCCTACAGCAGACAATTAAAGAGCAATCTACTTTAACAGTGTCACCTATATAATTTCTCCTGTCTACTATTGCCTTAGTTTTCCTCACCTCAGGGGTAGAGTTGGCATTCTTTAGCAGGGATCCTAAATTCTTTCTTGTTCCTGTGAAGTACTCTTTTAGTTTTTTCCCCCAGAAACAAAAAGTAAAGCCACCCCCGGACTCTGCAGAGCAGCACAGAGAAGTCAGCACATTGCTGGCAGCTGAGAGTTGAATGTTATTGCACAGTCACTGCCTTTCTACTCTTAGGCAACAGAGTGTGTACTTTGCTTTGGCAACATGACAAACCATTACTTGATTTTTCGTATATGTTAATGTATTAAATGTGTTTTCCTAAAGCCACCATAAGCTTCTCTTTCTTGCTCATTTACTCAGTGAGCCTTCATGTATGTAAGAGGAAAAGAACCTTTAATTTTCAGGAATCTGCATTTATTTTTATTTTTTTATTTTTATTTTTTTAATCTACTGTCTGTTAGTGTTTCTTAACACTTTAAAAGCTTAAGCTCCTCACAAGTCTGTACAAATGCTTTCTATAAAAACATGTCTAAAACAATATATTCTCCTTGGATAAGGAACGTGCAACTTCGTCTGTTTGCCACCAGTTTCTGAAATGGAAATGTGCTAACCTGAGTGTCTATTTGAAAGCAATTTCTTCTTGTGCAATCAGTCAAGATACCTAATCTACTTGGCTTGTGGCTTTTGTTTCTGTTACCTTGCCAAGTATCCCAGCTCTTGGTTGAGTTTACTCCTCCTGGAAGCTCACTGCAGAGATCCCATAGGCTTCCATGAGAAGGTGATGTGAATCTTCCTCTAAGGGTGTGTTCATTTTCTGTATTTACTATTTTATGAACCCAGCCTGTGACAGATGCCCGTTTATCAAATACATGGAGGATTTATGGCTGCATTTAGGAAAATTTTATGTACACTCCAGCATCACCTGTGCTTCACTTAAAACATACAGAGGGAATCACTTCTGAGCATATGTAAGAAAAATAGCCTTAAAGCTGCTGGATTTCATTCTAAACCTTTGTCTTGCACTTTGTAAACAGCAAAGAGTAATGAGATTTTCACTCCTGCTGGTAGTTGTGAGTAGGATAAATGATCTCCCAAAGATGCCTGTTGACAGATTCCTATTTTTAGCTACTGCCTGTTTCAACTGACTTCCTGGAAATCTCACAAGGTTGCCAATTGCTTTGACATCTAAAAGTTTTATTCTTTTAATCATCCTCCTTAGTCTTTGATATTAGTGTCTGTGTTAGAATTACATCCATGGATAAACATAAGGCTAATTTACAAAAGGTGTATGAATCCATGCTATCTTTCTTGGAGTCTGAGGCAGAGATGTCAGTTATATGGGACAAAATCATTAGGCAATTCTTAATGTTGATTTGGCTAGTTCTTGCTAGTTTATTTCAAGCAATTATATTACTTTATGTTTATTTGGCTTACAGGAAATTACCTTCAACACTTCCTTTAATACAGTTCCTGGATCCACTAATGTATGAAATGTATTCCTGAACTGTAAGACACAATAGAACATCTATATTGTAAACTCTGTATAAGAAATTTTGAGTTAATCATAACAACACTTTTCATTTCACTACACTGTTACAAACATATCCTCCTCTGGCACAGCATTAGAGATTACCCTAAATGCTTCAAAATGAAAAAGACAAAGCTAAAATGCTGTTATTAGTCTGCCTTTTAGTGCCAATGTATTTTCCAACAAATTTTGTGGTTTTGGTAATGGAAAACATTCTCAAGTCTGCTTCACTGCCTTACATTCAGCCCAGGCTGTTGTGACCAAAAGTCACTGTCTATTCGACTTCTCTGTGATCAGCTACAGAATTTAGAGCTGTAGAGGTCAACTGTTTGGCTGTCTGTCACAACTGACATCTGCAATGAGAGTCTTAACCAACAGCTTCAAAGACAGAGCTACTGGTACTGAATGCCAATGCACTCTCAGCCCCAGAGTTTCAGCAGACATGCTGGGATACCTGTCTCTCAGTCTCCATAGCATATATAAGACTTCATTTTTTTTGAACATGGATTGCATAGCATCTGGGTGTATAATTTAATTATTCATTTCTAATCCCTGAAGATGCAGAGATCAGGGACCTGGAGGTTTGAGAGGGGCTCAGGTTTGAGAGCTGGAGGTAGAGCAGAGCCCACATCTGCAGGAGTACACAAATGGGCAGCTCAGCATCAGTAGCTTGGGAGACACAAACTTCTGGTGGGTCAACCAAAATAGTAAAACAACTTGCCAACATGTTCATAGAATCATAGAATCAGATAATCCTCAGAGTTGCAAGAGGTCTTTAAAGGTCACCTAGTCCAACTCCCCTGCAATAAGCAGGGACATGCACAGCTAAATGTTCCAGCAAGACTTTGAAATTGACATCTTAAGAAGTAAAAGGGGGTAGCAGATGGAAGTTTAGCAGCTTCCATTGCACTAGAAAAATGAAAAGCCTTTCAGGAATTTCCCTCTGCTTTTCTCTGTTTTCAGTGTTTTTATTCATAAGCAAGAATTGTAAGTAATCAATTTGATGACAGAATGAACAGGGGAATATTTTGAACCTGAATATTGGGAGATTGCTTCCTTGAGAGTTGTTATAGAAAAAAGAGAAGATTGCCAAGTGGTATGGAAGTTTGCAAAATTGGTTGAATGTGCAAACTAGTAGATGAATTCTATATATATATTCTTAATTCTATGAAAGTTATGGAACAAATCATCTTGGTTGAGCTCAATGGCATGTGCATTATGTCCAGGGGATCAGGCCAAGCCAGCATGGGTTCATGAAAGGCAGGTCATGACTGACCAACCTCATCTACTTATAGGACTGGGTGACCAGACTGGTAGATGAGGGGAAGGCTGTTGATATATTCTACCAAGACTTCAGCAAAGCCTTTGACATGGTCACTCACAGTATTCTCCTGGGGAAACTGTCTGCCCTTGGCCTGGACCAGTATACTGTTCTTTGGGTAAGGAACTGGCTAGAGGGCTGTGCCCAGTTGGTAGTGGCTAATGGAGTCAAGTTCAGCTGGCAACCCATTACAAGTGGTGTTCCCCAGGGGTCGGTACTAGGGCCCATCTTGTTTAATATCTTTATTGACGGCCTAGATGAGGGGATTGAGTATACCCTCAGTAAGTGTGCAGATTACACCAAGTTGGGAGATGGTGTTGATCTGCCTGAGGGTAAGAAGGCCCTTCAGAGGGATCTGGATAGGCTGGATCACTGGGCTGAGGTGAATGGGATGAGGTTCCATAAGACCAGGTGCTGGGTCTTGCACTTTGGCCACAATAACCCCATGCAGCGCTATAGGCTTGGGGCCGAGTGGCTGGATGACTGTGAAGAGGAAAGGGACCTGGGGGTGTTGGTTGATGCTCAGCTGAATATGAGCCGACAGTGTGCCCAGGAGGCCAAGAAGGCCAAGAAGGCCATCCTGGCCTGCATTAGAAATAGTGTGGCCAGCAGGAGCAGAGAGGTAATCATCCCCCTGCACTCATCTCTGGTAAGGCCGCATCTTGAGTACTGTGTTCTGTTTTGGCTCCTTACTACAAGAAAAACATCGAGGCCCTGGAACGTGTCCAGAGAAGGGCAACAAAACTGGTGAGGGGTCTGGAGCACAAGTCTTATGAGGAGCGGCTGAAGGAGCTAGGATTGTTTAGTCTGGAGAAGAGGAGGCTCAGGGGAGACCTCATTGCACTCTATAACTTCCTGAAGGGAGGTTGTGATGAGGAGGGGTTTGGCCTCTTCTCTCAGGCAACAAACAGAACCTGAGGAAACGGCAGCAAATTGTACCAGAGGAGGTTTAGAGTAAACATAAGGAAAGCTTTTTCTCTCAGAGAGTGGTCAGGCACTGGAATGGCTGCCCAGGGAGTTGGTGGCATTGTCGTCCCTGGCAATGTTCTGTATGACGAGCTACGAGAGATGGTTTAGTGGTTTGTGGTAGCAATGGTAATGGAAGGACAGTTGGACTAGATGATCTTGTACGTCCTTTCCTACCTTCTGATTCTATGATTCTATGATACTATAAAAAAAAAATCATGTTTTGTAGATGATGAATTTCTCTTTGACAGAAGAACACATAATACTTTTATATTTTCTCCAAGTTTTTTTCAGTGTCAGACAGAAAAATGCATGTAGAAATGCTAGGATATTAGGTTAGTGATACTTGAGGTATTTAATTACCTTCCATCCTGGTGTGCTCTTACTCATTTACAGGAGATCTGAACGGAACTTCTTGTGGTAAAATATTCCCAGTACTGAAAAATAGAGCCTGCAGAGTAAAAAGCCTTTTGCGACATGTGCAAAACTTCTAAAAGTCATTTTGCATGTAGTTTGGGCATATTTAGACCTTTCTTCTGAGCCTACTGAGCAAATAAGTAACTTTGTCAATGTTGGGAGGCAAAAATTCTTTAGGTGATCTGTATGTAGCTACCACAGCTATCAGCCAGCTGTATGAGGGATTATGCTGCCAAAGCAAGCATTCACCAGAGGAGATCAAAGTGACAAAGCTTGTAACTTGATGGCATCATTTAAAAGTTGATACTTCTTTTTCTTATTGACTTTGAGTCTCTTTCCTACCCTATCTGTCAACTGACACATTTTTCTAGTGAAAAGAAGGAGAATTCATCAAAAGAATGAAGGCAATTATTTGCCGGAATATTTCAAGTCTTTTTGACATAAATGTGAGATGAAGTATTGGTTAATGGGTTGGGACAAAACAGATACTGGTTGGAAACAACTGTCTTTCTTTTCAGAGATCCAAGCCTCATTGACCTAAAAGTACAGCCTGTTTCCATTGCTTTGACTGAGCATCCATGCGGGCTGACAAGAGCCAACACCCAAAGCCATACAGCAGTATAACCTTTTCTTTCTTTCCCCTGCTAGAATGTCACAGCTGAGTCACAAAACCATGTCTAACTAAATAAAAAAGCAGTTCAACAAAAAACATCAGCTTTTGGTTTCTAAACCAAAATCATCAACCAAGGCACATCATTAACAAGTTCTTGCTCTGACTGTTTTTTATCCCCTGGGTCCTCTGGAGTTGGTTCCTGGCTTGCCTTAACTTCTATGTAGCTATGGTATTCACATACTCTGTTTAATAAAAACAGATCAGGGAATGTGACTTTCTACTCTCTCAATTTGCTATTTTAAGGACAGCGTTGGGCCAACCCCTGCCTCTATATGAGGTAAGGAAGAGAAGATGCAAGCATTTCCTCTAATTTCCTCTGGATAAGATAAAACCCTTGTTGCCTGTGAGATGCTGCAAGCCCTTTATGCTTCATCAGGGATTTCTAGCACAGCCTTCTTCACAGCCAATGTCTCCATCAGTAAAGTGTCTTTCAGATTTGGATGCATTTATTAAGTTCTTGAAACAAATGAGTTTGGCTTTCTTTAACTTGCTGAGAATTTGCTGGCATGCAAAATCTGGTGAAGTTTCTGCCCATCTGAGCATGAAGTCTCATTTCTGTTAACAGAAATGTTGAAAAGTTACAGTTTTTCTTAATAAGGAGAAGGGGAGAGAACAAGATTTTGATGCCTTTAGAAGTGAAGTTTTGATTTTTCGTAATGGTGTCATAAACATGTAGATCATCTTCTGGTGTGGTGGCTGTGGTGCTCTTCACACCCAAGCAGTAAAACAAAGTATGTTTGTGACTAGCACAGTGCAGCCACTAACATCAGTTCTGTTTCTGAGAGCATGCTGCATGTAGGCTTTATATTCTTTTTAAAATGTACATGAACCATGGGGGAGAATGGGATATGGGCTTCAGCCAAAGCTCACATGACTTCCTCATTGCTTCTGTGATGGGTCTAAGGAAACAATCCACTAGTAGTTTGCTAAGCTCAGGAGCACAAGCACCGGACTGAGTGCTGCTGCATTTAACAAAGATCAGAAGTCAATTACAGCACCACCCAGGAGATTCAGTAGCACATCCTGGCTGACTCTCCTCTTTGTTCAGCACAGTGTTACATTCAGTTCTATGTATAGTTATACGTTCAATATCCTGAATGTGGGCCATGTCCTGGAAGAAATGTACCTGGAGCTAGAGATTCAAAAGCAAACTTGTATCCAAATTATTCAAAACAAAACAAACAAATGAGCAAAACCTCCTAACACAACAACAAAAAGCAAACAAACACCCTGCTAATTTTGTCGGAGAAGTATTCCTGTTTCTTCCCATGGTTGTACAACACACACCAGTGTGAGGGAGCTTTTTGTTCCCTCTGTCAAAGATGTTGTACATCTGCGCAATGCAGAAGTACCTTGGAACTGTACTGACATTAAGAAAACCAAGCTTTTGTCTGCAGACTAGGAGGAATGCTGTCTGCCAGGAAGGATGAGTGTTAAGTCATGAGGGCAGAAATGGAAGTTTTAAGGTGGGCTTTTCGTTTGCCTGACTGAATTAGTTATAACTCCTGCTGGCAAAGAAACCAGAGCAGCAGAGAGGATAGCCCAGACTTACAGTGATCAATATTGCAAAATGATGAAGTACGTCCTAAAGAATGAGGTAAGAGCACTCACATCTTTTAGCTCTTCTCCTGAGAATAATTTCTTCACTTTGTTAAAATCTGCTAAGCCCTTCTGTAACTCCTTAGGAAACATACGAATCCTTACCATTACCATCATTACTTTGTCAGGTACTGCTCAAACTTAGATTTCCCTTTACCTGGGAAATGCTTGGTGTCTGAATGGGAAGCAGCTGTCAGAGGAAGGAGATAAAGGAACAGGATAAAGGAACATAAAGAAAGAGTGAAAACTATTTATCAGCAGGATAAATGCTGGGATCAGCACACCAGAAATTTTTGAACCATTGACTTTCATTGTTGGTGATGAAAAAAAATGGTACTCCACTGCTGTTGTAAAAACCCCATTGACTTCAAAAGGAGGAAACTTGTGCTTTAAAGCACTTATGTTCAGAGATGACCTAGTACAATAATACTACAGAGGGCTCTCTAAGGGCTGCTTGGTTGTAGCTTGCTTTGATTATTGCTTATTTATATAGTGGATGACAACTGACAGATTTAGAAGTCTTAAATTCAGTCACACATCACTATCATTGGTATGAAAACTTCCTACTGATATGATGCTGGTGAAGAAAACCAGTTGAGAACATGCGTGCGTTTACAGACTGCTGCTGGGACTGTTAGATATTGAACCAAGCAAAAAGATTATGGTTTTATTTAGTGTGAATCTGAAGCTCTACAAACTCATGTTCCTGCTAGTTGCTTGCACAAGTCCACATTAACATCTGTACTCCATATGTAAACCAGGAGTGTGGTTCAGTGCTTCAGTAATACCATATTGTTCATTTTCATCCAAGCTAGTTCATGTACCTGTAATAGATATTCAGGACTGCTGCAAGGCACCAAGCAAAATGTACCTTCTGGTGCATTGTCTAAGCAGATTTTGAGGTTCCTACTGAGGAGCTTACTTTGCATGCTGTACTGTGTTTCACAACATTTAGCTCTTTACAGTAGACACAAATACTTCATTTGGTGATTTCTGTGTTAAATCTTGTCTGCATGTTCAGAAGATTCTTGGAGAGCAGCCCGGATGAGGAGAGCAGGCCAGGGCTGGCCACACAGGTGCTGGGCTCTCTCACAGTGAAGGACTGAACAGGCATACGGACTATTCAGCTTGTTAGGATGATGGAAGATAGCAGGAAGACCTGTCTGAATCTCCTGTGATTCAAATACTGTGGGCTTTCTGAAATGCAGTATCTATGAGCATCCAATAGATTTGTTCTTCTTCAGCCCTGAGGATGAAGTTTGCATCCTGCGAGGGAAGGAGCTGACCTTTAGAAAAGTGCTGTGTAAGAATATAGCAAGTAGAATGGAAAGTAGAATGGAAGCTGTTTCCTTTATGGAGTGATAGGAGATGGCAGGCCTGACGATTCCCTTTATTGTGGTATTTCTGTGCTACTAAATTACCCCAAATGTGTCTTACCCATAATTACAGGACATCTGAGCCTTGTCTCCTGCCACCAGCAGACCTGCTTCCCCATTAAGCATAGTGCAAAGGCACATGATCAGCTTCCACTTTACTGACTGCATGGAGAAGCTTCAAAGAGATTGAAGAAAATAAGCTGGCAAAGGAATAAATAGATCCAAACTATCCTTAGCAAAATGATTAGGAGGAGCACTAGTAGACAATATGCATCACCAGTGCCGTCCCATTTTGCAGCCTCTTCTCCTAGAGGCTGCAGGAGGTTAGACTGGTTTGTGTGCTGCTTTTCTGCTCTTTGCTGAAGGGTGGGATCCTCCTTGATTGACTAATCACCAGTAAATGAAAAGGAAAGGATGCTGAGGCTTCTTTAGCTGCATTCATTATGAACATTGTAATTGTAAAGATTTGCTATAATTCTGTTAGCTGCCCTAAAATCCTTGGCAAGCCACATTATTGAAATGATGATTGTTACAAGATTGTTGTAAATTGGAGTCAATCATCCAGATGTTAAATTGTCTTTTTTTATTTCTATGTGGCAGGCAAAAGACATCCTTTTATTTCTTTAAATTAAAATCTCCTGGTTGTTTTACCAGGACTACCATGTTGAACGATGGGATCCTTCCATTCACTTTTCAAAATAACAACAAAATTAATCTCATAAACAGATGAACAATGAGTCCTCCTATATGAGACCCCTCACTGTTTCTCCCAGCAGGATTTTTTGGTCCCGTTAAAAAACAGCTGTCAGGGATTGCACAGGTACAGCTGGCTCTGACTTGCAGAGGCAATAGGCATCCAGATTGGACCAGGACTTCTTCAACTGTGCCTCATGGGAACAGCTACTAAGCATGCAGACCAGCCAAGGACAATGCTAGATGCACATGTCAAGACACACACCAAATGAACAGATGATGGAAAAGTCATTAATGAATGCTCAGATTTTCACATTATTTTTACTGGTTCTAAATTGATGAGCTATAATAGCCCTGCGCAAGATGGTCTGCTGAATGTTTTCAGAAGAGGACTCCTGGATTTGCAGTGGTGAAAAATAATTGGACTTGCCCATCTCTTGAGGCCTTGCAGATCTTTTCTAGTATTTAGACCTGGTATTCATCCCAGATTGATGATCAGTTGCCTCTGCTGCTGATTCCATTGTGTCCCTCTGAGGCTGCCACAGTCATTATGCAAGGGATTTTATGCATGTCACTTGCTATGGGCATGGGCATCTGAATGGTCAGAGATCAGCTGGTGCTTTTCAGACTAGCAAAGAGAAAGCTCCAGGGAGACCTCATAGTGGCCTTCTAGTACCTGAAGGGGGCCCACAGGAAAGCTGGGGAGGGATGATTCAGAAGGGCATATAGTGACAGGACAAGGGGAAATGATTTTAAACAGGAAGAGGTCAGGCTTAGACTAGATATTAGGAAGAAATTCATTACTGTGAGGGTGGTGAGACACTGGAACAGGTTGCCCAGTGAGGTTGAGGATGCAGGGAAGCACTCAAGGCCATGGGGCTTTGAGCAACCTGGTCTAGTGGGAGGTATCCCTGCCTATAGCAGGGGGGTTGGAACTAGATGATCTTAAAGGTCCCTTCCAAACCATTCTATGATTCTATAATTCTACAATTCTATGATCATCCTGTCCATTGCAAGAGTGGCATTTTCTGTGCCTCCTAAAAGGACAACATTTTATGAGCTACCAAAAATAGTTAATAAGCACCACCATTCCAGTCTGGTCATGTGCAGTTTTCCAGCCTCCCCTGGCAGTGGAGGAAGGTGTCCTGCTGGGTATCTTCCTACCGCTCTCTCCAAGAAGAGCTCCTCTCCCACACTGAGGTGCTCCCCACTTCAGGAGTAATGTCACTGAGGAGATTTGTTTTGTCCATTTCTCTCCCTATTGGAGCAAATGTATAATGTTTTGAAGGACAAAGAAGAGACCTACCCCCTTCATCTCTTCCATCTGGCTAGCAGACAGCACAGACTGCTCCCACAGCAACACCTTTCAGAATTTTTTTTCTGTTTATGTTTCTTTATTGTCCCTGGATGCACGCTGTCACCACATAGTGTGCTCTTCTGGATTAGCACTATGTGACCTGCCAGATGAGGAAGAACTTCAGAGTTAATTATTTGGTTTTGACTCTTCCTTGCTCTCAGTTCACTCAGAAAAGTTTGTTGGTGTGTAAATCCCAAGGGTCTTTCAAATCACTACAGCTTTTATGAGCAGCTCTCAAGTATTGCCTTCTATGCCTCTCCTACCTCACACGGAAAAAACCTTGACTTGACTGTGGTGGCAAAGAAAGATATTGAGAAGAAATTGAACGGAAATTAAATTATAATCTTCCTAAACAGAAAAAGCATCATAAATTCAGGGAGGAAGTAGCAAATCAAATCTACAGATCTGCTCTTACACAGAGCCTAGGAGCCTGTTGTGGAATTTTAATTGTGCAAATCTACACAATAATAAACATATTTTTCTTTTTACTTCAGATTTTTATATTCAGCTGAGGCTGATGCTATTTTTGTATTAATGAGATCAAAAATTGTAACTCCAACACGTTACTTCCCCTGGAGAGAAAGAAACATCAAATGCCCAGCAGATGAATTTGGGTAAAGCTGTAAGAGAAAAGATGCTAATTTCAAAGTGGGCAGTGAGAGTGTTGGTCAAATTGGGAGTCTGATGCATTACTGATCTGAATATAAAGTTCTTTTTATTTTCCTCTTCTGAATCAAAAGGTTTCATAAGCATTCAAATAAAACTGAAGTGATATAATTAGTACAAGCCCACGAGAAGTAATTAAATTTATAAGTATGGCCAGTGCTATAGCTGCATAATGGAAGCCTTCAGTTTTTATTAACCACATGTTTGAAACTCTGGATTAAACAACCAAACTAATAAGTGAAAACACCAGTGTAAGATCCAAAGGACAACGGTATTGTTGCTCTGTATAGCAGGGCACCAATTCAGGGCCTAATTGATACAAGAGCTGTAATAACATGGAGCATGTTTAATTAATAAGACTCCTAGTCAGTCATGAAACTTGGAAGAGCTCCTGGGACTGTGAAATTGTAGTTTACATCCTGCATGCAACCAAGCGCCAGATCTCCTTAGACCATGTGTGATGTTGGATAGGTTACTGTGCACAGCCAAAGACATGTCACCATGCTGCCATGCAGTGAAGGATGAGGCTGACTTATGTGACCTGGTGAGCTCAGTTCTCACACCTTGTGTGAAAAGAGGGGGAACCTGCTTAACCTTGTTTGTGGAGGAAGACCAACATGTCACGGGGACAGCTAATGGGACATAGAGCATCTGTGTTGGCTCATGAAAGGTTTGACTGGAGGCTAACTTTGCTGGACATGGACAGCATGTCTTCATCAGCATACCACAGAAAAAAAATAGTCATATTTGAGAGTGATTGCTATCCATTTGGTTAAATAAAAGATGGAATTTGTCCTCAGTTTTGCTTTTCTCCAAGAAGAGCAGGGCCAAATGGAGAAAGCCTGAGAAGTCAAAGTGAAGTGGCTGAAACAAGTGGTGGGATGGTCTAATGGGTCTTCTCTCATTAGTTCCCACTCTTGCGCTTTATTGCTGACTCTAAGAAGCACTTCCAGACTGATCATCTTGAGAAGGGTCTCTCTCAGCATTTTATAGACTTTTCAAGCAGGAATTTTCTATACGAAAGGAACGCTGTTCACATTAATGTTCAAGCCATATACCAGAATTTATCACCCTTCCCTTTTAAAGCAGTTCATCTAAATTTGATCCCAGTCTTGTGCAATAAAAGGTACAATTAAAGGTGAATGTAAAAATTATTGAATAAATATAATAAAAAGGAAATTCAAATTATCAGTGAGAGGTTATAAAAATGCAAGAAACTAATGCTAGCAGTAGTCTCCTAAGATATTACTATAGCAGATATATATAATCATGAGAATTCCATGCTTTTTTTACCTCTTTCACAGAACTACAAGAAATACTGTTAAATCAAGGATACAACTGGGTATTTTTTTTCTCTAATACCTAGTAAGATTAATTGGAAGGACAACTTACTATTAGCGTAGGCTTCTGTTCCGTCTCTTAAAATTGGTATACTCAGGGCAGCAGTTCACTTGCTGGAGAGAACAACTTGTTTAGTACTTCTTCATGGATTTATTTTCCTCATGCATATATCTAATTCCTTCTTTGTAATGCTCATGTAATTTTTCATCATTCTCAGTTTCCCATGGAAAGACAATTAATTATTTGAGCAACCAAGTTTGTACTTGAACCTGCTACCTGCATGTTTCACTTGGTTTCCTTTCTAATGTTAGAAAAGACAGTGGAAATCGTTCTTTTACATCTCTCCTTGCTGCCCATTCTCCAAAATCCATTCTTGTTTGCAGAAGAGCAGTTGGGTCATTTTGAGTGCACTGCATGAGGCCATCCTTTGTTGTAAGATTAACGGGAAGAATGTTCTAGGCCAACTCTCATGCTAACTACAGAGGGGTGCTAGAACCAGAGACTGTGTTACATGGTGACCAGGGGACTATGCACAAGGTACTTTAGAGCTGTAAAACAGATTACTGGAAAAGAGCTTCAAACTGTGAAAACACAGGCTGGGGAACGTGAAGAGAAAACTTTCTAAAATAAATTAGTAAGGTGGAGTCAGATTGATCAGAAAATAGTTAAACAACCAAACATGGCAAATGAAAACTGCAGTTTTAAACATCTAACGAACTAGAAAATACCAGGTCCAGCATGTTGCATACATTGAGAAGAACATTTGATCTGTGGTACATTTTTTCTTAGCGCCAGACTATTAATCTCAAATGTATTGTCATTAGCAGGTGTGTTGTTATGAAACTTCTAAGTCTTCTGGCTGTGATCAAAGATGGAGAAGGCTGAAAATGGTGACTAATGGAGATACTGACTTTTTATTCTTTTCACTGAGCTTAAGCTGAGAGTTTGTTTATAATCCTCTATAAAGACAAAATCAAGTAGAAGCTAAGCCAGGCAACAAATAAGCAGACACTGCTTTGTGTGCATGAGTTACAGCAAGTAGGACAAAATCTATTTCTGGGTTCAGCGGTGTTTGTTGTTTAGCACCTATATGTTCTCTAATGGTAGTTGTTGCTGCTCATTTAATGTACTTGACAGGTTGGTCCACTGGCTGTTCTTTGCAGAAACATCATCAGGATTTATCAGAGTAAAGATGAAGATGGGGTAGAGTTTCTGAAGCTAACTCAAAACCTCCTAGTCTTTGGAGAGTGGCTAAAGTCTGCAATTTTCCAGAGTTACTTTCTGGATTAACATGTGTTTGCTTAGTATTTCATATTTCTTGTGATATATATATTTTTTCTTTTTATGTAATTCAGTTGCTAAACCCGAACCAATAACCACTGCAGTGTAGAAAAGGTCAGTGCCTCATGGCCAAGACCATCAAGATGATGGTTAGCTGTGGCACGCTTACTGTGATCCTATCAGAACTGCAGCAGGTCAGGTCATCCCTGGGGGGAGAGTGAAAAAGGGGTGGTACATAAAGATGGCTGGAGGCTGCCAGGTTAGAGGAGGGTTGCAATGTTTTACTTGCCCTAGGCTCTGATGGCCTGGTGGCTCCACTGCTGACCAGCACTAATAACTCTGATCCGTGCTTTAGTCAGTGCTGGAATCAGGGTCCTCGCTTGATATTAACCTGGGGTAAATAAGAATTCCCTTCCTCTAGTGAATCTATGTTTTGGCAGAGAAAACATAATCCTTTCAGAGAAAACAGCATCTTCTCCTTTTGATCATTCTCTGAAATGCCCATCTGTGACAAGATTTGGACCAGGAGCTTGTTTTGTAGAAAAACTCAGACTAAAATCCTGGCCTTGCTGAGGTCAATGGCAACACTGAAATATTACTTCTCGGAAAGGGTGGTCAGGCACTGGAATGCACTACCCAGGGAGGTGGTGGAGTCGCCAACCATGGGGGTGTTCAAGAAACGTTTGGTTGTTGTGTTGGGGGATATGATTTAGCTGAGAAGTATTGGTGATGGTTGGACTGGATGATCTTCTAGGTCTTTTACAACCTTGATAATTCTGTGATTCTGTGAAAAGAAGAAAAAAAAAAAAAAAAAAACCTAAAAAAGAAGAAGAAAAAGAAAATGGTAAACTGCAGTGGCTTGAGAATGTAAATGTGTGGGGTGGGGGCTTCTCTGGTCCAGGATCAGATGCCTCCCAGAGACAGGCTATCAAGCAGGCTGAACTAATAGTGTGATGATAAATTCAGCAAAATTGGAAAGAGAAATGTCCCAAAACTTGGGGGTATTAGAAAATCTAGTAATAAACTCAACCTGTGTCTGAGAGAAATCAAACTGATGCAATTTAAGAAGAAACAGTTTGGCAGTGTTTTTTTCTCCTCATCCCTTTTTTATCTTCTTTGATTTTTCCACTGGCTCATCTAGCTGAAATTTGAACTGGATCTGACTTCAAGTTCCTTTCAGGATTTTGTGGAGTATTTTACATAGCAGTCTGTCTGTCTGACAAAGCAAGATTGTGAAATCTGTAAACCACAGCTTGTTCTTCCTGGCACAGTGAAAGCATAAATGATAATACTGCCCCATTACTCCATTAATGGTTGCAGTGCTACTCCCACTTGTGGTCTCCCTGACTTAGGAGACAAATATATATATACGTTAGTTGAATTTTTTAGCAGATATACTAAGAGACCAACGTTGGGAATTCTGGGGGAGATGAACGTAGTATGAAAACAATCTGATTAACAGCTAAAAATGCAGCATTCTAGCAAACATTAGAAAGGGCTTATGAGGATAGACATGAATCAAGCTGTCATGGTTTTCCCTTTGCCTCTACCACACCATGAAGAATTGTGAGAGTTTGGAGTTCAAGCCCAAATCAGCCATGTTGTCAGTCACTTTCTGTTAAACCTCAGTAAAGAGGCCCATCAGACACGAAGAAACAAAAAATTGACCATGTATGAAAAAAAAAACCAAAAACCTTCTTTGTTTGACGCACATAAAGACAAAGACAGCAAAGAAAATGTATTGTAGAGGTGTTTTATTGTCTTTACAGATAATTTCTTTTGAGTGTATTTTATGAACCTTGTCCATATCTTTACATTACTGGTGAATAAAACTCTCATTGTTCAAAGGGAGTCATCTGGTGACTCATGAATTTCTTCAAATACTGGTCAAAAAAAAAAAAACAACCCCAAACCCTCATGTGATATTGAGAATGCTACGATATATAACAACAGGCCTACAGAAAATGCACCATTGCTTAGCTTGATCATTTATTGGGCCGGGGAGGTTTAGACTATTCAAGATCGATAGACAGAAGTAAAAAGCAAGAGCATGGCATCGTTGCTGCACCTCGTGGTAAATAAATCTCCTTGATTTTATGTCACAGATGCTGATTCTGTGCTTCTAACCAAAGACTTCACTCCTAGTTCTATGAGTTGAATTTAAAGTGAGTCTGAGTTAACTTTAATTAATGTTTTCTTTCTCCTTCCTTCACCAAATAAGTGTGGACACACCTTGCACATAGCTAGCTGATAGCAGGGAAGTCAAAGGATACTTAGCTGGGCCAACAAATGCTTTACATGATTTGCCTAATTTTCTAGGTCATTCTGTAAGAAGTGAGTGTTTCACGCATAGATTGTCTAACTGCTTTACATCTGAGTGCCCAGGAGGCTCCTGAGTATGTTATTTGTCTGCAGCCCAAGCAGCACGATGCTTTCCAGGTAAACTGCATTTCCCTACTGGGTGAGAAACTACAGTCCAGAGTGCAGCTGCTGAAATGTTCAAAAAGTTGATCTTAACGCAGGAGTGCATAAAGCCACATTATAAACCAGCTGTGGCTTAACTTCCATTTGAACATTTTCACTGTACTGATGAACTTAACCTATTAATAAAATAAAAGGCAAAGTTTCACTCCTCTGCAGAGGAATGCCTGGAAATCTTGTAGATCAGCTTACTCTATATCAGATCAAAGCCATGTCTAGCACTTGTTGGCCTCACTTTATTACAAGGAAACTATTGGATCTCTCTCTTTCTCTATCTCTTTTTTCCCCTTCTCTCTCCTTAGCTTGCTGTTTCATTATTTAGTATGTTATAGGCAATTTAAAAATACATATTGTCCCCTGGTGAAAACTGCTTCAGGTAAGTTGAGCTTAGATCTATGTCAGTGTCAATGTCTACTAAAATAGGTTGGTAAAGATATTTTCATGATTCATTTTTCAACTTGTGAGGAATGTCTTTACATTCAATATTGATATGTGGGAAATGCACCCTGTCAGGGTTTCAGTCTGGGGAAGCAATGAAAGGACAGGTTGGATGGGGCCCTGGGCAACCTGATCTAGTAAATGTGGAAGTTTGGTGGCCCTGGCAGGCAGAGGGGTTGGAACTTCATGATCCTTGAGGTCCCTTCCAACTTGGGTCATTCTGTGTGATTCTGTGTGACAGTTTTCTGGAAATCAAAACCCTTATATATAATGAGAGATTAACACCGGGGTTTTGCACCCACACTAATAGAGGGGAGAACAACTGCGTCAATTACTGTGGTAGACCCTGTCAAGGAAGGCAACCCCTTACTTTCTTCCATACCACTGCATATCTGTGGACATCAAGTGATAACAGGGTTTGTCTTTTTGACTAGGTTAGAGTTTGAACTGGGGCTCTTGAGCTGAGAAGTGTGTGAGAACTGAGAACAGTGTTCCTCTGTACATGCTGGGAGAGACTCATCCATTCATCCAGTTTGCTTAACAGAATAGTAGTGACCATGTAATAGATACGCACAACTGGGTTTCTTGCCTTGATCTAAGGAGGAGTGTGGATGGAACGAGTCCCACAGGGCATGTTGGGAAACTTGAATGCTGCACCCTTCTGCAGGAATCTTTAACATTACCATACATCCCAAAACATCCCTTGTCTGGAAGATTTTGCTGTATCTCCTATTTGTATTCTAGTGCATGCTGCTGTAGTGCTGCATTTGGGCAGATGGTTATGGTGTGCCTGGAAGCACAAGGGAGGAACCAGAGAGACAAGCTTATCCACACTAGAGAAAAAAATGCATCTTCTGTGGCAGCAGAGCCTTCAGAAAATCTCAACATTGAAGATCTTTTCCCTTTTCTGTGTAACACTGAAATGTTAGTGAGAAGGAGGGAGAGCAGGCAATCTCATTATAATACACCTCTTGACTCTGAAATAGAGAATCAGGAGACATCTGTAAGTGGTCTCTCTGGGAGTAGGATAAGGTGATGTGCGCACTGACCACAAAGGCTTAAATAGCTGATTAAAATATGGTTATGGACATTCAGGATGACTGGATTTTCAGAAGTGCTGAGAACTCTTAAGTGCCTGTGAAGTTAATGGGATTTTTGTGATTGTGGTGCCTCAACCTGAGCCATGCTTTAATATAGATTTAAAAATAAGTAAAAATGGCCACTTAATAACCCCAAGTACTGAACAATTAATGCAACACATTAAGAAAGGATAAAAAACAACTTAACTGAACTGGTAATATTTAGTGAAAAAACAATATTTCTGTGCTAAATACTGCACCTCTAGAAAAGATGCAAAGGTATGAGCAATTTACATTCAAATCTACACATTACCAAGCAATTCAAAGTCAGAGTATTTCTCCATGTAACCTTTCATATTATTAGCAGCAAACAGAATCCTAGTGTGAATGTGACAACTGACCAGTCAATAGTTAGATATCCCAGTAAGTCTGTCTGTGCTCTATTGCAATGTGTTCGATTGATAATCCTGCAAAGCTTCCTTAGTTTAAAAAGGCAGTCACCCAGATCTTTTTCTGTTTAATGCCTGGATATCACTGCCTTACTCATTCGAGTGCTGGCCAGTTTAACAGTCAGGGGAGATCCCTGAAAGAGTATAGGTAGCAAGCTACACATACTTTCCATTTTTGAGGAATGAAGCTGAAGAGGTCTGACTTGTCTATTTATTGTTAAAGGGGTTGAGTCATCCAGTCAAGGTCCTGGGAAGCTTGTAGATTATTTCCATGCTTACCAGCATTCCCTTCTTTAGTTCTGACCTGTGACTTTTTAATTCTCTTTCGTTAAAGATTCTGCTTGACTTCATTCAGCCTGCAAAACAATTCCTTTTTTTTTTTTACTAGTCAAGGAAGTACTGAAACTCTGCTTCATGAAGTGATGATGTTAGTGTGCAGCAACTCTCTGGTTGTCAAAACCACAGGGATTTGTGTGGAGTCAGCAAAACCTCAACAGAGAAAGCTCATCCAACCAACCCTAGCATAGGATGAGGTGCAGGACCAGAGATCACGCTACAAGTGTGTAGGTCACCAGGCAAGCTCATGGTGATAAGGCATGAGGTCCACGGTCAAACCAAGAAGTTAATCCACAGGTCAGATCCAGGTCCAGAAAGACAAGGGAGGCCCAACATCAATTTGTGAAGTCAGTGCCTTAGCCAAAGCCAGGCAGACGCAGGTCTGCGTTGGAGTCTGCTTATTCAACAAAGTTCTTACATAAACTCTAACTCAGAGTGAATGCTCAAAGCTCATATTAAATAGCCCATGACAGAGGGTGTAAGTGTAAGTGTAAACCCAGGTAAAGTCTCTCTTATGGTGATTAAGGTTAATTAATTTCCCCAATGGATGAGATGCTTCAAATGCTCCCTTCTACCCCTTACAAAACCCAAGCGATTCGCTGGTAGATTGTAGATAAGATAACTCCTGTGGAAAGAGATCATCTCAGTGGCTGTTCCTGATGCACTTTATAAGTCTTTTCTTAACAGAATGATCTCTCTGTTGTTCTTGTCACAGTTGAGACTGATGAAGTGCAACGGCTGTTGCTGTGCTGTCCATGATGGTAACTTGGGTTGCAGAGATGTCCCTTGGTGCATAGACCTTAGGTAGGGACTAATGCTTTTGTTTTCAGTCTTTTGGAACAGGCAGAGCATACCAGTGCTCTGATTTCTCTGGAACACTCAGCAGTGCATGGTACTACAAAGCAGAAAGACGCAAGAGACAGAAAATTGCCCCATCTAATTTAGTTAGCCTCTTCAAAGAAGAGATTTAGTCTATTAGTTTTATCTGTAGTTTTGATTCAGCCACTCAGCTGTAAGGGGGTAAAGCTGGAGGCAAACAGTGATTCAATTTTACAATCAGACTGAAAATACAAATACATTTGTTTCTCCTGAGCACTAACTGTAATGCATGCCCAAGTGCAGAATGCTTTAATTGGATATAATAGCTCCAGGTCTGGAGTCATGTACATATGTATGAAATCACTCCTTTGGAATCATAAAGTGCTATTCAAATAATCATTTTATTAGCATCATCATCTTCCTATATGGAAATGTAGAGCATATATCAAGCTCATCAAATACCTACAGCCACCATCCAGACAACTTTATTATAAAACAAAAAAGAAAAGCCATTATATTCTCGGTATATTGGCTGAGAACACTCAGGAGGCTGTTACTGTACTTACCATCCTGCTGACTGCCTATGTGAAACACAGGAGACCAATAAAGTATGGGAAAAGCAATACATCATTGAAGACCAAAATCTGAGCACTGGAACTAAGAAATTACAAACACTACCCAACTATTACACAGTAGTGCAGAAACCCAACTTCTTTCTTTGACGCTGATGACTAGGATCAAAATTCCAGAGCATGGGCATTCAGTCTTCAAACTGAATCATAGGGAGGAGCAGCTTTAGGGAATATGCCTCTCCATGACCTCCCAGATGGATAAAAATTTTCATGAAAGATCCACTACAAACTAGGGCTGGCCTGCATAAAGAGTTCCATCCTGTTCCAAAAGAAGGAAAGAGAAAGGGAAAATGAGCTGTGAACAGGAGTTGAAAATGGGTGATCACATGAGAATGAACCTCCTTGAAAGGGCATGGCAAATACTTGAACTGAATATTTATTTATTTAGGGTTCTTTTATTATTATTTTTTCACAAGTTGCTAGGATGAGGAGACTTGATTAGTTTTGTTGCTTTCTAACAGCAGTAAGAAGTGCATTACAACAGAGCAAGTGCATGGAAATACCCTTCTTGCTATGGAAACTGCATGGTGATTTACATCAGTTTAAGGAGCCTTGCCTCTGCAAGCTCTTTGATTACCAAACAGAAATAAGAAGGTTTTCTGGTTGTTTTGAATAGGGATGCTTTTGATACACAACACATTGTTTCAGATGCTTTTCTTCCCCAGGATTTCTAGATAGCCTGCTGTGTATTTGGTGGCAACACACAGTTAGCTGGGATTGAGATGATGCAGCTGGCTTCAGTTTCGAAACATGCATACATTTTGTGCATTTGACTTAATTTTTGTTGTGAACAATCAAAATTAGGCAGAGTTAAGGGGATCCCATTGTGCCTTCTTCGAGAGAGCACATGGGACTAAGAGGAATATGCATGTCTGTGTGAAAGAGAAGCTATTCCTCTTCTAGTTCCACTTAATTCTGCCCCAGCTTCACTGAGACCTATTATGTACCTCTTCAAGGACTACTTTTGGTAGGCATAAGCAGGAGGCAAGGAAAAAAAAAAAAGTCCAGATAATTGACTTTACTGAGCAAGTGCTCAGATGTAGGGGTGGAGAATTTACACAGTTTATGTGGGGCATCAGAAGATTGGGGTTGCAGGACTGTGAAGAAGGACTGATCAGAAGTACCAGCTCCATCACAGACCCTATTAGGTGCACCTGTGTTAGCACGTACTCTCTGTAACTATCTTGGCCATGGGAAATGATTGGTGGAAGAAATTGATTCATTGTTAATTTGCCTTTCCTCTGTTTAATAGCCCATATAACACATGGTATAAAGGCATGCACAAGCTAATTAGGAAAGATATATTCTGGAAGGGAGTCACAGCAGCATGATGTGTAATTCCTGCAATCAGTGAAGAAAACGTATGGGGCTTGTTTACACACTTCTTCAAACATCCAACTTCCACTACATTGCCATGAATGGCTGAACTTGTGATATTCCTTTCTTCCTTCACAGTAAATATTTCTCTAAGAAATTGTAATTCAGCCTGTAATGCCTGTCGTTAGGCTGCTCTTGAGGTATGGCTTGTGTGCTCAAAAGCTTGAATGCAATTTCTGACAGCAGCTGTTTGAATAAAACATGTTACACATCTCCTTCAAAATTTGTTTCTTGACCTTAATATTTTCTCTCAGTGATGTTGCTAGTATGACTTCTAGAGCTACTTCACTTTTCCATATGTTTTCTCATCCTTTGATGATGAATAGTTTATTTTCCACTGCATCAAATCTGTTGTTGCTTTTGGTGAGGGTTCCCCATATGATATGTAAATGATTAAGTTTGTTTTAAGAAGATCTCTGGGTCATTACTCTATGGCATTAATTATCAGCAATTTACCACCTTACTGTTTTTTTTTTTTTTTTTACATCTCAGATGTGTCCAAAACACAAATAACTAATATTACTTTGAATGCACAATAAATACTTATCAAAGTAATAAATCTAAACATTATTCATATGACATATATTCTTAATTATGAATTATACAATGTTTGTGTGTGCAGTAGCATACATAGCATACACACTATGCAGTTGACTGAGTTCAGTGCAATATATAGGATTTTCTCACCATGTGGAACAAAATCAGTAATGAAGCTTTAATGAGTTACGTGAAAACACCATTTTCAATTTAATTTTTCCTTTTTCATTGCTGTGTTTTTGAAATTGAGATATTAGAAAGCTATGAAGAAGTCTTCATCAAGAAAAGTGATTTTTTTCAAGACAGTGAATTCTACACGGTATGCACTTTTTCATGGCTAAATGGTTTATGTATCTATTAGCACCTTTAGATTCAGATCCTGCCCACTTGGTGTTAGAAGGGGATTATTTTCTCTTGCCTGATGTTAATGTTTGCTACAGCACATTCCAGAAAATTCTGGAAAACCTGTGAAGAAAATGTATCATATGTTTAAAACTCATGAAATTTAATTGGTCTGGAAAACCTTTAGGTAAACTTAGAGAAAGACAGGCTTACTCATTACAAATATTGACTAGATAAAGGACAAGACTCAGCAAATAAGACGATAAAGTCAATTTAACTCTTCTATTATGTGAAGATTAAGTGTTGCCTTCTACTTTAAAGAAGGTTCCTGTCGTCTTCTGTGATACTGAAAAAGGAGTTCAGTTTCCAGCAGACGGTAATTTTCATGCTATTGCAAAAAAGCAAACTTTGGTGGGACAGAGTTTAGGATCAAAGGATGCAATAAACATCCACAGACAGAACAGAAGGTGTCCTAGAAGTCTGAAAGGCAGCATCAAATATTTTCACTTGGTTTGTTGAGTTTATCATCAGATAACTCCTGTTGTGAGGATGGATACTCCACCAAGGCTGGTACAAAAATGAGCTCTGAAAGGTAGAGATCTGTGTGAGTCTTTAGAGTTGTTTAAGAAACAGAAAGTAGATATTAATATATGTAGGTTGCTCCAAAAGTAATGCCTCCTATTTATTCCCATAGAAAATACAACAGGGAAAAAGAGCACAATAACACTGTTTGATGACAGCCTTCCAGGCTGTTCCAGAAAACCTCAGCCCAATGGACTGGAGGAAGCCCACCCAGTGAGTCAATAGAAGAACACTCTGCAGCACCTTGCAGAATAAAGGAGTTGCTTTCTACAGCAATATGGGACGCATAACAGAATGTAAAGGAAGAGCATCTGGGGAGGGGTGTTTAGGGAAGAACTGGATATGTGAAAAGGGAAGGATCAAGGCGGTGTGTGCTAGTGCCTGGGTTGGGCTCATGGGTTGAAAGAAGGGTAAGATACTGGGAAAAAGTTTTTCACACAGAGGGTGGTGACGCCCTGGCACAGGTTGCCCAAGGAGGTTGTGGATGCCCCATCCCTGGAGGCATTCAAGGTGGGGTTGGCTCTGGGCAGCCTGGTCTGGTGGTTGGCAACTCTGCATATAGCAGGAGGGTTGAAACTAGATGATTTTGAGGTCCTTTTCAACACAGGCCCTTCTATGATTCTGTGACTCTGTGATTTTGGGATCAGTGAAGATCATATCAACACCATGGAGAGTAGGATAATTCTCTTTCACTCTAGCTAGCTAAGTCTGGAAGGTTTGGAAATTCAGAAAGGTGCCTGTGTTGAAGTACTCTGGCTGTGGTGAGAATGCGGGCTTGTCATTGTCATCTGCAACATATTTCTGCTTTTTTCTACGAGATAAAATGTCTTGTCTACGAGACAAGAGGACTTTTAATTTGAAGATCATTGAGATAGCATAAGGAAATCACTGAAGTTAAGGAAGTTTGTGAATTGATGCAATGGATGTGAAACATTCCATTTTCTCTCTTCCTTTCTTTGGCTTCTATGGTGCAGGATAATGCACTTTGTCCTCAATCAAACGAGCCAATAATAAAACGAAAATGTTTTATTATCAAATGAGCCTCAATAAAACGAGCCACTTGCTGGAGCTGTAGATTTTTAAAGAAGGTTTTTCATCCTGACTAAAGACTTAATATTTAGCTTGATTAGCTATCTAGACAGGATCATGGATGCTAGATCATCAAAGTGATCAAATATTTTTTAATTAGCCTCCCTCACTGTGCTTTGATTGAATTGAAATGGGCATCCTACTTTGCAGCAGCTGGTTTTCTTTAGTGTAATGTGACAAATACAGGGAAAAGTAAATGTTTTGGTTTGCTCCCTGGACTAAGGATGAGAACTGGAGGATATAGGTCAAAAGCATGAGCTGTGGGGCTGACAGACTGCTGATGTATTTTCTAGAGGAAGCACGAAAAACTTTGAACACTGTTTACTATCTTATCTGATAGTGCTCTGCTTTTGTTGATTTAACTGTAGATTAGTGAAAGAATATTCTCCTCTGAAACGTTCAGGTTTCCCACATGCTCTGGAGAGAAAAAGAGCCAGGCTTACTTTCCATAATTGAGTAGTCACACAATATATTTGGATAGATTGCTGAAGCCTGCAGATTCATTTCCTGGTTAGAAACTATAGTGGAGGTGTTGTTAAAGGAGGGATGCTACAGGTCAGCCTTGCTTTAACACCCTGAGGTGGCAGAGGGAGGAGTCCTCATTTCAGAGGTGCTACTCAGACTGCTAGCAGACTGTGGAAGGTATCATGACATCTAAGACTGTTTGTTTCCTACTGTCATTCTTTCTCTCTATAAGAACAGTCACACCGAGAAATGACTCCTTTGCTCCCTGAAGGAAGGCTTTATCAACCTGAGGGTCTGATCCTTTTTCCCTTTAGTTCACTCCAGGTTTTCAATTTCACATTGACTTACTGGACTTAAATTCTTAGAATTACTGAGATCTGGTCTTAAAATGACTTATGCTATTGTTACAGTTTGTTGACATGAAAGTTTTTGTGGTTGCTATGGTTTTACACTAAGGTCAGGGTGATCTCACAGCTGTCTCTTTTAAAGTGATCAGCAGTACTTGATCTCTACTGTATTTTCAGTATATAGGAAAGAAGAAATAGACCCAAAGAATACGTATGCAGACCAAACTGAGGACCTTCTACTGAAAGAGCAGTCCCAACATGTTCTTCAGTGTATCTGATTGTTCAAGGTAGGACACACTCTAGTTGGTAAAGGCTAGAATTATCCACAAAGTGACTGCAAAAGGGCATGACACACACTGAATAAAAAAGCAGCTACAAACTTGAGTATCCTGCTGGATCTTTTTCTTCCTCCTACCTTTCACATGGAATCTGCATCTGCTATTGTCAGAGCAGTTCATGGGCATCAACGCTTCTCTGATGCTCATGACTAGAAGAAGTTCATCATGGAAGACCACATGACTGAAAGGCAAAGAACACTGGGCTCTGACTCTGATATAACAATTGAATATGTTATCTTGTATTTGTTACTTATGTGGGAGTTGATTCTGATCTCTTCGACGCAACTCACCAGGAGTTGATGTATTTCAGACCTGTTTATCCTGGGGTTTTTTAAAGGAGGCTAATATCATAGTCTATGAAGGCAAACTATCCTTTATTATGCATAAGCTAAGGAATTTGTGGTAGAATTTAGAATTAGACGTCTAAATCCTAATTCCTGGTAATCAGGTCCAACATCTTGGTAGAAATGCTGTTCGAATAACAAAATATCTCCTAAAAATGGTGAAGGATTTGAAATCTGTACAAAGAACTGAAACACCAAAAGCACAGTGATATTGTAAGTCATTGCTAGCTGAGCCTGTGAGTGGGTTACACATTACAGTTGTGGGAGATACATGGTTTGTAGTGCTGCCTTGGGCTTCTAAAGGAATGTGCATGCATGGGCTTAAACCTCTAAGAACATCAGACTTGATAAGGAAGGAAGTTTCCTTGTGGTGGGCACCCAGCTCTCCAGAGGCTGAATTGGGTAGTAAAAAGTCTCTTTGTTGACCAGTTCTTGAGTATCAGGACCCTTGCAAGTCCTGCTTCTGGGTCAAGCTCTGAGAGGAGACTGCAGGTGTACAGGAGACTTTCTATACTCTGGGCTGTGGCAGATGCTTTCTGTTTCTTAACTATCACAAGACTTCTTCATTCTAAGATGCTACATGGTTTATGTACTGACAGAAAAGCCTAATTTCATATTTGGAAAGGAAATTACTCGTATTAGGATTAAAAATAGGTTTTCAGATTTCAGATTGACAGGAGTGTTTGAGGGCAGAAAACCATATGGTCCTCTAAAGCCTGCTTCTGTAAAGCTCCTGTAAAGTCACTTTTACATTGTTCAGAATCCCATTAGCACCTTTCTGACCTGGAAAAGTATGTCTAGCTGTCCTGCGAGAACTCTTTTAACATATCCTGCCTTTGAATGCTTGTTTTGCACTACAACCACTCTTTTTTTTAACAAGCAGTCTGTCTGCAAGTTTGTCTGTTCACAAATTAGATGCTATCATAAACAGCTTACAGCATCAGTTTGTTACCCTCTTTCTTCTAGGGCTTCTTTACCTCTCACAGTCTCTTTATTCTCTAAGCCAAAAACCACCTTAGGCAAATCTTTCTGAGTCATGCCCTCTGAACCAATCACAAGCAGTTGTTTCCACCTTACCAATCCTTCCCTAGTGATCAAAGGTGCAGAGCTAAACACCACTTTGCTAATATGCTTTATGATCTTATCAAATCTTATGACAAGATAACTAATGCTGTATTATCTTACACATCCATGTTATATACTGCATGTCAGAAAAAAAATTTGAATATTTCAGCATCAGAAAATTCAGGCTATGAGATGAATATGATACTTCCAACACTATACTAAATTTGACTTAGGGTTTCCTAGGTTTCAGAATATTCATAGTCACATCCTATAGACTTTATTACATTGACAATGAAGGCAGGAGAAATTTTGTCCCACCTGAAAGTGCAAAAGACAGGCTTTGTGGATATAAAGACTTGCAGTTTTGGCAGGACCATCTGCAAATAATTCATAGGAACAAGTGAACGAGATTTTTTTTTTTTTTTTTTTTTTAAACTTATTTAAATTCACTGCATTGTACAAAAGAGATTTGAGTGCCTTCGTGGCATTAATTAAAAAGGTTAGCAACTTCACAGAGACTGAGCTTCAGAAAGCTCACTGCTTTGAAAGATTCTATCAGTGTAAAATAAATTCTTTATACTTAAAATGGAGTATATAAAAAAATCCGTACGGATATTGCCTTGCCTAAGGCAACTGTGAGTAGTAATCTTCCATTGATTCTGTTGGTACCAGTATTTCACTCAGGGACTTGATGACAGGGAGTAGGAAGGAAATTATTTGTTTTATCCCAGAGGAGGTTTTGAGACTTTTTTCCCCCCTGCACAGAGTAGGGAAAGAAAACTGAAATTATAAAAGTTTTTCGATGACTGGCAATATGAAAATTATGGATCATTTAACTTTCAAGTGTGCTTTTACAAGAAATAATCTTGCAAATTGGGAAAAGTCCTGCATATCTTTTATTTTATTTTTTTTATTTATTTTCCATAAAAACTGAAAGGGAAACCACCTACTGAAAAATGAGGTTTATCAAAACATTATCAATCAAAATCTGGGCTCAGAAAATTTTCCAAGAATGGTTGATGTTGAAAGGGATACTTGGAGGTTGTCTGGTCTTCCCATCTTTGTAGCCCATCCCTGGGTCTCTCTCCTGTATGTCTGTTCATGTCTGTCTTGTACTGGGGAGCACAGAACTGGAACCAGCACAATAAGGGTGGCTTCACCATGGCTGAATAGAGAAAAACACCTCCCTTCACCCGATGGCAGTGCTTTGCTTAATGTAGTCCAAGATACCATGAGCTTTCTTTGCTACCAAGGCACACTGCTAACTCATATTCAACTTGGTATTCACCAAGACTCCTAAGTCCTTTTCTGCCAAGCTGCTTTCCAGAATGGTGCCTTCAGCATGTACTTGTGCCCACAGGTCTTCCCCTGCACCTGCAGCAGTGCGCTCTTCCCTTTGCTAAGCTTCAAGAGATTCCTTTCAGACCCCTTGTCCAGCCCATTCAGATGTCTCTGGATAGCAGCACAACCCTCTACCTGATCAGTCCAATTATGTGTCATCTGCAAACTTGCTTAGATTGATTCTTCAAACAAATGATTGCTAAAGATACGAAACAGGCCTGGACCTTGTATTGGCCCCTGGTGTGTCCCACTTGTTATGGCTGCCAGCCAAACTTTGTATCACTGATTATCACCCTCTGGCCTGAGCAGTTAGTTCATCCATTCTTTCCATTCCGTCTCCTCACCGAGCCCATACTTTAACAGCTTCTCTGTGAGGATCTTAAGGGAGTCAGTGTTAGAAGCCTTCCTGAAGTCTCAATATCTACTATATCTACTGCTCTCCCTTAACTAATAAGCTACCATTTTTTATTTATTTATTTATTTTAAATAGTGGAGAACTGCCAACTGTGAGATTAAACTGGAGAGATGCATAGAGGATATTTCTAAAGTCCCACAGTAGCCTTTAATATTCATCTGTATGTATGATACATTGTCTGAACGTATATGTGTAGTTTAAGACTGTCAGATTAGCAGCCTATAGTTCATAGTATTATGAAAAAATAACACACGAACAACAGAAATGAAAAAGGTTTCTTGCTGGCTGTTTCAAACTGTTCGTTGCTTAATTCCTATCCTTTATGAGTCCTTTATGCAGATCAGCCAGCCCAGTTCTTTTACAGTCAGCAATCTACAAAGCAGAGGCAGTGCTTTGTCCTTTGCCTTCCCCCACTGTCTAGACTGTAAGGAGCTTGTAGGTTTGTTACTTTAGATTGTCCTGTTTTGTCCTTCTTCAAACTGTGCTTAGTCTGAACTTGTCTCCATCAAAGGCTGCAGATCTATGCTCTGTGTTCAGAGAAGAATAACTCCAGCCTTCACAGGGAAGGCTGAGGCAGACAGCTCTTGCTCTACACAGACAGTAATGCCAGATCATAAAGCCTAATTTACCTTGATGAGTGAAGTGAAACGCAAGTGAATAGGAACAGCAGTTCTGGGATTCTGCTATGAGATCTTCTAGATTCTCAGGGATCTGCTTCTGGGATTGCAGGGACTGCCCACAAAACCTACCAGAAATGTCAGAGCGGCAGCTGCCGTTGGGTGGGGAGAGCTAGAGGAGTCATGGACCCCTGGCCAGTTCTAACAGCCTCCCATGAACTCTGCAAACTGTTCCTGACTAAGGGATGCATTGAGATTTTTGTTGTTGTTGCTGTTTAAGCAGAGAAAAGAAAACTCTTTGCATCTATGAAGAGAAAAGCTAAAAGAGAAAAGAGAGGACCGCCCCAGAGCACATAACTGTTCCCACTGTCGTCCACAGAGATGGAAATGGTCATTTTTTTTTTGACTTCTAGCCTTTATTAAGACATATGAAAACCACATTCAAAATAGGCATTTATCTAACATTGCAAATGCATAACTTTGTTTTTGATATTAGTAGTTCACAAACCCTCCATAAAACAGTTCAACAGATTAATCATATCTGCAGGGTAACTGTTTAATTTGGTACTGTGCTGTATAACCTGTTTGGTGGATAAACATTGTTTGGTTATCCATCCATAGAGTTGCAATCAACAACTTAAAAGTACAGATGGAGACCACTGATGAGTGGTGTCCATCAGGGATCTGTATCAGGATCAGTATCAGGATCGGTACTGTGTAATAATTAATGACATAATGAGACTGAGTATTTCCTCAGGAAGTTTGGAGATGACAGCAAGCTGAGTGGTGCAGGTGACACTTCAGAGGGAAGTGATGCTATCCAGAGGGACCTTGAGAGGTGTGACCATATAAACCTCATTACATTCAGCAAGGTTAGGTGAAAGGTCCTGCAGACAGGTTGGGGCAACCCCATGCATAAACACACGCAGAGAATGGATTAAGAGCAGTCCTGAGGTGAAGAACTTGAGGGTGTTGGTTGATGAGAATCTCATTACAATCCTGCAATGTGTGCTTGTAGCTCAGAAAGCCAATATGGGTTGAGATGCATCCTGAGATGCATCAATAGGAGTGTCACCAGCAAGTCAGGAGAGGTCATTGTCTCCCTCTGTTTTATTCTCATGAGAACCGACCTGGAGGGCTGCATCCATCTCTGGGGCCTCCAGCACAAGAGGGACATGGACCTGCTGGAGTGGGTCCAGAGAAGGGCCACAAGGATGATCAGAGGGCTGGAACACCTCTCTTGTGATGACTGAGCTGAGGTTATTCAGCCTGGAGTGTGGTAAGGCTCTGGAACAGGTTGCTGAAGAATAGTTGTGGGTACACCATCCATGAAGGCATTCAAGGCCAGGTTGGATGGGGCTTTGGGCAACCTGATCTACTGGAAAGTATCCTGCCTATGGTAGACAGGTTGGAAGTAGATGATCTTTAAGATCCTTTTGAAGTCAAACCATTCTAAGATGTGATGAACGCCACTCTTAAGAAACTGAGATATTTCAAGTTGAGTATGCTTCCTTCCATAGGGAAAGCAGGACTCTCTCTTGCTTACACCTAATATAGCGCCTTCCACCATTCCTCATGGTTGTCTAGTACATGTTGTTTTGCTTTTCCCCAGTACTGTCTGTGTTGCTTTTCTGAATAATTATCAAGTAGAGCAGAGGATATCTGCATCTGAACTACTGAACTATTTCCCTGACCTTCTTCCTTGCTAGAAGGGCAATAAAGTCTTATGTCCACTTCAGTTGTCAGTCTGACCAATAAGCCTCGCTATTGCAGGGAAAACAATAATGAAAAAGGGTGCTGCTTTAGATACATCTATTGTTTTTAATAGGTTTTATCACGTTCTCACCAGTGAGAAGAGAGACTGGATTATATTTTTCCCTACTTGTTTCTGTGCCCAGGTACTGAAACTTCTGTGCAAAAAATATCACATTGGAAACAGCTTCTGGTTTAGGCTTCAACAACATGAACCTGATTTTTTCTCATTAAAATGAGAAAGAAGGAGATGGCAAAACTCCCAGGGACTCTAATAAAAGCAGTAACAGACCACTGGACTTTGCCATGGGAATCAAATAAAATAAAGACAGGGGTGAGGAGGGATCAGTCATTTTTGGAAGGCATGTCATTGTAGAAATTACCAGACATTCTGAAAAAGAGTAGAAATAATGGGGGACTGCATTAAGGATGAATACGTTTTATAAAATTACAGATTTTTGCATATAATTTGTATATATTTCCTTATCTTTTTGTTTATACAGTGTTCCTATTTCAACCCCAAAGTGAACAAAGATCCTTTTTCAAAGTCTACACATTTAATAACTTGACTAAAAACTAACCTAAAAGAGGAGAAAGTAGATTTCCAAATCTTTAATAAGCAATGTGAATTTTTGTTTGTATTTCTTTTCTTTTTATGTTTTTTTTTTTTTTTTCTGAATTAAAGATGGATTCTGTGAAAGTCGACAGTTCATCTTCTAGAAAGAAGCTTTTATGTTTGTTTCTCTTTTAATGTCATTTGATCCTCTGTTGTGTTTTTAACAATGCAAGAGGAACGACTAATTCATCCATTATTTATTTTCTTTTTTGCTTTGCTGTGTTTTGTTTTGTTCTTTCAGTCACTGTGTTTTAACGCATTTTTGCCAGGTGTTTCAATTTTTATTTCTCATATGCCTTTGACATTGCTGTAAATGATGTTCTTATTAATATTTAAGCTTCCTTTTTGTTTATTTATTTATTTATGTATATGCAGTACTCAAAAGTCTCAGATTGTGTAGTAACACCATACATTCTCTATAATTTATAAATTCTCATGGAGATGGCTTGGAATCTTGGAATCATACCTTATCAGTATCTTATTCGAGGAACATTACTCATTAAGACAAAGGTTTCATTTCAGGGTGCATGACTCATTGTAGTCTTATTGTTAGTTCCAGTGCAGATGTTTTCTACTCCCTCACATATATTGATCAAAATAATTTACATTAGAAATACTAAATCATAGAACTGAGCTTACTTACAGAGTCGTTGTTATTAAAGCAATGTAAACAATGGCAGTAGCAGTTATTTAAATTACTGTCAATGTCTTTTGGTTGGGATCTTTTAAAAAACTCTCCTCCTTTTGAATCTTTGCAAGTAGAGCCCCCTGCAAAAGCAGTAAATGAAATACAAGGATCATAATAAGTCTTTCTACTACCTTCTTCTTCATTTTCTGATGCTTTTCCAAAGCTCTAGCCAGATCATAATTTGTAAACTAAGAATTCAGAAAGCATTTGAAGAACATTAAACACAGAGATATCTGATTGGTGTGTCAAATTGCTTTAACTGAGCAATTTCGTCCCAAAACCAACTTTGTCTGTCAGGATGTACTTACTCCAGTTTTGAATGACAAACACTAGAATCTGTGCATCACAGAACTGGAGCACTCCATACTTAAAAGAAGGTTGATTGGAAAGCTGACCAAAAAGATGACTATATGCGTTTTTAATTGATAAATATAAGGTACCTGCTCAGTGCCCACGAACAAGAACAGGGAAGAACTGGGAATTCCAGCACCCAGCACTCCAGAGGTTTCTCGCCAGGGCTGAGTAGAGAGGAAAGGTCTCCTCTGCCAACCAGCTGGCATTGCTCTGCATAATGCAGCCCAGGATGCTGTTTGCTTTCACTGCTTCAAGAGCACATTGATGGCTCATGTGCCACTTGGTATTCACAAGGACCCTCAGGGCCCTTTTTTGAAGAGATGCTTTTCAGCTGGTCAGTTCCTGCTTGTGCAGTTATTCTGTTCAAGGTGCAGGGCTTCACATTTCTCTTTCTTGAACTTTGTGAAATTTGTCAGTCCATTTCTCCAGCCTATCGAAGTTCCTGTAAATGGCAGCAAAAACAGCTGTTGCATCAGTCATTTTTCTTAGTTTTGTGTTGTTTGCAAACTTGCTGAGAATGCACTTTGTCCTATCCTCTAGATCATTAATGCTGATGATAAACTATATTGGTCGTAGACTCTGGGGTACACAAGTAGCGAATGGCCTCCGGTATAGTCCATACTTAATCATCTGAGAAATGAGGATGTTATTGGAGTCAGTGCAAAACGTCTTACCAAACTCAGAATAATACCTACTGCTTTCTCCTTGTCCACCAAGGCAGTCAAATGCTATCAAGTTTGTCAGTCATGATTTCCCCTTCAGAAATCCATGGTGACTGCTTCCAATCAGCTTATTTTTCATACTATCTGGAAAGAATTACCAGGATTATTCATGCCATCACATTCCCAGGAATGAACCTGTAGCTCTCTCAATCTTCCCTTTTGACAGCAGCGGTGATATTTACTTTCTTCCAGTCCTTGAGGAACTTCCTCCCACTGTCATGGCCTTTCACTAATAATTGAGAGTGGCCTTGCAATGATGTGGGCCAGTTCTTCAGGAGGATTTCTTCCAGCTGTTTGAAAAAAGCCTCATCTACTTCTTCCTGATCAGGAAGTTTGATGACAAAGTGAAGATAGGGATGCTGTCTTCAGAGAAAATCTAAGAAACTACTTGGAGCTTCTGTCCCATGTGGAACACCATTCCACCTTCCTCTGAAACCCTGTAGTGAAAGTGCAGATGCAGATCGCAGCTATGGCTGTTAAAGATGTTGAGGAAGAATCGTATTTTAATCAAATCCCTCTCCTTACCCTTTAAGTAGGGGCATTTTCTGCATTTTCTCCCTAATTTCTCTTCTCGTTTATTGCATCCCTCACTTAGAAAAATCTGCTGTTGCGTACTTCAACAATAATAGTGCTACTGTTGTATTAGGGTTGTAATTCTCTTTGTCCCTTCTTTTTCCCCAGCTGTTTCTATTTTGTATCTTGGAGATTTAGATAGTAGTTTTCCCTTTGGCAGGACTACACCAACCCACACGTCACAATTCAGGTAAGATGCTTCTAATAAGTAATTAAGATAATGAATGCAGTGCTGAAATAGCTGAAAGTACAGATGAACACCTAAGATATGTGGGCCACCAGTTACAAGTGTTATATGTTGCCCATCTAGCAACCACATCAATAAGACTCTGGCATTTGAAAATAAATTTAGCATTGCCAATTACTCAGTCATGCCTCTGGTAACCTTACTCAATGCTATAACGCTAATCACTTCTGGAAGGCCTTGACATATTTTATAATTGAACTGCCAGGTTTGCATTTTGCTGCAATTTATTCACATATAAGTGTGTCTTGTTAACCACATTATGTTGATTTCATTTCAAGGCTAGAAGGAAGCATGGATTTGTGATTCCTGTGTTTGTGCCTGACTACAGTATTCCAACAGAGTACTGGGAGGGTAAAGGATTGTGCCATGTTTTTGTGACGTAAATGAAGAGTTGAAATTGACTGGTGTTGGCTGATATTCGCTGATGTTTCTTTTCCCCTTCCTATCTATCTGTTATCATGTGTCTTCCCTTATGTCTGAAATTTAGGAGATAACATTTTGGGAGCAGAGGTTCTGTTAGACTTCATAAAACCCTTAATAGAGCGCCATTATTGGGAATCCTACATCATGCAGTAAATAAATTAATCCCTTGAAATCTTCACTTTCCTTTTTTCTTTTCTATTCATTAACTAAAAGATCTTGGCATTTACAAGAAAGGGACATAATTTCTAGTGCAGGTTACTGAGTAGCATTAAGCCTGCTTCAACAGGCTTTCTCCTTATCAGTATAATCTCAGTGCACAATATTCATGGGAAACTACATGTCATTGGGATAGGCTTATATCAAAACAGAAAGGCAAGTACCCACAGTTTCAGAAATCCTTTGCCATGCTTTCTTGCATTTATTTTCCAAAATGAGATTAACCAGCTTGAATTGAAATCTCTGTGTCATGCATGACATTGAATGGGGTTACAAAGAAGGTCTACACATAGCCGAGACAAAACTGTTTAGAGATGCTGTTTTCATGGGGCTTCACATCCAGAATTGTGATGTACCTAAAGCAGCAAAGCCCATAAGCTTTACAGTCTGTTTGGAGAGTGAAAAAAAATAAGACAATTCAGTAGCATGGCTTTAAATATCACCACCAGACTGGGAGGTACCTGTTCTTCATGGGTTTGCTCAGTACGGTTCCAGCTCTCAGTAGAAACAATCTGTTGTTTATTCTTGCTGGGCATATTTGAATTCTGGTACATTTGGCACACTGGAGTTCTGTCACTGTGCCAGAATTCTGGCACATTGGTATTCTGGCACAGTGTTGTGAATTTCAAGGAATTGGGTAGCATTAACTACTTCAGTTTCTCTGTGCAGGGCTCATGAGTTGTGAATAAGAAGTAACCCCTGCAACTAGTCTCCAGATGATTCATTTCACTTTCAATACAACAAACCAAATTTGTTCTAATATGTTGGCTTCAGAGGAGTTGGACTTGGGATGAATTTGTCCTGTTGTGTCTTTCCAGTGTACAGGATTGGATGCTACACTTTGTCCCATAAGTTTGCTTAAATTTACACTCTTGGTGGTTAGTGGTTACATTAAATGAAGACGGTCAGCAGTTTTCCACTGTGAATAGAGTATGTCTCTTCCTATTCCAGTCCACTGGAATAAGTGTCCACTTTGTGAAGAGAAAATTGAGCTACTATTTTGGTGTGTTAGAGCAAAAAAAACATAATTAAATCTGAGACTGCTGCTTCTTGAAGCAGGTGAGAAATTCATTGTCCAAAATGGAAGCTCAGATTTGATCTTTGGTCAGACAAAATTTATCTATGTGCTTAAACTGATAAACTTTTGCTCTGCTGGAAATGAACTCTGTTTATCACTGATCAGAGGTTTGCCTTTCAAAGCTGCAGTGATAACAATAGGGGTGATAATTCTTTCTAACCTGTTTTAACACCTGTTCATCAGTACCACATAGAAATGGAATATTTTTCAGCAGAGGTTCCTAACGGGAACGTGTGTTAAAACTAATGTATTCTTTTTCAGCTTTCTGAACATCTATCCTGTATTTCATTTACCATTTTTTTTTGCAGGGTGCAAATAACAGCAGGGACACAGACAGAGCTATTAAAAATGTAAGAGCTACTGCAGTAAATCAGTTAGTTTGTAGTAAATCAGTTAGTTTACCATTACTGAAGTTCTGTATGAAGTGAGTTTCACTGTTGGCAAAAGAGGATTTTGTAATAAATAATACAAAATATCCTCTGTTTTTTAAAAGAGGTTTTGTAGAGAAACTTCAGCAATAAATGATTTAATGGGATGTATGATGATCAGTGGAGCTGCCTTGCTACATTTCAGAGCATTGAAAATCCTGCTATATACAAAGTCCTAGGACAACTTCTGTCCCTTAAAGGGTCATTAGCAGCAACTGATTCTTAGCCTTTTCTAATTTTGAAAAAGAGAAAATCTCAACTTCTGGAGCTTGTAAAGTGTTCAGGAGAGTGAATTATCTGTCCTCACTGGATGCTGCAGTACCATCAAGTGAAATATACTGTGGTCAGCAGAGCCATCTTCCTAAATGGGCAGAGATCCTTTGGAGAATAGAGCACGCAGAGGAAATCATTCTTCACCAGAAAAAGACCATTGCAGAGAGTTAGATGGGCACACAGGAAAGAGCATCTCAGAAACAAATGGGATCTGTCAAGCAGATTTCCAGCTTTGCAGCAGAAGGGCAGAAGAAAAAGTATATTTACAGTAGGGGAAGATGGACAAGATAGCATGAAGAAAGATGAAGAAAGAACATGAAGTTTATCCCATGCCCAGATCAGTATCTCCATCATAGCCTGTTGCCAACAGCAGATATATCAAAATCTCACAGATGTGTCTCTAGACTTGTCTTAGATACTCATGATTCCTTCTCCCTGCAGGCTGGCTCCTCCCTATATCAGTCCCAGTAAAGGAAAACTTCTGGTCTTGTATCATCCTCGAAGTTCTCAAATTCTCCCACATTCATCTATTTCTGTTCATCCAGTTGTCTAACAAAGCTGCATTTAATAGCAGTTTCTTTAGTGCCAAATGCAAATTTAATATAACAATTCTACATTTTTTTTTTCTTCCTGCTCATACATCTAAGGAATACACTAGTTCTATCAAGTTCTTTTCTCTGCCTTGTTTAATAATTCTTTAGTTTTCTGTCACCAGTAGAGTTTGAAGCTAATGGTGTTTGTTTTTTTTTTTTTATTCACTTCAGATTGAAAAAAAATATTCAACAGCCTAAGGCCGGGGACTAGTCCTTGCATAACCTCATTAGAAACACTTCCACTTGACCATATTCCCCTGTTTACAGAACTGAAAAATGTATGAAAAACTTGCATGCAAAGGAAGGCCAATAAAAGGTAGGCCTTGGAAGATGACAGGTGCATAAGCACAGCGGTAAAAATAGTAGTAAAAAAGCATTCGGGAAGATAAAAAAGAAGTGATAAGAAAAGTAAACTGCATCTTAGTACTAGTGAAGTATCAGAAGAACTAAAAAACAACTGGGATTATGAAAACCATTTTAAGGGACAAATGAATGAGGCCATTTTCCCAGGAGTATGTTATGGTCCTACACTTAAATGAATACTTCATTTCTGAGAAAGAAAATTGATTCTGTTTGAGTAAGTCAGGGCACTGATGCAGGGAAATGCAATTTACTCTCCCTAAGGTGGAAGCAAAACTCATGGAGGTCAATGCATATGGATCAGATGGGCTGGGCAGTATTCTATGTACTGAATGAAATAGCACTGAGGTTGTAAAATTCTTTAATGAACCTAGCAAACTGAGAGCTCTTAACTCATGAGGTGCAAACAGTAAATGTACTGTCTACCATAACAGAAGGAGGAAAAAACAACTTAGCTAACAACAGGACCACTGAAAGAAAGCAAGATGAACTGATGAGATGCGACTTGGTTTCATGAAAAATAAGTAGAGCCAGAATTTCTTCTTGTTTTTCTTTGATGACATAACTGATTTTCTAGACAAGTAAAAAGTAGATCTGGTTTATCTGGATTTTCTTTTTTATACAGTACCACACAAGAAGTTATTAGTTGTGCCAAAGTTTATAAAGGGATAAGGCACAGACAAGAAGGCAGATAACAGCCTTCTAATGAGAGTGGAGTCAAAAACAATGAATAGAATGATTAGCACATTCTGCAAAGACTGGTCTTGCGACTAATATTCAGTTTTCTTAATTGCTGATAGGCAGAATTAATCCAATATCCCTTGTGTATAAATGTAGCATTATAGTCATAGTGGGAATTTCCTTTGGTTGGTAAGTGAATTTTTCCAGATTTTGAGGTGGGAGTAGGTTGGTCCTCAAGGGTTGTTCTGTGAAGCAATGTTCAATGTCTTTGGTAGATTACCTTGGCCTAAAATACATAGATGTTTGCTAGGGAAATTAGAAGTCAATGTAAAGGCAGATAAAGATTTTCTATAGAAGAATAAGGCAACTAGAATCATGGAAACAAAAAATGTAGTCATACAATGAAGAACTGTGACTTTAGGAATTCACATGAAATCTGCTTGCTGTACAATGGGGACTCATCAACTGGAAACAGGAGAGAAACACAGGTGACAATCTCCAAATAAATCTTATTGCCTATGTATGACCCAGACTGATATGAGAAAAAAAAAATCTAAATCTCTAACCTGAGCTGACTGTTTTTCCAGTTTATCCTCTTAGGGCTACTTGTCCAAATTACTGCCTATCCTTTCACAGAGGCATTAATCTCTTGTCTTACTGAGATCTGTCCACTGTGACCTGAGATTCTGTCACGACTAGGTCAGCAAACCAGATGCTCTGTTTTGGAGGGGAGATTCCATACCTGATGATTCTGTAGCAGAATATTACAGTATGTGCCACTGTGGATTATTGAAAGAAATGATAAACTTCCACTGAATTATAAAACGAGGGAGATTGTGAAAACAGGATCTCTGAGGAGTTTGCTCAGACGGCAAGAAACTGTGCTGGAGGCAAAAAGAAAAATATGAGTTTCTAGGAAATATTAGTAAAAATCCCAGGTGCTCAGCATGCCTCCGAATGTTCAGAGTACTGGCAAATATTGACTCCAGCTCTAGCTGCTTATTATAACTGCTTTGCCAAGTTGTAATGATGGAGTGTGATTATTTGCCCTTTATTATTATTTCTTGCCTTGTTACAGATGGTTAATTATACTGTGGGAAAAAAAAAAAAAAAAGCAAAAAAAAAAAAAAAAGCAAAAAAAAAAGAAAAAGCTTTAGAAATATCGCTTGACTATTAAGTTAGCTGCAGAGCAAGGAATAATCTAGGGGTAAGTTCTCTATAGCAAGACTCCAACAAAGAACCCATCAGTGAGAAATGAACATTATATCATACTTTCCAGATTATTCACAGGATTAAACAAACTCTGTATACAATAAGCTCTCTTTACAGATCCAAAAGCAGCACAGGCGCAGAGACTGGTTCGTTTTGGATGGATTTCAAGATACATATTGTTTATATTGTGCAGTGGCCCAGGGCTGTGGGAGAAGAAACTGTATGTTGTACTGAAGTACATACAGGACTGTGCTCTAGGAAAAAGCAGATCACTAGCTGGAAATGGAGGTGTTGTGAGCAACTGCAGCAAGAGGGATGTTTATGTTGGAAATAGACTTTTATGGTACAAGAAAAAGAACCAAAAATAATAAAGCCACAAAGTAAGATTGTCAGCTATGTTTCATGTTGACTCTGCTTCCAGGTGTGTTAGTTTCGCCTGGCTCTGTTGACAGTAGTGGTGAAAATCTTGTGAAAATGAGATAATCAGAAACAGATATTGGCATTAAAATAACTTTTTTAAAGGGGTAAACTGTTATACAGATCGTTACATTCTTGATAAAATTTAGTGTGTTGAATAATCAATATATTAAGTAGGCCTGTTCAGAGATTGTCTTCTGGCTGTGGGCACTGTTGGGGAAGGATTCATGAGACTAGAAGGCAAGTGGTGATGTGCTGGTGGTTGGACTAGATGGTCTTAGTGGTCTTTTCCAACCTCAATGATTCTGTGATTCTGAGGCTGTGACAATCACTTGCTCCTGCACCCAGCCAGTGGAATGTAGGTGTATTGGTTACTTCCCATTTCAGTACCTTAACTCTCTCTTGCTTTGTTACTAGTTACTAAGTGGAGTGCAAGAGAAGGTTGCATCAAATGGTAATTCTTCTCTGAAGCACTTTAGAAAGGTTTGTAGTGATGAGGAATGAGTGCTGGAGGGGGTCAGTTATGTGACCAGTGTTACCAGAAGCAAGTTGTTCAGACCCAGCTTGCAGAAATCTATAACAGCTTCAGAAAAAAAGGTAGAAAGCAGAGAAGCACATGATCTATGACCAGACTAATAGAATCTCTACAAAATATGTACTGCGGTAAGCAAAATAAGGCGGTGAATAAAACACATGTGCCCCATCAGCAGTGGCTGGGCATGGTGGTGGAGCCAGTGGCAGGAAGTGGAGGCAAAGGCTTCGACCTGGCCATGGCTCAGCCCTGAGCTTTGCTTGCCCTTCCTGCAGAGCCTAATACCCTTTAAACCATTTTGTGATTCTCTGTGATTCTGTGAAGAAATGTGTATGCTTTTCTTGATTAAAAAATAAAGTGGTTGTGTTTCCATGCATAAGTGCCTTGTGCAAGACAGGCAGTTATACTGTCAGTCTGCCTGCCTGGCTTAGTCCTTAGCCCTTCATCCTGGCCTCCCGAAATTCTCCCTCTTCCTTCTTCAGGCTCTGCCCCTGGGCCAAGCTGTGCCAAGTGATTGGATGCTTTCCACTTTTCCTTGCTTGTGTTCTCCACCCAGTCCCTGATGAACAGGACTCATATCTGAATACTGTCATGCAGTACTCCTACATCAAGAGGACCAAGACAAGGTAACCTCACGAAGGAGGAAACCAGTGTCATGAGCAGTTACTAACTGATGTGCTTGGGAATATGGAAGGTTTAGAAACAGTCACGTCATTGATAACTCTACCAAAACCCAGAAGGCTCAGCACTTTCAGCTTAGAAAGTTGAGAAAGTGGAAATTATAAAACTAGAACAAAGAAATAGGAAGGAATAAAGGCATGACTGGAACCATTCAGGCTCTTCAGAAGAATTTAGGTGGAGAGATTTCTTATCTGCCTGAATACTGCTGCTTTCTTGATGCAAAACTTTACTGTTTTTGGTGAGCTTAGAAGATACTATTTTACAGAACTTCTTACCCAGTTTAAATGAAAGCTAACTGCCATGTACTTACAGTCCTATGAACCAGGTTTATGTTTCCTTCCCCTCAAACTGCAGAGACTTTAGATATTCTCTTGCTTCAAGTTAGCTTTTGGAAAACCAAGTGAGGTAAATCAGAGCATCTCTGAGGACTGTACTGGAATGACTTATTTTCACGTGACTGATGTGTCTGAATCTTCACCCTTCTTGACATGGAAGTGGGAGATTGTTTATATCTAAGTGCTGACTTCCACCTCTGCTTATGTTCTCAGCTATCTACAATGTAAGTATTCCAGTGACTGGTCATCAGGCAGGTCTGGATTCTCCTAGGTTTTAAGCATTAGAGTTGCTCTTCCGTGCTCCTATTTCATGCTCTGCTGCCTTTTTCCTGCTCTGCTGTTCTATATCCTCCTGAGCTCTTTCTCTGAGTCTTTTCTCATTTGGAGTTGTACTCTTGAACATGGCCACCACCTCTGACAGGCACCATGACACCAGGAGCTGGGACAGCCTGAATGGCTCCCATATGTGCTTTTCTAATGGCCAGCATGGAGCATATCATTATCAAATACACATATGTACCACTAATAAACATCCACAGTAATCTTCTTGAGGAATAGCTATTGTAATTCATGCTGTAGTTTTTGTCGCTGTTAGTGAACACTATCCCTTTATGAGCAGTAGATCAGACTGACAGAGTGAAGGCACTGATCTGGAGGATGATTACATTAACCACACTAAAATCATTGTCATGTGAAAACAGGACTGACTGACCATCTTCCTTTTACAAAATGTCATACTTGCAAATAGAATTTTTGAGAAAACTGATCTTTCTGTCAAGAGCAAAAAAATTGAGGAGAATTAGGAGAAAAAAAAAAAAAGCTTGGAAACTCATGTTTCAAAATTGGAAATTTTACCTGAAAGCAGAAACTGAATTGCTGCAATGACTTTGGCAGTTACGGGTTGTTCATAGTAGCTTCAGTGTCCATGGTGAACTGCACCACAATTTTGTCTCTCGTGATGCCATTCTAGAATTGGTTATTTTTAATTTGCTTTGCCTCTTCTCTTCAGAATGTTGGAATGTGCTAAATAGTGAGAATCACAGCCCATATAGAGACCCTAGTCCACAGAAATGAATGCGGGTGCAAAGTCCAATCTGTACAGTTCCTATGAGATGCTGTAGTAACTCTTCTGATCTCAGGGATGGAGGGCTTGAAAAGAAATACTTGTATTTCTTACTTGATGGTTTTTAAATATCTATAAAATATCTGTTAAAATCAATAAGATGTTGTAATCTTCTATTACTTTTAATGAAAATCAATGATTTTTTGTTAGAGTGGAATTTTTCTGTACATGTAGGTCAAGTCCACAGCTCTTTTTAAGGATGGGCAATTTCAATTCTGTAGCTTTTGCTGCTTCCTGTATGACAGAGATTCTTCACAGTTTCACTTTTCAGCACTTAACCGTGCCAGAAATAATGCATCCCTATGAAAACAGAGTTATTTTTTGAGACAGTAACTTTCAGTTAATAAATGCTGTAGAGAATAAGATTAATGGTTAGGGTCTAAAATTCTTCAGTGCTGTTGGGAGAGCCTCCTGTGTAGCTCTGCACTGGCAATCACTGACACTTTTTTAAGACTGATTGGGGATTTTCTGTCAAATGTTTGTCCTTTTGCTGTTGGAAAACAGATTCTCCAGAAGCACGACAGTATCTAAAGGGAATTCTCTATATAGACCAAAATGTTTGCTTTCTCACTATGCCATCAAAATGAAATATTTTTTCTCTATGTTTAGATGAAATCACTGTTTCACTTCTTTAAAGAGGGAACCATTTTGTTTTATATGTTCAGCACCAAGGCAGAGGTTTACCCTTGCATGCTCATGCTTCAAAGTGAGTATAATTTCATATTCCCAGCTTTCCTTATGGATGCACTACAAATTCCTTGGGATCCTTTGCTCTCCCCTAATATTAACATGCCTATTTCCCCCCCCACCGCACCCCAGAAACTGTATGATTCAGCTAAGCTCTGCAATAATGTGTTGGAATTTAGAAGAACCGTGTCCCACAGAAACTTCTGTTAATTAGTCTTTCCTTTGATCTGGTAATGAAAAACATCAAATTAGATTTTCCCAAAGGAGAGAAATTGTGTTTTGTGGCCACTTTGCCACTGGCTGCTGCTCAGTCCATCTCTCACTCCCTTGAAAAGGGATGAGAAATTGCACCAAATTGAAGTGCTTTAGCATGGTTACTCTTTCAACTTGAATTCAGTCACACTTAGAATAAGCCCAGGAGAGAGTCTGGCAGATACATAATGCTTTAAATGACAGAAAGATTGTAATTATTATGATATGGCGTGCATTAACTGTGAAGTTTTGATGTAGGTTAAAAAAGCAGCGGTCCTTAGAAATGGATTTTCCTAAAGCATAAACGGTAGGCAAGTGCCAGGAAAATGAGACATCTTTTCAATTTATCTTAATGGTTAATTTCGGCTCTAAAAATAAAAATGCTGATTAATTACCTTTTTAAAGCACTTTAATAATACCACTGTTTAACCTTTACAGGAACCCGCTGGAGCAGCTGAATTTTACTACTGCCAATTTAGAGATAATTAAGGAGCAGATCTGTTAAAACTTCTTCATTTTGGGTACCTTCTATTTTTTTTAATGCCCACCTGGAGACATTCAGCAGTTGAAGAGCCTCCACACCCTCTGCTGATTTCAGTCTGAATTGTGGCATCTCCAGGCTTTTTGCCACAGATGTTCCACAGCAAATACCTGAGTCTATGGGCATCCACAGTGATAAACTGCTCTGGAAACACACTTTTGTGACTGTATCACTGGAGGCAGTGCAATGCCAGGAATGCAACAGATTCAGGATACAGGGTTTCCTGGGTTTCCACTCGAAGTATTGTCATTTATCTTTTCATTGGCATATTAGAGTTAGTCCCATAAGTAAAGCACACAAAGTGTTAAGGTTTAATTTTTGGAATGGAAATAATTTTGATGTGCCTCTTTATCAGCCATTACTGTCCTGATTATCCAAGAAGCACTCAGAGGAGTGGGTTATGTGATCATTAAAAGTTACATGATGAGTCAAGGTGGACAGTTTAAAAAGCAGAAGCTGATTTTAATATCAATTTCCTCATATATATAGTTCATAATCCTTAGGACAGATGAAAACAGTTTCATTACTTGTGGTGGTTGATGCTCCTAGAAATACTGTAGTGTGTACTTTGCTTGTGCATCCCCCCAATGTCTTTCATTTGGACTATAGCCCTGTGTTGCTCACTGGAAATGAGGTCTGAGGTCATGTATATATGTGTTACAGTGTATTCACAGGCCAGATAGATTGAAGAAGACAATAAAGGCCACAGTCTTCTGTTTGGATATTCCTCAGCTTGATTTCAAGGACTACAGACATGGTTATCATTAGTAGGAAAGCTGTGATCTTCTTTCATGTAGGTTATGAGAGACTGGTAGCATTTAAAAATGATTTATCAGAGTTACTACTGTGGAAGAAAGGCCAGTAGGGATGAAAATAGCTTGAAAGCATACAAAGAAGCAAATGTGGGGAAATACATGCTCATCCCTGCCACAGGCATGTTGGAGAAGGAATGTATTTTAGGTCAATGGATAAAGCACTTGTTAGTGCAGCTGACAGAAGTTTAGCTCTGGAAGGAAACCGACCATTTGTCAAATCTGCATATTTCTTCAGTTAATACATAAATAAAGTGAACCATTCAAACAGGAAGACAGAAAATTTCCTGTTTGAGGTCTAGGCAAACTTGTCACCTACCACTGTAGCAATAGCAAATTCCCCAAAGAAAGCTGCAAAATACAGCTTAGTAAAGCATTTTGAAATAAAACAAAAGGCTAGTTTCCGCTTAACCATCACCAGTTATAAGCTGGTTTATGCCTTGAAAGGTTTATTCCCTACTTCTAGTTTTTCCAGCACTCACAGTACATTATGTCCTTCTTGAAGCCTGACCATTCATTTCTCTGATCCTCAGCTTCCTTTAAAAGGATTGAACAAATAAACAAAACAAAACAAACAAACAAACAAAAAGACGAAAAATGAAGAATCTGACAACCTTCCACTTGGTAGGAGAAAACCTGACAAGAGATTTCAAAGGCTGACATGTATTCAGGGGAGACTGGACGAATACATACGAAGGAAATGCACAGCGTGTTACTAATTACACAGAAACCACTTCAGCAAGTGTCTCTGCTTGAAAACAACTGGAGACTAGAAGAATATGAGAGGAGAATATGTTCTTGTCCTCTTCTTACTCTTCTCGTGGGATCTGCTTGTTGCAGCTATTGGAGATGGGTCTGAATGGACATCTGTTTTGATGCATAATGGACATTCACATAGTGAATAACATCTCTATTTTGAAAAATCCTACACCGTGCTTCATCTCACAGGCTGCTTTCAGAATATCTTTCAGAAAAGCCATGCACTTTCCTCCCAGCATTTAGAACTGATTCACTCTCAGAAATTCCAGGTATTTGGGTAAGTAGTCAATACTGAAATGCTGGGTATTCTTATAGCTTTGGAATGGTAATGTACTCTATTTAATAAGAGCAAGGACATATAGTGCATTTTCAGAGAAACTGCCAGTAAGAGTTCTTCTTAAAAATAGGAACTTATGAGAACATTTTTCTTTGAGCATCAACTTCAAAGAAATGTATATATACATATATATACATGCATACACACACACACACACACACACACACACACACACACACACACATATATATATAATAGAAGAAAAAAAAACAACATACCTGTTACCACACAATGATTTCTTTTACTGCAAGTTTCTCATTACAGTATCAGTTCGTATTCTTACCCAGGAAACCACTTCACCATCTGGTTTCTCACTGCTACTAGGACTTGCTGGAGCTGAGGTTGTCCTCAGTGTTCTACTGGACCAACGCCTCAGCTGAGGGGCCTGTCAGAATGTTGAAAAAGCAGTGCTGGACAATGACCTGTAGGCTCCTGCAGTGATGCAAAATATGAGGAAGGCAAAAACTGCATGAATGAAAATGAGCTTCCTGGCTACTTATGGCAAAATAAAAGATATTTGGAATTTCTGCACGGCAGCATAAGTAATGTTTTTAAGGGCATAGATAGCATCTGCAGGGATGTTTTATTTTTAGCTTGAAATTTTTAATATGGCTAATTAATTTCCATTGGGATATACTGCATAAACAGGCAGAAGCCTGCTGGTAAAATAAATTACACAACCTAGAAAGGAGCAAGGTGTATGAGAGGATGCTTAAGATGGGAAAGGGAAATTTGCTGTCTGGAAATGGCAAAGAACAAGGTATAACCTGAGTTCTGCGTGGGGTGCCAGAGGTGTGCGATGCATTCCTGTGATGAGTAGGATGAAGAAGTTTGTGTGTGGTGCCTATATATGACAGCAGGAACAGAGAGCCAGCTGCCTCATGGTTGAAAAACATTAACAAGAAAGGTCAAGGCTAGTGCTGGGCAGCCTTACCTTTTACTTTTGGGCTTTGTGTGCATGTGTGTACCTGTGCATATGAAAAAGAGAGAGAGAGAGAGAGAGAGAGAGAGAGGAAGTTGTTCATTGTTTTGTGTCTCTTAACTGCAAGTGTTGTTATCATGGCTCTGAAAGAATTTATCAGAGAGATGTTTGTCATAATTCCCCTGTGATATAGATTGCAGGAGGCCAATGCAGTCAGTTTGATGACTGAATTAGAGGTTAGAGGGAAGGAGAGTGACTAGTAGAGAAGGCACTGAGTCATGAATCAGTATGTGCCTCTGCGAACTTATCTGGGCTGTCCAATTCATACTCTTCCAGGTGTGATTCAAGCCAACCCCTGCTGTCTGTGCTGTACTCCTGGGTCTGTATCCTTCTCCTGGGCAGTCTGACACACAACCCTTCATTTCATGGTTGAGAAAAAAGAGCTGTTCTCCTTGGCTACAACTGCCATCTGCAGCAAAGAGGCAAAGTATTGGCACCCAGATGAGCAGTTCAAGTGTTATAAGTGATAAGCCCCTCTCACAGCTTTCCGACATGAGCAGGGCTGCTTGTACATCTCAGCTTTCTATATGGGTATCCCTGCACTCCATGACCTGCTGCTGTTGCCTTCTAACAGGTTTTCTTTGCCTACCATTCAAATTGCAAAAATTTCAGAGAGATGAGCAGAAGTCAAACTAAGCTTCCATGAAGGCACAGACTCTGTGGAACTTATTATTTTGTTCCTGTTCATTGCAGGAGAGTTGGACTAGATGACCTGTAAAGGTCCCTTCCAGCTCCAAGGATTCAATTATTCTATGATTCTATTCAGATGTTGTCTTCAAGGGTACAAAGGAAGTGACAGAAGGAACTTACTGACTCTTCTAAATGCCAGCATGCCAGCAGCCTCCTCCTGTGAATGAGTTTGTGTGAGCACCTGTGAAGGCAACTTCTAAACAGCAGTAATTAATCCTGGGCTGGACCACTAGTGGCCTTTCCTTCCCTGGAGGTGGCTCCATTCAGCATGGGCTGCTTCTACATTCTGGCTGGGTACCTAATCTTAAGAAACACATGATACAGTCTGTTTGTGTGCTGCCACTTTGGTTACCATCTGTAAGGATGCTATTGTTCACTGGCTGATCCAGTCTCTTTGTCATTGTAGACAGGGTATGGCCAGAGGACCCCATTGCCACTAGTGTTAAGGAAGATAAAAGCACATAATAGGCTTCGTTTTACAACGTTTTGTTAATAAGCCATCTCTAAGAGGAAATCTCACTTAGGCCTCACTTTTGAGACCAAAGATTTTTTTCTGCCTAATTGAAAGCATTAAAATCTGCCAAATCTAGCCATTAAAACTTTACATTTAAATTCAAGCTATAACATTACCCAAACACTTGAAGCTTAAGTAAATTTGCAGTAAGATGTGCATAGATTTATTCCACATATGGCTCCCTTATGGGAGTTTCACAGCTAAATCCCTGTGCATCTTACATCTTACTGTAAATACGTATGCTAATAATGCACAGAAATGGCTTTCACAATCATGACTCACCAGTAATCTTTGTTTGCAATACTTCTTATATCATAATATAAAAAATCAGCCACAATTTAATATTGAGGATTTCCTACTGCATTGTTATGGCCCTCTACTGAGGAGAAACTAACATAGAGATCTGCAAACAATGGTTTAATTTGCCCAGCCACTGCATCTCACCTACTTGCATATCAGTAATAATCCATCTGCTGCTGACAGTCTGTTCACAACATTCTAATATAACGAGTAATAGTATCATAGTAATGTAACACATCTCAGCAAACCACTCCATTATGAACACAGAAGGTTTGGTAGGTTTGAAAATACTTGGCACGTGTGTTATCATTTTTTGCCATTTTCATTATGTTTGGAATGAGGCTTGTGTGAGTAATTGCTTTTCCATCAGAAGGGAAATGGCCTCTGTGGAAAAGTACTGGACACACGTTTGTCATCAGAAGAGGGGTTAAATATTTTGGGAGGGATGGTGGTAATTTTTTCCTGAGTGTTATAACTGATTTTGTTCCTCTTTTATTTTATTATTATTATGTTTTTAATCCGAGAGTTAACATGAGTGTTATAAAGCTGGACTTAGCAGTGGGATACCCATTGTCACGACGAGAAAGCAAAAAAACTATGCCATCCTAATCAATGCTACTGGACTTTTCCTTCTAAAATGTACTGACATTTTTTGTACTCACACATGTTTGATACACCTTTCCTCTAATGGAGAATGAGCCAGAAAGATCAGTGGCAACTGTGAGCTGAGAGGAAAGGACTGCTGAACCCCTAAAGATGAGGAGATCTACTGAACCCTGTTAAGATCTACATTCTCTCTGTGGTCTAAGCAGGAAAATACAGCCTTCTGGTGCATATTATATGTCCATATTAATGCTAAAATGTATTTTAACTTTTACAGAGGCTTGTGTCTGAAAAATTATGCATGTTACATATCTTATGATTTAATTAAGGATTGTTTTTTTAGATCTGTATTACTCAGTTTATTCTGAAAAGAAAGGAGAAAGGAAGGGGCAGGAGGGGAAAGGAAAGGAAAGGAAAGGAAAGGAAAGGAAAGGAAAGGAAAGGAAAGGAAAGGAAAGGAAAGGAAAGGAAAGGAAAGGAAAGGAAAGGAAAGGAAAGGAAAGGAAAGGAAAGGAAAGGAAAGGAAAGGAAAGGAAAGGAAAGGAAAGGAAAGGAAAGGAAAGGAAAGGAAAGGAAAGGGAAGGAAAGGAAAGGGAAGGAAAGGAAAGGAAAGGGAAAGAAAGAAGAGGGGAGGGAAGGGAAATGGAAAAGGAAAGGGGAGAGGGAGGGGGAGGGAAGGGGAAGGGAAGGAAAAGAGAAAAGGAAAGGGTAAGGTTAAGGGTATGGGGAGGGAAAGGGGAGGGGAAGGGAAAGGGAAAGGGATGGGGAAGGGAAAGGGAAAGGGAAAGGGAAAGGGAAAGGGAAAGGGAAAGGGAAAGGGAAAGGGAAAGGGAAAGGGAAAGGGAAGGGAATCAGCACTGCAGTATTCTGTTCCTTTTGGTGAGAGTCTCAGGAAAGGGAGGGGCAGTGAGACTGAGCCCCCATGACCTGTATGAGATACCGCTGGATGTGATACTGCTGAATCACCCAGTAGTGTGAAATTTATGTGTGTCAGGCATGGGTGCATGGATGCATTTCTGCCCAGAATGTGATAAGGAGCTCATGCTGGCTTTCTACCAGCTGTGTCAGGAATGATGATACCTGCTAAAAATCACAGTGTGGTGTGAATATATCACACGTTGTGAAGTTTGCAGGTATGAATGTAACCTCTTGATATTGCTTCAGAAGCTTTGAGTTTCTGGTGTTTCTGTTCCTGTGTTAGAGGTTCTGAAGTCAGATATACTATATAGTCAAACCACAGGCTTAAGCTGGCATAGAAAGAACATGGTTATGGCAGATTTCTGGGTCTGTCTTGAGCAGCTCACATGGCTGCTCCACAAAATCTACTGTCTCCAAGCATTGTGGTGTCTGAGGCTGTCTCAGGATTTAATTCTGAAAAGGAGAAAATAGCTCAAGAAGTACAAAGGGAATATGTTCACACAGGTTGCCCTTTTCTGTACCAAAACATCATCTAGCTATAGCACATGGTGAGGCTGTGGTTCAAGTGAGTTCTGCTCTCCAAGATCGCATTTTATATAGCAGAGAGTTCCACTTCTCTCTTTAAAGAGAAAGCATTATTCATCAAAATCAAACTCACTACTGTTGAGATGGAACTTTCCTGGGACTTAATTATATCAGCATTAAAAGGACAACATCCGAAGATGTTAGGTTTTCCCTCCCATGGGAAGAAGTTCAATTGCTATCATTTCAATCTCTCTTTCCAATTAAGGGCTGGGAGAAAGACTTTGGAATCATCATTTAATAGTTTGGGATTAGAAATGAGTAGATCTGGATCCTTGCATGAATGTTAGAAGAAAATGGTTTGCAAAGTTCATAAACTGTTTTGTCTCTAAGGGCAGAGGACATCAGTTCCCTAGTTTTCACCTGAATGTTGAAAGGCAAAGGTAACCAGGAAAAATAATTACAGAAATATTTTTAGGTACACTAAATTTTTGGGCATGCCATCATAGATTTATAACTGATCACATCTTTTTCACACAGAGCTTTTTCCATTTAACATCAGCTTTATTTTGCCACTTCTGTCCAGACCTAACAACTACTAAAGTTTGAGGCTTATCTTCCAGTTACTGCCTTCTTCCACCAAACAGCACTGAAGCAGGTCCCTATTTTGAAAAGTAACTCACATATATACAACTGTAGAGTTGTTGCTTTTTTATTGCTATGTCCTGTAGTGTAATATCCTAAAATACCTAAAAATTACATATTTATTATTACAGCAGACAATCACTGAAATGACTTGTTAGAAGTCAAGGAGAACTTGTTTAGCAGATGTTTTCTAGTCATTTAAACAGTCATTGTTCAAGCTCTAACACTTGTACCACATGGAAAGAGGGGTGGGTGGCACTGTGGCAGAAATAACAGGCTGCTACAGGCCAACCAAAATAACTTGTCTAGATCTGTGCTGTGTCTGTAATTGAGGCAAGGATCCTCTGATTAATCTGGATATGTTTTTACCTGGAGGTAAATCAAACACCATGTCCTGCAAGGAGTCATTCTCTTACTTTTCTAAAAAGATCATATATACTGGGGACCCCTCAAGGGTGACATAAATCCTCCTGTCTTACAGATTGCAATCAGCTAGTTCTATGCCATTTTAAAAGTGCAGTACATCAAGGTCTTAGGATTAAGGATTTCTAGTATATAACCCATAAATTAAACCAGCTCCCTTTAATGTAGACAGGACCACATTTAGTATCTTTCTTTGAGAATTCATTTTGAAATGATTGACTTAAAAATATCTGTATAGCAAAAAGTACAGCCTGGCTTTGTCACTTTGTGGAAAAAAAAATGACAGCTTAGGCTGATTTAAAATGCAAATAGGAAACGTGCTCTACAGGACTCGTGACCTATTCTGTGTAGACACAGGTGGATCTTAAGGAGAGATTTCTTCCTCTTCTAAAGTTGTCACATAAAGGAAGCTACTTAAATTTAATTACTCTATTTTGTTTGTTTATTTGTTTGCTTGTTTGTTGCTGTTGAGATAGGGAAATAAACAGCAACAACAATTCCCCCATCCCCAAATTATGTATCTTAAACATTTGCAGTTCTCTGTCATCATCTCCATCTCCATCATTGCTGAATATGAGCCAGCAGTGTGCCCAGGTGGCCAAGAAGGTCAATGGCATCCTGGCTTGTGTCAGGAATGGTGTGGTGAGCAGGACTAGGGAAGTCATCCTGCCCCTGTACTTGGCATTGGTGAGGCCTCACCTCGAGTCCTGTGTTCAGTTTTGGGCACCTCAGCACAAAAAGGATGTGGAGGTACTGCAGCAGGTCCAGAGAAGGCTTGTGAAGGGCTTGAAAAGGCTGCCCTATGAAGAGAAGCTGAGGGAGCTGGGGCTGCTTAGTCTGGGGAAAAAGAGGCTGAGGGGAGACTTTATTGCTCTCTTCCAGTATCTGAAAGGTGCTTACAGTGAGAGTGGGACAAGTCTCTTCTCACTGGTGACAGGTGACAGGATGAGGGGAAATGGCCTCAAGTTGCGCCAAGGTAAGTTTAGGTTGGATATCAGGAAACACTTCTTTACAGAAAGGGTAGTTAAGTACTGGAATAGGCTCCCCAGGGAGGTGGTTGAGTCACCATCCCTGGATGTGTTTAAGAGCAGTTTGGATGTGGTGCTCAGGGATTTAGCAGAGGGTTGTTAGAGTTAGGGTACTATGGTTAGACTGTGGTTGAACTTGACATGAGGTCTTTTCCAACCTGAGTGATTCTATGATTCTGATTTCATCAGGAAATATGCATACATCTCCAGCTTTTAATACAGTGATAACATGCTGTGTTGAAAAACAATAAATTGTTCTTATAGAATACACTGACATGGTAATTTTTTCAAAAAATAAAATAAAATAAAATAAAATAAAATAAAATAAAATAAAATAAAATAAAATAAAATAAAATAAATGGTGTGATGGCATTTCACTTGGGCTGTGGACATCATACACTATCTTTCACGTTGAACAACACTGGTAGAAAACTATGCTTACCACAGCCTGTCCCCTTTCTTGTCTCTTCCCTGCTCTATCTGTCAGCCCATACTCTTGTGTGTACACTCCCTAGTTTGCTTCAGTCCAGAAGGAACTGTTCAGCCTAAAGAAATCAGGTGGTAGGTGTTTGTTCACAGAGGTCATTTTAACTAAACTGCTTAGGGAGCAATCAGACAAGCAGCTCTGATAACAGACAGCAAAAAAATGGACATGAGAAGAGGCGGTGACCTTTCCATCAGCACAGATGTTTGAAAGCAAATGTTTGTCTACACTGTATGGGGTAGATGACAGGTTACCTTACCTGACTACAGTATAAATTTGATGTGTAATTGTGAGTGGGAGGAGGAGAAAAGCCTATTGTTATGGACTAAGCTATATAAATCAGCTACAAGTCTTCACTCAAATATTTGCCAAATGTCTATTTGTTATGAGAAACTTTACAAATTGTCTTAAAAAAAAATAGTTTTGATTAAGTAATTGATCATGATAAAATTTGCTTCTGTTGTTCAGGTAGGTACTATTAAGCACCTCTTCCTACTTTTTGATAATAAATGCCATCTTGATAAAATGTATTTAAAATTATAAGCAGTCAGTAAACTTCACATTGATCCAAATCCCCTTTAATACAGCTGAGCTAAAATCAGGGAGATAAGACAACAAAGAGTATGATATTTACAGTGTTTTACAGGAAATGTAAACAATTTCAAAGACAAAAACCAGAATCTCTGTGGGTATATTTGACTAGCTCAGTCAGAGAGTGGTGCAGGAGAAACAAAACTGTATCTTGAGACTTTAGCCATCTGCTTCAGTTCTTGGATCTCAGATTGCCTCCGTTGCTGCAACTCTCTCTTGTAAGTTGAATGTATCTGCAGCCATTGATGCTGAAACTAGTCAGTGTAGAAAGGCCCTCATTTGCGTTGCCACACAATCTCTTATTTTAAAATGTGAGGTTTTTGTTTGTTTGTTTGTTTGTTTGTTTCAGAGTGGTTCCTGGTTTTATCCTGGGGGATGTCTGGGAGAGTGGTAGCTGGTCTGGGGATTGCTCTACCCCAGACCTGGAGGAATGATTGCATCTTCTTGTCCAGGAACATCTAGCATGGTTTAATAAACTAGTGTAGATTTAGCCTGTGTTTCACCGGGTCAGCTACCATTTGTGGCTGTGGCTTATCACAGGCCATTCTTACTTGGACTATATGGCACAACACCTGATGCTTGAGAACTTGTCATTTTGTGTGAATTTATGGATGGTCAGAATGTTATCTGAAAATGAGGCAGGGCTGTTTTTCAGAGCTATAGCTGGAAAGAATATCTGTATATACCTTGTCATACTTGTGTGGAATCTTAGCACTCTACAAACTCCTTGAGGGAAAGATGCTGCATCCTGCATCCTTCTTTGCACTAGAAGAGGGGCCTGAAAGCCCATACAACCATTACTGTGATAATAACTGTACTTCACAATGTCCTTCTGCTGCTGTTATTTTGAAGGAGTTAGGAATTATATCCCAAGATCAAGTAACTAGTAATGAGGCAATTTAGTTATTACTATCCTAAAGAATCTCATTGACCCCTCTGTACCACCTCCTTATGCCTCCGCACTTCATAAAAAATATAATTTGCCAGACTAGATAGTTAGCCATGCAGTAAATGGCAGGGGTGAGTGATCGCCAGCAGAAGAGCCACTGAGGGTGGTCTACAGATTGCTGTCAGTGTCTCCTCTCCTGGTAGCCCAGAACAATATTAAGAACTTAGAAAAATGGTTTCATCCATTGTCTAGCTTTCTGAAGTTGTGATTTCTATTATCTCAAATATGCTGAAGGATTTAACACATGCCCAGTTCTATTTTATTCCATGGATTGGGAAATCAAAAGATAAAGATGTGGATCTGATGCCTTAATAGGATCAAGTACTTCTAAAACAAGACTATTTTTCTACCAAGGTATTCAAAAAAATATCTCCTCCAAAGAAAATCCGTCTTTGTTCCTCTGTTTTAGAGTATTGAAAGCAAGAGGTACTAAGGCTTGCCAACCATATTCACACAATTTCCCTCTTGCTAGAAATCAAAGTACCACAGAGGAGGTGGAAGCTTGAAACTGTTCTCCTATCATTAAAAGATGTCTTTTGTATTCAATTTCAACAGCTCTGAGTGTGAAAAAACAAAAGAATCTATTTCTAAAAAATTATTCCCTATCAAAGCATAATTACAAACTAATTAAGCCCTCCAGAAACTTCTTGCTTTTTGCCTGTAAGAAGTAATAATCTACAAAGATCTTCCACAAAGAAAAACTTTAAAGCCTTTATATATGTATTTATATGCATACACATACACCTATAACTTTAAATGGTATTGCTTGGTTAACTAATCTGCTAGATGCATTAAGTGTAATTTCAATTGCAGTCACAACTTTAGCAAGACAATAAAAGTGTACCAGTTCATTGAACTGAACAGCAAAATTGCAAGTGAAAACATGCCTAGGGCAAAGGTAATTTACTTTATAAGAATTTTTAAGTGTGTGTGTTCAGTGCCAAAATTACCGATCTGCATTTTTTATCAGTGTCTTCTTGAGTCCAACTTGGGAACTATTCCTAACCTAAATATGAATGTTTTTGTTTTATTTTATTTTATTTTTTAATGAAAAGAAAGAAAATAGCAGTTCTGGTTATTTAGGAAAAAAAAAAAAAAAAAAAAAAAAAGTTGGCCAGTATTACCAGCCAATGGGAAGTCAACACAAAGCACAGCAAACATATCCTAGCTACAGTCTATGTTAAGTCTCAGACAGGTTTTCTGAAAACCTCGATGGATCATCAGGTTCTGAACTAAAAACACGAGGCCCAGGAAGATGTCAGGAGTCATCGGAATCTTAAGAATCAGAAGAACCATAAGAATCATTTTAGTTGGATGGGGTCCTTGAAGGTAATCTTGCCCAAGCTCCCTGCAATAAATAGGGGCACCTACAGTGACAATTTGGTGGTCCCCACATATTCTGATTGGGAAATCTTCTCAAATCGTTTATTTTCTACTGATAAATGTGATCTGTTTTGTATGTAAGGCAGGAAGTGCATGGGGTGGAGGGGGAAACATTTGTGACCCACCATACTTTTGAGTCTAGCCTATGAAAAATAGCTTAGAACAAGTTCCCAAATTCTCTGGATGTTCCCACCATGCAGATATCAAGTACCACCACTTCAGCTTTTCCCAGCTTTCAATATTCTAAGTAAGAAATTGAGCAGTGAAGTCTTTTGCATGTGCACATACACAGTTTTCCAGTTGTCATGGGACTTGCATAGGTACATTCTAGTGGCATTTGGGTGGCATCTCATAAGTCTGGATCTTCAGTTTCTGTCTGAGCATGTAGAGAGGTAAGCACCTTCCTATCTATTGCTCTGTGAAAGCATCATAGGCTATAAATGAGACATTGAAAATGCGTAAAGTATTAATAAAAATATCTCCCTGCATTTGCATAAAACATCAGATAGGCAATCAAATTAAAGTAGGGTGTTATTAAAAGTGCCCAATGCCCCCAGGTAGCATGCATATCACACAGTTGTGCTGCACTTGCACATAAGAGGCAGTTTCATTGTGCTTGTTGCACATACATGATGAAACTTATTCAGCTGATAGTGATGGGACTATGGGACTTCTGCCTTAAAACCTTGGTGAATTAAATCAAGGTACAAAGTTGTCACATGGAAGGATTTTGATTAACAATATAACCCACAAGTACTGTGACACAAAAGGTACTGACCCAAAGACAGGATGATGGTATGTTGCAGGTCTGGATCTGACCTTTTTTTCATGCTGCTGCCTGAATTTCAGGTATCCCACAAGACTGGTAAATAAGAGGGAGAGGAAACTCAGAAATTTGGCACACTCAAGAGCTGTTAGTGTTATTCCTCTCCTCTCCTCTCCTCTCCTCTCCTCTCCTCTCCTCTCCTCTCCTCTCCTCTCCTCTCCTCTCCTCTCCTCTCCTCTCCTCTCCTCTCCTCTCCTCTCCTCTCCTCTCCTCTCCTCTCCTCTCCTCTCCATGCCCACAGCCTGCTGCAGTACTTGAATTAATTTTTTACAAGGCCTTCTAGAGCAGATGTTCCCAGCAATTTGCTTTCACTGACATTTCTCACCGCAAAGGGCAAGCTGTATTGATGAGAGCTGTCTCTGTCTTGAGGAAAAAAAGCCCTCAGCACAAAAAGCTCACCCTATCCCTCCCAGATGTGCTCTTTTATGCAATGAGAGTGGATTTAGATTGTACCTATTTTTTCCCTCACACTGCTAATGTAGACAATAGTTATTTCCTCTATTTGCTATATTTGTCATTTACAAACACCGTCTTCCCCTGCAGGACTGAATGCAAGCCTTTTCTTTACCAAAATCAACACCAAATCTAATCGATGCTTCATTTTGTCAAAAGAGTCTAAGGTTCTCATCAGTGATTGACTTTCTCTGTCTCTTTCTAGGAGATGATAAGGTAAAAAGAGCTGGAGGATTTCATGAATGGAATGTCTCCCCTGGTAAAAAATTTTTGTTTACATTGGCCCCTTTCATGCCTCACTGAATGACCTGTATTACTGCCAATGCAGTCAGAGGGCAGTTCAAGAAATAATGAAGCTACCAGGACCACACCTGCTTTTTGCCTCTGGTTCTTTTTGAGTGATGTGAGACTCTTTGGGAGATTTTTTGTTATTAATGTCTCTTTCTCCTTCTATGTATTACTGTTTTTAATTTCCCTTGGCTTATTTTTTCCTTTATTCCTCTGTGGAGAGCTTTTTCTTTTCATACTGGCCTGGATGCATTCTTGGCAATGATTTTTCTTTTGTAAGAAGCCCAGCCAGTGCTGCTCCTCCATACCCTGCCTCCCCTCCCAGGGACACCAGGTGAGATCACACTTCCACAGATTCCTATTAGTGCAAGCATTTTCCCAAAGATTATGTGCCAGATAAATCTCAGCACATGGTTTATTGCTGAATATATTGTCTGCCTACACATGCAGAAACAGATAACCAGTGATTTATATTTTCATAATGACTACTGCAGTGATTCATTTACTCCATGGTATATTGGTGTCAGGGCAAATCATTAATATAAAAAGGGTGAGAGATCAAGAAATAGATGGCAGTTTAAAGCAGCAAAAAAAAAAAGAAAAGGCTAAAAAAATGCCTGGATGGACCTGCATGCTTTAAGTGATCTGAAGAAAGCGGGTAATTTTCGTCATCTTCTTTCTGGCTTTGTTGCTCTGCACAAGCCCAGAAGATCCCAGCGTTCTTCCCTCAGGAGGTTACCTCTAGTGCTGGCACAGCATGAAGCTTGGAGCTGTGTAATGCACTCACTGATGTTCCTGCTTCAAAGCTCCCTCTGCTGAGGGCAACTCCTGACCCTGAGCAGAAAGCTAAAAAGACTTAGGGGAGCGGCTCACTGCAGGCATGTATGTAGCTGTGAAACAGATCACTTCAGAATAGGTTTCTGATCATGTTGCCACAGGTGAACAACATATCTTAAATTTTAATTGGCCTCATGAAATCTTGGTGTTTAAAATATTCTACAGATTTAAAAAGTGCCTCTTATGCAGCATCAAGTGCTTATTCTTGGTTTATATTAAAGGGTTTTTATTCTCTAGAGAATCTAAGTAACAAATACTTTTACTTTGGGTATACATTTAGCATTATTTGCTATTTCTTTCCATCCCTGAAGAAACTATGATGTCTTGTCAAATGCACGGTTTGGGGGTGATTCTGTAGCTAGCTATTTTGAAAGTCCTTTAGAAGATCCCCAGAAAAGACCCCAGAAGAGCACTATTGATGTGCTTAGAGCATTACAGAAAGGAGGAAGGTAACAGTCACACCTACCACAAAAATGTGAACTGAAGTTGGTATAGTCAAATCTTTTACAAGCACTGTTTGCAGGAGATCCTAATTTGGTGCTGATCATCTATAAGTTGATGACTATGAGAATTCTTGTGCAAGTGTGCGCAGATATGTATGCATCAAGACTAGAAAGTCCTGCATGATTTAGGGAGTCAGAAGGAAGAGATTTCTCCAAATAAAAGGAAACATACAGCAAATGCTCAACATTAAAATGTTGATAAATACTGACTATGAATGGTTAATTGAAAAGCTCTTGGCAATGACCATATTTGTGCACACTAACTATATTCACCATTATTTTACAAATAACAAAAAGAGGGCAGGGTTATGAATAATGTTTTCAGGATTTCTACTTTTAACTCTGGAATATTTGCTGATATCATTGTTGAAAGCAGAGAGGCAATTTATGCGTTAAATATTATTCAGGTCAAAGAAGAGATAATATCAAGACAGTATATTCTGAAAGAACCTCCTATCATTAGTAGGAATATGATTATCTCCCCATAAATTCTTTTATAACTGCCTTTCAGCAATGACAACACAATCAGCTTTTTTTTTCCTCTCTTTTTTTTTTCCCCTGGTGGTTACCTGTGGGCTGAGATTTGCTGTATCTACTGATTCAGAAATATTTAGTGTCAGAAAGCATGTCACAGCTAGACTACGGTAATTTTTATTTCAAAAGAAAATGCCGCTTTTAGTCAATATAAAGTTATTCATGGATTTATGGAAATGCTTGCCGAGTGATCTTTGGTCAATGTGAAATATTTCACTTAAGCAATTTCAAAATGAAATGTCTTGGGTCTTCTCCTTTAATATGGTTATTTGATCTGGACTTTTCAAATGTTTGATTAAGTCTTTTAAAAAGACAAATTGAAGAAATAAACTGCATTCATTGGATGGAGAGAAAAAATACAAAACTTATTTCCTCCTTCATTACTTAGTCTCCCATCCAGTTGATCAAAGCCAGCTTTTTATTTTTTGGCCAGGAATCACATTAGTTGTTATTTACCTGTCTTTAGTCACCTTAGCCATACTGTGAGGAGGCTGATGGTTCCCTCTCAAATTACTGAGCTCATTTTACACCCACGGGCAAGGTGGAGGGGGAGAGGTTTCATGCTTATCTGCTTGCTGTATTGCACAATGGCAGATGTATTCTTGATAGTAGTCTGGGGAATGCTTTTTGCAGGAGGTCAGACAGGTTTTGCACAACTATCTTGTCTTGGAAGATTTTCCTGAGGAAGAGGTTTGTTTCACTGTCATCAAAGCTTGCCCCAAAGAAGCCAACATACTCCCCTGGCTTGCATCAGAGACACCTTGGGGCAGGGCTGCTCTAGGTCTTTGGCAGATGAGAGTTTGTTCTTGTCAACGTACAGCTCTTTCCAGACCTTTCATTGCTGAGCTCTGAATCTTGTCTACCCAGAGAACAAACTAAATGTACTATGTGAGATCATGTGACTAACTGTTAAAGTGAATGTAGGCAATGACAGCAGCTATGAGATTTTTCTGCTGCATCTGGTCAACAACTCTTTGTCTCCTGTGCTGGAATTTGAAAGCTTTCCCGGACTTTCTTCCGTGTGCTGAGCTGTGAAACACAAATAAGAAATAGGAGGGTTTCTGGCAAAACAGCACAGTTAGGTGTGTCAGTGAGCTGTCAGAACTGGAAGGCACAAGAAAGAAAACTGTATTGGGTAGAGATTAGTAGTGACTTTTAGTCTTCAAAAAAGCAAAGCAAGTATTGCAAAGCCCAAACAAAAAACCTAGAAGTAGTATGGATATATTTAAAGCCTGCTGATTGTCTTCACAGATCCTGAGAGCACATTCACTTGTGCAGCAAAAATTGAACACGGTATTGTTTCTGTAAGAAAGGGGATAAACGTGGTTTAAATAGCTTAACAGTAAGCACAAATAAGTAAAGGGACCTCCTTAGAAACCACTGACGCATGGAACCCTAAATCGCCTTTTGCTTGCAATTTGCACCATGTTGTCTCCTTCAGTAAATGGGAGTACAGGGAAGGGAAGGCACAGATGAATCTGATTCATTATGGAACCTATATTTGCAAAGAGAAATGAATTAGTGGGGCTGAATAATACTACAAGCAAATCCAGATCCCAAAGCATGAAATGGGGCCCCTCTAGTATACTTGTTTCCTGAATATTATCTCCTTTCCCCTCCAATCAGCAGCTGACAAGGACCAATAAATGCCAGTGTAAAAGCTCTTTGGAGAGATATATTGGCATCATTTTGCCTGTGGGAACTAGATGGAATTGCAGCATATCTGGACTGCTTATTTTCACTACTTTTAAATATTCATATGAATACTTCTGAAGTTTGCTTTTGCCCATTGCCTCAAATGAAAGATAGAAAAAGTCATTTGGTACTAATAATTCTGCCAAGAAAAAAAATAGTTTCCTTTTAGCCAGGATTCTGTTTATAAACTAGCTGTCAGAGAAGCACAGCTGTCTGTGAAATGCAGACAATGGCCATCTCCATTCTAAAGGGAATTTTCCCCTCTCTGAACGAGGTGTTGCTCTGCATACAGGAAAATGGCAGCTGTAAGCAAAACAAGGGAGATCTGAGTTCATGCAGTGCTATCTCCTTCACCTTCCCTTAGACAAATGGAAAACTGTTCAGAGGCAGAGGAGATTTTTAGTTTTCCTTTTCTGCAATGTTTTCCAGCTTCAGCTTTCAACTCCCTCATTTGTTTCACTAAAATTTCTTTTGGCTTTCTCTTCTCTCTCCAGCATCTCCTCCAAAGTTCATGAACCTGGAGAATTTCCCTTGTAAGCTCTCTGTTTCCTTATACTCCTTGACTCTTCCGCCACTATGGGGTAAGATCCATATCCATACCTTTTAAAAAGTGTGCCTGTTTTTGCCTTTGACAATGTTTCTATTGCCTTCACCCTCCCTCCAATTTATCCATTGCATGTATTCTCTCAGTGTCCTCCAGCTACTGCATGCCACTGCATCCCCCTTTATCTGCCATTCCTTGCCTCATGTTGCTTCTTCTTTCTTCTTCTTTGCTGTCCATACCACTTGAAAATTGTACAGCTATCTAAAAAATCTTGGTAGTTTGTTCCACTTTTGATAATTAGAGACCTGGACTCCTTTGCCTAACATTTTCTCTCTCCCCTCCTTCCTTCACCTTGCCCATCTTGGTGCTAAGTGTGGTGGCCTGATGCTCCTCTGTCCATTCTTCATCTTTTTAAAAAAGCACTACCTCTTCTTCTTCTCTCCAACCATGCTGAAGTTGTGCATCATTTCCTCATGAATCATCCTCTCCAATACAGCCTTACTGCCAAAATGTAAATTCTAGATCCATCCTTTCCACTTGTTATAAACTGAGCATGAAGCTCATCTTAAGTAACTTTATAGAATTGTGGAACCATGAATTGGAAGGGATGCTCAAGGACTGAGTCTAACCTCTGGCTCCACACAGGACCACTCAAAATTCCAATTCTATCTCTGACAATATTGCTTCCTGAACTCCAGTAGTCAAGGCCATGCCCACTGCCCTGGGCAGCACATTCCAAGCCCACCGCCCTCAGGTGCAGAACCTTTCCCTAATCCCCCGCTCCCCTCCCTTAACACAGTTCCATGAGGCTCCCCTCAGCCTCCTCTGCTCTGGGCTGAGCTCGCTGAGGGGCCTCAGCCACTCCTCATAAGTCTTGTCCTCCAGACCCTTCACCATTTCTGTGGCCGTCCTTTGGATTCTCTCTAATAGTTCTACATCCTTATTTTGTGTAACTCAAACCTGCATGAAGTGCTCAAAGTAAGGCCACAACAATTCAGCATAGAGTAGGACAGCTCGAAGACTCTTCTGACACTCTATCTGTGTTCAGTTGACTTTTGCTTGGAGTTTAAATCTGTTTTCAAAGAGAGAACTTTCCCCACTAGTATTTATTTCTGATCACATTGACTCTATTTTCTCCTTTAATCTTACCATGTAAAATTCATGCTCAATTCATTTTTGTTGCATAAGGCTTAATGCAGTTGTCACGACTTTTACAGTCATTCCTCTAATCAGCCAGTTCTTGATTTTGAAGTGTAAAGTCGAGTTTGCATGACAACCATTCTGTCATGGCAGGTTATATTATTATCTGAATTAATTACTTCTATCTTGTCTTTTCCACATAGGAGGAAATTCCAGAAAATTCAGAAATCTTGGAATTTCCTTTATTGTGCATGCCTGTAGAGAGAAAACCATTTAGACTGATTCTGTGTAACGATTCTTATTAGCTCAACTATTTACTGGTGTTCCATTATGATCTGATGTTCACCCATTTGTTTGCACTGGCACTCTTATTGAGGTAAGCTCAGAGACTCAACTGAACCTCTCGCCATCAGGTCTTGATGTAGGATCACTAAGTGTAGGCCAGTCCAAACACTGAATAGGACTACAAAAATATAGTTTCATATGAATTTTTTCTGCTATATCACTCAACTTTACTTTTCTTGAAAGAAGTTTTTAGAATGTGGGAATATACCAAGAGGAGGATCCATGATGATTCCCCCCCCCCCCCCCCCTTTTTCTGCTATGAGAAATCTCAAAATTCATCTGAAGATCTTAGCACATTATTAATAATCAGTCATTTTATTGTCCATTTCCAACTGTTCATGAGAGGAAATTTCAAACTATAAAGCCGTTTTAAACATTTTTGAATCAACAGGATTTTTTCAGCATGTACTTCTGCTATCCAATCTGCTAAAATCAGAATGCACATATATATATATATGCATTATAATTCTGGTATGTCTGGTCAAAATAAAATTCACATCAGTTGGTCATCTGAATTAAAACTAATCTAAATAATTCAATATGATTTAGTACTGTGGAGAAATTTTAGGAGTTATCTCTTTAGAGACGAATCTCAGCCTAGAAGTTAAACTCTACATATTTTTGAAGAGTTTTTACCTACCTTGGATTTTTATTTTCTACCACAAGTAGTTTTTATCATTTCTTCATTGATTTAAAGCAACAAAAATAAATAAGAAATGCTTATTTTGATTATGTTTTGACCCCCATTAATCTTTAGGTCTAGTATTCTCATGACTCTCCTATTACTTACCTTTCTTTACAGAGAGATCATGACTACAAATGTGGAATTGGAATGGAAGGACTCCTGAAGCAAACAACTTGTCTAAATGTCTCTGTAGTAGAGAACATAATAAAGAACAACAGAAGATGTGCATATGCTTTGTTGTATCTCTCTAATCCTTCCTTTTAACATATAAGCAGCCCAGCAGGTTTGGTAGCCCTTGGTAGCCTTTAAACATTACTCTGTGTACAAGATCCAACAAACTCTTCCAAAGTGCTGGTTTTGAATCAAAGTTTTAGGCGCCAGTAACTTAATCGGATGTTCTCTTGAAAATGGGATGCCGCGATTTCCCAGATGCACCATAGTTGTGCTTGAAATTTTCTAGATCTTACTGTAAAAACAAAGTAATTCAATACAGGATGCATAATGGAGTAATAGTATACTAGGGATGGCAATAGAGAAGAAAATTTCTGCTGATTTCTGTACTTCTCTAATTTTCTAATTTGAGATAGTTTGTATCTATACTATTCAATTGAAAATCTATGTGGCAGTTTTCACTTCTGTCAAATGGGAACCAATCCTCTGATGGTCTGGCTGCAGAATTGCTTTCCCCGAAAAGGATACCGAACTGGAGACAAGTGTCTTCTCCAATAATTTTTTTTTCTCCATCAGCTTCCTTTCTGTCTCAAATGTCCCCTTGAGGGTTTATTACTATTCATAAACTAGATACTGAAGATCTCAGGTTTTAATACTTCCCACAAAGGTTCATTGATTTCTAAAGATACTCTGGAAATGTTCTTGTCCCTTGAGCATAGTGGAGTTACTATCTGGTTAGACAATAAACAAACCATTCACCAGTGTGAAAGCAACATCTAGGAAATGACCTCACATCTAAATGCAGTATAAACATATCCCTTATCTGTTATGAATGAAATTCTCCCTGAAGCCAATTAAGGAGGATGTTTTACTTTTATAGCTTTGTATGCAATAACACACAAAGCTTTATAACACATCCAACAAGAAACACACTTTGTAGAGTCTTCTGTATGTTCTGAGGAGAGCTAGAGATGTTATCTTTCTGGGACATGACAGAGACTAGACATAACAGTGAAGAAGTAAAACCTTGAGCAAAACTTCTCTGAGTCAAGTGACTTCTAAAATGGCTTTCCAGGAAGAAAACAATCAAGCCGAAGCACACAAATATACCCTGAATTATTCCACACAAAGGCAACAATCTCCAATAATTAAAATTTATTTGAGATTGTAGAATTTGGAGGCTTTGAAAAGTAATAGTATTATTTCAGTTGTTTAGCACGTCTTCTGAACATGCATTTTTTTTTTTAATGGCTATTAGTAGCAGCAGTAATGCTTAGTAGGTACTGAGGTCATGAGATCAATCAAGAAAAGCAGTCTGTAACTTCAGTGTTTATTGATTCGGCTGCAAAACAATTATTGCTGTGTTACAAAAGCCAACAATTCGCTGTTTAGTGTATACAATGTTTTTGCCATTCACAAAATAATCACTTTTGGTGTGATTTTTTTTTTTAAACATAAATATGTAACTATCTTTCTCATCTACTTTTTCATCACTTTTATGCAAATGATTAGGGGTGGCATTCCTGGGATTAAGTTACAAATGCAGAGATCACCTTAAAAGAAAGGAATGGGGAAGATTACATGGATGTTGATGTTTTATGCCTGTGGAAAATTCTGGAAAATTTAGAGTGTAAACACAATATAATGTACTCTCAAATGGACAGAAAACTATTTCTAAATTACTGAGATGAATTAAGAAAGCACAGTGGTTTCTTATATTGCTATAGCTGAGAAGTAAGAAGGAAGTCATAAGATGAATAAGACAACATGTTCTGCATAAACAGAGAACAAGAAGAAGCATCAACCCATTGCTAGCAGTGCCCTGATCTCAGTCTGAAATAAATATCTACATCCTATTCATTTTGATGTGTTACAGTAAAGGATAACTTCCCCCTTACTCCACAGTATCCCATGGCTGCCTCCCACAGTGTTTATTTATTTTCAGTTCTTGCTTTTCTCCATCTCTCCAGCTGTATGAAGGGCCCGAGTCCTCTTAGTGAACCCAAGGACAAAATCTTTATTGGCTTAAATGGTGCAACTTTCTGTTATACATAGGCTGCTATTTCTTGGATAGGTGTCCTACTCATCCTGTATCACTCATCTACAGTCAAACTTATGAAAAAAATCCTTATGGGGTTATTTTCCCCTGAACAGAGCACGGTGCACAAGCAGATCTCCCAGAGCAAGTGCATACAGGCCCTTTTTACACAGAGAACAGCTGGCCACAACAAAATGAGGTCATGAGGGACAACAGTGCCTGACCATGCTGATGAACCACTCAGCATATTGAAGTGGTATCACTTCGGAGTGTTTCATCTGTATGGCAGTGTGCATACATCTTCAGAGACCCCAGTGTAAACAACTAGAGTTGCCCAACTACAGAGACTTCTACCTGATCAGATGCAGAGTATAATTCTTGCACTGTGCACTCATGTTTTAGTTAGGTACATTCAGGGCCTAAAACCCTTGATCTGCTTCTTGGCTGACAAATAAAAAGGGAATTGGACTCCAAATCCATAGAAAAAAATGAGAAAATGCAACTTGATAAGTCCAGAAAATATACTTTTTAAATTATTTATTTATTTATTATTTTTATTTTTAATTAAATGTGTACGTATATGTTCAAGTAGACTAACAATAGTGTTCCCCTTACAACTGAGAGCCTAGCACTGTTTGGTTGCAACTTGCTAGAACCGTATATAACCACTACATTGACTTAGAAGAATTAAATTAAAAAGAAAAAAATCTAAGTTGGCACTCTGAGCTCCTAAATGAGGAAAGATTTTCATGGAGTCTCTACTGTGTTTTATCTCTTCATATCACTTGAACGTATCTCTATTGGTTTTGGTGCTGCAATAAATAAAATAACATTTAAACAGTGTTTCAAGCATGCCAGTAGGTTTTTACTAGCTTATCTGATAGACACAAGATATGTTTTTCTACTTTCCAGTCATCTTATATGTAGAAGTAATTTAAGAATAATAAGCATTAATTTGCAACATGTGGACAAAAGAATTCCAGCAACATTTCTTCAGAATTGCATCATTCAGTGATAAAAATTCGTGATGAAGTACAGTACCAAACAGCTATTTATTGTGTGGAAATTATAGAACAAATAGGTCTGTTGGGCTCTTAAGGCCTGATTAATCTATTATGTCTCAAATGAATCTGTGCAAATATCTGAACCGAACAATAGGGAATGAAAATGGATTTAAAATTTACCCAATAGTTTTCACTTTTCATGCTTCAGCAAAATACCTTTTATTTATTTTCACTCTCAGTAAATCCAGTAAAGTATTTGCTTTTGTATTAGGCAAACTTGCATTTTGTTTCTTTGCTTTATATTTTTCACTCTTCAGAATATTGTTTGAGGGTAATTTCAAAACAAAATGTCATTGCAAAATTCTGGATCACTGCATAACCAATTATTTAAATTTTTCTATACAGATTAAAAAAGTACAGCAGTTTTAGACAAAACAATTGGAGGAATATGATAAATTCCCTATCTATGTTTTAGGTGTAGTAAGTAGCATCATCCTTTTGTTTTCTCAAGAGGTCAGTGGAAGCGTGTGGTAATAAATCTAGCATCCTTTCCTCGTTTCAGATTCTTTAAGATGCAAGTTTGAGTAGTTTTGTTATGTTTGTTAGTTCATTTGTTTTTAACTGCTATCATGTTTCAAAATTAGCTATGTGGTTTGTGAATCGTTGTGCTTTCTTACCAAAGTCTTACCAGTTTACTCTTTGCCAACCCTCTTTTTTTTGCCTGTCTTCACCCAGTTACTCCTTAAATATTTCAAAGGATAAATGAGTGACCACTAGGGCTGTGAATATGACTACCTCTGCTAGGTAAGCAGAGGTATGATCACCAGAGAAAAAAAACAGTGCAGGTTCAATTGATGATATCATAGTTGATACAAGTATGTGTGTCCCTGTAACAGCCTTCTAGCTTTTTTGGTATTGTATCTATAAATCAGTTTCAGATTCAGTTGTAAGCAGTCAAGTTGCAGTCAAGGCTAATTGACTGCTTAGGTAGATATGAAGATGAAGAGGATTGGTTGCTCTACAGCCATTAATACTGAAGGACACAATTTCTGTAATAGCCAATCCAGTATTTTTATTTGATATACAGCTTTTTAATATATCATACTTCCAAAAGGCTGCCTGGCAAGTGGGAAATGTGATCATCCTGAGATGAGATTAATGAAAAGAGATTTTCAAGTCTCTGAGTTTATTCCTATTGCTCCTAAGAAAAATTTCAGGAGGCACTAAGAACATCTGCAGTCTTTTCTTTTCTATGAATGTTAATTATATTCTCAATTAATTAACTGTAACTCCTGTTGACTACAGTGATATTGTTTAGAGAAATTATCTCTCAGGTCAAATGAAAAGGTTTGACTTTGTGTGACAGACCAGAGTGGTTTGTTCTCTATTGTGACATTAATATTCCTTAGCAGGAACTTCCTGAGGAATTAAAACGAAATTAAACTGAGATAGGGGCCCCTCTCCACTGACTTCTTTGTTTAAAACATTAGATAGGGAAGCTCATCCACTGCCTGTCATGTACAACTGAACAATGAAATAGACTCTTTTCACAGATCACCTTCTGAGCTTCATCAAGGGATGCATTCTTTGAGTGTATCATGGTGTGATGGTGTTACACTGGCAAAAAAAAATGATTGAGTTTTTGGTGCAGGTGAGAGTTATCAATAGGATTGTACATTCCTAGCCTGGTTCTGAATTTTGTTCTCATGTATTTCAGTCTGAAATGCAGCCTTTCCATGCAAAGTATTTTTGAAAGGATGCAATGTGCAAGAAAAAGTATAGAGTGCAAACCACTACTGAGTTCTCTGTTGCTGCTTTGGTGGAAAGATTTTTGGGAGCTGAGGCACAAGTTTTCAGATGGTCTACAGCTTTGCAGAATGGAACAGGAAGGCAGCAGGATCATCTGGATTGTACTTGCCCCCCCCCAGCTGCCCAGTTATTGATGCACCTAGAATCTGACAGAGCATCTTAAATCTGGCTGAAACTGAATTAAGGCTGCTTGAAAGTTATCTGCAGCTTTATGGTAGGTGAATCTGGAGTTCTGTAGGGGAGACCTGAGCTACCTTGTGTGTACAATATTGGTTATGCGACATTGTATGAAACTAGACAAAATACATGAAGGAGACTAGGGCAGACCAAGAGCCCTACCAACTATTCACAGCAAGTCCATTCACAAGCATTTTCTAAGGCTTTAGAGAAGCTACACCAACCAGCTATTCCTTCCACTAGAGATTACTCTGACAGGACGTTAGTATGAGGTATTGGTGAATCTGGACTTGAAAATGCTTTTGCTTGCACATCTTAATTGCTTCTTACCTTGCAATTCACAGGAGATGGCAACAAGCATGCCTGTCATTACTTTCTATGCTCCTGCTCCTACTTCAGAAATTAGCAAGTAGAAATTTATCTGCCAAGAAAACTCAAGATCTGTTAGTGGATTTCTGAACTAACCCGAAGTATATTGTGAATCAGACCCTTTTAGGATAGAGCACCACATTGTTTCTCATAGCACAGACTCTGGCCATCAAATTCGCCACAGCCCTTCTCTGCAAGCCTGCTGCAACAGCTCGGTGGCTGATAAGCTGGGAAGAAGTTCAAGACTTGTGATGGAGCTAGGGGAATGTGAAGGACATATATTTTTTTTTGCACATATCCCAAACGTAGTAGTCCAGGAAGGCCTCGGGATGACAGTCAACTCATCAAAGTCAGAAAAAAAAAAAAAAAAGCAAAGCATTTCTTGGTCTGATTCAAATTCCCTATGAAACAGTAGTCAAAGCAAAATTAGATGGAAGATAGAAGAAAAAACTGAAATAAGAAATTCTAGTGTAAAATAATTACTTTTGAAATTGGAAGGCATTAACTGTGAACTGGGAAATCTGGATGTGTACATCTCTGCCATGAGACAAGAAGTAGACAGAATCAGAGCCCTAAAGCTATAAGCAAAGTGACCATGGCTGGGAAATACTGTACATAAAATGCAACTGTGCATGATTGAAATGCTCTGAGAAATTGTCATGTTTGTTCATCCTTTGGTTTTAGCATTGTTTGAAACAAAATATGGGAGGAATAAAAAAATCACTGCTTTGGCATCCTTTTACTGTCAGATGTAGGAACTGATTTGACTTGCCTAGGGTAAGGATAAACAGCTCTAGTGTCCTTTTTCAGGTCAAATTTCCCAGCAAATAGGGGCACAGCCCTGACTGGACATTTTGTATGAGCATTCCCTTCCCTCAGTGATGATGTGGAGGTGGAGGAGGTGCATCCATGACACAGCAGTTATTGTACTTTTCTCTGCCAAGCATAGAGTCGAATGTTCATCAGAGCCAAAGGAAGTCAGGATAAGAGTGCTCATTGAGCCCTTGTAACCATCCTCACAGCCGCACACTGTAGAGCTGCCAGCTTCTACATCTCTTGAAAAGAAACCAAACAAACATGTGCTCATTTAACTCATGCTGTCTCTCACTCTCTTTATTTCTCATTGTGTTAAAAAAAGACTATGCTGTTCTCAGCCTAAATCCCAGGATTTTTTCTTTTGAGGATTTCCCGCTTCAATAGCACGACTTTAGTTCCACCTTCTAATTTGTATTCCTTACAACAGCTGCTATGAAGTGAATTAAATTATTTGAATTCATGCAGATTTAAAATGACTAACGGCACTACCAACAATACCTTGTATTTTTTAAGAGATATCAAAACTTGTGATGGATATAAATTCTTCAATATTTAAAAGAATGGAAAGAAGGAAGGAGAAAAAGTTAATAAATCTGAGTGGAAGAAAATAGTTTATTACAATCAGTTAACTGTAATATCTAATGCTATTTTTGGCAGAAAATAAAAAAATCAACTTCTTCCCTCTCTGTAGGTGGCTGTACATATATTACAATAAAAATATGCGATGCTCTCTCAGCCAGCTCTAAAAATGACATGGAGTGGCATAACATTGTTAAAGGCAAAACTGTAGGAAAATGGGAATGCTATTGTTTGCATAGTAACTGGTGAGTCGTTAAGAAGATACACTCCTCCAGCATCTGAATTAATAGTGCTTTTAACTCAATACGTTTTATTCTGTAGGAACTATTTTTCCCCTAACTTTTATAATACGGAGTGGGTTGCACTGGCTGTTGCTAGAGCTTTGTATCATTTACTCTCAGTAGCTGCCCAGAGAATCAGGGAACACCCTTTTGAGTTAAACAGCTCAAAGTGACCTTTTAGCATCTAAATGGGGGCTGTAAGAAAGGACAAACTCTTTAGCAGGTTCTGTTGTGACAGGACAAGTGGAAATGTTTTCAAACTAAAAGAGAGGAGATTTAGACTGGATAAAAGGGAAAGCTTTTTTACAATAAAGGTGGTGAGGCACTAACACAGGCTGCCCAAAGAGGTGGTGGAGAGGTGGTGGGTGTCCTGTCTCTGGAGAAACTCCGAATCAGGCTGGACAGGGCTGTAAGCAACCTGATGTAGCTGTAGGTGTCCCTGTTCATGGCAGGGGAGTTGGACTAGACAACTTTTAAATATCTCTTCCAACTCAAATGATTCTATGATAAACAGAATAACACTAGAATGAATTCTCTCCAGTAGGTGGGATGAGCACCCTCTAGTCTCATAATAATATGAAGGAGTGCAGTGGACAAAGAACCTAAATATAAGGGGGGAGGTGGGGGTTGGGATGGGGGAAGATAGTTCTACAATCAGTTTTAGTACCAGTCTGACCGCATGTGCTCAAAGTACAAATCTTTAACACAAAATCACAATAGAATTATGGATGTAACGTGTGTGAAGGCACAGCTTTTTCCTCTTTCTGTAATAAAATAATCTATGGTGATATAAGCCCTGGTTTAACTGTTTTTACTCTGTGCACTGACGTGTGTGGGGGATTTGTACTTTTGTAATTGTGTTAGTGTCTGTAGCAATCTGTGTAAAGTTTTTAAATAAAGTTTTTAAATATATGTTCAGGAGTCACATTTTCCTCTTGGAACCTCCTGCCTTTGTTTGCTGTTATATAACCACGTTTTGCTTTGTTTTGAAATATTTTCTCTTCTCTGTTGCTGTTGGAAATACCCACGCAAAACAAGAGGGGAAATGGGCTATAAAGGGAATAAATGAAACTGAATATTGACTTAAATTGGTTTTGGTCTGTTTCCAAATGTTGCCAAACACAAGATAAATACACAGAGCATGGAGAAAAACTGTCCCCCTCTCTCCTTTGTTTATGATGCTAGCAAGGGTAGATGCTAGTTACAGACATTGTAGATTAAAAATATAAATAAAAGATAGAAAAGTCTATCATTGCTCCTTAGAAGTCTAACAGTTGTTTATAGATATGGCCTAAATTCTCTGAAAGATTTAATATAAATGCTGTAGAAGACTTGGTGAGAGTCAAAAGCACAAGTAGGTAAAGAGAAGGTGATTTTTATCAAAAATATATACTCTATTTTAATATTTTTATCATATTTTTCTTTTTTTATGCTGTTGACAGTCTTATAATTTTCATGTCATTCAGGCCTGCCATTTTGCAATCATGCTTTATTGACAGACCAAAGCTCATTTTTACAGTTGTTTCTAGAGTCTCCACTGAAAATTGGACTGTTACAGAGGCTGCTTCCACACATGTATTTGCATACATACAGCGGGTAGCCCTTTCCCAGCTAACTTGCTCCCAAGTTTTTAAAATCAAGACAAACACCAAAAGTGAAATATGATTGAAACTCCATAAATGGAGAACTGGTAGATAAATGTAATCGCACATGATAAACCTGTGGTGTAGTTTGAAAACAAACAATTTGACAGAGGCCTTATCCCCTAACTAAGTAACAAAATCCTCCTGCTCCCTCAACTTTGGCCATGCCCTTTCCTTGGTACCAGAGGGATGTGGTTGGCTTTCCTGTTTTCTTTGAGGGTGTTATCTGTTAGGGCAACTTCTTTCATGGCATCTTAGGTAGCTTGCCACTGAGTTTTCACCTCAGCCTTCTCACCTCACTCCTTGAGCAGTGCCAATTTTCTTGGCTGTACCCATCCTGGCCTCAGGTTATCCACAGCTGTCTGTAAGGAAGGAGTAACTTTCCTGTTCCCTTATTCCACGTTGCCATTCCCTGTTCGTGGGAGCTCCCGACCACTGTTTTTTAGCTCAAAATTAACACCTTTGTCATTGAGGCACTTAAAGCTAAAATGATTTCTTGTCCCCTGTGTCACCATATTGTGTCCTGCGCCTTCAGCCTTGCTAACAACACTAGATTTGTCTATGTGTTTTCGTCATCTACAATTATCTTGAGTGTATATATAGGCAGTAGGTTTGGGCTGCATAAATCAGGTGTTGCTGCTGTGAAGAGATTTAAGCGATTTAAGAAAGGAGCAAATCATGGTTCCAGCACTGCTGCCAGACTTTATAGTCACAGGAGAGAATCAGTTACAATGAGGAAATTACACATTTATAAAGCTGATCTGAATACAGCCTTTCAGACTTTCTCCATCCTTGACTTTATGGATGGATCGAATGATAAAAACTGACCTGCAAGGTCATTTTCTCCTTCATGATATTTCTCAGGAACCATTTTTACTGAGGCACCTGGAGGGAATTAGACAATCTACAGTGGGAAGGGCAGATGGGCTGCTGATACAACCTTATTCTGAAAAGCGAATTTTCATGTGTGCTCCCTATGCATTCTATATAATTGTGAGATCTCAAAGCAGGATATGTCCATAGCTTTGCTGGATAACAGTGCCTAGGAGTGCTACTGGAATACTAAATTGCAAAAACAACAACAAAACAAAACAAAACAAAAAACCCACAAAAAACAACACAACTGTGGTAATACTGAAGACTATATTAAAAAAGATCCATGTGAGTGACTGCAAAAAAGGCTATTTATACAAACCTATGCCATTAGATTCAGAGTCATAAAGTGAACAGGAGACTAAGAAGACCCGAGAACGCCTAAACGCGTTGGCATATTTGAACCCATTTTACATATTTGTACTTGATAAGCATTTCCCTGCTATGTTCAATGGGTCTGGTAACAAATGGATTTAGAAAAATAAATTCAAATAGACTTTTCTGAATCAATGTTGCAATATTTCACGTTCTTGATAGCTTAAACTGTAGTGCTGGTGCAATATTCAGCAGTTGTGAATTGCTATAGCTCCTCTGAAACCAATAACACTGTATTAATTCATTCTTCCAAGGGATGTGATTTCTACAGAACAGCTCTGACCATTCTTAATTGTTATTATTGTTTTCATTGTGTTTGTTTGTTGTGTTTGTTTGTTTTAAATAAATGGTGAAAAAAAGAGCAGGATTCTGTATTTTTTTAGGCAGAATGAAGAGATTGTTTTTGCAAGAACAACCCAAAACCTGAAGGCATTGGTAATAAAACCAGGAATATTGACAATCTGTATTCTGTGGGAGAAAGAGTTCCAAAAGAAAACAGAATAAGAAAAACTGTGAATCTTGTTTATTTTTTCCTTCTCTAAGAGAGAATGCAGAGTTTCATAAACAGGTAGAAGATATTTTAAAAGTTTGTATGATGTAACATTATTTGAGTGTACTAAAGCTGCGAATGCACGTGTGTCCCAGTGATTTTTCTTTGCAGCATCTAAAACTTCATCTGATTGGAAAGAGAATTTCAGAGAAGAGAGAGAACAAATGTAGAGGGCTCCTTTTTCCAGTACACATCTGCAACTTTGGGAACTGCTTGTGGAAGTATGTTCTGACCTCATTCAGATGTTGCTAGACCAGAGGTGCAGGGATTCAGGGAATCTTGCTGACGCCTGGGAGTAAATTTACACTGTGGCTTCAACAGTATCTTGTGAGATTTAATTCCCCAGCCATGTATGAAAAGGTATTCTTTGTCTCTGCTTTCAAACTGCCATTTGATAACATAATTATCAGTCTACCTACTGTTGTATTGTGAGAAACAGTGAATAAATCATTAGCTGTTCATCACCTCACCTTCAGCCATATTCCCTCTTTGTATCATCCATTATCTGGCCTATGATCTATTATCTGTCATCTAATCTGTCCACTCTGCTTGTAACAAAACTGTTTCATAAGTTGGTTTTCCTTTCTCTGTAACTTGATTTCAGCACATCCTTTATAGATGGGATGAGGTGAACAATGCATTTACAATGCACAGCAATACTTTATAGTAGCATAATGTTGTTTGATTTTTTTCTCTTCTGTTTTCCCAGTAATTCTTATTAGCCTTGGTTTCTTAGATAGTTCCTGAGCATTGACACTGTGTGTTCAAAATGTTCAAAGAATTCTGGAAGACTCCAAATACTCTTCTTTTGTAATATTAGTTAATTTACCACCTATCCATCTTCATATAAAAGCTTGTACATACATGCATGGCTATACGTATATGTATATATCTTTACTGCCTGTCTCTGCATGAGCTAAATGTTACCTTTTTGATCACACTGTAGTTACTAACATGGAATTAAATAAGAAAATTCTCTCAAAATACTTTATAGTCAATATTAGGTTAGTGTTTTCAGAATCATTTTGTATCAGCTAAAGTTATCAGTGTTCTTTACCTGCTTCTTGCAATGTTTGTGAATACATTGAGGAGCCCAGCTTCAGTTTCTCAGTAGTACCATGAGCAACAACAGCATTATACTGTGAAGACTGACAATTTATAGAATCATAGAATCATTAAGGTGGGAAAAGACCAATAAGATTACCTAGTCCAACCATTAGCCCATCCTCACCATGCCCAATGACCATGTCCCACATTCAAATGGTTCTTGAACATCTCCAGGAATGGTGACTGCACCACCTCCCTGGGCAGCCTGTGCTGCCGCCTCCCTGCTCTTTCTGAGAAATTTTTTATAATATACAAACTGAATTATTCTCATATCTTGTTTGTTTCCTTTTCTTTCATTTATATAATTTTTTAATTAACTACTACTTGATCATGTACTGTGTATTGAAATACTATTACCTCAATCCTTGAGGTTTTTTTTTTTAGATTTTGCTCTTTTGCTTTTATTCCCCTCTCTGTGACAGCAGGCTGCATGGTGCATAGCTGCCAGTGGGTTAAACCACAACAGGTACCAAAACTAACTTAGCCCTTAGCAGTTTGGTGATTTTGTACAGAATTAATTTTAAGATTGATGAATAGAACTGATAGGGATTTAAAAGGGAAAATTCTTCTTTGCTGATTTAGACATCGTCTCGCCATGGGAACTTTCTTGCTCTTTCTCTCTCTGTCTTTGAGATGCTTAGATGACTAGCTCAGACCAGTTTCTTAACCTTCAGATGGCAACACCTAAACAGCTCAGCTCATCTTGTGCTTCTAAAACCTCCTTTATGGACACTATTATTTGAAGCAGTGCCTCCTTTGTTCTTACATATGTCAAGAATGATTCCATCCAGAGGCAGTCAGCCATACTAATGGTAAGTTTAATATACGTAAAAAGATCCTCAGTTTTCTGATGCCTGAAATATTTCACTGTATTTTAATTCCTTTAAAGACATTATTCTGCTTGAGATGCAATCCCCTGGAAAAAGCACCTTTTCTATTATGATTGCTTATTTCTTACCTTTTCACTTTCCATTCCCATTCTTGCTTTGTGTATAGACTGCTAATGTCCTTTTATAATGATAATGTTGCCATGCACTGCTGCAGTTAGCCTGTATAGAAGTCACCTTACTTTTCCACCTCGCTGCAGCATCACAGCTATCTTCAGACCTTTGCTATTTCTCACTGTGAATGTTTTTCCATTAGTTCCAAGTGATTTTCGATGTGAGAACAACTATTCCAGCTTCTACCTCATTTCCCCTTCTTTCTCACACACAATCATGTACATAGCCTTGACTCATTAAGGGTGGCTGAAATAAGTATTTTCCCTATAAGATCAATGAAATAGTGGGACTCCCTAGGCTGGATGATATGGACTTTTTCAAGGTCTGATTTTGCAAGAGATGTGGTTTATTTCACAGAAAAAGTGGAAGTGTAATTTGATTTGCTTGTGACATCTCAGACAGGACACTCATAATCTTTTACAGACCAAATCCAAGTACAGAGTGTAGAGGCTGTGTTAGTTTCACAGCACAAAGTGCAAATAATATATATGAACATATTAATTTCAGGAATAGGTACTGCTCTGATGGGATGGCAGAGAAGAAGAAAAGACACATATCATCACATATAGGCTTTCAACACGACAGTAAAAGCAAAGTTTCTGGAATCCCAGGATGGATGAGGTGAGTTTTCTCCTGCAGAGTGAGGAGAACATACACACTGCTGACTGGTGGAAGACAGTTTGATCACCCAGGATCAAAAATGATTGCATAAAAGTAGAATGCATGATTGATAAGGGCTCCTATGATGGTTAGGAAAATTAAGAGTGTATGAATCAGAAGTGCCTGTCTGGATTATTTTACTTGAATGGGGCTGAGAAGAAACATGGCCTCTGTTGATAAATGTGTGAGGAAATGGAATCTGAACCTCTGAAGGAAGACACCTAGCTGATGGGCAGGTGTGCTTTCAGGAACTTCCAACTGGATTCCATACCAAACCAAGGCTTAACATGAGAGCATGCATGGCATCACCCTTTAAGCTGTGCTTGCAGTAATACCACCTGCAGATGTAGGATGACCCCCAGCTCTGAAATGGGGTTCCTCAGGCCCAAATCACTGATTGATGTACTCTGGTCTGCATATCAGTAAATTAGAGGCAATGATGCTGATGGCTCCTGTAAAGTAGTTTGTGATCTACCAGCAAACAGGGCTAAGTAGCAGCAAAGTGGTATTATTCTCATTCATCTACTTCTAATAAAAGCAGAATCTGCCTTTCCAGCCATCAGGTGAAATGAAGGTGTGTGTGGGTGAGAATATGAGCTGAATCATGGTCAAACCACACACACAGCTGCAAGCAAAACCCAAGTATTACTCAGTTTACATAAGGATAATTTTAGTTAAATAGAATATTTACTTCTTAATTCACCTTTCTGTGATGCTTTGAGATTAATACATTTTTTGACAGCAGAGACTGTAACTCGCTGCCCATTTTTTTTTTTTTGCTGACATTTTCATTTGATCATTACCTTTTCCACAATAAACACATGTCCTGAAAGTAGCTGCCTTTTGCTGGCAAGTGAATAGCTTCCTTCATGGTTCGGGCCACATTTATTTTAACTTGATCAGCACTGAGTTTGGCTAAAATTAGATGACTACTACTGAAATCTGAAACTCATTCCAAAGGGTAAAAGTTGGCCAAATTGGTGTGCTGACAGCTACATTTTAAAACTTTGAAAGATGAAAGGAAATCCTAAAATATTAGTGTATTCCCTACCGACTCAAGACTGGTAATAAATAAGGGGTGAAAAAATGCAGCCAGTCCCACAAATATTCCTGAAATGGAATTTATGGAACCACTGAACACCCACACATGCATTCCTTCATCTGTGTTGTCAACAGTAACTTTTTAATATGGATCTTTCAGATGTCCATTCTCCCTGACTGTACCTCCATACCCTGAAAGTTTTCCAAATTTGGGATACAGCAATAGGCTGCCACTGAAATTGTTGGTTGGGATTTACCCTGAAGCACAAGGCTGACAGCCTTGGCCGAGTGAGGTTTATTAAAGACACCCTCAGTCACAGTTCTAGTGATGTGGGTAGCCCTTTCCTATGCACTGGCACTTCATTCTGTAGAGCTGGTAGTAGTGGAAGCCCATCTTTGGTGGAAAATGTTACACCCTTACTCTGTTAGAGGATGTTTAAATAAGCAAATATTACTAAATAGTTCTCGTGGACAGGCTTGCAGGAATATACATAAAACACAGTGTTCAGTTAGTCTTTATGTGCAAAGGTTGGTTGTGTTAAAAAGTTTTTTGATAGAAAGGTAGCAATTTTTGCATGCAGCAGACTAAGCTCTATTTTTAAGGGCAGGTGTCTCCAGATTTAACAAGACATAATTCTCCATTACTTGCACCATTAAATTTCTCAGGTTATTCAGATGTATACTTGACTATTCTGACATATCCTAATAAAAACATAAGACCAAATAGAAGAAGGAAAATGTTATACCAGATGAAAGGGCAATGAGCTTAAGAACTTATTGAGTTAGTTACAGAGCATGGTCAGGTTTACACTTTAAAGTACCAATTGGTTGTTAAGTGTCTGACAGTACTCAGTCTGGTCTTTAGCTCCTTTTTGCTAGAGGTAGCCCCTATTGGTAAGTACAAGCATCTGTCTCTATCAGGAAACCACTGAACCAAAGCCACAGAAAACTTCTGCTTTCAGCATGACTTTCACTGTTTCCTTTTCTGACTGTTTTATCTCAAGGTATTTTCTGCCTGATCTTTAGATAAATCAAATGCAAAGGATGCCACGGACTCTGATAATACTGAACTGAGGCAAGATTTGGGTTAGTGTCATTTTAGAAGAGCTCCACTTAAAATGCTCATTAATACAAAAGAAGAGTAAAAGTAGCCTCAAAGTATGCCAGGAGTAGTTCATCCTGCTTGTCTTCTTATAGCATCCATGAAAATAAAAGAACGCTAGTTTTTTGAATGTTAGGCATTTATGTTAAATCAATGAGGTCCCCTTTATGGTAAGTGGAGAGGAAAAAACACTTACAGAATCATAGCATAGCATCACCAAGGTTGGAAAAGACCTCTAAGATCATCAAGTCCAACCATCCACCTATCACCAATACTGCCCACTAACCTGTGTCTCTGCATACCACCTCTCCATGTTCCTTGAACACCTCCAGGTGATTCCACCACTTACAGGGCAGCCTGTTCCAATGCACTACCACTACCACAGAGAAGAAGTTTCCCCTAACATCCAACCTGAACCTCCTCTGGCACAGACAAGTCCTTCCAGTTCACATCATCTGTGTCTACACTGAGCTGAGATAAAAAGCTTATATTATTTACTGACCTTCCACCTTCACTGTCAGCTGTAGATTCACTGGACAATAGGCTTCCAAACTTTGTAAGCTTTCACCTCAAGGAAGGTATTTCTTTAATGAAGGTTCACCAAGAAAGCGTCTGTTTGAAATAAAAGAAATATCTGTTTATGCAAAACTTGTCACATATGCCGTTTCTTTCCAAAACCACTTACCATTGCTTACCAGTTACTTCTGGTTACAAGCAGATAATACTTCCTAACACATCGAACAGTACAGAAAAGGAATAAATTGTTCATGAAAGGTAGCATTCCCATCTCTGCAGAATGTTTGTTAGATAAGAACTGGTCAGTGAGGAAAGGTTTCAGTGTAGCATGGGTGACCTAATGAGGTTCCTTCCAGTTCACATTCCTGTATTCTCTGGTTCTTGACCCACTAAAACACCAGCAGTATAATTCATCGAAACATACTGAAAGATGGGAAAAAAGGTAACTGAATGTAAACCAGGAATACTGAGTGAAAAAAAAAAAAAACAAAACACAAAAAACCCACAACAAACAACCAACATTTTTTGATGTCCTGCTCATGTGCTGCTGACTTCCCAGCACTTACAAAATGCTTATTTTAAGATGTTAGTTCTGTATCGCTTAACAGCCTGATGCTTCTGATGCTTCCCAGACTCAGTATTCTTGGTGAGCTGCAGTCTGCAGTTAAGATGTATGATTTCAGAAAGTACTGTAACTGAATTTAGATGTATGTAACTCTTAAATTGCGCAGTGCTGTCAAGTATCGATGTTTGTACTCGATAGCTTTAATATTACTATTTATGTCTCAATAAATTATACTTGCAGAAGTAAAAATGGAAAAGCCAGACTGCATTAATATCTATACTAAACATAAATCTCAAAGCATAATTGATATGCATATTAGCAGTGTAATTTCAATAACATTAAATATGGCCATGTCTTATGATAGGATTTCAGAATGCATTGTACAGGTGGTGAAGTGAATGGGGTAGAAATGCTTTTCTGCAGAAGAGCTGATTAGAAATAATGATTGAAATCTATGTATTGGATCCCAAATGCTGATTAAAAAGCGAGACAAAGCAAAGCAAACTAACACCCATTACTTTTAATACCACATTGAAATGGGCCTTGAATTTGAGGTTTGCAAATAATTCATATGATCTTTGTGGATTTGCAGAGTAGCACACCTGTGTTATAACAACTTTTTACTTGCCAGTCATGCTCCACAACAACTGGAGACGGGAAACATTTCCCTAGAGTAAAAGTCTCTCTCTTACATATTTTAAAATTAGCATGCTATAGAAGAACACATTTGGCAAGTCAACCACAAGATGTAGTCTGCATCAAATGCTGTCTGCTCAGTCTGCTAAATATGCAGTGGATCCTGATAAGTACTAGAGTTTGTGAAACAACAGCTCCAGTCAACCTTTATCAGCACTCTGGTAGAACAAGCTTTACACTGGGCTTGATGAAAACCATGTTCTTATATACTGTTTACCTAGAAAAGCTGCAACACCTCAGGTTATTTTTCTGAAGCAGCAGGGCACCACATATTGCTCTAAAGAGGGCTGTGTTTTTAAAACAGTAAATGTATCTCCAGCTCCTCCTGATGATCTAACTTAGAATAATTTGTTGTTCACTTTATGCATTTGTGCTTAATATGGGCAAGAGGAAGCAGAGAAGATCATAAAGCCAACGTATCTTTTGTGTGGGGGTGAGAAGTGCTTTAAACTGTTCCAATCATGAACTCCATAGATAGTATAGCTATCCATATGCAAAATTACAATCTATAAAATGGCAATTTCACTGAAATCCATTAATGATTTTCTGAGCTTCCATGGGTTCCAACATGTTTTTAATTCAAGTAGAGCATCTGCAGAGGAGAGGATGACTGTCATTTGAAAAAACATCAGTGCATAAGGGGAACAGATCAACCTTCTCCATGGAGATGCCTGAGGTAAAACTCCAGAAAATCTCACAGGGTTGTCCCTGATGACTCCTTGGTGATTCTTTATATGGGAGAGAAAATAGTGGGTCGGGGATGAGGGACTGAGTCTTCCTTAAAGGATGTCTCGAGGGAAAGGGGCATTTCTACTGCAATGAGGGATCACTGCCTCCTAGCATCTCTCTACTCCAGCCCTTCACCCCCAGCAGCTGTGGTGCCATTGTTTCACTCTGTGGAGGGAAAATGAGGCCAGGGAATGAATGTAGATTAATTTCTTTTTGATATTCAGCTTACCATTTCCTTTAAAATTTTTCATTGCTTTACCTCAGTAATGTTACAATGTCTCCATGATTAATCACCTTTTCTCCAGACTGTTCAAAGATGTTTCAAAGTTTCAGCTGTCCTTCTGGCCTTCTGTGAACACCATGTAGAAAATAAAGACTTTGGGAGGGAAAAAAATAGCTCTGGAATCAATGATTGTAAAACCAAAGAGAACAAACCTTCTCTTTTAACTCCTTTCGATGTGATTACAGGAGCAGTTAAACAGAAGTCACCTTCAATATAACAGCATCTTCAGCATGTAGAAGATATTCAGATACCTTCTGAACTGAATGGTATATCCCAGTGGCATAGCATCATGGCAACCCTTCACTAACCGGTATATGTTTTCACTTTTCATGAGGACTACGTGGCTTAACAAAAAAAACAAAACTGTAAATCCATAAATCCTACTGGGAGACTAAAGAAAGTGGAATTGTTATGGCACGATGCTAGCCAGAGTCTAAACAAAATCTGTGACTAGATTCATGAAGTTCTGGACGTGTTCATAGGCCACAAAATCATAGAATCATAGAATGGCCTGGGTTGAAAAGGACCTCAAAGATCATCTATTTTCAACCCCCCTGCTATTTGCAGGGTTGCCAGCCACCAGACCAAGCTGCCCACAGCCAAATCCAACCTGGCCTTAAATGCCTCCAGGGATGGGGCATCCACAGTCTCCAAGGGCAATGGAGGCCATCTCCCATCCCTTCGGAAAGGCACTCAGCCGATAAAGAAAGAATAACTTTTTGCTTATCCATGCCTTTATTTCTTGCAGATTAAACCATTCATGTGTTCCACACATCTTTCTATCCCAGGAAACTTGTTTAGGATGATTCAACCCATTTACCAGTGGAGTTTTCTGCTGGTATCATGTAGCCAGAGTGCTACAGACCATGTAAGCTGCAAGCTGACTTCTGAGCACCATTAAATATTGATTTTGTGTTCATGGAATCTTTCTAGAGACAGCTAAAATAAACAGGAAGACACCCATTTTCTCCTCTCAGAATTAAATCTCCACCAGATCTGGCTTTAGGTTGCCTGAAGGCTGTTGTCTTTTCCTATCAAATACTCATAACTGAGGTTATCAGCATGATAAAGATCTTTTGATAGTAAGACAAGGAGAAGAGATTTTCTGAGAAATGTATCTTATTCTGGTGTGTTTTTCTTCTGCCATGAGTTTCAGAGCTCAGAGAGCTCAGGTCAGCTAATCTTTCTACAAATGCTGTAAACACTTTCCAGAATATGGGCACTTGAGGAGAGTTGGGGCAAGGTTGAGAAAGGCTTGTCTGCAAGACATGATGAAGTCATACGGTTAGAGCAGGTTGTGATTGTACCAGCTGGCACTGACCTCCAGAGAGATTCATCTCCCCCAAGTACACATGAATCAATGTTAAACATTTCACCTCGGCTGTTTTCTTTTGAGTGAACAACAATGTAAAGGAGTTGGGAAGGATTTTCTCACTGTGTCCCCTTAAGTGTGAAGAATGAGAACACCTAGCCTGCACTTGTAATCTTAGGTCAATTTTGTCACTTTTAGATTTAAATATTTATTGTTGCAGCATTCACCATCTAGTGTAGACAGTTTCAGCTCTTATATATTGACAATTCAAATAAAATGCAGAACAATCTGTCATGTATTGTGGTGGGAAAAAAAAAAAAAGAAGCCTTTCATAAAAGTCTTACTTGGGACTTCAGCTTCAGATCTCCTTTTCATCTTGTTTTTGGATATATTAACAGGTAGAACTATTCTGGGTCTCAGACAGCCCTCTCCATCCTCAGCTCACTGTTTTCTTGTGGCTTTCTTTGTATTTGCTTTTCCATTTTCTCATCTGCATTTACCATTCCTTGCCAGATCTGAGATCTTTTTATCCCCCTCCTGTCCTAGTCAGCCTCTGAGCAAGAACACAGGACATAGATCAGTGTCTGAATATTTCCCAACAGATCAGCAGCCTTGCTGTCACTCACACATGGAGAAATGTGAATTCCCCAGCGGTTTACTCATGAGATTTTTCACATTTGGATTTCTGGTTTGCTCTTCATCTCAGACTGAATGATCCCAGCGAGGCTTGCAGTTGAGGACAAGCCTGTTAGGATATGAGCAGCAAAACTCTTGGCTTTGTTGGCCCTGAAGGCTTTATTTCCAGGTGATGGTGAGATACCAGCAAAAAGAAATCCATTGCAAACAAAAACCGGCTCCGGGTTGCAGAAGTTGGAGGGCAGCAGTGAGACTTTTCAATGCAGGGGAAAAAAATAGCAGAACAATTGCTTTGTAATGAGCAGAAACTCACAGTCATTAACTGAAAAATAAAAAGGTAAAGAGAAAAGACTACTGTTATGTATGTGTAGTTTGCTTCCTAACTCCTATCAGTCATTTTTCTTCCACAAGGTAATAAACGCAGTCAGACTCTGCAGTCTGGTGGTGTTACAATGGTTATCTTTCTTAAGGACATCTCCCTTTGTAACATTTCTGTGTGGAGCTGCTTTGTTGGGTAAGTGAGATCTGCCTGCCAGCGAGACAGAGCCTCCTTTAGATACAACATACCCTTAATGAAATCGTGGGTCTATTCCACAGAGAAAACAAACAAACAAAAACCCACAGATGAGTGTCTCCTCAGCTTCTCCCTGTACGACTATGAAGATTCATTTCAGGAATAGAAATATTCACAAATCGACACTGTAGACTCCATCCTGAATTTGGGGGCATATTTTAGATTTCACTTAACAAATTACTACTCTGCAGGGATTTGATCAAGCAATAAGAAATGAATTGTGTCACTTGAGTGTGCATTTTAAGTTAGGGTCACCCTCTTCTGTACTTGGTAATTATCCGTTGCTTGAAATGTATAAAAGGAAGATGCCACCAGATAGACAGTCTTACGATTCCTTGTGATGGAAACTGGACAAAGTTTATAACTGCTTAGGCTACAAAGGTCAATACTTGCTCTAGATTTGTCATGCCCTACAGGTGTATTTTTATACTTTTTCAATACTTTACTTCCTATAAAGAGGACTCTGGAAACCTTTCACAGAGGCATTTATCCTTGATTTTTCTCATATTAATTCAGTTGTTCTCTGATAGCTTCTTCTTAAAAATATTTGAACTGCTTCAGCTTCTCATTCTAGACACACCGGTGACTTCTCATCATTGCACTTATATTCTGTCAAGCATTGTTGCAGCTAAATGTGTTCTGGTGTGGCAGAACTCTCCGTCTAATAATGTTTACCTTATGTATTCATCCTTTACATTCAGAAATCAATCCCTTTTTTGCCCTTTCAATGTATTCTCTTTTGTATTAGAAATATATTTTCAGGTGGATGATAGGAGCAATTTCTTCTCAGGAGGAATGGTGAGGCAGTGGCACAGGCTGCCCAGGGAGGTGGTGCAGTCACCATCCCTGGAGGTGTTCAAGAGCCGTGTGGATGTGGCACTGAGGGAAGCGGGCAGTGGGCATGATAGGGGGTAGACTGGTGTCTGGACTATGTGACTTTAGTGGTCTTTTCCAACCTTAATGATTCTGTGATTCCATGATTCTACACCCCTTCTGTTTCTATTCTGCTAAAAAAGTGCTTATAGGACCCAGGTGAGACTTGGCAGAGGGCTGAGCTGAGTACAGTTTACATAATATGTCACTCACTGCTGTCTAAAGCTTTCAAAACAAATACACAGGACCAAGACCTGGAGGAAAGAAGAGAAAAGTGACTAGTCAAGGTCATGCAGCAGACATCAGAGTCAGTGGCAGGATGAGGCCAGTGGTTTCTTAAGTCCTACATCAGCACCTTAGGACTTGCACCAGGAATGGGGCATTTTGCAGAGATCCTTGGATTCTCAAGATTCAATCTTTTGTTGCTGCCTTCCCTGTGTTCCCATTACTTGTGACCCGTGGCAGCTGTGGTGCCGGCTATTGCCAAAGTAGTAAATAGAGTCTTCTATCCCCACTGAAAGGAGAGTGAATGATGTAATTTGGCTCCTTTTCCCTCCCACTGTCTGCCAAGACATTATTTCTGTATCAGTGCACATGGCCATTTGGCATCAAACAAGAGCCCTCTCTTTGTGTAAGTGGAGGCAGGATGTTAATTCTTTTTGATGTTCCAGTAACATATCTGGAATGGAGCAGCAGCATTTCTTTCAGAAAGCATGGATTGTCCATGTTTCCTAACAAAAAGGAAGTGTGTGCTCCTTTTGATGCATGTGGAGCAGTCAAGGAGGTAACCACATACCTCCTTTGGTACAGGCTTGCTAACTACAGCTCAATTCTGTTGTGTACTTTAAATTTCAGTGAGATGGAAAGACTGTTTATTTTGCTTACTGTGGTAGTTCTGCTTCAGAGCACCTCTGCATTGATTCATTAACCTCCTTTGTTCTACAGCGTTTACATTTGAGCACAATCCCTTTTAAAGGCTGACAGAAGAACTCAAGTTCTTTGTAACACCTATAGAGTCATATGGCTTCTACAATGCTGTATTTCTGCCTATTCATCCTCCATCTTTTGACCATATGAAAATATTCTTACAACAGTGGCTTTACATCAGATCATTAACTTTACTGCCTGTGAAGACAGTAATTTTAGTTTTACTTCTGAATTTTTGTGAACCGGAACAATTTAGAGCAAAGGAAGAGGAAGAAAGAAGTTGATTCTAATATCATCCCAGATTTGTTTTCAGCTGGCCTGAGATCTAGAGTTACTTCATTTCCTCCTTGATACCTTCCACACCTCATGTTGAGTGGGGTAATGGTGTAAGAAGACCCTTGTTTTTTTCTCTTAAGAAAACAGGCAAGATTTCTGGATAAACAATGGATGCCAGTAGAGGTGCTGGAAACCACAGGGAGGTGACTGTGGGTGCTGTTCTATCAGGAGAGAAAGAGTCTGCCTTCATTCAGATAGGTCAGTCCTACTGAAGCATCTGATTCTATCAGGAGAGAAAGAGTCTGCCTTCATTCAGATAGGACAGTCCTACTGAAGTATCTGGGTCTGAGGTTGCACATTAATAAATATACATATTATTCCTTTTCAATTTAAACAGAAGAAACATGTGATGGCACTGTGTCCACTGTAACACACATAGAAATTCAGAGTGAGAGTACAAGCTCAGTCAGAGCCTTTCACCAGGGCTATTCCTTTTACGTGAACAACATCATCAAGGCATAACTAATAGCTTGATAATTCTTTTTCACTTTTACTACATTTTCACCTTGGCTTACTTAAGTAACCCAAGGCAGGCTCACATGCCTGTTTATAGGTACCTTGTTAAAGAATGGTTGAAGGTTTTCATCCCCTCTTTGAACCGATACAGCTTCACTCCTTCCTTTTAATATTCGCTAGTCAAAGAAAAATACATGGACTGGGTATGCCTGCACCTGTGACATACAAACTCTCTAGTACTTCTGCTTATTGCTCCAAGCTTAAGGGTAACTCCAACAAATATCTGAGCATCTGTAACTTCTCTGGCTCTAGAGATGGTCTCAGTTTTAGGCTTTACATTTTGAAGTGGCTTATCGAAAAGGTATGGGGATGATGTTCAAGTGCAGCTCAGCCACCAAAGCAGTCTCTGCAGCACACGAATCCCATCTTTCCAGGGAATGAGACTGTTTCTGACCCACTGCTACATCCCCATAACACCAGTGTCTTGTGTCTGACCTGCAAAGGTGCATCTCCGCCACTTCTGTAACACAGCAGAGCTGAAACCTCTTACAGTGCAACAGGATCAGTCTTAATCAGATAGAAGGCTAGATTTACCCCTGCATGCAGAGAGAAAAATACAGTTTTATACTTTCCTCTACAGTTTAAACTCTCCCCCAAAAAACATCATTTCATGGACTTAATCTTCT